>NC_133170.1:26162500-26787500 GCF_040802235.1 Manis javanica | reverse complement strand
ACCTTCAGGAGTCAGTTGTCCAGAAGAGTGGTCCCCATGGAAGGCAGACGGTCCCCTTGTCGGAGAGGCTGGCCGGAAGCCGGCAGGAGGAAGGTGAAGTAAAGTGCCTGTGGCATCATTGGTCTCTGGGGACCAGAGAGAGGTACTTCCGAGAAGGTTAGGGAGGAGGCTGCATCTGTGACTCCTAGGAGCAGGTTAGCATGGGCAGGTCACATGGGTGCCTGGTAAGCAGGACCATTTTTCTACTTCTTGTGTCACCTGCTTTGTTTATTTCCATTCTGTTTTCCCCCTGGGTTTAGTAATATCTTTCTGGAAATGCCCAAGGTGAACCAAGGAAAGGTTCTTATTTTCCATGCTTAGACAGAGACTTACAGAGGAAACCTTGTCCCCCTGGGGGCCAGTGAGGCACCAGCAATGGCAATTAAAGAATGGATGCCTCAAGGCCAAGGTACAGGGTGCAGGTGGGACCACTAGTACAGCCGCCCCTCCCCACCCACCTGGACAGTCTGCTTCCACGACCAGCCTTTGGGAAATCTGGGCTTTGCTGTAGTGAGAGAGAGACCAGCAAGAAAGGTGTCTCGAGGTCAACCCTGTAATTCCACAAGGACTCAACAGAAAGCCCGTGTTGAGGTTTTGCATAGCAACAGAAGGAGAGTGCTCATGGGTTTGAATGCCATTTAAACAAGGACGTACCAGGATCAGAGATACAACCACCAAAAGAAACATTTGGTAATGGAAACTTAAAATTAAAAAGCCAAAGGAGAAAAATAATCAACAAGGCAGCTTGCTGTTCAGGGTGAGTCAGCCCGTTAATTTGAAGTGGTCACCGCTGTGTCTTGTGCTTTGGTCAGGCTGCTGTCTTGGGAAGAGGTCGCTGGGGAGCAGTCGGGCACCCTGGGGAAGCATGCTCACTGGAGAGCTTGGCAGAGCACCCTGAAATGCAGGCCCTCTTGCAGGGTGGCCTGCGTGTTCCTTTAGAAGGCAGGAGAACAGGGATGCAGGATGAGCCCCGTCCCTGATGCTGCAGAGAAGCGCCCAGCCCCCAAGCCACCGTGTGCTGCTCTGAGCCACCCCAGGGCTGCACAGGAGGGGGCAGTAGGGCTGTGTCTTGGGGCAATTGCAAGGCAGCTACTGCTGATAAAAGACTATAAATACACCTTCAAAATTTTCAGGTTCCACTTCTTCATAGTTAGCCAAGGTGGAGCAGACTGTGGACTTTTCAGACTCCAGTGATGTCTAAAGAAGGGGCAGGACATCGTCCATCCAGAGCAGAAGATGGCAGATGTCACAGGCATGAAATACAAGGGCCGCAGGCACTGTCTGTCTAGGGAGGAGAGCAGACATGGAGGATTTCTCTGCCTTCCCGTTTTCCACGCTCAGATGACCCGGGCCTAGGCAGACACCCAGCTCCTCTCAACCACAGTTCTCGCCACTAGTGTTTAGGGTTTATTTTGTTTAAAAAAAAAAATTCTTTTGTTCTCTCTTGCTCTCTCACTTACACACCACACACACACACTCAGTTGCCTTCCTACCACACAGTCATGATCCTAGAAGAAAAGTGGTGGAGATGAAGGCATTGGAAGCCTGGGAGAGAAGGGGGCCTTACGGGTTCAGAGGACTCGTGTTAAGGCAGTGTTTCCCCCGGTGGGAAAAAGACATAGACAACCTCCCTGTCTGGACATCAGGGAGGTGCTTGGCGCTTTCTGGGGTGGTGACCCCTGAGCTCGTTTGCCCTCACAGGGGTGCTCGGCCTCAGGCAGCTGAGTGGGGTGGATTCAGGGCCCTGAATGGGGTGGACTCGGCCACCACAGCAAGTAACACCTGTGTTTCCTTTCCAGCTCTTACAGGTGAACAAGGTGATGTCCATCTTGTTTTATGTGATATTTCTCACTTATCTCCGTGGCGTCCAAGGCAACAACATGGATCAAAGGAGTCTGCCTGAAGACTCGCTAAATTCCCTGATTATTAAGCTGATCCAGGCAGATATTTTGAAAAACAAGCTCTCCAAGCAGGTGGTGGATGTTAAGGAAAACTACCAGAGCTCCCTGCCCAAAGCAGAGGCCGCCAGGAAGCCGGAGCAGGGAGAGCCGGCCAGGGTGGGGTTCCAGCCCGCAATCGCGACGGACACTGACCTGCTGCGGCACCAGAGACGCTACCACTCCCCCCGGGTCCTGCTGAGCGACAGCACCCCCTTGGGGCCCCCTCCCCTGTATCTCATGGAGGATTACGTGGGCAACCCCGTGGGGGCAAACAGAACGTCCCGGAGGAAGAGGTACGCAGAGCACAAAAGTCACCGAGGGGAATACTCAGTATGTGACAGCGAGAGTCTGTGGGTGACCGACAAGTCATCGGCCATCGACATTCGGGGACACCAGGTCACGGTGCTGGGGGAGATCAAAACCGGCAACTCTCCTGTCAAACAATATTTTTATGAGACAAGATGTAAAGAAGCCAGGCCTGTCAAAAACGGTTGCAGGGGGATTGATGATAAACACTGGAACTCTCAGTGCAAAACGTCCCAAACCTACGTCCGAGCACTAACATCAGAAAACAATAAACTCGTAGGCTGGCGATGGATACGGATAGACACCTCCTGTGTGTGTGCCTTGTCGAGAAAAATCGGAAGAACATAAATTGGCATCTCTCCCCATATATAAATTATTACGTTAAATTATATGATATGCATGTAGCATATAAATGTTTATATTGTTTTTATATATTATAAGTTGACCTTTATTTATTAAACTTCAGCAACCCTACAGTATATAAGCTTTTTTCTCAATAAAATCAGTGTGCTTGCCTTCCCTCAGGCCTCTCCCATCTGTTAAACCTTATTTTGTGACCCGGCTCTCAGGAGCTGCTCTGTAAAATCTGTGTACACCAGTATTTGCGTTCAGTATTGTCAAGGCCATGACTGTCGTTTTAGTAAACTTGTTAAAATCAGATGATGTCAGAGTTATGTATAGACACAGTTAATCCCCCTTCTGGTATGCTTCATGTTTGATTAATTCATTACAAGAATTCTTATCACCTCCATTGAGAATGATCCCCGGTAATGAGATCTGAGCCCCACACTTAATTCTGGCCACCAAGCTCACGGCCAAAACCTGCTCTCCCTTTCCTGCTGTCACTTTTGCCAATAAGAATTGCAATTGGCTCCAAAGTTCTGGTCCTGGAACAATAACAATGACCATGCAATTTTAGGGCTGGAAGTTTATTTTCAGCACATGTGTTGTCTGGGGCTTGGGGTCATTTAGGAATTGGATTTTTATTTTTGCTGGGGGGGAGCTTTGTTTTGGTTTTGCTTTTTCTAAGTGGTTTTAATCCTTTTAGGCACACAGGAAAAAAATCTTAGCTATTTGTAACAGAATAATTGTATGGTTACCTGGCAGCCAACTGAAATGGATCCTGAATAATCTACATACAGAAGAGAATTTACTCATAAGAGGTCCCCCTGGCCCAGCCCCACCCCTCTGCTGGCCCCTCCCAGAGCTGCATGAGGAATTAGAAAATACTGGGCTTTGGATTCAAATTCCAGCTCTTCCCTGTGACTTGGGCAAGGTGTCAAAGGCTCTCTGAGCCTAGGTTTCCTAGGCCAAGGGGGTCCCGAGGAAGCCACTAGCACTTCCCCCAAGCCTCTTTCCCACTGGGAAGCAGTTCCTCCTTTTGGCACTGGAGCTTGAAGGTAATCACCCCCAATCTTGTTGGAGGTGCAAAGTGCCCTGTATACCACTACAGAGGCTCCACCACTGCCTGAACCCCTGTGCCAGGACTTCCCTGGATGGCTCTTTCTCTAAGGCACATGTGCTCTACCCAGAGCAGCCCACGCTCCGGGATCTCACTAACACAAGCCTAATAGAGTAGGTGTTCTTGTCATGTCACTGAGCTCCAGAAAACAGGCTTGGCAAGTAGCCGTAGCTTTATTTAGTTAAAAGCATCATTACGGGCACTGGTGCACTGGACTCTGGATGCCTAAAACTGAGGGCAGGAAATGAGGAATCTGCCATAGGCCCACTACATGCTAGGCACTTTCCAACACGGCAACCATTAATTGTCCCAAGTCCTTTGAAGGAGCATTATCATCTCCAGTTCATAGATGAGGAAACTGAAGCCTGAGATTAAACGTGCCCATGGTCACCAAGCAGGTAAGTCCAGAGAAAATGTTTAAATCCCAGTTTGCATGATGATGTGGTCTTGTTTCCTTGTCACTGCTCTCCTCCCCTACTGCACTGGTGCACCACATTTCAGAATAAACAAGACAGCCAGAGAGGGATGCAAAGCATAATCCTCTGCCCGGAAGCCATTTGTAGCTCTTGCTTCTTGAGCCTACATCCAGGATGCAATAAACCAGCTGATAGGTCAGTGGGAGTCTTGTGACTCAGCCAGACCCAGTTCGCAGCTGGAACTTATGTTCCTCTTCCAGATCTTCAGTTCCAAATACTTAAAAGGGCCTGTCGAGTGAGTCTGGCTGCCTGGGGAACTGGGCTTGGGTGACAGAGATCTCAAACCCCATCCAGGAAGGCACAGACCCTAAACAGCAGTGCCAAGTCCTAGGTTCTGCCTGGAATGGATGGACTTTGCCTGCATGTCGAGAGTCCAGAGCTGCCTGCTCCTGGGTAAGTGCAGCTCTGAGGATAAAGTGAACCCAGAGACCCAGTGAAAACATCCCTGAAGGGAAACAGGGCTCCAGGCTGTACGACGGCTCTGCCTACCCATTGCTGGGGACAGGGAAGCAGTCTCCAGTTCCATTTCAGTAACTTCATTGTCAGTTTCTGCCCAGCACACACATTGGCCGTTGCCATAATATGGTGGCAGCTCCGTTGGTAGAGTTCTGTCTGCGCTCCCATAAATCTCCAAGGTTCTTGCATCTATAGGCTGTGTGAATTGCCTAACCTCTCTGAGCCTTTTTTTCCTTGTCTGTAAAATTATAGTGCCTCCGTCGTAAGACTGTTTTGCAATGTAAAACATACAGTTCCTGGCATGTGAGAAACCCACTTGAGGGTTACTGATGATGGTGGTGATGACAATTAGCTTTGGGGGATTTGCAGGAGACCTACCTGGAATTCTGGTAGGGATTTCCAAACTTCATGGTAGAGAAATAGCCTCAATTAAAGTGTATCGATCACCTACTCCATGGGAGGCAGCCCCGAGGGCAGCATTTGCCCAGTGCCACCGGCCCAGTCCTACTGACAGGCCTTTACTCCCCCTTGACACACCGGGTAAGGTATTTCTAAACCTCTCAGCAGAACTGTTAGCAACCAATGTGATTCTTCTGAAGACAGAGAGAGAGAGAGAGTGTGTGCATGCATTTTTCTCTGCAAATTTGAGACAGCTTAGTCTTTGGACCTCCCTCCCACTCTCTCAGTCTCTCTTGTTCATTTATGTCCAACAATGTTTTCTCCAGGTTGGTAGCTTCGGGGGTTTGGCATTTTTGAGGGTTCCTTTGTTGTTCTCTTTCCCATGTGTATGTATGTGTACTGTTTAGTTCCTTTAGTCAATGTAAAAAACCCTCTGCTGACACTTGGAGAAGCCATCTGCATTTATTTTATCACCTTTGCACATGTGTTCAGGAATGAAATCTGTGTAGTCAGTTTATGGCTACCTGGAGATTCATCTGGCTTCACCAGGAAGAAACATCCCACAGGCTTCCAGCTCTGAGGACCCTGGGCATGCAAAGCCAATGCCAGGTCCTCCATTAGGCTGGGCTTTTGGTCACCAAGCTCCACCTCCACTCAGCCTCAGCCCAGGGAACAGCCTACTGTCTACAACACCCCCTCCTGCCACCCTGGCCTGAGGGCCTTGAATGCACTCAGTTCTGCAAACCCAGGAGAAGCCACAGCCACTGGAGACTGGTTGTCTCACCTGGAACCTTCCTCAGTCTAACCCTCTTCCTCAAAGTCTCACCCCCAAATCCAGAGAGTCCTGACTCCTTACCCATGCCTTCTCAAGTGATGGTGGGTGCGTGGACTTCTCAAAAGGCACACGTTTCACTGCAGACTGAAACGCAGTGCCCCTGTGTGGATGTGAACCCCTAGATTTTTGTTTGGCTTTAGAAGGAGGCTGGCCCAGCTTAGAGGAGCAGAACCACCGAGCAGGTCAGAAGTGCTCTGAAGGACAGAGGATTTGCTCCCTTCAGTGCTTGGTCTGTATTTGGTCCTAGTGTACGGAAGGCCAATGAAACAGCACAGACATGCCTATGGTGGGGGAGGGTGGGGAGGAGCAAGGGGGTGGAGAAGGCAGTGGCCCAAAGATACCGAAGATCTTTCCAGAAGCTACTGCTGATGAGCTTGGCTGAATTGGATTGTGGCAGAGTTTAGTAATGACACAGCCTGTTCAATTACAGAAGTCTCTGTGGCAAGAAAACATCGAAGATTATTGGGAAATTGTGAAACACAGCCTAATGAGTTAGATGGCTTTCCACAAGGAGATGTATGGAGGTGGGTGGGCATGCATGTAAGCATTTGCGTGTGTGTGTGTGTGTGTGTGTGTGTGTGTGTGTGTGTGTGTGTGAATAGCTGCTTTGATATCCTAACCATTGATGTATTGCATTTTTTTAAGGAAAGGTAATGCTTGGAAAGAATGTTCCGGAACACAAGTTTAACCTTTAGGAGATGGAGCTGGTAGCCAGCTGGGGAGCACATGGAAAATGAACATTCTTGGAGCCAGGAAACAGGCTGATCAGGGTTGAGGATTTACAGACAGAAAAGGCACCAGGCAGATTCCAGCAGCCAAAACAGAAGGAGTTGGAGTTGTGGGCCTTCTGATTTGGTAGAAAAGCACTGGAAGTGGTGCTGGGGAGAGGGTGTAGAAGATAAGGTTAGACCAAAGAATACGTAGTAATAGTAGTGATTGTTTATTGGCTGCTTCTTCCATGTAGGGCACTGTGTACACCCTGGCAGTTTTAACTCTTCTGTGCATTTGAAGACACTTGTTAAGAAAAGTTAAATAACCTGCCCACAGTCAAACAGCTGGTAAGAGCAAGTGCCCAGATAAGGGCCCAGAGGTCTGTGTGGTTTGGAAGCACATGCCGTTAACTGGGTAAGTAAGATGGTAATGGAGAAGCTGCTAAGTGCTCTGGGGACCGGGTATTAAATTTCAACCGGAGGAGGGAGTGAAGAGGGTGACATGCCCTCAACACACAGGAGAGATGAAAAGGTCAGTATGGTGGGGATTCCTGACAATTTTTGCACCTGAGGGAAATGCCAGATTCAGCAGCAGAGTAGCGCACTGCCCCAGGGGTTTCCTGTGGGCTGGGGAAGAGTGAGCTTCCTGCCTCAACCCCTCCATCCCCACCCAACAGCAAAACAGTCACTGGTGGCTGTAGCTTCTCCCTGAAGCATAAACATCAGCATCGCTGGGACATCACTTTCAGGCTTTTGCAAAGACATTAGAGACAGGAATCTTGAATGTGGACAGAACCTTTCACCCTCCCGTACAAGGCAGATTTTTATCTTTTATTCATTCAGTACATTTTTTAAAACTTTGTTGATTGCCTATTAGATGTGAGGCACCCTGCTCAGCTGTATGGACTCAGTACAAAAGATGTCATCCCTCCTGGAAGGGCAGTAAGTAGAAGGGATGGGACCTTAAGGCTTAGCAGCTTACAGTGGCCTGGACAATTTCCACACCCTCTCCACAAGCGCCTCCTCACAAGGAGCTGGCACTATTTTAAAAACAACTCTAATTACCAAATAGAAATGCAATCCTTATGTTGAAGCTAAATCTATAGATAAAACAGCTATGACTAGATTGTCAACAAAAGGACATACAGGAACCCAGAAAACAAGCAACTTACTGCTGGTTGGGACAGCCAGGGAAGGCTTCACTGAGGTGGTGACCTCTGAGCTGGGTCTTAAGGATAAATAGGAATTTGATGGGGAAGGCTATTCAGGACAGAGGAACGGCCTGCAGAAGTGCATAATGGTGACAAGGTCTGACATGTGGAGAGAAAAGAAAAGGGTTTGAGGTAACAAGAATTTCATGACTGTAGGAAGCTGGAGAGAGAAATTCAGATGAGACAATTCAAAGCCATTAAGTGAAAGACTATAAATTTTTTATTTGTTTGGTTACCCCCAACCTTAGCATCAGACACCCCTGGAGGGCTATTGAAGCTGCTTGCTGGGCCCCATCACCTGAGCTTCTGATTCATTAGGTCTGGGGTAGAACCTGAGAACTTGCCTTTCTAACAGGTTCCCAGATGATACCATTGCACCCTTTGGGAATCCCTGTTTTATTTAACAATGAGGAGTCAATAAAGGGGTTATTCTAGCTATTTTTTTTTAAGAAATATAATTTTAGTGGCAGTATACCTGACAGGCAGACTAGAGATAGACCGATAGAGTGACAGCTGGAAAAGCTAAGAAGAAGGCAGGGGAGTAGGGAGAATGCAATCAATAAAGTTTGGTAGCCAAATGGATTTTTGAGATGCAATCAATAAAGTTTGGTAGCCAACTGGATTTGAATGGTGAGAGAAGAAGGCATTAGGGATGATGACCCCAACATTATCAAGAAATACTGGTTCTAAATCAAATTCAAGAGGGAAGGATTTGAAGGCAGGAATGGTAGGTGATGAGTTTGAGGTACCCCTGGGGCATCAAGGAAGAGATGTCCAATAGATACCAAATTATCAAAATAGATGGATGCCTGAAATTATGAAAGTTTTTATTTATTTAAATGAAAGCCTTTTAGTCAATCAGGAAAATAATGTATTCGTCTCAGGAAAATCCTAGAAGGAGCCAAACACTCTTTGTTTCCAGACGTGCAGACATGCTGTTCCCTCTGCCTTGAATGCCCTTCCTCTGTCTTTGGTTCCCTTCATCTAACTCCGTCTTCAGGGTATAAATTCCTTCTCCTTGGGTTTGGACTTTCCCGACACCTCCTGAGATGATCACCTAGTCTTCCAGACCATTTCATATTCTCCTAGCACCCAGCATTTTATTTCGTATCACAGAACACAACTGACATGACAGCTATATAGGTACTCGGGTAATTATTTGTTGGATACGTTGCCCCATTTGGCTCTAATCTCCATGAGTACCTATCACTACTGGTTTTAGTCAGAACCATACCCTCAATGCTGGGCACTAAGCTCTCAGTGGGCATTCATTCAATACGTGTAGTACAAACCAATGAATGAGCCCCCTTAATGAACTGGAACTCCCAACAGAAAGGATTTGGGTCAACTCAAAGGGAGAATGGATTCATATGGGAGGATATATTGCTCTTGAGTTATTTATATGTTGATGATGAGTTAGGGGAATGTGTTTTAGAGACAAGGAGCTCCAAAATATACAATGGACAATATTCTACAACATAGAATCATAACATCTTTTTCAGTCCAAAGATTCAAAATTCCATTACACCATTGGTACAATGTTGGGAAGAAGACTTGAATTGGAAGAAATCTTTTAAATATATGTAAAGGGAAACAACGTGCAGATCATGAACCAGGGCTATGTTTACACTTCTTAAATAAAGGACATCATGGATTGGTTGAACAATCATTCATCCACTCAAGCATTCATTCAACAATTTGTTATGGAAACCTACTTTGCACAGCTCTCCTAGACCAGACATTGTACCAATGGTGTAATGGAATTTAAGGGCAGAGGCACTTAATACCTTCATGGAGCTTCTAGTCTACTAACAGGAACAAACTAAAGATATAAGCAAATACGTACATAAAATAATTTCAGGTAGTAGCAACTGCTAAGAAGAAACATAAAACTGTGAAAGGATAGAGAATGAACAGGGAGTGGTTGGGGCAGGGTGATAGTGGCATTAAACACCATATATTTCATGATTAAAATGGTTGCCTCTATGAAATTCAAGATATGAAAAGTCAGTATGCCTAAGGGAAGATGAACACATTTTCATATACTCTGAGCAATTAATAGCCCTAATTAAAGCATAGGATCTTTAACGATCTAGAATCAAACGTCAGGCTTTGGCAATAGAAGGGCAAACAGGGCCCAATTCATGAATCATATCTGGGGGAAGCATTTTATCAGAGGCAGTAGGAACCCCAGGTTCCCCTGAGAGGCCAGTATTATGTGTAGTGTTGCTTTTTACCAGATGTCACCTTCAGCCTTCTCTCTCTCTGAGGGACCTTTTATCCTGTCAAACCTGTTGCATTCCAGAGAAACAAGATTCAGTCTGTCCCTCCTGCTGTCCGGGGAGGCCCCCAGGCCCCCCTGCAGATGGTTGGCAGGGTCACTCCTTCTGAATTTCTGTGCCTCTGGCTCCTGCTGGCAGCTCCCCAGCCAGGGAAGATGGGAGGCTTTGCCTGACCTGAGGCTAGGTTTCTGGTTCTAGCACCCCAAGGGAACTTTCTTTTAATCTAAGTCATGCTTCAAGAAAACTACTCTTGTTGTCCCATCACAGTGACTTTTCTTGGGACTGTAGTGAGTCATTTGTACTCCATAGCCCTTTGTTTTCCTTTCTGAAAAATGGGTGTAAAAACATTCCTAATTCAATGACAAAGAATCCTCAAAGCTAACCCAGCCTACCTGAAGAATGAGTGGCAGGGGTGACAGCTTTGAGACTATACAGGCAAGGCGAGGTAGATGGTCTCTAAAACACTCGCAGAGGGCCACTGGAACTACTTCCCACCCCATCCTACTAAACCAGCTAGACTCCAGAGAGGCTAGGCAACTAAGTCAAGGTCACCCAGCTAATGTTCAGAGCAAAGATGAAAACCAGACCTTCGGTCATCCAGTCCAGCACAGCCTCCATTTCTCCACCTTCCTTAGCAGGCTCCCTGCCCACCCCTCCAGCAGTGAGGGACCTGAGGGCTTTCCACACTTCTCCAAGGCCAGCAGAACTTTCGCCACCCCAGAATCTTCTCTGCCTGCTAGTGCTTCTGCTGTTCCAGGACTTTTCACATGGAAACTTTAACCCACAGCAATGGGACCCTCCAGAGGTGCCCCTCTGGTTTGTGGTGTAGTGCGGTGACCCAAGTCCAGGAGACCTAGACTTGCCTCTGACCCCACCATTCATAGTCATGTGACCTTGGACAAGTTCCCTGATTTCGTTCAGTCTCGAGTTTCCCGTAAAATGGACATGATGCAACCTATTTGCCAGGATGCTTTGAAAATGTCTGAATCTAGAGCAGGCAGAATGGGCCAGCAGACAGCTGCAGGCTGGAGCAGGGTCAGGGCCCCTCCAGACCTTCTTTGGGTGTTGGATTATAAGGAATTCCTGAGGACCCCAGAGGAAGTTCAGGGGTCGTGGGAGACCCTTGGAGGGGCTTGGAACAGCAGTTACCAGGAACTGGTACAGTAGATGCTTGGTATTTAACCACTGCCCAGCTGTGCCTACATCTTCCAGCCTGACTTCCACTCTACCCCCCCTACAGAACTGTTGTCAGCATGGAAGGCCCACAATTAAGACATGTGGCAGCATGTCTGGCCTCCAGGAAGCTCTCAGTGACACTGGCTCCTCCCCAGAGATGGGGCCTGTGCCTGTAGTCCCCAGAGCAGGAAACCCAGCCTCTGTCTTGCTTCCCACGGCCACCCTCACTTTGAGGGAAATGCCTCTTATCCTTGCCCAAATCCCTCATTCTATAAGCCTAGTCTGTTCTAGCGCTTTTGGTGTTTAAGTCCAGACCAAATCTGAATGCTTTCTCAGGCCCTTGTAAAAGCCCCCTAGGCTGTAAAAGCACAGAACCAGTTGGATGGGAAAGGAGGTCGTGAAGCACAGGATTCCTGGTTTCTACGGGCAACAGAAACTCCTTTCCACCTCCTCATGCTGCAGTAGACAGTGGCTCCACAGGGCTCAGGCTTGCCCTGCTGCCGGGTGAGGTCCTGCCCCATCCTGGTTATTTCAGCTTGGCAAGAGGTGGGATAGATATAGTGCAGACAAGCAGTAGTCAAGCAGTAGTCCGGCGTGTCCAGCAGGAGTTGCAGGTGTGAATCCAAGAACCCTGGTCCAACTGCAAGACCTCAGCTGAGTCAAGGGTTTCTGGGCCGCATCCATTGCCCTGACCCAGCACAGGCTGGTGTCAGCCCCCTGCTTGGGGAAACAGATCGCAGCACAGTGTCCTGGACAGATACAGGAGGGGTGATGCAGTGTGATTGCTGTTTCGATAGCTTTCATGACAGCTTGTTACTAGGGCACAACAGGGGCCCTTTTGCCTCCAACCAGCTAATAGGTCGGCATGGATGGAACATGAAGAATGGTTCACACAGCCCATTGTGCCATGCTCCAGAGTGCAGATGTAGTCCTGCAGACAGGTATGAGCTCATGTCCTTTAGAAGATAAGCAGGAGAATGACCTTCAATAGATAAGTCACCAAGGGCCCAAGTGTCTCACTGGAGAAGGGCCGTGCTTCACCCACCCTCTGGGGCTCTGCAGCCCCTGGGCCACCTGCACCGGCTGCTCCATAGTATCTGTGCAGACCCAGGCCTGCCTGGAGTCAGAGGGGCAGATGTGACCAGCCATGCAGTGGTCCCCATGTAGATCCTAGGATGTGGGCATTCCTGCTCAGGGATTTTCACCGAACGCCATTCTCGTCAGGCCCCCCCACAGGCTTTCAGCAGTTCTCTGTTGCCAGGAGTCCAAGCTCCCTGGCTGGGCACCTGGGATCACTGACAGTATAGCCCCAGCCTCTTTTCTGGCTATTTCTCTCCCTACTGAACACAGAGCCCAGCCTCACTGGCTGTCTCCCTGTCTCTCAGGCCTGCCGTGTGCATGCCCACCACCAATTCCTGGTGCAGCCTATTCCCCCCAGCAGCCCTTCCCTACCCTTCCCCAACCACAAACTCCCTCACACTCCAAAGGCTTTCCCTGCTCTCACTCGAAAGTGATGACAGAAAAGAAAAAGTAGCACACGCGTGAAGTCCTAACTCTTCAATCCATGGTGTTTACCCCGTGACAGATGAGGATGCTGAATGCCAGGGGGGTCAGTAACTCACCCCCATTGCGGTAGGTAATCAGGCAGGCTGGCACTCACAGCCACTTCAGGGCTCAGGCCTCAGGGGCTCCCCACACAGAACAACGCGGGACAGCATTCTAGATGACACACAGGGCTCCCCGACTCCTGCCCATGTGTCTCGGCACATGCTCTTCCTTCTTCCTGCAGTGCTCACTCCCCTTTCTCCGAGGGAAAAACCCTCGCCAGCCTTCAGAGCTCACTTGGCCACACCAGAAGCCGCACCAACTCCTCTCCTCAGAACTGGATACAGAATTTGCAAGGCTGGTGCCAAAGGTGAACCTGGGCTCTTCATTCATAAACGACTCCTACACGCAGGGCCCTGCATGGCTGCCCAGGCCCCCACCCAGAAGGCCCTCTTGCCCCTGCTCTGGCTCCAGAGCACCTGCTGCCTCCCCTCCTTGCACTCACACCACTGGGAATCAGGGAGCAGGGTCCGTGGCCATCCTTGCTGCAGCCCCATTGTAAGCAGTGCCAGGCACACAGTAGGCCTTTCATAATGTTTATTGAGTTGGAAGGACTTCTTGTGTACAGGAGGTGATGGACTTCAGAACAGGTAATTCTAAGAATGAAAGAAATACCTGTATGTCCAGACTTTCTGGTGCCCGAAATTTAAAAAATTACCAGAAACCCTCCTTAAAAATACAAGATTGGGTATCATCATGGGCTTAATTATGCAGCCCCCAAAACTCAAGTGTTGAAGTCTTAGCTGCCAGTACTAAGAATGTAATTGTATTTGGACATAGGGTCTTTGGAGAGGTGATTAAATATAAAATACGGTCATTAGGGTGGGCCCTTAACCCACACGACTGGCATCCTTATACGAAGAGGAGATTAAGGCACACTGCAGACGTGCAGGGAAGAACAACCGTGTGAAGACACAGCAGGAGAAGACGCCATCTACAAGCCAAGAAGAGGGGCCTGAAATAGATCCTTCCCTCCCGGCCCTTACAAAGACACCAATCCTGTTGGCCCCTTGATCTTGGACTTTCAGCTTCCAGAATTGTGAGACAGATTCCTACTGCTTAAGCCGCCCAGTCTGTAGTCCTTTGTTATGGCAGCCCTCGCAAACTAGTATGGGTCCTTAAGAAAGAAAAATAAATCACCACAAATTATAAATGTTAAAAACTGACAGGTGCCATAAAAATGTAAAAATATAGAAAACTGAGCACTAATAATTTCATCAACTTCCTGGCATACCTCTATAATAATTTATTTCCTATATTTCTTGTCAGCATTTGCTTCCTAACTGACAATAGTTTTATCATATTTCTATAAAGAAAATAGAAAGATAATTTAGCCTCTCTTGTAACAAGGTTGTTCAAATTTCATTTCTTAATATTAATATTTCAGGAAGGTTTCTCTCAGGCTCCCAACTTATGTTTGGTAATGTCATGTACATTTTCAGAATTGTTAGCAAATTTAGGAAACCTCTGTTAAGGTCCTTTCACATATCAGCTGAAAGATGTCAGGACATTTTTTAATGCAGTGATTAATCTTTAATACTCTTTGACTTGCCAACACTCATTAACCAGCCTGTCATCATCGTCCCCACTGAAGGGTTATGTCATCCTCATCAGTGACACCAGTTTATGTTGAATCAGCAGAAGAAGGAAAATATTTTTTCCAATGTGAACATGTAACTCACCCTTTTCCTTTAATTGGGTTACATCACAATCCAAGAGCCTACTCATTACCTCTACTGAAAATGTATCATTTTGACTGGAAATTTCTCTCTCCCTCAGGGAATGAATAATACTTCAGTGTAATCATTAGTGAGACTTTTTTGTTACAATTTGTCTTCTGATATCAGAATGATTTTAATCGTATTTTAAGGTTTTTTTAAGCCATGTAACATATGCATATATTGCAGGGTGCCTCCTAGCCTTTGGGGCTGGAGCAAGCAAGGGCACCCGCAGCTGAAGCTTCATTAGCTTCCTGGTAAAGCAGAAGAACTGAACCAACACGTACTTCCAGCCGCCTCCCCACCCCCACCACCTGCTCCAGGCAGCAACACACATCATCACACCCCCAGTCCCCAGGCTACAGCAAATTTCTGTGAGGTCAGGATAAAATTAGGCACATTTGCTGTGTTTGTATGTAGACAGAAAATATTTCCTGAACCCAAAATGAAGTTGGCTCTGGGGGGTGCTGTCTGCTCTATTCACCTGGTCAACCAGAATAAGATTTTCTCTGGATTTATGTGTAAGGTTTTTCTGTCTGTCTCTTTCAGCAGTCTTAAAAGGTTTGTTTTTTGTTATCCTTTCTACCCAGAACTTCTGCTCCCCTGGAGTGAGAAACTTCGGAGAAGGGAGGGAAGGTCGTCCTGGGGCCCCCAGTGAGAGAAGCAGGACTCTGACGTGAACTCCAGCCTGTGTTAGTTGTGCAAACTAACCCGTCCGATCTTTCCTTCCCTCATCTGTAAAATAGCTGGAAAACGACCTAATAACACAGGGAAGTTGTTAGAGTGAGAGGTGAGTTATTATTTCAGGTAAAGTGCTTTGCACAGGACTGAGCACTTCATGAGCCCTCACTGTAAGATAGCTAATGTTTTTTATTAAAGGATATGATCTGAGGACCTGAGAAACCAGTCCTTGGTCCAGGGAGCTCCGCACCATTCCCTTCCCTCGCCTCACTGAGAGCCGCACCCTCTGCTCCTCCAGGTTGTGGACCAGCCACACTTCCTGTCTCCCATTCCTAACAGATGGTGGGGATTCCTACCAAAGAGACTTAGGGTTTCATCATCTTCCAAGCTTAGTGCATGAGGTGGCTGTACCCACCACAAATGCCAGCTGGCAAATACCCTGTGAGGATTCCAGAGAGGCTCAGGCTGCAGCGCCTGGGCCACCCCTGTTTGGCAAAGGCCTGCCTCAAAACCTGACCCTGCACATGCCAAACAGGAACAAGAAGGGCAGGTCAAACGACTTCTTCCAAGAAGCCTTTCCAGATTTCACTCTTCTATCTTGAACTCAGCCCATAATCTGTATCTGCTCTACCTGTGGGCTCAGCTTGTTCAAGAACTGTCCCCTACTGTCATGTGTAGTATGTTTCTGAAATTGTGTACCAAAATCAAATCTTCAAAAGTATAATCATAGACTTACATGGCATAGGGGTGTATTTTCCCACGAATCTCAAAGAAATTGTAATATAGTAATTACACCTCACCTTTTGGGTGCAATTTTTGCAATATACTACCATATTTTGAATGTACTTGTCAATTTACTTCTTTTACAATTCAACATTCATTGATATCAAAGAAATATCAATAGGAAAAACAGAATGGTGCCCTTGGTGCCAGACACCATGCTCAGTGTTTGAAATATATCCTTCATGGAGCTTACAGACTTTAATGGAAGGAGAGAGTTGATGAAAAGAACATGTAATAAGTAAGATAATCTGTGAGATGGTATTAAGTGTACGGGGAGTGGGGGAGAGAAAGCAGAACAGAGTCATGAGGACCCAGAATGCCCATGGGGTGGAATGCAGGTTGCAATTAAAAACAGGAAGCCCGGGGAAGCCTCATCCATATGCTGTGCTCTCAGCAACGAAGAGGAAGGTCGGTGAAGGAGTGAGCCACACTGAGTAGAGGCGCAGGGCATTCTGGGTAGAGGGCCCACAGCAGGAGCAAGTCTAGTAGTTCCCGGAGCACGTCAGTCAGCTTAATTCTGGGGAGCATGTGTCTGCGGCCTCCTTACTCTTTCTTTGGCAAGACTAATGACGTCTATCTTTGTCCTACTGGTACTGTGTTTAATAGACCTATGCTTTCTACCCCTGCTTTCCATGGCTTTATTTTTATAAAGCACTAAGGGCAAAATTTAATTAACTGTGTGAAGTATCTGCACAAATTCTGTGCCTGAGGCCAAAGGTGTCCGCACACGCTGATCTGCCGGCTGGCATGCTGTGCCCCCACGTGGAAGCTTGTAAGGTTTGGCCCCAGGCGTGGAAGTTCCAGTCTGGCACTTGGAAGGAAGTCAGGGGTATCGGTGTACAATGTCCAAACATGCATGCTGAGCACAGGGAAGTTTATGGAAGTCAAGGGCTTCTTGCTCCATTAATGAAGAGCCCAAGGCAGAGGCAGGCGTGGGGGAGGGGTGCATGCTTGCGGAATGCGGGCCACACCCGCCTTCTTCTCGGAGTCAGTGAGGGCTTTCCTGTCCTTGAACCAGAGCAGCCTCCCCAGGCAGCTGTGTTCATGGCCCCGGCTGGTGGGGATTCTGGGGAGGGAACCATGCTGCGGGGGCCACCCTTCTGGATGGCCTGGGATGCAGAAGTGCACTTTGCAGTCCTTCTGGCTGCAGGAGGTGCACGTCCTGCTTCTCCGCCAGCTTGCTCCACTCAGGCAAGGACCTTCCCAGGCACCCATGTTGCAGCTCCCAGAGGCTTAAGGACAGGCTGTGGGACATGGGGGCGTCTGGGTCGGTGAGCCTGGGAATCGGGGCGGGGGTGTCTGTTCAGGGAAGCTGGCCCACCCCAGTCATAAATGCCATCCTCTTAGGGACACGCAGGAGTATTTTATTGTTTCATTGAAAACTGAGCCCCTGGAGCAGCTGTTCTGCCCAAGAATTCCAAGGGCAGGGATGGCGCGGGAAGTGGGCCATGGCTAGATTGTCAAGTATACAAGATCTTGTTACTGGGTTTGGGGGGAAATTGGATGCTGTTCCAGGGCTCAAATCTTTCTTACGCCACACACCAGCACTGGCCCTGCTAAAGGTGATCAAGATACAAGGGGTGTGTGTTTATTCCCTGTCAGCCAAGCAAATTGTTGCCAAGCCAACTAACAGTGTCTGTTTCCGAATAGGAAAAAGTTTTTAAAAAATTTTGGACAGCAATACCTGTTCCATGTGAGAGATGACAGGTGAAGCCATGCTGCAGACAGGATGTTTCCCTCCTGCTCTGCTTACAGAGGCTCTGTGCTAGCTGGTCTGTTCGCCTGGAATGCTCTTTCCTCAGATTTCCACTTGGCCATTTCCTTCCTGTCTTTCAGGTTGCAACTTTAAAGGTCACCTCCCCCAGGATGCCTTCCCTGACCACCCAGGCACTCCATCACTGTAATTATCTCCTGGCAGTTATCTCCCTGCCTGATATTTTTGTGCTGATGAGAACACAACCACCCTTGAGAGCAGGACTGTGTGTCTTCTTGTTGCTGCAGTATTCCAGCACCTGTAAGAGTACCCAGCACACAACAGGCAGTCAGTAAATGTCTTTTATTATGTTGAAAAAATGAATGGTGTTCAAGACCTGGCCTATGCATTTCTTTGATGATGAGATGGAGAAAATACATATGGTGGAGGAGGGGTGAAGGAGAAGGACCTTAATCAGGAAAGAAAAATAATGCCAAATTTGTTTTCTTCAAGTAAGTCTGCTCACAAACAGGGTCCTTGAAGTCAGATCCTATCGTGGCTCCTGCCGCACTCCTCAGAGACCCTGGCATGGTCCCCAACATCCATGACTTAGTTTTCTCTCCCTTTGGAGAACACGCCCCTACTCTACAAAGTCCAAAAATCCTTTTTTTTTTGTAAAATGTTTTCCTTCAACTTAATGAGCTTGACTTCCTACCTCACTTTGGAAGTTGTCATTGTACATTATAAAAGTCAAAAAGAAAACACTTCCTGGCCCTCCAAACATAATCTAGATTCTCCTGGAGCCAACAGTAGCTGTGTGACCTTGATCAAACCACTTCCCTCTCTGGGCCTCAGTTTTCTGTAAAGGGAGGAGATGCTGCTGGCTGATATCCAAGGTCCATCTAGAAAGCTGTGAGCTTCACACCCAGGTATCATCCCCAAAGGGGGCTGCTCCTCCAGGGAGAAGCCTCATGACCCACCACTTCCGGCCTCCTGCTTGGCACTTAGGACCCTGACTGCTTACCCCCCAGGGCTGTCCTTCCCTCAGAATATGCCATTGCAATGCATCAAAAAGACCCTATTTGACGAGGGAGGAAAAGCAGAGTTGCTCCTCTTGCGAGAATGGCCCCAGTTCCCCACCCAATTCTTTATCCAAATCCTTTGCAATGTGAGTTAATACTCCTCTCATCAAGTGGTGGAGTCTATGATCCCACTCCTTAAATTTTGACCAGCTTTGTGGCTGCTCTGGCAAAAAAGAATGTACTGGAAGTATCAACATATAAATTTGGAGCCCAGGTTTCAAAAGGCCTTGCACAATACTTTTCTCCTACTTAGACACCTGAACTGCCCTGAAGTTTGCCTCAGCTAGCCTATTGGAGGATAAGACACATGAACAAGCCCCACCCAAGACCAGAAGAACTGCCCAGCCGAGATCAGCCGAGATCAGCCAAGCCTGGCTCAGGTCAGCAGAGCTGGACAGCAGACCAGAGACACACGAGCAATGATAAATGGTATGGTTGTTGTAAGGTGGTTATGATGTAGCAGTAACTGACTGATGGTACACCCTGGATCTGCCCCCATGGCATACCAGCCTTCCCTTACTTTGTACCCTCGAGCATCCATACACATGATCTGCCCCTTCTACCTCTGCACACCACCTAATTTACTTCTTAAAATTACTGCTCCTGTCCTATAAGTTCAGCCATATGTATAAAGGCATACAGACAACTGCCTACATGATGTAATTTTATCTTTCAGGGTTTCTTAAAAACTGGGTGGCATAAAGTATCAACTCCTTCGGCCAGCCATGGTATCTGAAATTGTGGCACAAAGAATCAGTCTTTAGAATGACAGTACAGGTCATATACATCATGTAAATGGACACATAGTCCACCTCTGTGTCAGTGGCATGAGCTATGAGGGGAGGTAGAAATCAGATGCAGGAAGGATCACTTTATGGCTGGGAAGGGACCCCTGTGGGGAATGCAGACTTGGTGGGGTGCTCCTTGGAGGCCTCCACGTAGGAGCCCTCAGACAAGTCCAACTCATACTTTTACTGAGATTGACTGTTTTCTTGTGCCAGCATTCCATTTCCCTCATGTGTTCAGTCAACATGTGTTAGATGTCCATTGCAAAAAAGGCAGGCACCAGGCTAAACCCAGAGTATCACAAAGATGTATAAGGCAGAGTCCCTGCCCTCCAGGACTGAACTAGTTTAAAATCCCAAAGGTGCAGAAAAGCACTAGGAGCTTGGGTCAGTATGCCATTAAGTTCAGATTTAGTAATTCTTTCTAAAAGTTTGGAGATAAAACCAAATAAATGAATGGTTAACAATGAAAAAGCTCAATTAGAAAGGTATTTATATTCTTATAAATTTACAGTTCTTCATATTTTACTCAAATTGCATTTCTCTCTGCAGATACTATTAATATTCAAAGGCATGATTCAAACTCTTGATTTTGCCCTATCCCCAAACCCATCTCCCACAGTTTTACCCATCTCTATGAATGATTCTATTGTTTACCTAATTGCTCAGGCATTATGTAAAAACAAAGTCTCTATTTATACATGAAATCTATTATTCTTTTTTCTTTTATACTACATCTTATCAATTATAAATGGTCTAACTCTAATAACATATACAGAATCCAGCCATCCCTCCCAGCCTCCACCCTCACCATCCTAGTGCGAACTTCTCACCTGGACTTCTGCAGAAATCTCATGGTCTTTCTGCTTCCATCCATCTCCCCTACATACTTTTCTAACCAGTGGGCAAAAAGAGCCCATTCAAATGTAAAGATTATGTTTATCCTTGACTCAAAACCTTCCAATGGCTTCCCATCACACAATAAAACCCAAACTTTTCATCAGAGCCTTCCAGGCTCCAGACAGCGTGACCCTGGCTACCCCTTGAACACAGCTCCCATCACTCTCCTCTTTGCTAACCCTTTTCTACTCACATGGGAAATGCTGCTTTTCCTTAAATCTGCCAGACATTCCTACCTCAGGATCTTTGCGCTTGCTGTTCCTTCTGCCTGTGACCTGGCCCCAATATTCTCATGGATCGTTTTTCACGATGTTTTGATCTCTATTCAGATCCTGCCTCTTCAGAAAGAACTTCCCTGGCCACCAGAGCTAAAATAGCCACCATTATTATTACCTGACTCCTCCCCTGCAGTCTCCTGCACTCTGCTCCTTCACTCACCACTCATCATAGTATGCATTTGTTTACTTACTGGTCTGATGCTGAACATGAGCTTCCTGAGTGCAGAGGTCTCGGCTGCCACGTAGACATAGCACTTTGAACAGTACCTGCTCTTCCCACTGCAGGAAAGACATTTCTGGAATGGATGCCTATGTGTTCACATTAATTCTCCTAATATTTCTTAATGTCTCATTTTGTACAATAATCATTAAGTGAATAGGCATGTCTGTAGCATAGCTCAAACATGACCCTTGGAATTCAGGAGTGAATTAAACACCATTGCTTCTCTATTTTAAAAAAATACAATTTATTTTTCCTTCTTCAAATCATGCCTTCTCCCCACCCAACCTCAGAGGTATTCTAGTTACTTCCATTGTACCAACAAGGAGACCAAGTCCCAGAAAACGTAAGTCATCCTCAGTGTTTGCTGTCTGAACAAGAAGGTTGGCCTCTAGGAAGCAAATTCTACCCAGGAACTGTGGTCACAGAAAAGTCACCCTGGGGATCACTTCTGAGGCAAAAGCCCTGCTGCACTCTGTGTTCTCAACTCCCAGCACGGGACGGAAGCCACCTCCCCAGCCGCCTTCTCTGTCTGGCTGTCCCCTCCCCTCGCAGGGCAGGCTGGGGCTTGCTGCTGTCTGTGCACAGGCACTGTGCATGCGGGTCTCTGGTTACTAGCAGCACTTCCAGCTTCAGAAGCCCCAGGGCTGCACTCCCCAGCGCCTTCATGTCAGGCGCAAATAAACAGTTGTTAATGTCCCCCTGGCCCTGTGTGCTTGATGTCATCACAACAAGGATTTTTGCAATTGGCACGGCCGGGATGCAGACACCGGAGGCCTCCAGGCTGACAGCTGCAAGGGGTCATTTTCAATTAGAGGATGACTCGGAAGAAGGAAAAAACGTCTGGCATCGAAGCCTCTCCTTAAGCCTGCCTACCCAAGGCCTGGGGCTCCCGGGCAGAGCCAGGCCCTGCCATTCATTTGCTGGCCAACAGTGTGTGCAGCCTGGGGCAGCTGGTAGCACCCTGCCCCGGCTCTGACTGCCCTTCACACAGGAGGAAGCACAGGTGCCTCAGGAGCCTTGCCGTCTCCTGGAAAGGCTCACTCTGCAAGTCCTTGTTCTCACGGGGGAGGCCACACAGCCCCAAGGAGCGGGCAAGAACTCTGGAGTCAAGCATAACTGGTCCGAACCCTGGTTTTACTACCTGCTAGCTGTGTGACCGCGGGCAAGTTCCTTGACCTTGTATGAGGACTCGCGCAGGGAGCAGAGGTTCCCTCTAATTGGTAGTTTGAACGGAAGTGTTTAAAGGGACTACTTACAACAGTTCGAGGCAGGGCAGAGGCACTGTGTCCCAGGGAGGGCCGCACACGCAGAGCCCTGAAGGGACGCCAGACACCAATCAAGATAAAAAGTATTTAAAGTAATGTTTTTTCAAGTGAAAATGAAAAATGAAGAATATCAAAATCTGAAATAAAAACAGGCTCCAACGATACCATGCCAAAGCATGCTGGAGCCTGGGGCAAAGGGGAACATGTGCCTCCCTGTCTATGCACAGCAGACCCTTGAGCGACATGGGCTTGAACTTGGAGGGTCTAGTTATAGATACATGGATGTTTTCTAAATAAACACCTACAGTATTTTATCTTCCTTATGATCTTCTTAATAACATTTTCTTTTCTCTGGCTTCCTGTATTATAAGAATACGGTATATAAAACACACTGCACAAAATGTGTTAATTGACTGTTATCAGTAAGGCTTCTGGTCAACAGAGGGTTATCAATAGTTAAGTTCTGGAAGAGCCAAAAGTTATACACAGTTTTTTGACCGTGCAGAGGGTCAGCACCCCTAAACCCCACATTATTCAAGAGTCAGTTGTACATGTTTCTGTGCATTTTTAATGGTTAACTTTTTTCCCAAAATATGCAATGAGTTTGTAAAATATTAAAAACTTTAGAGTACATGTATAAACCTTAGTAGCATTATTTGAAGTTGGAACATTTTGTATAAAAACCAGATTGTATTATAATTTTTACTTTCTGACTTAAAATGAAACAAACTCATCAATAATGTTTTCAGTATCTGCTGGTTGATCTAGGTCATTTTCAATGGAAAGAACCGCCATATTTGACAATATCTCTTGACCAATGCCTAACTTAAATAATTTTTTAATTAACTCCAGCTCACCAAAACTTCTTTCACAGAATAGCACTGATTGGTATTGTTAAAAAAAAAAAAATTCTCAAGCCCACTTCCAAATTTGGAAAGCTTGTGCTAAGCAAAATGTATGAATCAGTTTTGGAAGAACCAAATACAATACTGATCTTATGTTATAAATGCTGATATTGCCTGTTAGTTAAAACTACCTCAGATGAAACTTCAACTGTAAATACATGGTCAGTCTATTTAAGTCTGGACTTAATATTAAGTCAAGGACTTATTTTTGTAAATTAGATCTACTCACAGAAAATAACTTTGATAGTTAAAAATTCAAACTACGAAACACTTTGTTTGATTTTCATGTCTCCATTTGAAATGTGTAACTAGTACATCTGAAATTCTAATTCCTATTCAATATGTGCTGGTCTCATCCTGGTTGATCCTCTTGTTCATCATTTCTACATTTCCAGTTTCATTACTTTTTCTTTCATCTCTTTCTAAATTCAGAAAGTATATTCATATCTCTTGATGAAGTTTCACACTAACCAAACATATTTTCAAAGTGATTTCTTATCTGTTGTAACTCACAACTCTTAATTGAAAATAAGCAAAGATACAAATTTTGAAAGTATTAACGGTGCATTTGTTTCCATTAAAGTCAGGAAAATAAAATTATAATACATTCCATTTGGAGTAGAAATAAAATATTTAGACAAAATAATGTGAGTTTTGATATACCCACTTCTCAATTTGTCAATATTTTTCCTGTTATATTCTAGGGAAAATAACCATTATAAATAATATAAAAGCATATATACAAACAGGAGCACTGAGTTTTGCTGTCGCCTTAGCTCTAATACGGCTTGTCCAGAGTCTGCCATGACCAACCCTTGGCCTGAAGGTTAGGGGTCACTCACTGGAACCTGCAGTCCCACAGTGGAGATGGCAGATTGACAGGAGCTAGGGCCTCTGCTGGGAGGAGCTGGGGGAGCATCCTGACCTCTGCCCCCTCTCACCTCTCCTACCAGTGTTCTGCACGGCCGGGACCCAACCACATGCCAGTGGGCAAGGGAGCCCATTAGTGTGGGGCACATAGGTTCAGGTGGGTCAGCCACATAGCACAGAAAAGGTAGAGAAAAGATCTGGAGGAGCAAGTGGAAAATCTAAGGAATATTCTCTCCGTCTCCGTGGTATTTACTCAAAAATGCAAGGTTTCATAGGGGGAAAGCAGGGCAATGTATGTAAACTGCTCAAGATACAGTAGGCATCCCCAAACTGAGCGAATACTACAGCTACCATGCAAGCAACCCCTGTGGCAACAGAGCAAGGGGCATACAGATCAGGAGAGGCTGCCAGGATCCTGAGGCCGCATGGGACCACGTGGCAGGTCTGGCCCCAGGACAGCCTGCTCTGACTTCAGAGAAACGGAGTAGAGGGATGGAAGGAACTTCAATTCCCCAGCCTCAGTTTCCTTGTCTGTCCATAGCCTGATGGTGACAGAAAAATGCCTATCATGCAGGATTTTAAGGGCTGAGATAGTACATGTGAAAGCATTTTGTAAACTACGAAACATGTTGATTTTTTACTTGGAATGGAAGGGCTGGTGCCTGTTTCATCCTCAAAACAGAAGACCACATAAAAGTGATGTGGACACATTGCCTTCTTTACTATGAAATTAGAAGCAGAAAATATTTCCCTTACTTTAGGATGCCATGTGAATTGTCCTTGTTTGACAGAATATTACCACACAGAAGGAAGGAACCAAGAGACTCCAATACCAACTTTCTCCTGTTTTGTCAAGATATTTAAATACACATCCTCCCGTTGTCTCTCAACAACCCTTCATGCACAGCAAAGTGCTTAATGCTTTAGAGAAGAGAAAGGAGAGAATCACCTCAATAATTCAAGGGTCTGCCAGCCTGAGTGACCTGCCCCAAGAGGAATATGTTCTCAGGTAGGGCTCAGAACATGGAAGAGTGTGAATGCTTCTAAAATGTTTCATGGAATGGCACCGAGGATTGTATTCAATGGCCCATTCTCCTGGAGACATAATTAGTTAGAAAGATCACATAATTGGATCCTATGGTCAGAGCAGAGCCTTAGACTCCTGGGCAGGGCCAGAAAGTAGAAACTGCATGGCAGCCCACATTTACAGAGGAAAGTTGGAACCTAACAGCTGTGACGTGACCTCAGAGCCAGAGCTGCTGGCTGCACAGACATGCCTCTGCACAGTAGATCCATCAAGCGAGAAGCACGTGCTACAAGCCAGCAGGGACAGAATCATGAGGCAGCCAGGGGACCCCTCTGGGAGGTGTGTCAGGTCCTGTTCTGCTTGGCTGTATCCCTGAGCTAGCCACCCCAGCTTCGGCCTCCATTCCTCACCCAGGGTAGGTGGGCGTTGGTATAGGCCAGCACTTCCATAGTCTGGGTGTTTGTAAGTGTGACCTGGAGGTTAAAAGTCCCCTTACCCGGGCTTTTGCTCCTAGAGATTCTGAGTTAGTGGACTTGGAGCACAACCCCGGGACCTGCATGTGGTACGTCACCTGCCGTGATGTCTAGAAGCAGCCTACTTGGGAACCACGAGCCTAGGTGGCCTCTGGGGTCCTACCAGCCCTGGCCCCAGCACCTTCTACCCTGTGGGTAGAAGCTCTAGGGACAGTAGGTTTGGAGCAGAATTTCTTGGAAGAATGGTGAGGAGAGGGCTTCTCCGACATGGGAATGGTGGAGGGACACGGGAAGGTGCACAGGCCTGGACTGGTTTTCAGCCTATTCTGAGTCCTGGCTGTTTGTACTGCTGTTACCATGTGAAATGATAAATGCTGTCTTGACTCTTTCCATGCTTTAAATACATCATTTCTCATCTAAGTCCTGTTCATCCAACCTTAATTGACCTAAAAAGGTTGTAATAATATCGATATCCAAAATATCATGTTTATATTTGACTCTTCTCAATCTGCTGACAATTCCTCCATGGCCTGAAAACAGCTCGTGAGGCACAGTGCCCAGCTCTCCATTCTTCCCCAGATGGGAGGTTTTGTAGACAAGCAGGTAGACAAGCAAGACTGGAGTTGGTGTGGGAGGCGAGGACCATTGGGTGCTCATTCCAGCCTTCCAGTCCCTGGGTGGTGCTGGTCCACAGAGGGCTGGGAGCTTGGGATGAGGGGCAGGGGCTGTTGCTGGCTCTCTGTTCTCTCCAGCAGGCTTGGTGGGTCATCTAGGAAGGCCTGGAAGTGGTACAAGCAGGCATGAGAACAGCAGGACAGTAGATCTGTCCAAGCCCAGCAGTCTGCAGATAAGGAAACTAGGGCCCAAGAACTGCCACGGATCCACGTGGGGCCACAACATCACCCCCACATCAGAGAGGATTTTACAGTGAAGACAAGTGCTGTCTGGAAGGACCCAAGCTACGTCTGCTGGAAAACAGCCATGGCGATGATGTTGGTGAGAGGTGCTCAAGGCTTCAGAGGTGGAGGACATACCTGGCAGAGACGGAGGGGGATATTTCAGGCTGGGGCAAGAATGGTGTGTGGGATGGCTGGAGTTGGGCTGATTTAGGTTCCAATCCCAGGCTGCCACTTGGCCAGCTGGATGGCTGTGGGCCAATCCATGACTTACTGAGTCTCCATTTCTTTGCCTGTGACAAAGGAAGGAAAAATACAAATATTTTAGAGTTGTTATTTTGAGGAGTAAGTCAGAACAAAGGTATAAAAGCATTTAGCATAGCACTTGGTATGTGCTAGGGCCCCAGAAGCAGAGCTGTGGCTGGATAATGGCTGATGGCACCAAGACCCCTGGGGAAGAGCAGAGGTGCGGGGTTGCTGATTGGGCACTGGCCAAGGTCACCTTACAGGGCAGGAGACCATAAATGACATCACAAACGAGGCTCTCAGGGGCTGTGCCGCATGAGCAGAGGCAGCAGAGCCCAGGCTTGCAGCCAGCTCTGCTGAGGTTTGGCTTTAAAATCCAGGAGGATGGTGCTGACAAGGCCGCCCTGGGCTGCGGCTGTTCCACGCTGAGGGGCTCCGGGTACCCACCTGCCTGGGCTGCTTGGACGCTCTCCAGAATGCAAGGCAGCCAGACGTGAGGTCATGTATTTACTACAGGGAGGAGTGGCAGGGAGGGGGCTCAGCCCACCCAAAGTGCTCCTGTCAGACCCTGACTATGCGGGGGGACTAGATCGGGCCCTCACGCACAGCCGGCATTAGGGGCAAGGGCAGGAGGAAGGGGTCTTGCACCTCTGCCCTCCCCACCCCTGCTCTTGTTTCCTCCTCATGGTCCTGGGCCAGGTGGCAACTTCTAAGTGAAGCTCCCGAGCTTGGTGGCAGGTGCTGGCACAGAAACAGCCGACAGGTCTGACAAGCACCACATGAGAACACAGACTGCTCGAGTCGCCTTCCGGTGGCCTCCCCGATGCCTCAGGTAATTGAGACTCCCCAGGAAAGGGCCCTGGTGGGAGGGGAAGGGTGCCCCACCCGCAGACATGGCCTCCAGGGCTGCAGGGGAAGGGAAGGGACCAGGGGAAGGTCGCCCCAGTGCCTCGGGTTACAGGGAGGGGCAGATGAGATCCTGGCCTGGAACGGCTTCACAGGCCATCCGACTCAGCCCTTGTACTTCACAGATGGGGAAACCGAGGCGGAAAGGGGGAGTACACTTCTTAACCAGCAGGAGGACTCAGTGGTTGAAGAGGGCTGAAAAACGGGCCCTTTAAATGTACCCACATCATAATATCTGGAACCTGTGACTGTCACAGTATAAGGGGGATGTCTTTGCAGATGTGGTCCAATTAAGGATTTTGAGATGGGGAGATTATTCCGGATCATGTGGATGGGCCCTACATGCAATCACATGCATCCTTGCAGGAGGGCGGCAGAGGGAGACCCGGCGACACACAGGGAAGGTGTTATGAGGGTGGGCAGAGAGACCCAGGGATGCTGGCCTGGAAGGTTGCAGTGATGCACCACGGGGGCAGGGACAAGAGCAGACTTCCCCCAGAGCCTCAGGGGCAATGTGGCCCTGCCCACACCTTGATTTTTGGTTCTGCGAAGCTGATTTCAGACTCCAGGGCCCCAGAACTGAGAGAATGAAGTTCTGTTGTTGGAAGCCACCCAGGTTGTGCTGATGTGTGACAGCAGCCACGGGAGACTAGTCCGGGGTTTCCCAGGCCCAGCCCTGCCCCTGGAGCTGGGCTTTTCCTTCATCCCCACTGGGCTGAGAAGAGGCAGGGATGATGGGGCCGAGACCCTGGGTTCCATCAAGAGCTCTCCATGTGGCCAAAGATAAGGATAAAGGTGAACTATATGGGGGAAGCGGGGTGGGCCAGCGAGGGAGAAGCCACCAGAAATGAGCAACAAATCCTCCTGCCCTGGGTGTGTGAGGAAAAAGCCAGCAAGACAAGGATGGAGGCAGGACCCTCGAGCAGCTTCCCACTGCTAACCAGCCTTTAATGCTGTCTAGACACAGTTGGGGGTATTGACAGTTGAAGTTGCTACCGTGTGGGGCACAGAGCATTGGAGTGTCTCAGTCGGCATCTCCCTGAAGCCCCCAGGAGCTCCTGGGATTGATCAGGGAAAAGGACATTTGGGGAAAGAACTGCTCATACTGTTTAGCATTTCCTCCCTGCTTCCAGGTGGCCCTGGAAGAGTCCGGTATCCACTGAGCAGGACTAGAGGCCTGAGCACAAACTGCAAATTTTACTCGTGAGAGAAAGCAGCTGCCCTTGGCCTCAGCTTATCTGAAAGAACCCTGGGGTGGGTACCAAAGATGGAAAGTCCCGGCTGTCCCAGCAACCCACAGCTGGCTTTGGGTAAGGCACTGGGTCACCTGGAAGGCTTAACAATTTAATGAAAGTGTATGTGAAAGAGCTTTTGTAAGCTGTAGCAGTCCAGGCTCTCAAGGGTTATTATTTCTATGCCATTCGCTCTGTTGGTTTTCCTGATTGGGTCCCCACTACACTCTGGTGAAGGAGGTACAATGGGAGGTGGGACGGCTGTGATGGCAAGGTGTGCCTGACTAGGGGACAGTCCATTCCACACTGAAAAATAGCAGAACAGACATATCCTAGGGCACACACAAATACATTTCCAAGGAACTGGGGGAGGGACAGACTTGCCCCTTGAGAACCTTCAGGCTAGCAGGCGACACTAAGTGCATACATGGGAAATGACCTTATTGAAAGCAACATATCTAGAAGTGCCAAGTGACACGGCCCAGGCAGATGTGGAAAGGCTGACAGCCCACACAGCTGGCGCCCAGTGGCAAGGCAATACCAGGGTTCAGTCGGCACTCTCCTCAGGTTTGGCACTGAACTTCAAGGCCCAAGGCCAGGCCTGTGTGTGCAGCAAGGAAGGGGGTGGGGACTGTCTGGGTGAAATGTTCACTCAGGGCTGGGAACAGGAAAGGCACCTCCCCTCGTGTTACTGGGTGGCCCTGGGTCGGGGATGCTGTGGTCCCCTGGGCCTGCAAAGGCCAACAGGAACAGGAACAGGCATTCTGGTAGCAGGACCTGCTGAACTCAGAACAAGGTGTGGGGGCAAAACAGGGTGGGCCTTGGTGAGGAGGACCATGCTTGCCTGAAGCACCACCATGGCTGGGGCAGAGTTCCATGTCACAACCAGCTGCTGGGTGTCAGATGCCCAGCCTCAGGCATGAGGCTGAGGACGTGGCCAGGATTCCGTTTCCTAGGAATCAGAAAGCACAGGGAAGCTGTGGTCTCACAGAGGCAAGTCTGAGTTCTGGCCACAGTAACCGGGCAGAACCCACTGGACCAGTTCTTTGGGGACAGGTGGCATCTGGAGACATGGATTTCTTTTCCAAGGAGGTGGGAATGCCATGTTAAGGGAAGGGAAAGTTAACCATCCCCCTCAGACCATAGCAAGCTGTGCCCATGCAAAACTCCTGCTGGTTTTATCTTACTAATCTTTTCCATCTTCAGCCCTGATCCCCAGCCCTTCTCCAATATGTGTGGTATAAATCTTTGAATAGTAATACGTTTTCCAAAATACATTTTAAATATATTGTGTATGTGTGTGTGTTTACTCTAGGTAGATGGCATTTTGCTGTGGACTTTCCATTTCTTCTTTTTATTTTAACTTAAATTTATGTTTTTAAGATCTGTCTCTGATGCTGTATGTCCCTCTAAGTCTTGGTTTTACTTCCCCTGCATGCTGCTCCCTGGTGCACCCACTCCCTTCTTACTTACGCAGGTTCCTGGGGTTGTGCACCTGGTCTACCTCTAATTCTGTTCACATCTAGTGATATTCAAGCCTTCAGGTAAAAGCCTACATAGTGGTACTTGCTCTTCCCAGATCTCTCTCCAGGACCTCTGCACCAGTCTGTCATACTGCCAGCAATGCATGCAAAGCTTTCTGTTTCCCTCATCCTTGACAATCTGATGAGAGTAAAGTTTTGGGTTTTGTGATAGTTAAGAGTGTGGGTTCAAATCTTCATTCTATCACTTACTAGCTATGTGACCTTAAGTAAGCTATTTCTCTGTGCCTATGTTTTTGCATCTATAAAATAGGCATAGTAATATAATTGCCTCACCAGGTTACTGTGAGAAGTAAATGTGTTAAAGAAACCTGTGGTGCATATTTAAGTGTTCAGTAATTCTTCCTCCTCCTCCTCCTAGTAACTATAATGTTACTACTAGTAGGACTTGCTGATGTATTACTACTTTTAGTGAAGGTAACCATCTCTTCATATACTTGTTGGCCGTTTGGGTTTTCCCCTATAGTGGATTCTTATGCATAATGTTTCCCCCTTTATTCCATTGGATACCCATGATCTTGTGTTTGTTGAACATCCTAGATATTAATACCATCCTTATTTTTTATTGCTGTAAATATCTTCTCTCAATCTGTTACTGGTTTATTATCTTTGACATTGATATCTTTTGTTAAACAAAAATTATGATAAAGTCAAATCTATCTTTTTTTAATTTCCTTGTGCTTTGTGCTTTTGGAGTGTTATTTAATAAATCTTCTTCCCCACTCCAAAATTGTACTATATTATCTATTTCTTTTATGAAGTTATAATTTTAGTTCTCATATATAGACCATTAATCTTTCAAAAGTTTACATTTCCTTTGGTTAGGTAGGAAAACAATTTTATTTTTCTCCAATATAATTCTTTTTATTATGATTTTGTGTTCATTCATACATATGTATTTAGGAAAGGAAAATATGAGTATAATCAGAGTTTTTTAGCACTGAATTCTCTTGCATTGGTCTCTTTACATATCCCTGCACCAAAATCATATTGCTTTTATTATATTACTATGAGTTTGTAGCATTTTCACATTTTCCTACCGAGTAAGGTCACTATACTGTCGTATTTTTCTCTGACAAAATTTAATTAACTATTTGTGGATCTATATTCATTGGTACACATCCTCAAAAAACTGACAATTCATGAATAAAACATGTTTCTTCATTTATTCCAATACTTTCTAATACATAATTGAGTTTTTACTGTAATTGATTTTTAAATTATATACTTAAAGATCTTACACATTTTCTAAAAATTAATTCTAGTTCTTGTTTCTATTTTGATAAAGACTTGTTTATTTTTATATAGTTCTAATATAAAATATATATATAAAATAAGTTTTTGCAGGAATAATGTAATTCTACTGATTTTATTTTTATAAATTGATCTTACACCAATCAGTGTTGCTGAAGTAACATTAGTTCTGATAAATTGGCTGATGATTCTATTGGTTGCTCTATGTGGATAATTATATCATCTGCCAATAATGTAACTTCTCTCTTCCCTTTCTATCATTGCTTCTAATGTTCATTTTTCTTGCCTTATTGCACTGGCCAGTACTTCCAGTACTATATTAAAGAGTAGTGGTCATAATGAGCATTCCTTTAACTGAGTATCACTTAAACAGAAAGTGTCTAAAATTTCTTTCTTGAGACGCATGTTCACAGTGGGATATAGGCTTAATCAAGTAAAGAGAATGTGAAAATTATTCCTATTTTTACTATTATTCTAGAAAGATATTGAGACTTATTTAATGCTTTTTATGCATCTATCAAGGTAATCATATCATTTCATTTCCTTTTAGTCCTTTGTTTTAGTGAGTTACTTTGAAAGAATTTTTATATTGTTACTTCTTACTGAAAATATTCACCTTGATCATGATGTATTATTTTAAGTACACAGTTGGATTTAGTTAACAAATACTTGTTTTGTTTGAATAGTCACATATATTCAGAAATGAAATAGGTCTTCTGATTTGTCATTTGCTGGCATTGTAATCAAGGTTACTGTAGCCTCATGAAAAGTTGGACAGCTGTCTCTCTTTTTCCTGGAAAAAAATTGCAAGAGAGATTATTTTCATATAGCCTGAAAGCTAAATAGCACTTTTCCATAAAACTTTTTGGGCTTTGGGCTTTGTTGTTTGCACATGTGTGAATTGGGGAACAGGGTTTAATATTTAAAATTTTAAAAGAATGATCGATTCGTTCTTTTTTTTCTGATTTATTTCTTCTGCTAGTTTTTATTTTTTCATAATTTTAGTCATTATACCTAAGTTCTCAAGTATTTTTCTAGAATAGTCCACTGTAGTTCTTCTTTTTCAAAAATAAAATCCCTCTGTGTCCATAATTTTTTATTTATTCCATATGTTTAAATTTATATCTTATCTCCTTTCTTAAAATTTTGATGTCTTGCCAGAGACTTATCAGAAGTATAAACATTTTCATAAAACTAGCCTTTATTGTTGTTAATTTTTCTACTTTTTTTTAGTTCATCATTTTGTTAGTTTCTGCCCTCATTTTTATTTTCTAGTCCCTTGGTAGTTCCTTGGATTAACTCAATTTCTCTCTTTCTAACTGCTTGAGTTGAAAGCTTAGTTCATTTAGTTTTGTTCTTTCTTACTTTGTGATAAATATATTTAAGCTTGTAAATTTCACTCAAAGAAGTGATTTAGTTGTGTTCTACATATTTTGATATATGGTGCTTTCATTTTGTTTAGTTTTATATGTTTCATATTTTTCCCTGCGATTTCCACTTTACCCAAAGGAGTATTTAGTAGTACGCTTTTTAATTTCCAGGTGTATAGAATTTTAAAAACTATCCTTTTGTTATCAAGTCCCAATTTCATAGCATTATAATCAGAGTATAGTTTGTGTGATGTTAGTTCTTTGGAATTTATTGAGGTTACCTTTGTCACCTAAGTTTAATACTGACTTGTGAGTGTTCCATGTGTTCTTGAAAAGAATATGCATTCTATATTGATTAACTGTGAAATACATATGTATCAATTCATGCTTATTAGTTGCACAGTTACGTAATTCAAATCTACTTTATCTGTCTCTCTCCTTTGTCAGTTTGATTTATTAATTTCATGAAAGAATGTGTTAAAATCACCATCTGCAATAAATGATTTCTCTATTTCAATAGTTATATCTCAGTCTTTTAATTTCTATATTTCAAGGCTTTATTATTAGGTGCATAGTTGTTAGTGCCCATTATATTAACTTTGTCTATTCATTTTACTGATGGATGTAGGATCTCTTTTTGTTCCTTTGAATGAAGTTTACCTAAAAATCCATTTTGTTTGAAAAAATTGACACCCTATGTTTTTAGTATACATTTGCTTGATACATATTTTCCAAATTTATTTTAACATATTAAGTATATACAAAATATTTCTAACACATAGAGAAGGGTGTCAAAATCAATAAATATATTCCACTACTCAGCTCAACTCAAGTGGTAGAACATCAGCCCCATGTGCTTCTCCTTATCCCACCAAGCTCCCTGAACCCCAAAGGTAACCTAAATTTTTATATATCATTCTTCACTTTTCTTTATGTTTTCACACATTCATGTATCCTTACACAGTAAAGCATTCAATGATTCATACTTTTAAATTTTGTATAAATGAAATAATATTGTATGCAGCTTTCTGTAACTTGCTTTTTTAACCAACATTATTTTCATGACTCATCTATGATGATGTATACAATGATAGTTCATTAATTTTCACTTCTGAGTTATATTCCACAATCACAATATGATTTATATATAATATATGCACATAAAGTGTGTATTATAATTTGTTTTTCTATTTTCCTATTACTTTCTAGCTTTTGGGTTTTATTTGCTATGTCAAGCATTGCTACCATTAATATGCTTGTCTCTCTCCTAATACACAAATTCAAGAGTTCTTCTATCTTGGGAATTATTGGACTGGTTGAGGTTTAGACTGGAACTGCTGGGTATGCTTATCCTCAAAATAATATAAATATTAGAATTTCTGGGCAGGCTTATCCTCAAAACAATATAAATATTAGCACTTCTAACTCTAATATCCACATATTTGACATATCTTTCCTAACTCTTTTTTGTCTCTGTATGGTTTTTTTTGGAAAATTTCTTTGGATGTCTTCTGAGTCATTAGTTTTCTCTTTGGCTGTTTAATTTTCTATTTAACCCATCCACTGAGTTTTATTACAATTATTACGTTTTTCAGTTTCTAGACATTCCATTTGATTCATTCACTTCTGGGAATTTACCAGAAGAGAAAAATCTCTAACTGGCTTCTTTGATAGTCTTGGGTCCTTACAAATTTTCTAAAGCCTCAGTTTTATCTCTTTGAGCATAGCAAATATATTTACTGTAATTTCTATATCTGATGATGCCATTATCCTAAGCATTTGCAGGTATGACTTTGCTGTTTTCTGTGAGCCTAGAGATTGATAAAGGGAGAGGGAGCAGTTTGCTGTATGAGATTACACTTCTGGAATGGTATTCTAGCTACGTAGCTGCAAGTGCTAATTGCAGGAGCCAGACTTGAACAGAGGTTCCAAGGCCTCAAGTCAAAGCTTCCTGTGTTTCTCTCCTCCTACCTACTTCCTTTCCCCAGTCTACATCGAAAAGCACAAAATGCGCAGGTCATTTGTCATTCAGGCCACTGGGCCTTGTCTTTCTGATCCTCTGAAGGATAACTCAGAAAGAAATGAAATTAGCACAGTGTAGGATTTATATCCTTTTCTATCTGTAGAGTTACCCATGGAAGAAGTTTGTCACCTTCATGCTAACTGCATCTTTAGAGCTATTTAGAAAAATCTCAGAGTCCTCACCTCTGCTAGGCAGGCAGCAGAAAGAATCAGTACTGGGAGAAAAGGGGATTCTTTCATGGGGAACCAATCCTAAATGGGAATTATAAACAAACCTTACTTATTACCCATCTAACAGTCACTTCTCCTTTGTCCTTCCTACAAAACCCTGACATTTCTCAGGCACCCACCTCCAGAAAGCGTTTCCTTCAGGTGAGGCTGAGTTGGTTTCTTCATTCACAGTAAGAGATATGGAAAAGAGCTGCCCGTTGCTCTTCTATTGGGCATCATCATGTCTGGATGAGATGCCTGGAACTATAGAAGCCAACTTGTGACCAGGGAAGCCCTTTTCAGGAACATTTACATGTGCTAAGAGGGACAAAGTCAAACTTCTTCCCCTCCCTCCAGGATTTTAGGAAAGACAAAAGTTCTTCACATGACTAAGTCTTTCCTTTCACTTCAATCTGTGGCTAAATGTTACCTTCACAACAACTCAAGCTAAAGTAACCCACCAGCGTTGCATCTCACCATACTGGCTTATTTTCTTCATGATTCTTACCATGATTGGATTCCTTTTGCTTATATGTTTATTGGTCTCCTCCCACACTATCATCAAGAATTTGATAACTCCATGAAAGCAGAGACTTTGTTTATATTGTTCACTGCTGTATCTCCAGTGCTTAGAACAGTGTCTGGCACAAAACAGATGTTCAATAAGTGCTGTGAGAGACAGTAGTATTCTCTCAAATGTTTGCTGTCCATCAGTACTGGGTTCCTCCCCTGGAGGTCCCTCAAGAGATGCTCTCCTGAAGGAGGAGTATATGTCCCACCACCACTGATGCTAGATTTGACCATGTGACTCTTTTGGCCAATAGAAACCATTGTGGGTATCTGACCAAGATAAACTGAAATGATATTTCTGCTACAGAGCAAAAGATTGAAGAACTGATGGGTGGTTTCCCTCCTGCTTTTTTTTCCTCTTTCACAAGGCTAAGAAAGAGGCTACGCTGTCAATCTGGTCTGGTAATGAGGTCCTTCTTCTCCAGTGAAGGATGAATGTATAACATCGGTAAAAAAGATAAACCTTTCTAATTGTAAGACACTTTGATTTTGGGAGTCATTGTTACTGCAGCAAAATCTAGGGAAAGCTGATTAATGCATTAGTCCAGTCATTAATAAACCAATAAGTTATTTTTCCTTGAACCAGTTTGAAATGGATTTCTGTCATTTACCACTAAAAAGATTGACATTAATATACTCTTATGTTCTCTTTTCATTTGTTTACGTTTTATGTTCTTCTCCAGAGTGTTAAGAGAGACATCATCTTATCCATCCTTGTACCTGCAGGACTGAGGGCAGTATTTGCTCATTACGTGCCTGTTTATTTATTACTTGGTCCCTGCCTCATGGTCAAGCCACTAAAGACTGAGGCAGGGGAGGGAACTTTCTGACCTACAGTAGCTCCAAATTAGGTATATTTTGGTCAGTTCTGAACATTCTACCCTGCCATCTTTCTCTCTTAAATCCATGTACCTAACCTACCTCATTGAAATGAAGGAGCAGCAAATGTGGCTTCTCAGGTGATTTGGCCAAGGAGTCTTGCCATGGTAGCCAGAAATAAGGGGTGAAGAGAGATGGCTTTCCCTCTGACCTCAGCAAGGCGTCCTGGGCTCTTCTGGAGCTCTCTCTTTATATGGGGCCTGATAATTTACTAGTTTTCAGTTGAGGGTACTATATTTTGTTTTACTTTGTGAAGTTTTTTGATCTAAAAAGAAACTCAAACTTTCAGTGAATAACAGATGGAGAAATATGAGAAAGCTCAGGAGGATAATCAGTGCCAGTGTGGTCCTGGGTGGGTGGCTAATGACAGGGCTGGGAAATTAGGCCCAGGAACAAGCAGTCCATTGATCCAGCCAGTCACCTGGGAAATGAGGTGACTCCAGGTGACTTCACTGCAGTGCAGAGGAGGCTAGTGCATGACAGGTAGCTATTCTTCTGGCCTGGTGACACCAGGCAACCTGGAGTTGTAGCAGGAAGGAAGGCTCAAGGTTTGGCCTGGAGGACAGCATTTCTGAAATTGTATTGATGGTTTACTTCCAGGTCAGGAACACAAGTACATCCATGTGCACATGCAGTATGCATGCACACACACAAACACATGCACACAAAATACACAGCTAAGCATACATCTGTCTCTTTCAGATGGTTGAGAGAGGGTTTTGAGCCATAGATAGATCGCCCTGGCAGTCTGCTAAAGTCCATACACACTTGTCAGAATAATGTTTTTAAAATACATAGAATATAATGAAACATAGGGGATTACACATGAAACTAATGATGTGGGAAACACATTTACCAAAATATGATGGAAAAACATGATAAAAATATCTTTAATAATTCATTAAATAACAAGATATTGCAGCAACTCTAAAAACTACTATTATTTCATAGTAATGATGGCTATGTTGATATTTTGTGACATCTGCAACAACTAGAAGGTGCTATCTGTGAATTCCATTGGTGTCAAAGTCACTTGGTGCCACTAATAGTAATGCAATTTGTTGCCTATGCTCAGAATTGAATGTGCTACAATTCAGTCAGAAGTTAGTAGAATCAGTAGGTATTTTTTCCTATCCATGTTTTGGGATTTATTTTATCCAAATATACCTTGGGAGTCATAGAATCTTAGATAAGAACCCTCAGTTTGGAGGTTGTCCACCTGAATTCAAAGAAAAAGACATAATATTTCCTTGGGATCCCATCCTGGCTTTCCATTTCAGACCCAAAAGACCCAGTTACTCAGAGTTTGACTCAAGGAGGCAAGCTGTTACCTGCTCTGTTGTCCTGGCCCATTGTTCCAGGGAGCCAGACTGGGCTTTGAATATGCATGATCTGGGTTAGTGCTTGTCACTGCTCCCAAATCATCACAGAAGGCCTGGTGGCACAGATGGAACCTGCTCTGTGCCCTCCAACTGAGCAGGCCTGGGAGCCATCCCAGCAGGAGCAGTGGCACCAATCCTACCCCCACCCCCACCTCCAGCCCCCGCCTGAATTTCTTTCCCCACCTACTCTTGTGTCCTTGAAGCTACATGTCCATCTGAGGACCACCATGGCTCTGCAGGGATAAGAGAGGGAAGGGGAAGGAACCAACTCCATGCACCTATGGGGCACTATGATAAGCCCTTTGCATGCCCTGTGACATGGTGATGTCACCAATTTGCAGAAGAGGACAGAGACCCTGTGGGGTTTACGTAAGTTGCATCAGTTGAAGCCCGGATTGGTGGAGCCCAGATTTCCCAACATAATGTGCAAAATTGATAGCACAATATGTCTTTTTAACAGCTCATTCTTCATGTGGGTAACTTTGACTCTCAAAAAGTTGTTTATTCTGAGCTTTAGCTGGAGGGTTGGTTGGCACTAATTATTAGTTTTATTAATATCAGAGTGTTCATTTATTCATTCACTGAACAATTTCACTGACTGCCTACTAGATGCAGCCACTGGAACTGCAGCAGAGAGGAAAACAAAGCCCTTCCCTCTTGAAGTTCACATTCCAGGGGAGAAGACAGACAATAAAAAATAGACAAGTAAATGTAGGGTGTATCCCATTGGGGAGAGAACTCTGGAAGGTGATACTGACAAGGGAGGTGCAGGTGTTCCAGAGGCTCTGGTGGAAGCAGTGGGCTTCTCTGACAAGAAATTCCAGCAGAGATCTGCAGGAGAGGGCGGGTGAGCCACAGGAGTGCCTCCCACACAGGGGTGCTTGGCGCATGGCAGTAAGGAGTTCAGCATGGTGGGAGCACAGTGAGCAGGAAGAAAATGGTGGGAGTAATGCTGATGTTCAGCTGATAAGCTCCTGTGAGGGAGTACTGATCACAAAATACTGAAAACCTTGCAGACTGGTTGGTAAACAGCCACTCTTCCAAACTCTCAAATGCTACCTTGCCACTACCCCAGCCAGGCAGCACTCTCCCCTCCCTTGGAACTCCTCCAGAACCTGGGTCCTGCAGGGCCATGCCTGGCAGAGGACACCTCCAGGCCATTCCTCCAGCCCTGTGGTGGACACCTGTCCAGACAGGTCAGTGGCCATTGGTACCTTTTGTGCCATTTAACATTCTGAATAGCACCCTCTGTAGCAGACAAAATCAGAGAGGGAGCAGGACCCAGATCAAGGGTAAGGACTTTGTTTTTCACTTGGAATGAGAGGAGAGACCCCTGGGTGTTCTGAGCAGAGGAAAGGCATGGACAGCTTGCAGGTTTAAATGCCTGATCTGGCTGCAGGGTGGAGCACGCTGAAAATAGACTGTACAGAAGCAAAGACCAAAGGAGGCAACCCAGGAAGCTGTTGCCGTAATCCTACAGTGGGGCAGCAGCTCAGGAGGGCAGAGCTGGCAGGAGGTGGTCAGGTGCTAAATCCATTTAGAAGCAGAGCTGATACCATGTGCTGCTGGAGTCACGAAAGAGAGAGAGGAGGTAAGGATGATGCCAAAGGTTTTGATCTGGGCAACTGGAAGGATGGGGTTTCCATCAACACAGATGAGGAAGACTGTGGGTGGCCTTCCAGTCTTTGCCTGGCATTTGAATGAAAGACTGACTCTTTGGATTGGGAAAGGCCCGTTGTTGAGACAATGAAAGCCTTTTAACCTAAATAATTGGAAGTCAGAGTCTCTATGCACTGCGATGGGAACACCGCAAGAGGAATTCTGTTCAAGGATCTTCTAATAGTGACCTGGCAGGAAATAAAGATGAACCATCTCCTCCAGCCAATGGGCCCGTGTCTCCTAAGAGTAGGGCTATGGGGAAGCAGGAGGATGGACCCACAATCTCTCTGGAGTTTTTGAGTCCTCAGGGGAAGGAGAGGGGGCAGAAACAGTAGCTGCTTCCCTTCTAGGCACATGGAAGGAAGCAGGAAAGAGTCAGGATACCCTGAGAAACAAGTTGAGTTATTTCAAACTAGGCTCTACCTCTCCACGGAAACCTCATAAGCCCAGTTGCATGTCCTCAGTTCTAGAATGAAACCCCTGGAAATGCTACGGAAGGACTATCTGACTGATTTCCTTGTAGGAAATGCCTAATGAAAAAGAGCTAAGGAAGTGCTACTTGCTGTAGCAAATCAACCCTAACATTCCAGTAGCCTGACACAATAGAGACACATGTCTGACTCCCATGTCAGGTAAGTGTTACGGGTCACGTAACAGGTGACACTGCAGGGTAAGTGCTCCTGGCTAGAAAGATTTCAGCTCAGGGACTCAGGCTCCCTGTGTTTGTGGATCTCCAACAGGGGGAGCATTGGAGAAGGCACACTTTCCTTTGAAAAATGACTTCCAGGTCACTCACGTTAACCCATTAATGAGAACTGGTAAGCTTGCCACACCTGCATGCAAGGGGGAGCATGCAGTTTGGTCTGCCGCAGCCGTCTCGGGCAGGACTCACAGCGTCCCGTTTGTTTTATGCAGACTCACTTTATTACGCCAACTGTCTTCTCCAATTATTCTCTGTTTTGTATCAGGGCCCAGGCCATGCCTTATGCATTTCTGATCCATCAGCACTGAGAACATCATGAGCATTCTGTAAATTCTGATTGATTGAGTCATGGCCCTTTTTTGGAGATTTCTTTTTTAGAATTTAAAAGAGAACGAAGGCCTCATTCATATTTAATTCATTGCCTACCTTCACCTCCCTCTCCTCTCCAGCAGTCACAGCCCCAGCTTGCCCAGCTATCTACTGCCTGGACAACTCGAACTCTACCTTTTCTCCATCTGTAGAAAACTCAATTATCCTCCTTGGCTCAGTTCAAATGGCTCCTCGACAGTTAACCCTTCCCTTTGCACCAAACTGTTTTTGTTCATGAATTGGCACTTGGCCTTGTTTCCCTAGAACACTGTCTTCTCAAGTGTTTTGATCTAGTTGCCCATCTAAATTCCAGTACTCCACACCCCTGTTCCCCTCAACACTTTTTTTCTGAACCAGGCAAAATGCTCAGTGCAGACTTGTCAATTAATGGATTAGCAAGATGACATTCTAACACTCACCAAAAAATATTCCCTGGACCGCCTGTCTTCTACCTCTCTGGCATCAGCATGTAACTCAATAAAAGACGAACTCTTCTGACACATTCAGGCACTCAGACAACAATTCCATCTCCACCCCACTCTAACCTTCCCCTTGTCATCACATGTGAAACTCACAAAAGAACATCTGAGCAGAGAGAAAATTTGGAAGAAGGGAATATCTGATCCTCATAGCATGAGAGTGTGTGTGTGTGTGTGTGTGTATGTGTGTGTGTGTGTGTGTGTGTGTGTGTGTGTGTGTAAAATGGAGAAGCCTCAGCAAAGAGCATTCCACACGCAATCTGCTGAGTGTCAGAGGGAGTCAGCTGGCTCCAGGATCAGTGGTTTTGGAGGTTGGGAAGAGGGCAGAGAGCACACACCAGACCTGAACCCCCTCTCTTCTTACCTGGACAGCCAGAGCCCTTTGCTGGGTGCTAGATCACCTGGCTAGGACTTCGTGCCAGTGTGCTGTAGAAAAGAGAATACAGAATGTGGTGGTCCAGGAGGCCACCTCCCCACTCGCTACAGCAAGGTAAATCTCTGTGCCTCATCTGTGAAACGGAAATGAGAGTTGCCTGTTCCTACCACGCCACAGAGGTGTGGAGTGGCAGCCTCCATGATCCAGCGATCATGTTTGCCAACAAGGGGCTTTACACTAAGGGTATTCCAAACGAATACCTGGGAGTATTGTAATCAGCTCTCCTGTGACCAGCATCTCAGAGCCACAGGTTTTGAAGGGACCTGAGACGTCATCTAGAACCACCTTCTCATTTCTACGTGAGACATGCCTCTTTTCACTCGGGACATTGCAAGGCTCCAGAGGGCTGTTCTGCATCTCTGGCCACCCAGGAGAAATGGCAAAGCTTGAGGACCACTCACCAGCTTACTGCAGGCCAGATGGAACCTCTTTATGACCAAGCCTAGCTAACATGATAATTCATGCCCATGGCTACCAGCAGCAGCCCAGGGTAGGCATGTCACCCAATGAGGCTTCTCCCTGGTCTTTTACATATAGATGCCAGGAGAGTGGCTCCTCCTTCTGCAGTAGCAACATTGGGATAATATAAAGCTAGAGCCGTCTTCAGCCACACCCTCCTGACCTCACCTGTAGAAGTGGAGAGAGGGGAAGAGGGGAGACAGGTGGGAAGGAGAGAAGGAAGGAGGAAGACCTGGTTGAGTGTCCATGGTTTCTGTCATCTTTACCCCTGGACTTCCCAGTTACACAGGAAAGGTTTCTGCCACTGGCAACTTTGAGTAAAGTATACTTGTATAGAATTTATACTTAGTAAAGCCCTGATGAACTTGACTCTTGATTTCCTAGTCTTAGTTAAGGAGTTAAGGGGTGAGTCTCTGTCCATGCAGGGGCAAAGATAGCTGCAGCTCATGGGAAGCCAGACCACTGGAGGTGAGCAGCGACCTGCCCAGGAGTAGCCCAGCCATTGGCTTAGAGGTAGGCAGCAGCTGAGACACACTGCCATGTAAAAGCAAGGATTCCCTGGGGGTTTCCAGGAATTCCTGGGAAAGAGAACCCAGTAAGATGGACCTGGAGCCTGACCCAGACCTTACAGTTTCCTGTGACCTATAGGGTGCAGAATTCTGAAACCAAGCTGATCCCTTCCTGCTTGCTTCCCTTCCTCTGTCCCATCCCCCCTTCCTACAGAAGCAGAAACTCTCCACGGGGTGAGGTCAGGAGGGGATGGCTGAAGATTTTGTGAATGCAGAGGGAAGGTGGAGCCTTTACATAATTACAGAGTCCACAGCACTTCAGTGTATTGCCTTACTTGTTGGGTCTTAGAAGCACCCACCAAGAGAGGGAATGTTGCTAGAAGTCATCCCAGAGGCCCTTGAAAGCACTTCTGTGGCCAGTCAGCCCAGCCTTCACCCAGGACCGTTGCTAAGGCTTCTTCTCCTCTCTCCCTCATCAACCTTTCTGAAAGGACTAAGCCATTTGACTGGGCTGGAGGATGGAGGCAGATACCTGGATCGCTGCTGGGAGAAGGAACAGAGTTGGAGGGCTGCTCATAGGAAAGGGCTCTGAAAGGAAGGCGTTGCTGGAAAAGGGATGGGCAGGGTGTTGGTAGAAGAGGAGAAGACAGGGTGGGGACCTAAGAACCCAGGGAAATGGGCTGAGCCATCCACTGGACGCTTGGCCAGAGGCTGTTACACGGTGGATATGAACATGAACTTTAGAATCAGATACAAAAAGGAAGAGTCAAGCTTCACTGCTTAAAACCTTTGGTGAGATAGATGCTTGACAGCCTTGAGTTCTTCCTCTGTAAAATGGAAACCATAAAATCCACCTTGTGGCCTTGTTATTAGGAGCCAGTGCAATCAAGTATGTAAAAGGACTTGACTTGTGGCCCACACAAAGCAAGCTTCTAACACAAGAAACTATCACCACCTGAAGCCTCAGGAGCCACATCTGGAGTCTCTCCATTTCTTAGTCCAGCATTCAAGGCCGGTCGTGGTCCTCTTCTTCCCCTAGTTCTTCTGCTTCATGCACCTTCAACTTCAAGCTAGACCTTTTCCTTCCTTGTTTAAAGGTCCAGAAGAAGCATGTGGAAGGATGGGGACAGAAGGTACTGATTGCTATACAAAATCTATTTTGCCCTTTTCCCTCACCAGTACACCTTGACTTTATTGAAAGAGGGAGAAATGGGCCCAGCAAAGGAAACTACATTTTCCAGGCTCCCTCTTGGGTAAAGGTGGCCATGTGACTAAGTCCTGGGTAATAATGTGCAAACAGAAGTTGTAGGATGGGGCTTCCAGAAAGCTCCCAAGAAAATGAAGCTAACTTAGCTGGACCCTTCATTTGTCTTGCCCTTTACTCCTTTTTCTGTAGAATGAAGTGATAGCTGGAGCAAAGGCCACCTTGCAGCTCAGGTGGCCTTGAAGAGAGAAGCCTGCCCCCATCCTCCTGATCCTATAGGAGGGGCCTTGCATTTATTCCAGCTGTCTGCCAGCATGCCCCTCCCCATGTAGCAAGGAGCACCCCCTTCTGGACCACTTGGAAGATAGTCAAAACCCCAGAATTTTCTGGCTAAATGTCCTGTCTTGTTAGAGCGTTTCAGCAATGGGCAAGTTCACTGTGGATTCAGTGAGACTGAGAAATGACAATGGAACATTCTTGGCATGAAAGGGTTTATTACCTGGCTTTGTTCTCCTGGCAATAGGTTGAGCACTAGAATTAAGTCTGCATCCCACAGTCCGCAGGTCTGTAGGCCTCCTCCATCTCTGCCTCCACCCAGAGCACTGGGCAGAGCTCTTTATAGAGTGACTCACTCAGTAATAGCTCATTGCCTAGGGTGTGGAAGCAGTAGCCTAGCAGGAGGCCAGTTACATCATCAAGTAGTTTAGGTCAGGTGAGGATCTTGGCTGTAGGAACTTCTATTTTCCCCACATCTCCCCAAGCCCATTCCCAATGAATGTCTTCTTCTCTGGGTCTGTCCTCCCAGGAGTGCCTATGTCACCAGTGTGTGCACCCCTAAGTGCCGGGATGCACCCCAGGAGGTGTTCAGGGAGGGGCCCTCTGAGGAGTAATATTTGAGCAGAGCCTGGAATAAAGAGGGGGAGCAAGGGGCGTGAGAGCACAGGCAAAGGAGCCGTGAGTGTGGGCGCCTGGAGTGAGGGAAGAGCCCTGTGCCTCAGGTAGCTGTGGGGCCTGCCGCGAGAAGCTGGCACCTCGGAACCTGCTCCTCGACTCCCACCAAAGCCAGCACGGGCCACAGGGGCACTTCGTGGTGGCTGTAGGATTCTGTCTCCTAAAAACAATTTTGAATCAGATAAATTCTGAATTTCAGTTCTACGTAATTAGCACTCTACACCATCCTCACTTTACCAAGGCTTTAAAGATCCTGGCCCGCGGCCAGCCACCTCCAGCCATGGGCAATAAGGTATTGGAAGGCTGGTCCATATGATCTGTTCCAGTTGCCAATCTCTCTTTCCTGGAACATGGTTTTCTCTCATCTCAGACTAATTTATTCCAGGCCCCTGGCTCATTTGCCCACTGGGTCTGTGGCATACCAGTCTGGGATGTGTTTGATATGGTGGTTCCTGGCCTGGAGGCAGGGGGATGAATGAGGTGACGTCCAGAGGAATCCACAAGCTACAAGAATTATCAGTGTGTCTCTGAGTCACATCACCACCAACCAGGTCAGAGTCTGGCACATTTTAGTATCTTGGAGTCCTTTCTCGGTGGAGGGAGATAGGGGATGGAAATACATTATATGTAGGCAGGGAAAAGAATGTGAGCACAGTCCTTTCTCTCCTGGAAAAGATTCATTGCACGGATAGCGGTATTCATTACAATGGGCTTCTTGGTGTTTAAATCCACCATAGAGTGGTGCAAAAACATAAGTTGCCTTGAGCACAGAGATGTCCCAGCTACTTATAGCCCTTGGAAAGGACCCTGAGTATATACACTAGAACAACTAAAGGCAGAGGCTCTCTAGTGCTTTGGGGTGTGATGAAGGGACAGCTATTATTGATCATTTCCTCAGGATCCAATTAAGAATGATAATTCCCTCTTCCATTAGGAAGAGACTAGGGTTTGGGGAGGCAGGGGAGGGAAAAAGGGACCACACGAGGAACTGGGCACATACTAAACATTCACCATTGCTACAGTCTCATCAGGAAATCTGGAAGGTCCAATATTTTTGGATAAGATTTCCCACAGATAAAACAATTTGACAGATGCCAAAGGTCTTCCCACCTCTGACCTCACTTACGTTCTGGAATCAAGGCAAAGGTAGGCAGCTACTTGTCTTATTTCCTTTGGAATAAACTCAGGCAAATTTCTCCCAGGTCTGTTTATGTTGGCCACCTGCAGTGACTTCAGAGCCCTGAGGCAAGAGGAGTGGCCTCCACATAGAAGCTCTGAGCGAATTCTAGTGATTTTAAGCTACTGAAGGGGTGTTTCTGGGTGGGGTGGGGTGAAGAGCAAGTGGGAATTGATGAGACTTCCAGGATTAGGCATCCAGGAATGGTTCTTTCATGCAGAGATATTGAAACGTTTTGCACTTGGTATAGGCTTGGAAGCCACAAATAACAGGGCCCTGAGAACCCTGCTGTGACGAGCATCACTCCTAAGTTTATTTTCAGGATCATAAGAGAGGACCAGGGGACCTCACGGGAGTAACTGGGTTGGCCTGGGAGTACCCTTGGGGAACTTGAGATGGGAGCAGTGGCTCTTTACGATCTAGTCCAAAATTATTTCAATATTTTAGTCCTCAGCATGGCCTTGCTGTGTGTCAGTGAAATATCAGCTGAGATTCTCTGTGAGGTAGTGTGCAGAGTGCGGCCACGAGGCCTGGGAAGGGGAGGGCCACAGCTGGTCGTTGTTGCTTTGCAATGAAAGCCTCACTACTCACCCACCTCCCAAATACCGCAGCAGGTACTCCAGCCCCAGGTGGCTTCTGCCCCACCCCGCCTGCATTCCTGCCTGCCGCCCTTGCAGCAACCAGCCTTTTGGGTAAACTGTGTTCCAGGGACTGTGCTAAACTTGGATCCTAGAGGTAATCCACACGTGACCATTTTCCTTAAGGAAAGACAAGGCCATGAGCAAGCCTACGTACTTCTCACAGGTGAGCACTCTAGCGTTATGCCTGAGAGTGCACAGGCATACCTGTGTGGTTTGGAGCCGGAAGCATGAGGCGCGGGGGCTGGGAGAGAGGACTGTGTTTGTGAAGTACAGTCTAGAGGGAAGGCTGCTGATCTGTGCTGGCTGGGCCGAAACCAAAGGCACAGAGTAAGAGCATGGGTTTTCTGGCAGCAAACCAGAAATGAGTGTTCCAGATGTAGCAAAAGCCCAGGAGAGGAACATGGGAATATGTAAGAGATGACAACAGATGGGTTTGGCCGGAGTTGGGAGTTTGCATAATTAAATAATGGGAGAAAAGGCTGGGGAAAATTTGGTGGCAGGCTGGCATAGAGGAAATAGCATAGACTTTGAGACCTAAGTTTCATTTGTGGCTCATAAACGTATCAGCTAGGTGTCCTTGAGTGAGTTAGAAAATGTCCCAGAGCACCAACTTTTTAACCCATAAAATGGGGTCATTTTTATGGTTTATTGTTAGGATTACAAATAATGGCCATGAGGTGCGTGGTCCTAAATGAGAGGTCGTCACATAGCTGTGCCCCTCACTCCCCCTATACCCCTTCCGATCCCACACCCACAGTTTGCAGAAAGGTGTTTATGGAGAGAGTTGGGGGAACCCTAAACCTGAGCCAAGTGGGCATGACCACAGTGGACCAAGAGGCTCCACACCTGTCCTGAGGTGCACCATGGGAGGACATGCCCAAGGACGGGAGACGAGGCTCATGTCCCTGAGCACCAGAACTGGGCAAAGGGCACAGAACTCAGCCGAGTGAAGATGGTGCATGGGAAGTGAACATTTCTGGCTAAGGCTGGGCTCCACCTGAAAGCATAGGCAGTGCGGAAGGCTCGGCAGCTGGGAGCCACGTTCAGGGCAGAGTGGTGCTCCTGCACAAACAGGAGGGTCATGGAACTCAAGGGCCCAGTGAGAAAGTGCAGCCTCTGTTGTTTTGACAATGAAACCAATTGTCAATCCTTTTGTTGTCCAGTACCTGACACACTCGGCATATAGTTTCTGGTCTCTCTCTCCCTCTCTAGTTTAACTATCATGTATAATAGCAACTTCAAATCTCTTTTGAAAGTGGGTGGTATATTTTTTTTAAAAAAAGAAATATCTTCTGCTTTTAAAATTCTCTCTACCAGTGAGATGTGCTTTTATCTGATCTCTTGCTTTCCAAACCACATCCCCACCAATAAGGGGCAGACAAATGCTTCCATAATATCTTTCCAGTGCAAATTCTCATTGGAGCTGGTGTTTTTCAATGTACATCTGGTTCTTCATTTCTACCCTTATTGAAAATGGATTTGTGACTGCACTTTCACCAGTAGATGGAAGACACTTTTCAGAGGGTCTTTTCTTGGTTCCCATTCTCTAAAGGTCCTGTGGCATTCTCTAACTTAGTGATCCTGAACTATAATTGCCTCCACAGGCCATCCCCAACAGGTGGTAGTATAACCAGCAGCACCGTCTTGGATTCTAGATATGCTGGGATGCTATGAAGTAGTCATGCAAAATTCAGCAGAACAGCCATTTATCTTCTGAGGGAATTTCGGTATTGACGATGAAGCATTTCCATCCAGAAGTCTACCTGTTCCCACAATAAACTCTCTGTTCTTTGGTAGACATCTATGAGGAACCACTTAAGAAACCACAAAACCCAGGAAATATTAGTTTAATTTATGCTTTTCCTGAAAATCATGGTCTAGTGTCTGAAACTTATACTTGAACATTACTTAATAGGTTTTTAATGGAGTTGGTGCAATGTTTTTAAAAAACCACTACATGAGTGATTCTACAACATCTTACCAAGCTGATGGACAGTGACTGTAATGGGGTTTGTTGGGGGGACTTAGTGAACAGGGGACCATAGTAAACATAATGTTCTTCATGTCATTGTAGATTAACGATAACAAAATGAAAAATAAAAAATAAACACTACATACTTATTCAACATCAAAGCAAGGCATTTGTTTTAAAAGCTGAGGGATGTTAACAGAAGTTGGGGGAAAGACAACAATTCTTTAGTGAATCTTGGGAAGTGACATTGCATTTGAGGTCTTCCTCAATAGTTTTTTTCACCTGGAAACCCGGCATGCAATGGAGTTTAGAGAAACATGCTGATGTCAAGAGGACTAAGTGGGCAGTGTGAGGTGCTCTGCAGAGGTTATTCTGGCAAGCACTCCACTTCCTGGCATCTGTGCCCCCTCCTGGAATGGCCCCACCTGGACTTTAGGTTTATGTTGGACATAGCAGTCTCTATCAATGGATCTTACATGGGACATGCACTTCTATGAGCCACTGAGGATAATGTTTGTTTCCTAGAAATGTACCTGCTGATTATAATGCCCCTCCCTGACACTGATCTCATGTTCTGGGACTCATCCCTGATAGCCCAGCCCTAGAAAGAGGCAGAGCAGGTATCATTTCCATGCTCCAGGTGGAGAAAGCAACTCAGAGAAGTTATGCAGCGTGATCCCTGGGAGAGTGGAGACTAGAACCCAAGTCTGGCTCCAAACCAGAGCACACTTCCCGCTAGAGGACATGACCTACACATTGAATGACTCTGTCTCCACGAAGGCTTTACTTACACACACACAGCTGAGAAATGTGCCGTCCACCTTTTCTTCAATGAGTAGTTAAGAACACAGGCTCTGGGGTGAGGCTGCCTACAGCTTGACTCTAGCTCAGCCACTTTCTAGCGTTAGACTCTGGAGAAGAAGCCAAACTTCTCTGAGCCTTATGTCATCTTGAATTGCCCGCCATCGCCTCACCCCACACACCATCTTCCAGGTCAGACCAGAAGCTCTGGATTCTGTGAAGGCAGACACAGAAGTTTCCTTTTGTGTAATGAAGGGTTTCCCAGAGCAGAGGGAGGATGGAAGCTTCTGCAGCATGAGAGGCAAACCCGTAGATCCAGCTTGGATGGGGAGAAAGAAGAGGGATTTATTCTTCTTAACACTCTGAGACCTCCAACTCATAACCCAAAATTGGCATTTATCAGGGTGGATCAGTGTGGCAGAAAAGATCACCAGAGCCTCAGAGGGGATGTCCCACTGTGGAACCCCACTGTGGAAGGAGATCCCAGGCTAGTGAACCTCACTTACTGCAAAGATCCGGGGGTAACTACGGAAGGGTCGAATCTGTGCATATGCGGTGGGGCTCAAAGCCCTTGGGATGCAGCTTCTCTGGCACAATGGGGCAATAACCCCAGAGCCCACGTAGGGGACATGACCTTGTAATATTCAGAAATCTGTTCCAAAAGGGTGTCCACGTGGAGGGGCAAATGCCTCCAGCAGCGCCCCCTGTGGCCTTAGCCAACGGGGGGCTGAACCCCCTCCTGAGGTCTCTTCAGTGGGTCTGTGAAGGCCTCGTTGGGATGGAGTAAGCCCCGGGGAACTTGGAGGGGCTGAAGCAGGAGGCCTCAGGAAGGAGATCTGGATGCCCTCTTACTCCAGCTGTCTTCCAACTGTGTGGGCGTTCAAGTGATTCACGGGAAGAAGAGGGACTTGCAGTCCAAGTTGGTGGTGTGGCTGTTGCTGGTTAAGGTAAAATGGGGAATAAAACACAGCCCAACATATGAGGATTAAGCTAGGTAAGGAGTAGAGTACAGCTCTCAGTGCCCTGGCCCCTGGGAAGTGCTGCACAGATGGTGGCTGTCCGGTACTGGCCCTGTCACTGTGCTCTCCGTGGGTCTCAGGCACAGCACCCAGAGGCGGTGGGCTTCTAAGGGAGGCATCGTGATGAAGGAGAAACACGGGCCAGAGCCTGCACCCCAGGGCTGAAAGTCCTGCATTTGCTGAACTCCAGTGACTCTTCAAACAGGGCCAATGATGACAGGCCAATTTCAGTGAAGCTAAGGTAGTGTGAGCACTAAGGCCCCTTCCAGGTGTGCCCAGGGCAGAAGGTGGAGGCAAAACAACTTCCAAAATGTCTGGAAAATTCTCTCAAAACTCAGAGCGTATATATGAAAAAATCTTGAGAGAATCTCTCCCAAAGCTGACAATAATCCTAAGATTCACACGAAATCACCAAAAATAAGCTGTGGAGAAACACTGTCAGTTTCTATTTTCTATCAGAAAGAAAAAGTAAATGTTGATCGAAGTTGCTGGAGGAAAGACTGAATTACCTTTCTCCTCTCCTTGCTGGAAACATCGTTCTGACAAGGTGACCAAAGAGCGTGCTGCCAGACACGGAGGGGATGGTGTCATGACATGAGAAAGGGACAAGAGGCAGATCAGCAATCAGAAGCCAAGTTCTTGGTTAGGGATGTCAGGAGGTTTCTGGCGTTGGCCTGAATTTTGTATTTTGTTGTAATTTCTCTTGCCATGTCAAAGAAATATTCACCTTTGTGCCTGATTATATTTCATAATTTTAGGTACATATTCTTTAAGCGGGTCCTTAAAATTATAGAAGCTCCTGGCTCCACAAACCCAGACCTTGCTATGTTACAGTACTACCTCGTTTCAACATAATGAATGATACTGAAGTGGGCTCTGCGTATGCTGCCCGTCCACGTAGAGAGGAGCTTCAGAGGGGTTTCTGGAAGGAGATGGGGACCATGGAGGAGACAGAAAAAGGGAGAAACCCCACCTTATGAAGAGACAGTGGGCAATAAATTGAGGCAAGGAAGCAAGAATCAGAAGAGATGGGTGGGGTACAGGGAAGTCAGGGGGTGGCAGGGAAAAAATCCAAGTCCGAAGTTGATAAGGCACGCACCGAGAAATGCTTCTGCGGGTGTAGCAGGAATGAGGCCTGTGGAGAAGGGCTGAAGAGGCCTAGTTTAGGGGCCTCATGTGTTGCTCAACTAGCAGCCTCCCTCACCCAGCCAGATGTGGTTCTTGATAGAAGCTGACACGTACTCTCTGAAGAATTAGATTCAGTCCATCACGCTGGGAGAAAACGAGGAGCAGGTTATGATGTGGGATCCATATCAAAAGGCTGCCTCCTTCCCTTAGGGCCTAGGGCTTCCCTCCCCTAATTAAGGAAGACAACCTGGCTCTGAAGCCTCAGCCCTCTGCTCCTTGTTCTGTTAGGCTGACAGGAAGTGAAAGAAAGGTGGGGCAATAAAACATGAAGGTTCCTGAACTCATATGTTGGGCTGTCTTTTTGCATTTCCCATCTGGTTCTCTCCCTGCACTTCCTGTCTGCAGATAAAGCTGTGTGAGCTGAGGGAAGGTCAGGAGAATGAATGGATCCACTGCGTTGGGAGAGAACGTTGTCCACCCTGGTTCTAGGGGCACTGCTGTCCACTGCTGCGCAGAACAGAGAAGAAGAGGAAGGGGAGCAGGAGACCAGCCAGATGTGCAAATAGGGCTTCATTCTAAGGAAACATCTGCTTTTCCAGAGTGTGTGGCTGAGCCCTGCAGGACGGGTCCTGCTCTCTGGCGCCCTCTGCTGTGGCTGAGCGGATCAGATGCCACTGTGGGTGGGAGCAAGAGTGGAAATAAGGGCAACATGGGCTGAATCGGGTTAGGGTATCGGAGAGGCAGATGTCCAGGGCCTGGGCTGGGAACATGGAAGGTAAGGCCGAGCCATCAACGCTGAGCCATACTCTTCACTTTGCTACGTGTGGAGAACCCGTGGCACATGTGAGTTTGCACAGTCCAACCTCTCCATTCACAAGCAAGGAATTCATCTTGGAAAATACATATTGCAGGTAAAGGGAGGCCATCAGTGCACAGGAAGTTCAGAGGGGTAGGGTTGTGGGCGGTTAGAAGAAATCTTCTGCTTTCTTCCACATTATCCACGAAGGATTCATATAAGTGAGAGCATAGAAGCTGCTGAAATAATATCCTGAGATGATGGTGGGTAGATTCTGGGGGAAGGGGGCAGAGAAAAGAGTAACCTGGTACTATGGGAAGGGCATGCTCCTGAAGTATATAGGACTAGAACAAGCAGATAAGATGTAAAGAAAGAAGATGGTGGAAACCAGTGTAAAACTTCAGTGTTTTCTTAAAGCAGCCCAAACAGTTGCAATGGATGTACTGGAAGCCATTCCTCTGTTGAAGCACACCTCTCAGAGCTGAAAAGAAGTGAATGTACAGACTGGAGATGATCGTTCCTTTTCGGCATATTAAATGAAAGAAACACATACCAAGACACGTTCCAGTGAACTTCTTGAATTACAAGAATAAATTTTAAAATTCTATTAGCACCAGAGCAGGAGGGAAAAAAAGAGCCTACAAAGCAACATCAATTAAGCCTATTCCAGGGGTTTCTCCTCCAAAACCCTGGAAGAGTATGGATCAGCTGCCACAGCCACAATGCTTTCAAAGTATGGTGACCTGACTATGGTAAACCAGCCAGGCTGTCATTTCAACATAAAAGCAAACGCCCTGGGTCTTAGGTCAGGTTTTCTGGAAAGCTGACTCTGAGACAGAGACCCACTGGCCTGCAGGAGGCTTACTGGGAAGTTGGCTCCAGAACAAACCCTGGGTGGGGGTGAGGTGGGCAGAATCAGCAGAGGGAGGAGGGCTCAGGGAACCTGGATGGGGACCTCGGCGATCCCACAGGGAGCCCTCAGAGTCCTCCCGAGCTGAGGCAGCCTCTACAGTGACGAGGACGCCCCAGAGCAGAGGAGTGGCATGGCCCAGCCAGCTGCCTTGCACTCACAGCGGTTCAGACAGGGACGTCAGCAGCTGAGGAATGAGGCCTAAGTCCTGAAGGGATGTTGATGGCATCTTTAATGCCACCTTGATAAAAAATTTTACCTGACGGTGTACTCTGGCCAACTAAGGGAAGACTATTACACTATGACAAGGCAGGAGAGCTCTCCAAATTCATTTGAGCCCCAGGCCCTGTTAGGGTATATATTTCAAGCAACCATAGTACAAAGACCAGTCCCCAGGCTTCCCCATCTCATTGTTGTTTTCCCGGAAACAGCTTCCCCAGCGCCAGGTGGAGGCTCCTGCTACACTTCATGGCCCCTTAGAGAGCAACGGGTCTGTGCACCCCCACTTTCTTCGCACTGGCCAGTCTATTTACAGGGTTAGACCACTGGGCTGGGAGGTTGACAAGTCAAATGACTTTCATTTCTCTCCCAGCAAAGCAAAGTTCGATATGGCAGAAAAATGGCCATTTTGTTTAGAAAGAACTGAGTGATGATTTTCTCATCTTTAAGATCCTTGCTGGGGACACACCATCTTCACAGGTGGGTTACACCAGCCAGGGCCGAGCTGCAGAGGCTGTGATGGGGCAGAGAAGGAAAATGCCCTGCCTCTGATTTCATGCTCTTTACAAAGAGCACGTGAAGGGAATAGCCCTTTAATGAATCAAGATGATTCATTAAAATTTATTTAAATTAATTAAGTCAACTTGATTCCATTTCTCTTTGTTCTTAAGAAACAATGACTGATAAACTCAGTGGTAGACACAGTTTGCCACCAAGCCCTTCTTCATAATAACCTCTACCCAGGGCTCCTGGAAATTTCTCCATTAAATATGTTTAAAAATTAGTGCGTGAGCGTCATCTCAGCTGTGCATGAAAATAAGCGTCATCTTGCTGTGCAAGAAAAAAAGACTGGTTTGCAGTCTGGGTGATTAAAACTTTTTTTATGTACATTTTACTTCTTTTGCATTTTCTAAATCTTCCTCAATGAGTATTACTTTCATAATGAGACAAAGTAGATGCTAGCACAAATCAATGGATGTGGCTGCACATATGCCATAAGAACACAACTAAACTTAAGCCAAAATGTTAATGACTTTTATTTCTGGAGAAAGAGAGTAGGATCAGGAGAGATCATTTTTCTTTCTTCAGTGTTTGAGTATTTGCTCACAATTTTTTCCATATTTTATAATGAAATAAACCAATTTATTATTTCCTTAAAGAGCTCAGAGAAGGAAGCTTTTGTTTTGATCACCTTCTAACAGTCTATGTAGTTCACTGTCATTATTTATTATCTTTCTGACTCACCCACAGACCATAAACACCATGAGAGCAGGAATTGCATGTATCGCAAGTGCCTAATACAGTGCCTGACACATAGCAGGTGCCCAGGACATACTTCTGAATGGACAAACTTAAATGTATGGGATAAAAAGACTGACAAGCTAGCTATATAGGGTGAGGAATGTGATGAGACAGCACATACTGCGTAACTGTCATTAAAAATATATGTGCTTAGGAGGGAAAGAGAGGCTGGAAGAAAACAGCAACTGTCTATGTCGATTATAAATATGGGGACTCTGCTGATTTTACTTTCTGCCTCATTGTTTTTTACATTGTCTGACTCTCGGTGTGCAAGTTCCACCTCTATTGATCATATAAAAATGTTTACAAAAGGAGGAAAAATGAGGTGGGGTCCTGGGCCAGCCGTGTGCAGCCTGTGGCTTGGGTGTGGCTCAGTCCACACAAAGTAGGTGTCTGGTGATGGAGGCAGCCCTTGACTGTGGAACATCACTGATTCCTAGAAATATCAACCCTACTCACACTAGCAGGACTCGCTGGGTATATCCTCCTTTTTATGGGCCTGGAATCTCCACGTCATTAATGCCCTTGAAGTGAAGATTTCGTCAGCCGCTTTACTATCTCCAAATTAGCTGAAGCCTGTTGTGAGATGATGCCATGTATTGATGCTATAGTTATAATCGAGGCTGAAAAGGTAAATCTGAACATTAAGGTTTAACTTTTAATTAACATTTCTAGGATTACTGGTGCATAAGCCGTGTGGGGCACAGCTCCCTGCTGCTCTTACCAAGAGCCACCACATCTATGCCCTGGTACCCAATAAAGAAGGGGCAGGGCAAAGGTGTCAGGTGCTGTCATTCTGCACATATTTGGGGGAAACAAGAGGCCATGGTGAGTGGCAACAGTGAGCAGCCCAGCCCCGTGGGCCTCAGACAACCAGCAGTGCCGAAACATCAGAACTCCGGCTCACTCCTCCTCTGGAGCTCAGCCTCCGTGCAGCTTCCTTTCAGGCTTCGAGCTGGACTCTACTCAGGCTGACTGGGGGGAACAGGGGCCAGGTCCAGAGGAAGGGACTGTGCAGATGGTTTCTGGGCAGCAGGTGGGGCTGTGATGTGTAAAAGGCAATGATAAGTGATATCTTTTTTACCTTTGCTTCCAGCTATGCTTGAAAACTCGCTGCAGAGCCCTGGGAGGGTGCTGCCAACTGATGTCAGTGTCACAGGGTATAACCTCTGGGCCATCTGGCTTTGTCATTAACTCATATATAAAATGGTAACCCCCTCCCCTCCTGTGCTCTCACGTTTCCTGTCCCCCTACTTTATATTTTCCCATGGCCCCTACTACCATCTACAGTTCTATACTGTCTCTCCCCAGAACCTAAGCTCCAGGCAGCAAGGTCTCCTACACTCTGCTGTGCCTCTCTTCTGACAACAAAGTCTGGCACATAGTAGATGCTCACTATGTAGCAGTGTGAAGGAAGAGAGAGAGAGAGAACCAAAGACAAGGAGAAGCATCTTTATAAAGAATGTTTCAATTCATTTTATTATTTTAAATCTGAACCTGCATAAAATGATGGTTAGTTTACCTCTAAGCATCCACGTGGCATGAACTGGAGACAGACAAGCCTGGGTTTGGGCCTCCGCCACTCTCCGCAGGGTGCAGTGGCCACAGCAAGCAGCCTGTTACTGAATTTGCATCCACTGAGGCTTTGACAGCCCCAGGGCCAAGCGACTCAGGGTGACAGTGGGTGGGCAGTGATCACTGGTGATGGGCCAAAACAGGGTGCTGCTGGCGCTCCCTCAGCCTGCAGTGTCCACACTGAGTATGCCGAGGGCACAGGGGAGGTGGTGGTGCCTGGGGCTCCAGGAGAACAGACCCCACTCTTCCCGTGATTGACTCAGAATGGGGTAGCAATCCCCAAAAAGGATTCCGCTCAAAAGAGGACCTAACAGAAACTCACACAGGAAGTTTCCGAAAAGCAGCCCCGTCTCTCTGCCTTCCTGCTCACTTGGATTTCTTCCTGCATGTAGCCCCTTCCCAAGGCCCCTGCACTGGGGCAGGGCTGGGCGCTGGGCGCTTGCTCACACGCTGGTGTGCTGGGACCCGGAGGACATGACACTGCCCGGCCGGCTGCTGCCCGAGGCCAGTGAGCTGGCCGCCAGGCTCCGGCCGCCCCGAGTGCCTGCTCCCCCACCCCTCTGGGCCGGCTCGTCCACCAGCCTGAGCTTCCCGTGTTCCTCCTTCAGGAAGAAGTCCACCAGCAAGCCCTTCTCCTTCTTGATCTGCTCACTGATGTCGGTGGGGATGTCTGGGATCATCCAGTCCACGAGGACGCTCAGGAACATCACGAGGTTCTGCCGAGAGCAGGAGAGGGGCTGAGGGGAGAGGCCCCTGCCCCCCCTGCCCGCCCTGCCCTGCTGCAGTGGGGTCTCAGCGGGGCCTGCGGTGACGAGCACACACGGGGGCAGGAAGCCTCCGCGTGACTCCTGCTCCGACGCTCACTGACGGGTGACCTTAGCCAAGAGCCTGACTGTGGATGTCCCAGGCCCCCTGCTCCAGAGCTCCCTGCAAGGTCGCCACAAGGTCCACTGGCCTCTCCAGGGCTCTCACGGGACAGCTGCCCGTCTCTTCCTCCCAGCTGGCCCTCTGTCCTCCGTATCATTTGGTTTCTGTGCTGAACTCTGACCTCGACCAACCCCACACTCACCGTATCCTGCTCCCTCTTCCATCCCCACCACCCTAGTCACACCAGCCTTCCTGGGACCCCTGCCTCCAGCTCTCCTGTATCCATTCTAAGTGTTTATGCATCCATATAATTGGTCTCCTTCTTCCCTCTACTGAGCTACATCCCTGCCCACCCCATAAACACAGGTAGGATGAGACCTGGGAGCATTTATAACCTGGCTTTTATAATTCCCATCAATTTCCCCAAACCACCCTCAGCCCCACTCCGCCCAGCACACGCCTTCCATTGTGTTCTTCTTTGCTTGCCAACCATTTGCTCCTGGGTCTCCTGCCAACTAAGGTCCAGAGGACAGTGCCTGAGCCAGAACGAGAAAACCAGAGCACGGTGCCTTCCATGCCCTAAAGCCACTCCTAACTTGACCTTGAAGGCTGCGTGCTCCCGGGGGCTGGGGAACTTTGGGAACCAGCTGTTGCTCCCAGAGTCTCCTGCCCTGTGAGAGCTGCTTCTTCAAGTCATTCTCTCTGTTTAAACCCGCTCCTTATGGCGTGAGTGCATGCAACACTGGCCCACGGTGAAGTGGGTGGTGCCTGCAGCAGGCGCGGCAGGCAGACGTCTGAGCCATTTCTCAAATATATCGTCCCATCTCGCACAGGAAGAATGGCGTCTTCTTTAAGTGAAAGACTAGCTCATGGGCTTCGCCACTTCCTGGGCTGGGGTCCCGGGGCAGGATATTCTAGAGCCCTCGGGAGATCTGCCTTCAGGGAATACAAAGCCTGAGGGAGTGGCTGAGAAAAGGATCTGGGCTCGAAGGACGGCGGGACCCCGAGTGGGAACTGGGGACCTCACAGTCGACCTCGGCGGTGCAACTGGAGCTGCGCCTATTGTTGGAGATAGGCATCACTGGGCTCGGGTTTGCTATTCATTTAGGACTGGCTGGCTGGCTCTGGGGCCCTTCCCGCCAGATGTCTCAGGGGCTGAAACAGCACTAAGAAAGGAGGGAGCAGCCAAGAGCAGCAGAAGAAAGGTTCAGAGCTCCAGCCGCCTCGGGGGCTGCAGAGCCCGGGGGGTGCCGTTTGTCTGCAGCAGAGCCGAGACTCTGGTTTCCACTGCATTTCCTACTTTCCTTTCTTGTCTTACATTGAAATGGGGATCTATCTCCACCCTATAACTTACTCCACATCTGTCTTGTAATCTTACTCTGTGTCTTACTCTCTACAAATCCATCCATTAATGGAAGTGCTCTCAGGAGAGCTTCCGGCCTCAGCCCAGGAAGGGAGCATTCATGTCTGCCGGCCACATGCGGAGGCCTCACGCCACCGAGCGCCTTGGAGGTGAGGGGGGGCCAAGGAGACGTGGCTGTCTTTGCCCCTGCAGCCTGGATTCTTTTTTGCTCTTCCTTATTGGGGCAACTCACCTGGAAGATTATGACGAAAGCCAGTCGGGCAGACAGAACGGACCAGTACTGTTTGGAAAACTCGTATGGGTTGGGGGCCCATGGAGGTTCTCGGTAATCTTTAAACCTGTGTTAAAGAGAAATGTGGTGTGAGGACTGGGGGGAGATGGAGGGAACAGAGTGCTTCTCTGGGTGAAACTTCAAGGATTAATGCAGCAGCAAGCCCTTCACTCTCAGACTTGGGAAATAGGGGTGTTTGGGAGGAATCCATGGCCCAACCCACAAATGTTGATGGAATAACAGGACTCAAGTCCAGAAAACCCAGTGCCAGCCTGGAAATGTCTTTCTCCTACTGCTTCTCTAACATCCCCCAAAGCTTCCTCTGGTATCTGGATTCTCCTTCTAGAAGAGCCCAGGAATCATGAGAGGGGCTCAGAAAAATGGATCTTCCTTGGCTTCCACTAGCCTGTGGCTCTAGAAGGGAGGCGAGATGCCCAGACACCTTGCACAGCTCTCCACAGCCAAAGGGATCAGTGAAGACGCAGGTGCCAGCAGACAGCTCCAGGCTTCATCCCCAGCTGGCTGCTCTGGGACTGGGGCCACAAAAGCAGGTGGCCTCACTTGATGGCTGCACCCTCGTCCCCAAAGGAAGACTGATTCAAGCCAACCTGAAGGGGTGGGGGGTGACAGTCAGGGTTGGTCAGTGTCCTCTTTTTCTAACTGTATTTATTTTTATCCACATGGCTTAAGCAACTAAATGCCATGCTCAGGCCTGTCTCAGGCCCATGGGGAGGCCTACAGCTTCTCCTCCTGTTGCCTTTCACCCCCATTCTGGGATGACTCATATTAAACATTGCTCATTTGCTCAGACTTACTTTTTTCTAAGCCTGGAAAAATGATTAAAGTTGGTACCAAAAGAATTATGACCCCACCATGGAACAATTTTCTCTATGGAATTCAACAAATCTTTGATGCTTCATAAAAGCAAAAAGAAGCCCTGGGCTGGAGGAAGGGGTTGGGTGGCATCAGGCCACCAAGTAGGGTACACAGGTGCTGAGAAAGGTGGGGAGACTCTGTCCCAGGAGGGACCAAGAAGGAAAACAAATACATATTGAACAGGCAGAATGTATCAATCTCTGAGCAAGGGGGTTTTCTGGAAGTTTAATGTTCCAAACATTCTCAGGCTGGCATTGATACCCCATATAACACAGGAGGAAACTGAGGCTGAGAGGGGTTCGACTACTTGGCCAAGTTCTCATGGCCAGCAAGAGGTGCAGGCCAGGTAGAATCCAAGTCTGGCTGAATTCAGGCCTTTCCCCTGTTGTCACAGAATATCTCCCCAGCAGCTGTCATTTGGGTTTCAGAAATGGGTGCTCTCTGTTGATCCCCCTGCCCTGAATGAAACAGCCGCTCTAGAAGATTCACATAAAAGCATGGTCGCTTCCAACTGCCCAAGGAGAGAGATGAAGAAAGAAGAGAAAAATACAAAGAGGTAGAGGAAAAGATAGGCACACGAAAAGATAGAAGGCACAGTGGTAGAGGCAGCGACAGAAAGAGACAGACAGAGAAGTGGACACTAAGCATTCGTCTAGGGCTGGGCCAGAGGCCAGGAGCTGTCCCCTCCCCACCCAGTCCCCCTCTCCCAACAGCTGATCACAGCTGTTGCAGGCTTGGTTTGACATCCGGATGAAAAGCAAAGCTAACTGCAGCCCCAGCAAAACACCACGGGATTCATCACCTCCATCCATGGCTAAGGATAGAAACACGGCCAGCTCCAGAAGACACTTGTGAATGGGAGAAAGGGGGAGCGTGGCTAAATGAACAGGGACATCTTGGGGTGAGAACATGCTCAGGCTCACCTACGCTCCTGCTGCCCCCTGCCTCCCTCCCCCGCCAGTGCCCATGCAAAAGGGAATTCAGCCTTGTCTTCTCAAGACCTCTGGGGAGGGGTGCACACACGCACATGCTCATTCCTGGCAGTGGAGAAACCCTTCCCCAGGTCCAGTGCAACCCCCCGGGCAGCAACCAAAGTCTGTCCATCTTATTCTCCAGCTGCATCTATGAAGGAACAGCTGCTCACTGTCCTCGGTATGAGAGCCATTGCTCACTCCTCTTTTTTCCCAGTCTAAAAAGAATCCATAAATAATCCAATTCTGATCCCACCTCTGCTACTAATTCACCAGAACTTATGGAAATGTTACTTTGCCCTCCCTGAGAGTCCAAAACATTTTGAATCTAATAGGTGCATCCATCTAATCAAGGATCTGGGGAAAGATTAACACACAGATACCTCCAGAAAGCTGTACTTGAAAATGCCTCTGTGCTCATGGGCTAAGTCTGTTACAACTACAGACAAGCTATCCACAAAAAACAACAAGACACAATTTAATGAATGATGCCTCTGCTCTTATTTCTCTTTCTAAAGCGAACTTTTAAAAAACTTTGACTCACAGCAGTAAGGACTACATTTTACATTAATATACACATAAATATATGTCAATGAAATAAAAATTATACAAAATGTGTTTTTTCCTGCTGTGCACAATGCACTGATATTTTCTATTCTATTTTATTCTATTCTATCCTACTCTATTTCATTCAAATTCCATTCATTTTATCCTATTCTGTTCTTTAAAATACTGATCATGACCCACTAAAGTGATTTCATAACCCACTAATAAACAATGACTCAGTTCTAAAAACATTAATTCCTGTTATGTCTCTGTCATCAGGTAAATGATTGGTTGTTTACATTCCAATACAAGTTCAAATTTCATAATCTAAAATAAATTTATACTAAGAAGTCAAGCTTACCAAATGTTTCCATTGAGTAACTGACAACACAAATTAAACAGAGATAATTAGCTTGAAGACTAGCAATGCCCACAAAAGACGGAGTGGCTAATAGACTTAATTGTGTCTGCATGGTGACAGTGGTCTGTTTTGTCTGTTTTGTTTTAAGCCCAGTGCATAGAGTTGGCAAATGCATGGGCTCTGGAGTCAGCGAAGGGTTTGATGCTACCTCCATCACTGTAGTTCTATGTCCTCTAGAAAGTCACACAGCGTTCTGGCAGCCAAGATCCCAGTCCATGAAATGGGCCTCCACGCCCCACCTCCCAGAGTTGTAAGGAAGATGAAATGGCAATGAAGAGCACTCAGCACACAGATGTACCTGATCCATCAGGTACAGAACCAATAAAGAGGAGCTAGGCTTCCTTCTTTGACTGAGGGCAACAGGAAACACACCTGTCCTGTCAAAATAGGACAGAGCACATAGCCCCTGCTCCCATCCCTCCTGGCCTTCCAAGAGGACCTCTGAGCACTGAAGCCCTCAACTTACCCATAATGCTGATATGAACCAAAAAGGGCCAGCCACAGCCACAGCCACAAGGGGCTTCTCTCGGGATCTACTTCCGGGAAGGTTGCACAAAACAGGACACCTCTGGCTGGTGGGAAGTGGCACTTCTGCCCACTCCTATCGGCTCAAATGCTCTCTAAAACCAGACGCTTTCCAGGGGTGAGGGAGCGTGGCTCTTCCAGAGCCCGCCAGAGTGGCCAAGCACTCAGCGAATCCCCACAACTGGCCACCCCCTGCATCTGTCGGCTGGGATCTAAGCTCGCAGCTGTAATGTTATGAGCTGCTCACTCCTAGATATCACCCCTCCAAGGCTGCCTTTATTTACTTTGAGCCTTAACATTGAGTATTCCCTTGAATCTTCTGATAAGGAGAGCCTTTCCATAATGAAACGGTGAGATGGTCTAAAAAGGAAGCATGCATTTGTGGTGGTAATGCTACTTACTAACTGCAAGGCCCTGAGGAAGCAGGCTCACATCTCTGAATTTCAGGCATTTAATCCATAAAGTGGAGCAAATAAAATATGTGTCTCGGTGCTGCGTACACCCCTCCATGAATACATGACCACGTGCACACAAGCACGTGTGTGTGTGCATTGAATGTGTGCAGTGAAAATTAAATAAAACGACACATGTGAATGTGATATCTGGAGGCTTCCACAGAAAATGGGCACAAAGATTCCTTCAGGGAGAGAATGACTCCAATCAGGGCTAAGAATCTTTCCCTTTCCTTTTATATACACAAATGTATATACAAAATCACTTTTATAAGATAAAAAGTTCATGGATTCAAAAGAAGAAGGCAATTAATGGCAGTATGCAGCTCACCCAAACACATTTTTATACGAAGCTTTCAGGAGCAAAGCTATAGAGAAAGACTCTCATGCAATAAGTGAAACTGATACAAGAATCAAACATTATAACTTTAAAATTACATTAATATTTTATGTAGATTATCCTAACACTATGAAAAATGACATTTATTGATCTGAATGCATACATTACCTAAGGAAATAAGGTTGCCATTAACTCAACTGTATTTCATTTTTATAAAACAAACCCATAAAACAATACCTAAAGGGTTCTTTCTATAAGTTCATTTATGTTGATGTGCAGAAAAATGTCTTAGCAAGAATCACACAAGTGTATCACCATGGTTACTGCTCAGAAGATGCCTAGGATTGAGCAGGGTAGGGGGTGGGGGTGGGGCAGAGTGGGAGAGGTTGCCTGTAATGTTTAGAATGCTTATAGGAATAGATTAATATATTACATGAGTCATTAAACATTAATTTTTTTAATGAAGCAGAAAAGAATCTTTGGGGATTATTGATCCAAGTCCCTGTTTTTACAGAGGGAGAAACTGAGGCGCAGGCAGGGAGGAGAGACTCCTGGCTCAGATGCCCCCTGCATCCCCTCTTGCAGGGACAATGACATCTACCACAGCACATCACAGTAAAACATCCCGGTGGGCAGGAAGCGTGCCCAGTAAGAACCTGAGGCGCTGGTCATCGATGATCGGTAACAGCACCTTTAAATGAGGTTTTAGTTACATTATGAATCAGTTCATAAATTCATTTCTCAACTCCAAACAATGATATGTTAAAAAAAATTTTAACAGTCACAATGGAAATATCATATTAATGCTGAACATAGTGACATACAATATTTTCATACCATCTGAGCTACTTAAAACTGCCTTCTGAAATTGGCCTTTAGCAAAGTGAAAGAGCACAAGCAATTTGGAACTAATGAGAACTATGTTAATCCCATGGCTGATAAAAATTGGAGGAAAGGCAATGCCGGGGAAAGCTGACTCTCCCAGTGGTTTCTGCGAAGAACAGAGAGGCAGCCATGGACCGCAAGGGAACCTGCCTCTTCTTAGTCTTTTCACAGGGGGATATGAAAGACCTTAGGCCTTGAAGAAGAACCTGGCAGGAGCCACCCAAGCTTGCAGTTTCTGGGTGCTCAGCACCTCCAGACAGGCCCACTGGGCTGACCAGGCTCAAGGAAGCTCCTCGAGCTCTGGGACCCAGATCCCTGGCCAGGCCTGTCCTGCTGACTTCTCTGCTCCCTTCCAGATGAACCAGAAGGCTGAGCCGCCATCCATCCAGCAGAACACAGTGGCCCTTCGACCCTGTCAAATGGCCACTAATCATGCCTGCAGGTTGACGTCACAGGACTGTTTACGGAGCAGCCCTGCCGGAACAGTTAGATGGCTGAGGCCAACGTTGCTCCAAAAATGCTGGGAATGCATCTCAAATGGGCAGCTGGAGACTTGTCCTAACTTTTATTGCTATTTTTAAGATACCTCTATCCCTGGCGAGGCCAGATTGGAGCCCAAGACCTTGGTTTTATTTGACCACATTTATCTCCAGAGGTCACTGAAAGCTAAGAATAAGAAGGGTCATCGAGTTCCCAACATTATTTGCCAGAAAACCAGGGCAAACTTCTCGTTTCCCACCACGGAAGCAGTTTTAAACACTGGTTTGGGGACTAGCTATAATTCTCTGTTTCTCACAAGCTCTCTCTTTTCTCCATTTCTATTTCTTATAGCCACTGACAATTCCTGCCATACAAAGGTATCAGTAGGTTATGCCTTCACTTCCTGAATCTCCAGAGAATTTGGTGAGCGAGACAAGTTCACATGATATGCAGGGAGTAGGACCCACCTGAGGTAGAAACTTTCAGCAGCAACTCCTATCTGTCTAGGAAAGGTGGCCCCCAAAGAGCTCCTGTGCTGTACATTATATTTAAAAATATGTCAACCCTGTTTGCTAGACACCTGCTTACACCTGAGAGTAGAGCATCTCTGTATTTTCAGTGAACACCTAGTCTTCAGCCTGCAGTCAGAGAAAACACCAGTGAAGTCTGATCTCATGACTGCTCCTTTAACTCTGCAGTGGCTCCCCATCCTCTGAGAGGGAGTCCACACCCTCCACGTGACCCACATGCTCATCGTGGTCTGGCTTTTGTTTTCTCTTCCATCCTCATCCTTCATGCTATCTGCTCACTCCAGCTCCAACCACTGAACACCAAGCAGCACCCCCACTACCCGGAACACACAGCTGCATGGTCTCCTTCCTCAGGGCCCCCATGCCCACCCTGCTGTTACCCCACCATATATTATTAAACCTGTATTTTAATTGCTTTTTAACATGCCCATGTCCTCCATGTAGACACCTTGAGGGAGGCACTGTGTCCTGTTCCCTATTACATAACCAATGCCACATTTATCATAAGGTCTGAAAAATAGTTGCATGATGAATCTATAATCCTCACTGGTACTGAGTAAAGAAAAAAAATGATGGACACTCCAAAATCATTTTGATTTGATTCTGGAATGATCTATTTTCTACAGATAAAAGTTATTGGCTAAAATACAGACTGCCCTTCCCACACATGCACCCAATGTTAATCCTGCCCCTTTGTGGCAGAGTTTTGTAAAAATGGGCCATAAATAAGCCACAATCTCATCTACTGCATGGGAACAAGGGAGAAAAACCATCACAGATGGCTGGAAAGTCTAGTGACTCTCAAGTCTTATACGCCAAAGCACAATCTGCTCCATGGGCACTAATAATCCCAGTATCCTGGACATCTATTGTTTTGGCTGAGTTGTATCCATTCATTTTGACTCCTCACTAGGGAACTACCTCTTACTCTGAGACCATGTGCTTCAGCTGGAGATGATTTCACCCCTAATCCTCAACCCCCAATGGCCCCAAAGGCCATGGAAAGCATCACATTCCTCTGGCTACATACTGAGCCTAGCTAAAGAGCTGCAATGACACTTCTGCTGGGATCACTGGGAAAGAGGGATGGGCTCTTCCCCCACAGGACCTGGACCCAGTATGAGCTGGCCTGTAGCTGCTGGTAGTCATATGGAACTGACCACAGTGGGGCTGGGAGATGGAGAAAGATATGGTTTCGGCAGACTTGGTCGGTCAAGTCTTGCCTAAAATGAGGAATACCCTCAACTTTCAATATGGGGGCCATTAAAGTCCTTTTATGTTTAAGCCACTGATGTATCTGGAAAGCATATTCATAGTGTTACTGTCAGGGGCAAGGGCTGAGTCCCTTGATGCCCTGGTTAGACATGGGCTTCTTGATGAACTAAAGAAACAGTATTAGCCTTGCTTCCCCACATGGGGTTTGAAGCTTGCATTCTTGAATGGATGTGAGTTTTATTTCAGGATCTGTCACTAGAAATCTCTGCTATCTTGGAGAACTCTTCAATTTTCTAAACCTCAGTTTCTTTTCATATAGATTGAGGAGTTTCAACAAGGTGATTTCTATACCTTCTAGTTATAAAAATAATTTTCTAATTCTGACTTTTCAGTGCCTGTTTAATGCAGACGTGTTGACTCACTTCATGAACAATGCCGAAGCAGATCCAGATGCTACCAGAGAAGGCCTCCAAATGGTACAGTCCCTCTGTACAGTGGGACTGCCTTTTGGATCTGCAGAGCAAAATCCAGCACCATGGACAGACAGCCTGGTATGCTGGACATACAGAGGAGTGGCCCCAGGCCACACATAGGAGAGTAGCAAATCTGCCTACATATGACTTATGTCCAAGAGTTGAACTCTTTACAGCTCCACATGTGAAAACACCAGAAACGTCTAGGCTGAAATAATCAGTATCTGAAAATAAATCCACTCATCTCTTCTTCAACCTGGTCCCTGATTCTGAGTCTTTTCTTGGTTGGCTAGGGTTGAACCCTAAAGTTATTGCTTATGGGGCCAGAATATCGTATTTTAAGTCACAAATTGGCAAGGCTGTTTAACTCCCAATCTGGGTTGGGAAGACCAGTTAGTTCTCTCTCTTTTGTGGCCTCAGACAGTGAATCTAAGAACCTAAGCAGCCATCTTACAAATGCCTGACCCTGGGTACCAAGGTGACCTGGGCAGGAAAGTATGTAGATGTACCCAGGGTCATCACCGCTGCAAACACAGTTGAAATACTGCTTCGTCAATGGAGGCATCAACAGCTTTTACATCAGATACTACCAGGGATGGGCCAAGAAAGCCCTACATTGGTCCCTCAATATCTTTTCCTATTCTTTTTGGTTTTGGTGTAATTACTGCTCTAATTTTTAAGTATATGAGGTGTGATCTTTGGGCAAGTCCTTTATGTGACTATCATTTAACCAGGGTACTAAAGGGTTAAAGGATCTATTCCCCTCTGCTCTTCTCTTTATTTGCCCTTCTTGGGTAAATAGTGCAGAGTTCTCTGTTTCTTGGCTTCACTGATTCCTGAGTGGATGGTTTTCAATCATGTCTCTAACCAGGACCTCTCCAGAATTCTAGATTAGAGTGTTTGAGAATTAGGTGGAAGCTGCCCCTTAGATTTCCTACCATCATTGTAAATGCAACCTGGTTGACATGAAATTCATCATACATACCATAAAATTAGATGCTCTTAACATCTTCCTCATCCAATCCCACAATCTCCCAGTCCTCTGACATCAGCCCAAACTTTGGAGATATCTTTGGCTCAGATGCCCTTCTATGTCTCTTATCACCAACTCTGTAATATATTAAACAGCTCACCTTCCCCCTTCTTATTTCTCCCACCACTCTGGTCTATGCCCATCATGGTTCGTGTCTGAATGAAACAGCAGCATAGCTGCCCTCCCTGAGTTCCCCCAATTTTAGTCTATCTTCCTCTCTGAGACCAGATTAATTTTCCTAAGCCTACACTATCCTGTCTTTCCTTGGCACTAAAAAGGTCAGTAACTTCCTATTCTATCACATTAAAATTTCTGTAAGATTTCCCATTAACTGCTTCATCCTACTTATTCAAACTCAACAATGTTTTCTGGCTCATCCTAGGCATTTCTGTATATACTGCATTCACCGTAGCATTCCCTATTACTATTTCCCAAACACTGTCCTTCCTAATTACATGACCCAGTCAGTCCCTTCATGTTTATCTAATACCCAAACTCACCTTCACCCCTGTGACCTTGCTCAGGCTGACTCCCCATGTAGGATCCTCTCTCTTTCTGTCCTACAAGTCCTTGTGGCCCCATCAGGAAACCTACTCTTTCCATCTAGCCCCACTGAACTCCCTCTTTTCTGTCCATACTAGATATAATCACTGAAAAACTGGCTCTGTCCCATCTGTTCTGCTTATTTTCTTCCAACCAGAACATAAACTCCTTAATGGGAAGGAAGAGGTTATATACTTCTTTGTCTGCTCCATAGTATCCAGCAAAAGGCACTTATAAATATTTGTTGCTTCATTGAAACTGATTTATAGTGATTCAGGGACTTGGGGGCAGGAGAAAGAAGGAATGGAGGATGATATAATTCTCACTCATCCAAATAATTCCTTGGATCTGCCACTTCCGGTCCTCCACTGCCCTCCTCCTCCCGATTACTTTACCTGCAGAACTGAACCTCCTGGTCAAACTGTGAGTTTTCTGGCTGTGTTCCCTCTTTCAGCTGGCTGACATTGAAAAAGGAGAGGGTGTGGTTGACAAAGCCATGCAGGGTTCCGTTGTGACTATAGGAGTACTGGTACACGAGGCGGGGGATGAAGTCGGAGGTGACAGCAATGACAAAAGCCTGGGGGACAGAACCACAAGCAAGTGAGGAGTGGTCAGGATGGCTGCAGTCCAGGTGGCAAAGCGCCCATCTGGCTGACAGACTGTCCCCTTTAACACTCCCCAGCCAGAGGTGCTGCTCTGGCTCTGACAGAAATCCTTATCGCTGAGCTCCTCCAGTTGACTAGCCTGGTTTTTCCATCTTTGATATGTGTCAGTCAGTCCACAAGATAGCAGCTGTCAAGAGAGTGAATTTCAACCACTATAGCAAAGGATGCTAAGTCAGTGAGCACCACTTGGTGCTGGAGGGAATAAATCACCTCTGACATATCTGAATTGACACTGGTATTGGCCAAGCCAAAGCAGAATAGAAGATTTTCTGAGAAAATTAGCAATAGCGATGAGTGTCACATAAGTGCCATGGGCAAGACACAGAACACCCATGTACATCAGCCCCTGGAAGGCCAGGAACACCAAGGATATGGTTCCACAGTTCTCTCCATTTGGCCATCATCTCTTGGTGCTTTTAAACACCTCAGGTAATAGAAGTTGTTCTTTCATGCATTGTTCTTAGGAAAAGTAAGACATAGAGGGGGAAGGATGGGGTCCTGCTTGCACATACCTATATCTAAATGCTCTATAAATGTCTACAGAGCAAGCCAAACAACAAATGAATGATTGTATGTTTGAATGTGGAGGTACTTTCTGCAAAGAAAACCTTAAATCTTTTTGGCATGTGTTTATACTGTATTGTGCACCAATAATTAAAGCCCTTTTTAAAAATGTAGTTCAGGTATTGTTTTCTAAATGTATATGTGAGTGTGGATGGCCATACCATATATGAGAATGAGTAACGTTCTTATACCCATCATACCTACCACTTACTGAGCACTTGCTCTAGGTGCTTTCATCATCCCATTTGATTTCTAGAATGTTCCCATTTGGTGGGTGCTCTTACTCTCTCCCCTTATTGCAGATAAGTAAGAAGTCTCAGAGGGGCTAGGAAAGTAACACTTCCTGTCATTCACAGATGGAAAGTGCTTAGGATTTGGGACCTCTTTTCTAGTAACCAGAACTCCAAAGGAGCTACTCATCTATTTTCCACATCACTCCTTATTTCTCAGACTCAAAATGTGTGCTTCCTCTATCAAACAGTCAAAATGCAATGGGCTGGTTCTCTGTCTCTCCTCACATGTCTCCAGGCATTTTGTGTGTTCTTATTAGGGAACCAGTTCACAGCCAGAATCCATGTTTCTTTCCCAAGGGAAAAACAGGCTGTGGCTTTTTTGGTATGCACTGAGCTAGCTGATAATTCCCTGGAGATGGAAGAGGAGGTCCTGCCTGGCCACCGTCTGCACAGAAGGAAAAAGCAAAAGGAGCCATTGGCTCGAGCCCAGCAGAATTCCCTCTGAAATGTGGACACGTCTGGCAAGGCAGTTCAGGAACTCGCAACAGGTAGGACACCTCTTCTTCCATGTCCCAGTTTAGCCTACGCAGTATCAGCATTCATAGGGATAATTAAGACTTTGCAATGACAACTGGAGGAATCGTAATTAGGAATCGTGGCCTTGGCAACGCTCCAGGTGTTGTTTAGCTCAGGAGTAAAAAAAAGAAAGGAAAGAGATGGACAGATAATGTGGAATTCTTTCCTCATTATTCTTGGCTCCGAGCAAAGATCTGATTTTGACTCTTAAGGCCAAGGTACGCATTCCGATGGATAATTACCTTTCTTTCTCTCGGTAAAATGAACTGTACAGCCCTGGCGACAGCAGGATGACTTGGAAGGCGTGTGTGCACTATAAACGAGGGGCTGCCCTAAGTAAAGACGGCCCCCCATGGAAAAGGCTGGGATGTAAAAGGACTGGCTTCCTGCTCTGAAGACCTTAGCAATGCTGGCAAGCCCTCCCCACAGAGCTAGGGTGTCACGAAAGGAAGCACTCACGTTGATGATGACAGAGAACTTGCCGATTCCCGAGAGAATGTCAAACCAAATCCCTGTAAGACAGAAAGGAGGCGCCCGGCTCACTCCTGCCAGCGGCCCAGGGAGGACAACGTGCTGCTCAGGGTGACGCTTTACAGGCCAGTTACCAGTGGGAGTTCGCCAGGCCCCCCAGAAACAGGCTTATCTGCAAAGGCCTAGGTGCTCCCTTGTCTGGAAACAGGGGTGACTAGTGGGGGTGGGTCCTGGGCCTCCTGCACCTGAAGATGTGAGGATGAGGAGCCCGAGGGGGGAGAGGCAGGGGTTCCCCAGCCCTCTGGATCCCTGACACAGCGCGAGGGCTGCAGCGGAGGGATGGGGGCGAGGGGGAACGGCCGCGGGGAGACGGGTGGTGAGCCCGCCCGGGGCCCCCAGCCCTGCCTCGGCGCAGGGACACACCGATGTCTTTGGTTCTCACGGCATCCGGCCGCCTCAGCTCCGTGACGAACTTCTTCGCGTCAAGCCGCACTTCGATGACATTGTTGAGGAGGGCAAACACGGGCGCCAGGGGGAAGGAGGCCACAAAGAGGGTGACAAACCCGAACTGGATGACTGGAGGGAGAGAACAGCTTGAGACGCTTCGCTGGGAAGAAACAGGGTTAGGTAACATTTCTGTTTCTGGCAGCAAAGGCCCCTCTCTCCTGGGGGTCGCTCTGCACCGTGGCCTCTTAGACTCCCTGTGCCCCTGCCCCCACGGCCTTGGGATTTCTCCCCCAGGGCCTGCATCCCATAGGAGCCAAGCTCCGTATCAGGGCTCAGTGAGGCGACACAGAGAAGGAACAGTCTGGCCTCGTTCCTTTCCGTCGCCCTTTATCTCCAGTCACTCATCCTGGTCATTGAACTCAGAGAGCAACACACTTTTTCAGCAGAGATCCAGATAGGAAATATTTTTGTATTTGCAGGCCTTACAGTCTTGTCACAGCGACTGAGCTCTGCCACTGTAGAGTGTAAGCAGCTATAGCCAAAACATAGGCAAATGGGCTTGGTTGTGTTTCAATAAAACTTTATTCACAAAGGCAGTAAATGAAGGGGGCTGGATTGGGTCCGTGGGCCGTAGTTTGCCAACCCTTGATGTAACTTAAAAAAAAAATCTCCCAAATTTGGTCTCTTCGTTCCATACCACAGTCACTACCTTTATTTAGGAATAAATTTATTTATTCACTCATCACACATATACGAGAGCTCACTGAACGTCAGGCACTGGGCTAGGTAGTTAAGGAGTTGAAGGTCTGGTCCTGCCTTCGAGGAGCTGAGCATAAAGTGGAACAGAGAACTGTGCTTGAAGATGTGCAACAACATTTTATGTGTGTCGAGAAAGAAAAGAGAGAGAAAAGAGTGTACCAGAGATAGCAGAGACCCAAAGGAGGGAGCTGCACACCTGCTTAGGCTGGGGACTGAGGAAAGTCTCCATATACAACTCCTCAGCTCAGTTTTGAAAGAAGGACCTGTTACTCCAGGAAGACTGGACCAACAGGAGCATCCAAGCCATGGAGGCAGTGTGCCAGTCCACTGGCTGTAAGGCGTCAGGCCCCCATCATATCTACCTGGGCAACTGCGGCAGCTCCCAGCTGGTGCTCTTGCCACCAGCGTCCCCAGGCTTCTGCAGTCTGAGCAGCCCCAAAACCCTCGTAATCGGTCCTGTTAATTACCTGCTCATAAAAATCTCTGTTGACGCAGCAGACTCTCAGAACCCAAGAATGGATAACAGTTACCAAAGGGACGGGACTGGGGAGGATGGGTGGGAAGGGAGGGATAAGGGGAAAAGGGGGCATTACAATTAGCAGACATAATGTAGCAGTGCATGGGGGGGAGGGGACGGGAAAGGCAGTATATACAGAGAAGACAAGTAGTGACTCTATAGCATCTTACTTCGCTGATGGACAGTGACTGTAATGGGATATGTGAAGGGGACTTGATAATAGGGGGAGTCTAGTAACCATAATGTTCAAGTAATTGTACATTAATGATAACAAAATAAATAAGTAAATAAATTAAAATCTCTGTTGACTCCTTTGTTTACCAAATATAATCCAAAGTCCTTCTCTTGGGATACAGGTCGTTTATAATCTGCTCCCAACCTGCCTCTCTAGCTACACCTCCTAACATCTCTCCCAGACCGTAGCGCTTCTCCCTTGTAGCACTCTGAACTTCTCAGCTCTCCCTGAGTTTTCGCTGAACTGGTTAGGTTCTCCCATTCATTTGTGTACAGTACTCCTTTCTGGTTAGAAAACTGCAGTGCATCCCCAAGATCATCACATGCCATCTCCTTGGGGCAGCCCATTACCCCTTCCTCCACCTCCCCCTGCCCGCGGTGCATGCCTGGGACAGTCATCAGGTATGTCGTTGTGACTTATCCATTCACATGTCTTTATTTCCCTCTAGACAGGCAGAGGCCCTATCCATTCTAGGGGTTCAGGACATATTTGCTGATACAAACACAGTCCTGAGTCCCAGGAAAGTCAGAGTCTAATAGGACTTCCCTACATGCTAAAGGCAAGTTATTTAACTTCTCTGTGTTGCAGTTACATCAACTGTAAATTGAGAATAATAATCATACCCTCCTAGGTTATCATCAGGTCAATGATACATAATCAAAGTGCTTAGAACAAGATCTGCCACTTAGCAACTGCTCAATATGCTACCTGTTACGTGTATCTTTACTCTTACTGGAATGTCAACACTCACAGATGGCTGCAATAGGTACTGCATACTTACATGCTAAACAGACACAAACTTAAGGTATAAGCCCTGAATGAGAGTCAGGAGGCCTGACCTCTAGCCCTGGATATGTTTCTCACTAGCCTGTGTCCTTGGGCAATTCTCTTTTCCAATGGGCTTCTGCAGCCTCATTGATAAGTTAAAGACACTGGTTTACGTTCCCTTCAGGTCTGATTTTCTGTGATGCTGTGATTCTCATTCTCTTGGACAAGCTTCATGATTCTAAGATATCCAAATAAAGAATAAAAAGCCAGGATCCAGACTAAAAAAATAATAAAATAATAAAATAATAAATGTTCACAGATGGATAAGCCTAAGCACAGAAGTTTCAAGAAGACCATGCATGGAATGTTCCCCAGCACCAATGCCCCTGATTTGGCAGTGTGCTTGGCCCTCAGTTGTAGGTTATTGTCTTGCAGGTACCCTCTCACTGCCCTGGTGCTCGGTGCTCGGTGGATTTAGGCCCTAGCAGCCCCCAGATGCTAGCTGGTGTCAGGACACACCAGAAGGAGTGGATCTGTCAAGGTCAGACCCTTGAAATGGTCACCTGTCTAGTTGGCTTGCCAGGGGGACTGGGGTTAGGGGAGAGGAGGAGAAATCTGCGAATTCTGGGAGTCAGTTCAGAACGCATGGTCTATCGCATCTCTTAACTGAGGTTTTGCTGCGGAATTCACTTTAGAGCTGGGGGCGGGGGTGAGAGCAGAGAGGGCGGAGGGGGATGCGCTTAGCAAGGAAACAAAACAAAGGTTAGCCTAGTTTTCTAAAGGCTGTGAACTGCATGCTTGTATTTAGGTATAGATATGAATATCTGTATTTATGCGGTTCTAAGTCCATCTTCTTGATTCTAATGAGCTCAGTTCTACAGGGCAAATATTCTTATAAGTGACTTCCTTCAGCATAACTGTGTAAGCTCCCAAAGGCCCACCAAGGGCTCGGCAGGGAGCCTGATTGGGGAGGAAGGAGCAGGTTACTTCTAAGTGTCTGCAAATGTCATCAGCAGCCCCTCCCCAGGCTTCTGCCAAGGGCACTGAGAAATCCAACGTCCTTCTAGGATTATAGAAAAAGTAGGGCTCTCCACTGACACTCCTTTCTCCCACACGACCCCAGACACAGACATGAACCCTCTCTTCCCAGAATGCCCTGATGGTTGGCATCTTTATCTCCACAATCTCTCCTGACATGGGCTCCCTTATGTCCCTCTTCTGTCCACCCACATGGCTGCCAGTGATGGCTCAATGCTAACAGTGCCCCTCAGCTATCCCCTCCCCATAACACATGTGTTCCCTGTCCCCTTGCCATTTAAGTCTGTGTTCAGCATTGAACAGCCTCAGGGAATGGGCTCAGCAAAGGCCAGTGGCGTGAGGCCCAGAGTGACAGAACACCCCTCTCTCCCCTCTGACATCCTGGGCCAGGAGGGGCCACTCTCTGCTGACGTTGCCTGCCTGGACAGGGTGCAGTGCACATTTCCAGGACTCAAACCAAAAAGGCAAAACCAAATAAGAAGTTTTATCTTGCAGAGACAAAACACATAAAACCACAACCTCTAGCATGCAAATGCCAAATCCTCGTGTTCTTTTAGTCAAAGGTCTAAATGCCATATCAGATGGGCGTCCTTCTGGGTTCACTTCAGAGGACACAATGATACCAGCTTTCTCCAACACCAGATTTGCTTCTAAAAACAGCCAGCCTCCCTTAGGATAAGAGTAGAACAGCGCCAGGAAGACTCAGTACATCGCATAATAGAAGCCAGTTTGGCTTGACCAGTAACAGATTAAACCTAGCCAAGCCAATTAAACAGAAATCCATAAGTTGATTTTCAACTAATCTTTACAAAGCCTGCTGGAAGGTGCTCCAGAAACACTGAGCTGGAAGCACAAAGACGGGAAACTCATAAGCACAAACCCCACTGGTTTTCCCTTCTCACACTGTCCAGCAGCCAGGACCTTTTAAAATAACCACCAGCCCTTTGCAGACTGATGCTGGAGGCAATGAAAATCTCGGCCTTGATTACCTTGGCTTAGGTTAAAATAACAAGGAGGGGTGAATTAAACTAAACAAGATGGCATCCAGCAAGGACATTCCAGGACAATCTGCTTAAAGAAGAAAAATAGTATATTAGGTAAAATTTTGTGGACTGGCCAGGATTCGTGGAAAAGCTCTTGTTGGAACATAACTGATATTTTTATTCATTTATTTAACATTCTTCAGTTAAGATAGCTACCCTCCTATCATACACACACACACAAACACACACACACACATGATAAAGTCCATCATTGGTGTGTCATAAGACCCTTTAAGATCTAACCCCACATTATTTTAATCCAGACACATCTCCTCCCCACCCATGTTCTGTGCTCAAGGCTAATATTCAGCTGGTATGATTGGACGTCAATTCTGCCTGCTTTCCAACCATTTGAAAACCAGGTGTACTTCCCCCAACTCATGATGTTTTCCATATTTTTGAGCCTCTGTGCATACCAATAGTATCTGTAATTTTCCTTTCTTCTTGTCCACTGGCTGAATGAGTATTTCAATTTCCGTTGTAACTCAAGCATAAATGTCTCTGTGAGGACTCTCCCTCAGCCCAGTCCCACCACCTCACCAGGCAGAACTGGCATCTCCCTCCACACTCCCCTAATGCCTTGCATGCCTCGCTGTCTTTGCTGTCTGACTTGCTCCCTAGGTGGGAAGCCCCTCCAAGCCATGGGCATATTTCATTCTTTTCTGCATCCTCACAATTTAGTGTGGTGCCTATCCCACAGCAGATGACCAGAGGTATCTGTTCCATAAATACAAACTTGTTTTCACAAGCTGTAAAATAAACACAAAAAGAGGCAACAATTAAAATGTGTGAGTGGAAACCATTGTACTCATTGCTGGTGAGGTGAGATGGGACGTGAAGAACAAGCATTTCCACACAGCAGTTCTCAGGGCTGGAATTTGCCGAAGAATTTGCAGAAAGTTGGTATAAAAACTCATTGGTTATGAAAGCCTAATTCTAATAAAAATAATTATACATTTTTTTAACTTTCTATAATTTGGTAAAAGCAACACAGTCTGCTTAAGGGGATTGAAAACTGGGGGCTTAAGAATGCTCCCTTTATGAACCACTAACAGGCAAGACAAGAGAATAACAGAAGAACACTTTGGTGTGACCCTGTCTTCTACTCGGGGTAGTTACTAAAAAGATTTATCCAGAAACAACTCATTATTAGAACATCTTATGTAAAAACACAGCAAGAGAAAGTCCTCATGGTTTATTTCAATGGCCCATTTCAAGGCTGCCCAGGGATCCCCTTCTCTTAGGGGCAATAGAAGCCAACTGTGTTCAGCACTGTTGTAAAAATGAATTACAAGTTTTGATTGACCATGTAAACAGGAAGTGATAAGGAGGAGAAGGGCCTGAGCTGGTTCCTCGCATGAGTCTCTATTGCATAGGAAAAAGAAAACAGGAGAAGTGTGGACAGAAACATAAGAAGGTTCTCAATATCCATCATTTGCCATTCATTCATTCATTTAGTCATTCATTCAACAAGCTTTTATTGAGTACATTCTATATACTGGGCACCATACTTGTTGCTAGGAAACACAGGTAACAGGTTACTATGTCATCCTCCAAGAACTCCTAATGTGCAGTGGAGAAAGTGGTCATGTAAACAAACCCAGCCAGGGGCATGGAGTGAGAACTGTAGGGCCAGCATTGACAGGACAGCGCAGCACTGGAGCTGGCGTAGCGCACCTTCACCAGCAGGCCCACAGAGGCATCACAGATTCACAAACACTGGGCTTGATGAAGAACAAGGACAAGAGACATTTGAAAGTTTGCCCTGCGGTTGGTAGTTGAGATCTTTCTCCCAAATCCACTCATCCAAGTTCACAAACTACTTAGGAAATAAAGATAATAAGTAGAATTCCCTTCCAATCTGTGTGGAGTCACCTGGGGTTTTACACAATGTACTGGACTCAATTCAGAAACCCTGGAAGTCATAATATGAAGAACAGGCTTGAAGAAACCTTATTAAAAGTTTACTATATACAAATCAGTGCAACATCAGGACAGGTCAATAGGCACATTTTCTCCATCTCTGTGTGATTAAGGGAGACTCAGTCCTCACTTTTTCCCCACCCCCACATGAACTGTGAAATAGTAACTTCCTCAGATGAGGAGGGAAGGACCAATGATGTCTTGAGGGTCCTGCTACTCAAAAATTCTAGTTACAACAGCAGGTGTCAGGTTGAGAGTTTGATACAGACCAATCCCAGCAGCCCTCTTCTCTGCCTTGGGTACACAAGTCAGGGTCCTGGGAGGCTCAGAGGTGAGCCCTGCTCATGGCCACAGAAAAGGGCAGAAGAGTGTGGCTCTCAGCCACAGGGGGCTTGAAGGCCTGGATGCTAGTCTTATGGAAAAATCTGCCCATTGGTCCCCTTCTATACCCTCTGGACAAAACTCCAAACCCCAGAGATCATGGAGCCTTAACTAACATTTCCAAAACGTCTACCCTGTGCAGGCAGCATGCTCTCTGGTTCATAAAGTAATTGTCACTGTCAAGTGTTATGACTTCCTCTGTTCAAGTGAAAAAACTGAGTCTCAGAGAGGTGGAAGAATTTTCCCAGGGCCACACAACTGATAAAGCTGGGAAAGAAGATAGTTTCTGATGCCAACCAAATTCAATGTCCTTTGGCCAAACAAAAATGTAAATATTCAACCCTAATGCAACAGCATCCCTTCCCCCTTCCTCATTGCTCTCACACATCTTAGATTTCCTTTGCTGGGTCTTCTCCAATGTTATTTCTAATCTTCTCGTCAGAGGAGGAACTTTCACTGATACCAGCATTAGCATAAATTCATACTGGTAGTTTCTCTCTCCTGAGTGTCTTTGTTCACATACACACGTCTTCTATGGCTGGTGCGTTGAAGCTGACCCTGTTGTTCTCTGTCTCATTGCTCCTGTCTGGCCTTTATTTGTGCCATCTCAAAAATCTTACATCAGTGAACCTCTCTCAGCACTTTAAAACTAGGGAGAATGGATCTGATGAGATCTCCTGATGCATTCTGATTTTCAGGGAACACCCTGGCTCTCTCTCTCTAAGTGTGTATTATGTGAACAAATGAATGACCTAGCTTACTCACTCTTGTTTACTTTATCCATCTGCACAATGGGAATGGGAGGGCCAGCTGTTCCTTCGCCACTCCTCCCATCCGTCCTCGCATCTGCCCATCCGGGCTACACTAATGCAGAGAGTGCCGTGGAAGGGCAATGAACCCAGTCATGACTCAGAAGTTTCCAAGCCACTAATCACCGCTGAGGCCCTTTGTTTGCTTTATTCCTTTGCCCTTACATTTGCCCAAAGGCTTTGTGACTTTTGTGAAAAAGTCACCAAGAAGAACACACAATTAGGCTTCCTTACAATTAAGAATTTCAGAGACAAGGAAATAAAGAACAGAGAAAGGAGTAAAAATATGCAAATGCCAAGGACCCATAATGGGACTCTGAGTGAGCAACAACGTCGGCTCTGAGCTTCCTGGTTGCTAGAGCAAGAAGAAAAATCAGAAAGTGATGGTGTTCTCAGTATGTTTTCACCTAAAGACTGCCTTCCAGTCATTCATTCATTCATTCATTCATTCATTCCTCAACCACTCACTGGGTATCTCCTACAGGCCAGGAGCCATCTATAGTACACCATGGGGTGTAGTATCCACATTTACTTTTGCCTTTTCTCCTAAGTATTTGTGGGGCAAAGGACTCCTAGCAGGGACAATGACAAGCGATGTATGTTTCAAAAGCAAAAAGAAAGAAATGACCTGTGACCTATACTTCCCTGGAAAACCGGAATGAGACCCAGGATGCTGCCTGAACTGTGGGAGAAGATGGCAGGTGTCTGATTATCTATTGGGATGACGCAGTAGTGCAAACAGGACGGCTCAGGGGAAAGGATTTCCTGGTTTCCTGAGCCCTTGCCTTGTGGCACACACTTGGGGCTCTGTGACAGGCTCAGTGCTGATGGCTGCACAGATACTCTGGCAAAGTTCATCCCTTCAAGCTAAGGCACCCTTGAGACCAATTCTATACATTTGGTATCTGTTGGAAGCTTGTACATTACCCAGTTAGGGTCCTACCATCCATGACCAAAGAATATCAGAGTGTGAAGGAATCTTAGGTGTCACCTAAGTCACAGCTCCATCTGAAGCCTTACCCTCTTTTCCTCTTTCATGGAGAAAGTGCTATCTGGAGCCAGCTCTTCCCATTGCCCTTTATTCGGGGTATTTGTTACAAAGCTTTATCATAGAAGTAGTTGACTATTACATGGGGTATTTTGCCTGAACTACCTAGATAATTTTACAAGTCGATCAATTTTTATTGCTGCAGGAGACCTGCTCCTAGGAGGATAGCATTCTTTAATTATAAGCACTTCAAAATGAGGAATCTTGGCCCCCTGGGAGGGAGGCAGTAAGGGACAGATTGTCCCAGCTAAACCAATACAGCCAGGGTGTCCAGAGAGCTTTGATAAATGATGACACCTGCAGATTCCAATTTTCACTTTGTCCTCAAGGTCCTCACTATAGGATCATCTCTTTCATTCATTTTTCTTCTTCATCAAACATTTACTGAGCATCTACTGTATGCCCGACCCTGTGGTAAAGTGCTGTGAATGAGTAAGACACAAATCAAAATTTAGTGCATAACAAGAATTTAGGCCATTGGTCTTCCACTGCATCACATATTTATCTGATAACACGACGATACAACTTTATCAGGAGTTTTTGGAACTTATCACTAAATCCTCTTATAGGATTAAATTCAGATCTACATTTTTTTGCCAAATTCTACTCTGGAAAAGTCAAACTGCTGCAAGTGTCAAGAGAACTTTGCTTCCACTTCTTAAAGCAACTGAAGCATTTCCTCTCATCAGGCCCTGAGGAAAACTGCACAACTGGGCTGCAAGGTGCCTGCAGCAAAGGAGCTGAGAAGCCCCATTTTGGGGTTGGGGACAGTGATGATTAATGTCATGGCCTGCTCCTGGGCCAGCATTCTGTCCCCTGTTCAGAGATGGGGGATGGGAACTACCCTGGAAGTCCTTCTTGGTAAGCTCTTCAGGAAAAGGCTTGATATTGGAGATTCCCTCAAAAGCTCCCTGCACCCCTCACAGGTTTTTGCAGCTTAATTCCTCACTCTCAGGTTTCTCTTTGTCTGGAGCCAGCCCATCCCCACCACCAATGTGGCCCTGAGGTAGCTCCCCACCCCCAAAGCCCCTCCCCCCGCTGACCCGACCTCCACCACTCCCAGCTTCCCCTTCCCCTTGGGCCCCTCCCCATGCCTGCTGGGCCCTGGGCCCTGGGTCCAGCTCAATTTAGAAAAATGTAAATATAATACATCTCTCCCTGCTGCCTCCCTCAACTGATGACCTGCCTCGCCATTACAGCTGACAGGCTGGGAGTGGGCTCAGCGCACTTCCTGTCTGCATGGGTGGTCGGGGGTGGGGTGGGGGGTGCGGTGGGGTGGGGGGGATGCTGGGGAAGGAAGCTGACAGCTGAGAACAGGGCCAGGATCCTGTGTCAGGCACACCAGAGGGAGCGGCAGCTTCAGTTTCACTGTTAGGCCCTTCTAGAACTGGGGAGGCCTAGCCTGTTGAAAGGAAGGAGGAAACCTCACCCCACCATCCCTCCACCGAAGCCCAAGTTCTGACAGGTCCTAATGAAATTCTCTTCCTGAATTGTCTAGACAAGGGGCTCCACCCACCGTGGGTCTGTGGGGTGACCTTAGGCGACCTGCATCACTCCCTGCACCTCCTGGCTTCGAGGTGCATCCAGCCGGATGGCTGAAGGAGGAAGCCAGCCCCAAAATACCTGGTCCTGGTCCTGAAACTCTTTATTCTTGTCAAGGCACCCCATGAAAAATGATTACATGCAGCCCTCAATTCTGTGGGCGCAGCCAGGTTGTACCTGCTGAAACCTCCCTTGCTCTCTCACTCAAAAATAATCTAGAAATGTGAGAGAGAGAGTGACATCGACTGCTTTACCTCATATTTTTAAAAATGTATTATTAGGAGTAGCATATGACTTGTGCCACATTGTGGAACTGGTGATGACAACAAACCAGTGGGTCGCAACTATGCAAGGAGAAGTTCACCATCCAGTCGGACACCCTGTAATGTCAAGGAGAAGAGTGGGACTCCCAGAGACAGTGTGCGGGGCCCCAGGTCACCTGCTACATGAAGGCAGAGCAGCAGCACACCAGGTCTCCCCAACACACTGGCAAGGCGGGAAGGACAGACGCAGCGGGCGCTGCCCTACATGGATCATCTGAAGACAAAACGAGCCTTCACTTTGAAGACAGGCTTGTAGAGAAATCAGAAGTGGTGATATGTTGATTATTACCAAGTCTTAGGTACCCATGGGCATGGAAGCAACAATCACCTCCAGCAAGGCCTGGACACTCACGGACTTCATCCCCTCTCCCATCAAGCTATTCCCCAGGCTGCAACCTAGAGCGCATGGATGGGCTCACGTTACACCTTCTCTGATTTCTCTGGCCTTCTCACTGGGAAGGAGTAATTAATAGGCCTGGGATGGCAGAGGAGAGAGGCAGAGGGAAGGGGGTGCAGCGGGGAGATGTGCAGGGGGAGGAGGCAGAGAAACAAGGATAACCACCTTCCTGATAATCTACCCCCTGGGTTGTCAGCCTGCTAATAAGTGAGGACTGATGCCAGCGTTGCAAGTGAGATGTTTCAGCCTAGATAAGAGAGAAAGGTGAAGCTAGTCCGATGGTGCCCCATTCACTCAGCACTCCTGTACAAGTTGCCCAGCGTGTTCTCAGGGCCCATGCCGGGGGGGGGGGGGGGGGGGGGGGGGGGGGGGGGGGGGGGGGGGGGCTCCACACAGGGCCCTGCAATCCGAGGGACTGCCTTCGGGAAATCAATTACCAACAGGCCTCACTCTCTCAGGAGGCAGCCAGTCTGAAATCCTGGGCAGGTAGGGGGCTAAATACTGAGGAAGGGGTGGGTGTGAGGTGGGGGCATGTGACCTGGAGCTGGTTTGGGCTAATGTGGCTGAGAAAACACAAGACATTCCAGGCAAGGGGGCTATGCAGGGTCAGGCATGAAAGGTGTGGGGTGTAGGCCGTGGGTGGGAGTGGGCCATGAGGTTCATTCTTGCCAGGCCAAGGCAGTGAGGTAAAGGGTCCAGGACCAAATAAACTGAAAAGATGTCCCGTGGAGGCCTGTTAAGGATATGGGAACCCAGGAAGCCTTGGGCGATGGCTGACAAGCCCAACACTAGCCCTTAGAAAGAAGAGCAAAAACTAGCTCTGAGAGTTACCAGGGGCAGAAGAGAAGCACCAGGGGCAGGAGGCTGAGAGGCTGAATGGAAGGAGCAGCTTCCAGAGGCACTCCAGAGGAGAACCGAGCTTGCTGGAACAAACAGTGGCATCGACATTCTCAGCTAGGGCCTGGAAGGTGCTGGGGCCATATGTGTGGGCAAGAACTCAGAAAACGTCCCGGGAACTAAGCCTCCAGGCAGAAGAGCTGAGAGATGTTGCCCCTGAGATGGGATGCTCTCGCTGGCCTCGTCTGAAGTCTCAAAATAGGGCTGTGGCAACAGCTGAGACAAAGCTCTTGCTCCCAGTCCAGCGTTTATTCTGCCTCAGTAGGTGGGTTCCAAAGCCTAAGGAAGCTCGGTGGGCGGAGCAACCACAGGCCCAGACCAAGAAGAGAATGGGCAGTTCTCTGTGACGTGTGTCTCGCTCAGAAGGGAGCTGCAGACCGGCCTCTCTGGAGCCGGCACTATTAGCTGGGTGTTTTCTATCCAATGAGGCCCTTCCTTGTAACTGTTGGCCAGGCTCTCCCTGCCACGAGACCCAGAGGTCCTGGAGGGCCCAGCTGTGTGTTACCTCGGTGTCCCGAGTGCCTGGCGCAGGCCTCACCCAGCACTGCCCTCAGGGATGACCAGGAAGTGGGCACTGCAGAGTAAAGAGCAAGAAACTGGAGTTGAGCTTAAATCCAGGTCTGGAGAGAGCATTCCACTCTGTCCACGTCCGCTAATGGCTGGATCCCTGAAGGCACAGGAGCAAATCAAAACCAGAAGTTACTTTCCTTTGAGGAAAACCCTGATAATAAACCTGGTTCACTTTAGTCTTGGGACATGAAAATTGCTGCACATAAAGGTATATACAAATAGGTCCACATGCAAAGGGAGGGCAGCCCAAATATAGCAACAAGAGAGGTGAAGCCTCTGTTTCTCTGCCAAGGAAGGAAGGGGAGTTCAAGGGCCAATCATTCAAGAAATATTTTGTCGAGCTCATACTGCATTCCGGGAACTGCGCCGAGTGTTCAGCCGAAAGGAATAAGACTCAGTGTCTGCCCCAAGAGCACCCATATTTTCTTCTCCACCAAGCAGGTATAGGAGAAGAGAAGAGCTGAGGATGGGAAAACCACAAAATGCTTCCAAGAGATGTGTGTGAGCCTGAACGACTCAGCACAGACGGGCTGCAAGCAGTGAGTTCAGCACCCGCGGATGCAGACCCAGTAACCTGACAACCAGAGCAAGGAAGCCCTCGCGTGATTGCCGAGGGGATTTGAACTTTATCGCAAAAGTAATCAGTAATGCTCAAGGGTCTGGATGGCATTTTAGAGAAGCCCATTTTAGAAAGTGAGACAGAGAAAGGGAAGAGGGACCGAGAATCATGGAGAAGGAGGCAGGGTCCCTGCCAATGCATGGATGCACCTCCTGAACCTGGGAGTTCAAATCTGCAATTCAAGGAGACAACTTGGGCACAGGGGCAAGGCTGTTGATGTCCTCGTCTCTGGGGGGACCTGCCCCAGGCATTTCTATCAGCTGGAGGACTCCTACAGGTCTTGGTGGACAGAGCCAGAGAACAGGAAAGACTGACGGCCCTGGACTCTTCGAAATAATGATGGACTTTCACTCCAAACAAATGCATAAACAAATATGCACTCACTGATGGCTCTTCTTTTCTACAGAGTTTGACAGGATATAAGCTCATGACTAAGAAAAGTGAGATTTCCTCTAATAACATGTGAATGACAGAAGAAATTCATCTTGTCACCCACATTAACGGCCTGAGGGCCTCAAAGCTTCTTGGGCAGCAGTTAAAAGGCGGGAAGAAGGCTTTAAGGCGGATAATTGAATTCCTGAGTCAGGACCACAAGAATGATTGTATTTTGCCTGACTAGAGAACAAAAGTCTATGGGTTTTAGATAAACACATGACAAAAAAGAGCCCATCTGAGATGCCAGACTTGTCAAGTAGAGCCCTCGGGGCTTAGCGTTCTCCCGAAGGCCAAACATCTTAGAGTGTTTATATCTCAGGCTTCTGAGTGTGATTCTTAGATTTGCCTCTGAGTCTGGTACCCTCGGCCTTTAAACATTGCTGCCCAATCCTACACTACTGGGGAGGGAAGAGCCTCCAGAGCATTACATTCAGGGGCTTCAAACTGTAGCCAATTCCTAAATTAAAGAACAGGAAATTGGACCCTTGACATAACCACGGCAGCTAATGTTCCCCATGAGCCTATGCAACTAAGCACTGTTTTTTAAATCCTCTGTATTCATCACCTACTTCTCAGAACAACCATCATCTAACCTGTGTCTTAAATGAGGAAATCGGGCCTAGGCTGACATTACGCCTCAAGCCCAGAGTCCTGTAAGCAGCTGCAGCAGGCTCAGGACGGGAAGCCTGGGGGTTTGACTCCACAGCCCCCCAGCCACACTGCTCGCTTGGTCAAGTTACTCTGTAGCCCAGTCTTTGACTGTACACGACAGCAAACACTCCCTGAAAGAGTGAAGAGGATAACCAGAAAGAATCTAATTCAGAAACATTATCCCTGCACTTATCTAAAAGAATCACGTCTCTAAAATGAGCTTCTCGAAATGGCCCAAAGGATTTGGTGAGTGGGTTTTCTGTGGAATGCAGCCTGAAAAGCCCGCTGTGATCCAGGCTTCCTCCTCCGGACAAGACTGAATCAGCAGCCAGTGAACTGTCCACCGAATCAACATCGACCTGAATTTCGGGAGACGCGGTCCTGGTCTCTGTGCTTGTTTCTTCCTCTGGGCATGGAGTAAGTGTTTATGATGAAAGTATGAATGAATGAATAAATGAATGAGTCCACCTGTGTTGCCTCATTCCTTCCTCAGTCTTATTATCCACTTCTGCGCTTTGCAGGCCATTTCCTCAAGGGAAACTCACACATAACCACAGCCTTGGCCACAATTTTACCCCTGCTCCCTATGACCTGAGGTGAAATGCAAATTTGTCAGGTCTTTAAGGTTCTCTGTTAACCCAGGTCTTTATCTGAACCCTCTCTACCCAAAACCACAATTTGTTTTCTCAACAGTTACTCATGACCATGGGACTCTTCATTTGCCAGTCCTTTTCTGTAGAATGCTATCTCTTAGTCTTATCATTAATATATAGACCCTCTGAACCAAAAGGGACCTCGGGGATGGGGTCTGGTCTCCTACCTAGATCTGGAAACCTCTTTAGAACACAGCTGACTCAGCACCAACCACACCCTACTTTGAAAATGTCACTTAAAATTACTAAAAACTTACCTCTATTAAGAAACCTTCTCTCATTAATTAATATATTCATTCATTCACTCATCTTTGTTTATCAGACATATTGAGCTGTTCTGTGCCAGGAAATGTGCTGGGCCCTGCAGGCTATGAAGAGGCATGAGCCACGGTCTCTACTCACTGCGCTTCAGAATCTAATAGACTGGGTCTGCAGAAGAACAGATATGTGAGCAATAGTGCCATAATTCTGTGAAATACACTATCAGCGTGTGTACCAAATGCAATAGTGGGACAGAAGAGCAAATAAGTAAAGTCCGCTCTCAGGAGGAATGGGGCATGCATGGTCTGGGAAGACTTCCTGGTGGAGGCACTGAGAATAGCTTAAAGGATGAGTCTGGAATATTCAGGTCAACAGGTGGAAGGATTTGGTCATAGGGTTCTGAGACTTTCAAGCTTACTGCACACTGAGCATTCTTTCACATCACATGACTTCAGGATATTCAAAGAATCTGTACTCCCTGGAAGAGTATTTCATACTTTGACTGTGGCTAGGTGAATTGCTCCAATCCTTTCAGAAAACAATGTGGTAAAATAAATCAAGAACCATACAATGGTCATACCTTAGATCTAGTAACCATGCCTGTGGGAACCTCTCTTGATGAAAACAATTACTAAATGTGGAAAAGATTATATACATGAAGATAATACATATTTGATCATTAAAATAGGGGAAGGATTGAAAAACAAGCATCCTGTGTGCTTCACTGGAAGATAGGTGACGATAGGTGCGTATGATCACAACTTGATTTTTCAAATACTAATAAAAGGTGGGCTTGAATGAGGAAGGTTTGGCAGACATGCCCCCTTCTTTTCTCTATTTTCCAATTTTCTGTTACATGGTTGTTTCATTCCCTTATTACCTGTAAGTAGCTGTTTGTTTGTCCCTGTTTCTTTGTATAATCCATGGAATGAATTTCTGTGTCTGCAGTCTTGGTATGAACTTCCTTCAGAAGTCACCAAGTCTCTTAGCTCTTGGTTTTTTCTTCTCATTATTTTATAAGTGGCCAAATTTGAACACATAGTGAGTGTATATTCAGTGCCACAGCGGCTGACAAAGTGCAGCACATTTTCATAACTGGCTTCCTATGGCCTCAAAAGAGACAATGCATGACACTTAACCCAGCTTTTATAGACACTCTTCTAAGCACTTCACAGATACTAATTCATTAAATACAACAATCCCATGAGGTAGATACTATCATCACTATTTTTTTAACAGCAAAAGCAAACTAAGACACATAAAGTTTAGCCACTTACCCAAAGCTGTCCAGCTAGTTGATGATAGAGCCAGGATTTGAACCCATGGAGTATGGTTCAAGCATCTCTGCTCTTAATCACTCCAAAGAAGCAGCTCTGAAATAGCCAGCTAGCTGGACAGACAGGCAGACAGGCATGTAAAACCTACACAAATAACTGGGTAAGGGGGTTGGGGAACTGGGGTTGGAGGCTAGAGGTGGAGGCTAGAGGCAGGGCTCAAGGATTTCTAAGGGAAGCCCCTTCCCAAATGGAATCCTCAATCCCTGGCAGAATGGCGTCTGACATATGACCAATCAGCGCTTTGTAAATATCTGGTTTGGTGTTGGAGAGGGATTAGAGGTTGCATTTAGCTAAAGGTGAAGAGCATGAAGGAGCTATGTGTTTACAGAAACTGGGTCTTGATATTTTCTTTGCCTATCGCTCTTGAAACAGACACAATAATTGTTTCTTCTCTGGGGAATTTATTTAGATTACAAAACTCAGGCTCTACCTGGAATTTTAGATACCCCAGAGCTAGAACAGACCTTTTGTGTCCATCTAAACCAGATGCTATCCATTCCTTTATCCTTAACACATATGCACACATTCTTATAAACAGAAGAGGGTAAATATCCATTAGGAGTGATGAGTGAGGCACATGGTGCACAGAGAGGCATTGGCGGCCCCCTATTAAAAGTGATTAACCAGAGAAGGCAGGAGCCATTTTGCAAACACAATGACGGGTCCGATGATAGTAAGTATTTGAGTGACTCTTTTGTCGGATTTCTCTGTATGCTCCAGACTGAGTAAATATTTAGATGATGTATCTGACCTCTCGGTCCTATGTTTTTAATTCATTAGTTCCAAGTCTTGGAAGATGCTTCTCAAATATGCATCCCAATAAAAGAGCAGGATTATTCAAAAGTGGCCAAGAGTTTGGAGGCAGTTGGTTGAGGCTGGGACACTTCTTATAATGGAGAACTCATGGCTTCCAAAGCACATGTGAAGAGACTGTGTGCTATCAGCCTGAACTACATACACCTCTGCTCTCTAGTCTATCCAAAATCAACCAGACACTCTGTAAGCAGAAATCTACCTCTCATCCTCTACATAAAATAGGCCCAAATTTTTAGAGAAAAATTTTATCCAGCACTATGTAATCACAGACGGAGACTCACCTATATTCACCATGTCAAAGATGTATATATATATCCTTGTTCCAAGTGCCATAGGACTACTTTACTTTTATTAATGGAAACTCCGTATTCTTCAATTTCAGACTTCACTATTTCCCTTTCCACTTTATCAATGATAGAAACTATGGGAAGGGAGCTGAGAGACCAAATTTTTCGTTTCATAGATGAGGAGAGGAAGCCCAAGGAGAAGAGGGCATCATACTAGTATCAAGCTAGTAACATTGCTCCTGGAATGGTTTTCATTCTGTCCCCCTCCCCCACAATTTCATGTGGCACTGAAGGTGACGTGTAGCCAGGAAGCTCAAGAAGAGGCAGAGGCTGCCCCGGACATCTCCCTAAACCTCTCCCTCACCTCCTCCCTCCCCTTGCCTGAACCTGCCCCCCGTGGAAGGACAGATCGCTGGGTCTTACTCATTTCCATGTACTCTGGAGTCAGCCCAGTATATGGCTCCAAGCTGTAGTCTAGGTCCCATTGCTCTGGATGCTTTGAATGGGCAGAGTCTGTTTCTCCGGGTTCTGTCTCATCTTTCAGCTTCCGAAATAGTTTCTTTAGCTTTCTGGAAAAGAAATGGGCAGTCAACAAAAACCTCTGAGGGATAGTGTTAGTTCTGCAGACAGAAAGGGGCAAGGGCCTAAGTTTAGACACTGACGCCATCTCTGATCCAAAGACAGATGGACACTAAGGAGGCTACTTTTCTCTTAAAGGCAAGTTGAAGAGGTCCTTTATCAAAACCCCCACAAAAGATCAAGTTTCTTCCAACCTAAATAAACTGAATTTTTCGTGTTATTTGATAAACAAAAAGAGGGTTTGCCCTTCCTGCCAAATACTGAGACCATCCTATCATCTAACAGGTGACCGACCTACCCTTTTCATGGGGAACAGAGAGTGTCCTGAAAGTAGGAAAAAGATGCTCTCCTCCCAGCTCAAATGTCTTCAATTCTTAATAACATAAACAGCATCATAATTCCATGAAAGCCAAACTAAACACTGTCTACCATTGCTACGGATTGAACTATATCCCTCAAAAATTTGTATATTTGAAGCATTAAGCCCCAGTGTGATTGTATTTGGAGATCAGACCTTTTAGGAGGTAATTAAGCTTAAAGAAGATCATAGAAGGTGGGGTCCTAATCCAATAGGATAGTAGCTTTAGAAAAAATGGAACAGACGGTGATCTCTCTTCACCAAGTGAGCACACAGTTGAGAGGCAATCACTTGCAAGCCACCAACAGGATCCCTACTAGACACCAAACCCTGCCAGGCCTGACCTCAGATCCCCCAGCCTGTAGAACTATGAGAAAATTAATTTATGTTGTTTAAGCCACCCAGTCCATGGTATTCTGTTATGGTGGCCTGAGTAGACTAAGTCAACCACATTCAGGCGTTTATTTGTCTGGAATGAGAACAAGATTATAATGGTCCAGCTTTTCAGGGTTGGTATGAGGACTAAGTGAACCAAAGTTTATACAATTCTTAATGCAATAGCTGAACACAGTAAGCATCCCATAGATGATAGCTATTATTTTTAATATTAAATGCTAAAATATGCCTGAGGATATAGTCTTTTCATTCTTCCCATTTATACTGTACATAATATTTAGAGAATGAAATTAGGTGAAGGACAAGGTATCAATTCTGCTAATCAACTAAGAGAAAGTTTCTAGGAGATAGTTGGGCAGAGAACTAACAGCAGAACAGTCAGAGTCAGACACTTGAAGATTTTAAATAGATTTTGAAGCCCATGCTCCACCTAAATTCAGGAACCACCACACACACATCCTCACACAAGACCATCCAGTCCCTGTGTGCTGTTTCCAGAGGAGTGCTCTCGACATCAGTAGGCATCTCACTCCATTATTAGAAAGTGATTCTGACAGTTAGTAGAAATCTAAGGGCTCAAAATAACGTTTTGATCAGTGTCTTGTCTAGTATTATTTGCCATCAGAAAGATGTAGTACAGTGTAGTGCATAAAGTCTGATCTTTGATGTCAGAAGATATATGTTCAAAATCCAGTTTCACAACTCACCAGCTATATTTTCTTGGGAAAGAGATTGAAACTCTATAAGCTTTAGTTTTCCTTTCTATAAAATGAAAAGATAAGTATTAAGTAGTCCATATGGTTCTCAAAGGAGTTAATCTATATGACAAGCTTGACTTAGGGCTTGGTACATGCTCAGGGTTCAATAAATATAACTATCATTGTCCCTATCATCATCATCACAGAAGGATTTAAAGAATGAGTTGAGAGCCACAGAAGCAGCAGTAAAAGATTTCATAAAATAGAAAGTAATAATTCTGTTACAAGAAGAAATTGAGGAAAACCTAGATGGAACCTAAATATTCTGAAGCCAAATAGTGTGGACTGGTTGAGACCCTGTTGGAGAGTCAGGACAGAGGAAAGAATGAAGGAAAAACAATAAAAAAGAGAGAAAGAGGTAAAAAAATAAAAAAAGAGGAAGGAAAACATAGAAGGAAGGAAGGAAGGGAGGGTAGGAGGAGAGGAGGTCTAGAACCAGAATTCAAACTGAGACTTTTCCTCCAGATATCAGCAATCAGAAAACTTGGCCAAATCCTTAATAAAGAGCAATTAGTGGTTTTAATTAAACATGGAAAATTTAACACAAGTATATCCCTAACCACTTCTAAAATACTACTAAAATGATAGGGAATGAATTTAAAAATGCATACAACCACAAGGTGAAATAAAACAGTCATGAACACAGTAGTGTATGAGCAATGTTAATGCATATCTTGGACGACACAGGATGAAGGAGTTAGAAAAGCTCTGGTGGTTGAATACCACGTGCCTATAGTGAAAGACAACAGAGAAAAGCAAGCCAATTCATGCTGCAAAATCTCAGAAAGGCTCAGGATTTTCAGGTACCAGGTATCACCAAAGGTAGGAGGCAATAATCAATCAATGCAGTGCTGAAGAAAAAGTAGACCTTAATGTCTCTGAATACCCATATTACCTGGGTGACTACCACCTCATTATGCATCAGTAAGAGCAAAATTTTCATTTGGAGAAAATTAACTGAAGAAACTATAGATCTGAAATAAATCCAATAAAATAATGGAAAGCTAAAAATTGATGAACTCTCAGAAAAAAAAAGAAAAGATAAATGAATAATAGGAAAGAAAAAATAAGAAAACCAACTTGTCTAGGAATTCCAACACTTAATCAGAAAGAGAAGACAGAAAATGGTAGGCAAAAGGAATATAAGAAAATGTCTCAGACATGAAGGACATATATTTTCTGATTGGAAAGACCTCTTAAGCATAATGGAGAAAAAAAAAGGGCCTCCAACAAAGCAACATCAAAATGAGATTTCAGAACTCTAAGAATAATGAAAATGATTTTAAGAGTTTTCATGCCCAGAGGGAAAAACACAGATTCTCTAAAAAATTATTTGGAACCAAAAAGATATTAGAATTCTCAACATCAGCCCTTGACCCAAGAAAATTCTAGGGAAATGTATGAACGCTGAAACAGCAAATGGTTTTTAAGCACAGGATTCTATACCCAGGCAAAGTATACATCAAGTGCAAGGGCATAATAAAGAAATTTTCAAGTAGGCAAGATTTCAAAAAAAGATATATTTCCCATGTATCCATTCCCATGAAGGTCCTGGAGGATGAATTTCACCAACCAAGGATATAAACCAAGGTAAGAAAACAATACAGAACCCAGAAAACAAGGAATCCATCAGAAAAAGGAGTTGTTGGATCTAACTAGATTGCCAGCTGAAGAGAAGATTTAGTGAATATACAGTTCTGATTTGAACAGGAGAATGGAGGATTCCTAGAGGATGGTCTTTCCAGGAAAAAATTAATGTGACCAATAAGATCTCTGACTAGCTAGGAAAGTAGACATTTAAACAAGTGTTACCAATAAAGTGTAATGAGTTCAATGAAGGGAGGAGTTTAGGTAACTATAAAAACATAAAAAAAACCTAATCTGACCTTAAGCAGGGTAAGTTTTCCCCAAGGAAGAGACACATAAACCAAATGAATGATGAAAGATATAGAAGCAGTGTGGGAAAGAGGGAGCATGATGGGAGGGGTAAAGATATGCTCTAGGCACAGGGAATTAGTTGGGCAACAGCCAAAGACAAATGTGAGAATGGCTGAGAAAAGACTGGAATGAGTTCAAATGCTTGGAGTACAGAGCCGGAGTGAGAAAGTGACCATGGATAAGACTTAAAAGGTAGCATGAGTTATGGCATTGAAGAAGGCCTGGTGAGCCACAGGACATGGTGGTTCAGAGGAGCTATTATGGTGGCAGAGTCTAGGGGGCCTGAATGGACATGAAGAGGAGACAGACTGCGATGTGCTTAGGGGGCAGAGGTAAGAAGCTGGTGGTGGACTGTACGCTGGAAGGGAGGGAGGATGAGGAACCAAGGCTGAGTCCCAGGGACTTCGGGCATGTGTGTGGGTGGTGGTACAGTTTGCACGGATAGGTCCCACTAGAGAAGTGGCAGTTTTGAGGAGGGGAGGGAGCAGCTGACATGGAGGATCCCATGAGACAACTACTAGGAATGTCTAGCAGGCAGGTTTCATATGTGTGTAGAGCTCTGAATACAGGTCTGGGTAGAAGCTAGAGCTCTGAGAATCATATGGACAGAGCAAGTGAAACCCCAGCAGAGAACACCACCTGTGGATGGAGCAGAGAGGAAGGGATGCGAAGAGGGAAAGCAGTCTTCAAAGGGCAAGGCAGGAGCAGTTATAGGGACAAAGGCCAATGGCAAGGCCATGTGACAAGGAAAGCCAGGGCAGAAGGGAGCCTTGGGGCGGACTCTGCAGTCAGCAGCACAACACTCTACAGGTAGGTCAAAAATAAGAGGGGGGAATCTGCAAATAGTTTCCCTCCTGGAGCTCTCAGTGACCATTTAAAAAAATTAATAAAGAAAATCCCTCAAGAGCAGGATTTAACAGGAATCCTGCAAGTTGTATGACATACAGATGGGCCATTTGGAAAACTTCAGATTATGATTCCGACCGTATGATGCACTCACTCGTTAAAATAACTCCTTTGATGTTACCCCTTGTCCTTTTCATCTGTTATTTTTCTGTCCCTTTTTAATGACAGGTCTGAGAAACTCTGCCCAGAAAGCTCAGAGCCCTTCCTCTGTTTGTGCCCCACATCTCACCCCAAGACCACGGCAATCATTGGTCACACCTGGGGCCTCCCCACCACAGGAATCTGGGCCCCAGGCAGCCTTTCACAGATCCTGGGTCCACAGGCCTTCAGCCCCATTAGAGAAGGCAGAACCAAGCCTTAAATGGGCCAAAGAAGAGGAACGTATCAATCTCTGAGCCTTGTATTCTTTTTCTTGACACATGACAAGGTTCAAATTTGCTCCTTAAACTTCTGGATTCATGGCCAGATTCCATTGTCTCTGAGGAGAACACAGACTTCGCTTTAAAGAGAGACTGTTTAACGTCTTGAAATGTAATATTTATTACATTTACCAAAAAAAAGCAGAAAGTTTATAAAACCTTATTGGCTGTGTCCAGGGGTATATTACAGCTATTTGGGGGGTGTCATCTGATGCTCTGAGCAAGCATAGGGATGGGGAGAAATTTTGCCTGTGGAAGTATTGCTCTATCTGCTCAGTCTCAGAATTTGTCCAGGGAAGAATTTGGTACTTGAAAAAGGAACCTTTTCACACACACACACACACACACACACACACACACACACACACACACACACACACACATACAATCCATCTCTCTGAATGATAAATGGCCAATTTCCAGTTTTCCTTCAAGGAATACTAGGGCTGTTTGAGATAAAATTATAGCAAGGAGCTGGGATATGGTATGGTATGTTTCAGGGGCACCAAGCAGTTTGGGTCCAAAGTATATCATGCACAAAGATATCTGGGAAGGCAGTGCATGTGGTGGGGGCTGGAAGGATGAGGGAAATCCCTGTTAGCGGACTCAGACACTAAACAGCCCAAGATCAGATTCTGCCATCTCACTCGCTATGTCTGAATTCTGTAATCTCAGAAGGAGCTGCGGTGAACATCATTCTGGGGCCCGTGATGTTGGAAACCATCCAGCCCCTCTCTGAAAAGCACCTGCCACAAGTGTGTCAGGCCCCAAGAGCCTGGGGTGGCATGAGTGGGGACAGTCCAAGGCCAGACCACGCAACCCAGCTATATCTACTCTCATGGCCTTATTAGTTACAGAGTTGCCTCTAAAGAGCCAGTGCCATCAGTTTTACTGCCTCCTTTGAAGCATTTCATTTTTCCATCTCCTGGGCTCTGGACCAGGCTGAACAAAGGTGGGATATGCTGCTCTCCTAGGGGAAGGTGCCTGGACAGAGCTGAGCTTCTGCAGTGACCCTGCCTGTAGCACTGCCAGACATAGCATTCGCAAAGGGAGAGATCTGAGAGAGTTGATGAAGCTCATCGTAGGCCCCCAAGGGCAGCTGCACAGCATTCTTGGATGTGCCTGGTATCTGTGCCAGCCGCGTGAAGTCCTGTGGGATTAAGAGGTAACTAAGGGGTAACACTGCCCTAAAACTGTGTTTCCCAAGCAAAGGACCCATTCCACTAGCAGTTCGTTCGACACCTTTGGGAGGCTTCTATACTCCGCCTTACCTCTCATTAGAGCACCTGGTAGAATTACTTCCTTTCCTGTTCTCATTGGGCCTCACTGCAGTCCAGCAGAAAACCCCACTCTGCTGCTGGCACGTTCTTAACAGCTGCCCAATGTTTTGCTACTTCCTTTTTAACAAAGAGAATGCAGATCCTGGACTAACACATTGGTTGTTTAATAATGTTTACTGTCTATTGTATTTCTTTCCACTGTTACGTGCTATTCATGGTAACTGATAATGTCAGCTTTCCATTTTCAAAAATGTTATGGATTTATAAAAAAAGTGACTTGGTTTGGGGGAAATTAATATGCATATAACTGTTTAGCTAGATATGGGGAGAGAGTTTAAAAGCTGGCTCCCAAATGACCCAAGACACGGAAACAAATGTTAAAAGTCTGTAAGATTCACAAGACTATCCAAATTATGGTTGTGGTATTTTTTGCAACACATACACACACATGGGCATGCACACACATGGAGAATCTAATGAGAATGATGCACCCCGAGGGAGAGAGATCAATTATAGCTGACTATCTGGTTTACTAATAAAGGTCAATGCGATAGTCTAACATTTTTTAATTTCCTTGGAAGAATCTTATCAAATTGCTCTCAGAAATAGATGAGGAACACTAAAGACAATCAGTGTTATAACTGTATGGTCTTATTTTTTGTATCCTAAATGTTCTTATCTAACACGACCACCTACCTAACTCCTCAGACTTGCTTCTGCTTTTAAAAGTCCATTTTGGCCTCTAAGACTTAATACTTATCTCCCTTGGAAAAATAATTTGATAGAGGCTCTGAAGGTACAAAAGAGCTACACTGTAAACCAAAGCCACTGGCCTTGAACAGAAGAGAAAAACAGTGTTCTTAAACTGGTCTTTTCAATCTCACCCCCTGGACTTGCAACACTTACAAAGCAAATGATACTCGGTAATACCTAGGCTACCCGGAACCCCCACAATGGTTCTTCCTTCCTTGGATGCCCATATTTTCTTTTTCTAGATAGCTAGGCATTTATGCAAGCTGTATTTTTACATAAGTACGTTGGATGCAAATCTTTCTAGAATAACTTTCTCAAGGTCACACAGTAAGTATACTGTCATGCCTCAATTGAAACCCACATCTGTTAGACCGCCTCTGGCCCACAGAGATGTGCTACCTCAACCAGAGTCTAGTTTTTATAATGTATACTACATTCCTCACTGTCGGGCTCAACTGCGGTTTCTCTTTTGACTATGAAAGACTCCTTTTTATTTTCTTGCTGATTTCATGGGTCTCGATGGTGTCACACACAGGGATATTTCCAGGTGCTTGTGCTCTGGATTAGATGGGTCTAATTTATTGAAAGTGGGCTCTAAGAAGGGGAAGGTCTGATAATCATAATGTTCATAGTGATTCCCGTGACCAAACTCAAAAATACAACCTGTAGGATTACAAAGAACTTGGAGATAAAGAACACCAGGGCTTGGTGGAAATACTTCTGCTCTACATCTCTGAATTTAACTACATCATTACTTTGCATAGGTCCTCTAGATGACTGGAAGCTGAAATGAGGAAAAATCTTTTCAAACAGAAGTGACATATTCGGAAGCAGCAGGGACCAGTCTCACTGACTAAAGGAGACACTGATAGAATATTGGAGCCTAGATGAGAGCACCTTGGAGATGATCACAATGCCATAATTTTCACCAAGAGAGGGGGACAGTAAGAGAGATGTCACTTTCCTCAGAGCTCTAAGTCACTGTGCAATTGCCATCAATTACAGTGTGGCATGTTAAACCCGCCAGGCATAAAAAAGGAAAATTTAGCCTTCAAGGCAAATAACCTATGTTTATTTCATCTGTTATGGAGCTGATGGACTTGATGGGTAGGAGATATGTCAACACACACTGTCCAAACATATGCCTGAGTTCTCGCCTCTCTTACACTCTATAAAAGGCTTCTGGGTCCAGAGTGAATGAGCTAAGTGGTAGAGCAGATAGATGTCCAGAGATGGAAAAAATGGGCCTCTCATGTCCACAATCTGTATACAATTCCTTCCAGAGCAGAATAACAATATTTTTGAAGGGCAGGTGTCTTGCCCATATTTTCAAAGAAGGATGGAGACTCTCCTTTGCAGCAGTGGTGAAGGGGCTGGTCTCATAGCTTCAAAGGGACCAGACGTGGCTTTGGTACATCTTTATGGTCTGTATATTTTCTGGATGTTTGTCTATAACAAATATGGTCTCTTTCAGAGATGGTAAGCTCCTAGAAAACAGCCACCATGTGTTTCACCAGCTTTGCTTGACTATCACTGAGTGGCTTTCAATCAGAAATCTGGGGACAGTGCACAGTTTCAGAGGGTTGAGTTTCTTGAGATTGCTGGCTTCCCGACTGATGACCAGCGTCTGGCTTAAGCAGGGAGGTGGAAGGAGATGCCCTCACATCAGTGTTCCTGTTCTTGCCATTCCTCCTCCAAGAAAAGCACATGCCCAGGGGTCTCCCAAGGCTGCCCCAGTGTTAGGGCAGAAAAACACTCTCCTCATTTAGCCTAATGAGTGGGGAGTGATGGTGGGGCCCTATCTGAAGGCTGGGATGGTAAAGTGTTATGAGGAAATGGTGAGGATTCTCATTCCTTGAGGGTGGGGTCTCATTAGAAGGGCTTTCTTTCCAAGTAAACTAAGTTTTCTCCAATATAACTTCAGCTCTGTGAGTTTATAAATGGCTCTCTCTCTGGGGACCTTTCAGATGACCACAGTCCCCATGGACACAGGTGCCTCTGGTATAGTTTCCCTCGGAGAAAGGAGTCGGGTCATATATCCTCTAATGGTTCCATTCAGCCCAAGAAACGTAGGACTCAGTGACCTTTAAATAGTTTTAGAGAGATTCCAGCTCTTGCTCTTGCCTGACCCTGTAATGCCCCAAGACTCTGGTCAGGGAGCTGCCATCTCTCCAGGCCTTACCTTCTCCATGTGTAAAAACACCTGTGTCAAGAGTGGTTTTGATTAACCCAAGTCAATCTGTTCTTTGTTAAGAAAAGATACCCACAGCCAAGGAAAATTGGTTCTTTAAATAGAATAATGGCAGATGGCCTGTTACAGACACTGGTGGCAGCCTTCTCTGAAGACACAGACCCAGACACAGCCCGGAAGGAGTCCCACTGCTTTGGGGTCTCTCTGACCTCTCTAAACACCTGACCTTTACTGACTCTGAGTTTGGATGGAGTCCGCATCACAGAGAGCACACCCAGTCAGGGGCAGTCTGTTTTGTCTCCCAAACCAAAAATCTACACTAATAAGACAAAGTGTATTGTTTTTTTATTTAATTGGATACAAATCTTGTGCTATAAGTTGAAAGGAAAAAATTAAGACACTGCTGTTATGATCTGCATGTGTGTGTCCCCTCCAAAATTCAGAGACTGAAGCCCTGACTCCCCCATGGATGGTGTTTGCAGTTGGGGCCTTTGGGAGGTGGTTAGGGTCAGATGAGGTCATGGGGATGGGGCAGCCATCACGGGATTATCGCCCTTATGAGAAGACAACAAGGCAGCAGCACACAAAGGAGAGGTCATGTGAGCAGGTCACATGGAGAAGGCAGACATCTGCAGGCTGGGAAGAGGGCCTCATCAAGGACAGAATCTGCAGTACTTTGACCTTGGACTTTATGGCCTCAGAGCTGTGAGAAATAAGTATCCTCTGTTTAAGGCTCCCAGTCTGTATTATTTTGTTACAGCAACCCAAGCTGAGGAAGACAGGCTGGTTAGATTCAGACCACAGTTTTTGTGGGTGTGGGTCTTGAGTAAAGAAGTCTCATCTTTTAATATCTAAGCCATATAAGCAGAGAGGTAGAGGCAGTGGTATTCTCTGCAGTGTGGACACTGTTATTCCTGGTTATATAGCTCAGAGCCTGGCTCTCTGGCCCTTAAAGAATATTCTGTTAGCTGTTTATTATTCTTAAATTCCTTTGCTCCTTAAACAAGCCACAGTGGACTCTAATGTCCCCAACTAAGAACCCTGGCCAGTAACATGAACAGACAGAGGTGGAAAGAAAGGGATTAAACAAGTTTCCTTATTGCAGGATTTCTCAGAACCATTAATATTATGTGCATAGAAAATCTCCAATGGGGAGACAGCACCCTCGCCTAACCCTATGGGCCTATTGGATAACTGCCTCCCAGAATGGTTACTTTTGCAAGTGGTTGGCAAAGAACCCTGAGTCGGTGCAAACTGTCTATCCTGTCCTCCTACACAGAATCAGCCCAGCCTATAAGAGTTACCTCTGATCACCTCCATCACTCCCTGGCTCTCTGGTGCTAGGCTAGCTGAAAATCCTCTGAAACAAATTGTTTCTTTAACATCAAAAAACAATAGCAATGATAGGCACAGGGGGTTACATTTTTCTTTTACCTGGAGGTAGATGATCAGTTATTGCATCCCCCTTCCTTTTAGGTCTGTGAGTCAGTGTTTATTGTCATGATTATCTCAATACAAAACCTAAATGAAAGAAGTCTTCTGAAGTCCATTTAAGCCATGTGGGAGGGGAAAGAGAATCCACATGAAAACCCATCCTGTGTTTCACCAGCTATGCATCCTTCTCCTCCTAAGATCATCTATTCCACAGTTTCTTAGAGATTTTTCTAAACGATTGCATTGCGTTTAAAACTTTCCTATTCCTCTATCCACCATATTGAAAGTCTCCTTTGCTGATTCACCAGAAAGACAGGTAGCATAAAACTGCACTTTGAGGCCAGCAGTACCTGATTTCTGGCTTTGCTGCCTAGTCATTGTGTGCACTAAACAAGTGCTTGAGGTTTCTGAGCCTCAAACATCCCAAATCAGACTGGCAAACAAGGGTTTGCCTCACAGAGAAAGTTATGGGTAAGTGGACAGAGGAGTCAGTAACCAAGCTGGCTTAGAAGAGGACAAGCCAGGAAAATCCTACGGGAAGTCTGGGCCTGCTGGGCGGGGGCCCTGGCACCAAGAAGAGAGCTAAGAAAAATTAATTACATACGGGACTCCGATTTCAAAGATGTTGTTCTGGATCAGCTGCTTCCCCAGCATGATGATGCTGAGCTGGATGCAGAGCTCCATGAGGCAGCCCCCTGGGGCACACTGCAGTGGGGAGAGGAGAGAAGGCGGTCAGACCACGTGCCCCTCAGAGAAGCAAGGGCTTGGATAAGCTATGCTGTGGTGGAGCAGGAAGGGCTGGGGGTACGAGGGGCTGTGTGTACCTACCTCTTCCATGCGGTAACCATCAAACACATAGACATAGCTTCCAGGCCGACCCACAAACCTGAAATTAAGACATGAGGGAAGAGTTAGGGAAAGAGAAAGTAGGGCGGCTTACAGGCACGCCTTCAGAGTAGAATAGCCACCACCCAAAATCCTCCAGGTAAAGTACTGGCTAGGAAGGTGCTAAATCACCCAGGGACAGGAATCGATACCGCTCTCAGCTAGCAATTACCTATAACCTAGCATTCACCTCTTAACTGGTGAAATGCCAGAGGATGGGGGATAAGGCTGGGGTTGGTGTGCGGCTGGGAAGGTCACAAGTACGTGTGTGTGTGTGTGTGTGTGTGTGTAATAACTTCCGAGCCTAAACACAATGGAATTTGGATTCTCTAAGTGTATTAACTGTGTACCTTCTTCCCTCAACTAATGTCAAGAATTGAGTCAGATTGCAGCTGCTCAGTGAGGGCCTCTGATTTCCCAGGAAGCAAAGGGTGAGATGGACTACAGTTACAAGTGGAGATTTCTGGTATCAGAAAAGAAAAATCTAGACTTTTAATTGCAAATATTCAAAGGAATAGAAAAAGACTGCCTCTTTCCTCTTCTATGTAGGGTCTATTTTATTGGGGGATAAGAAGACTGTGCAAAGGTGTGAGGAGGAAGCAGAGAGGTAAAAGTCAATCATGGAACCAGACAGGTAATGGGAATAACCCTACTCACTTGAAATATCATCCTTCAGCCAACTGTTGACATCCTGTTCATCTACTTAAGGGTCAGCTTAAATCTTAACATCTCTGTGGCGTCTTCTTGTTGTCTTTGCTCATCAGGAAGCATTTTCCCAACACTGTGCCTGCACCTCTCACAGCACTTACTGTGGAGTATAGAGTCAGCATGCCGCACATTTATCTAAAGGTCGGTACACTACTTTTTGCCTGGAACATGATATGTGTGCAGTTCACTATTGATATTAAATCTGGACAGAAAGAGCCAATGACGTATATAGTCATTAATACGGACAGTCTCTCTGCTCCTAGAATTTCATGAGAGTCAAGGGCAGAGGTCCTGGAAAGGAGGTTGTCATTAGGTCACAAACATATTTATAAGAAATTATCAGGTATGAACAATGATAGTTCTTGCTATCAGTACCTGCTTGATGAGCTTTCTGCTTCAGGGAAGCTTTCCTGACCCAGTTAATGTCTACTGGGAAATCTCCCTGTTGGTAAACAACTGGTGGAACCATGAAAAGTATTTATCAGAAGTGATTTTTACATCTACACCTACTATATAAGAAAGAATGTGACTGGCCTTTGTTGCTGGCTTCTGGAAGGAGCCTTTAAATCTTGAGATTTCCCAGTATGAACATCTGTCATTCTTGGTGGGCTCCAGGACTAAACCTAAATTTATGCTAATGAGATCACTCAGAATGGGGAGGCACTGCCAGAAAAATCAACTATATGATTAGAAGCTTGGGGCATTGATAGCAGCCTGACCCCAGGGGAGGAGGGGGACTGGGGATAGAGTTCAGTCACATGGCAAATGATCCAATCATTCATGCCTGTGTAATGAAACCTCAATAAAAACTCTGGACACTGAACTTGGATGAGCTTCCTGGTTGGTGGTATACATCAAAGTGCCAGAAAGCTAAAACATCCTGAGCACATGGAAGCTGCTACTGAGGACTGTCCTGAACCTCACCTGATGTACCATGTGCCGCATCCATTTGTTTGGATTTGTTTGTCTTTCCTATAATGAAACTGTAATTTTAAGTATAGCACATTCCTGAGTTCTGGGAGTCATTCTGTCAAATTATCCAACCTGAAGCGTTAGTGGATCAAATCACAAGTGTCCTCGGAACCCCAGAGCTTGCAGCTAGGGCCTGCAGTGGGTGCTGTGCTGTGGAAGACTTGGCCGGTAATCTGTGGAGCCTGCCTTAACTCAGAGTAGTTAGCATCAGGATTGGATTGCAAAACCTAAGAGCCATGGGCTAGACATCAAATTCCCTGTAGCCTCATCCTCAAATTTGGGAGACAGATTCTCTAAGACTCACCCTTGGGGGACCAGAGTCAATCCCTGGAGAGTGTCCCTGGTTATCAGAATCTGAAGATGCTAATCACCAACGACTGAGTGCTAACACCACTGCCTCACAAACTGCTAGGTGGGGTGGGAGTGGGAAATGCGTGTGAGGTGACAATGAGGACAGGCTGACTCCGGAGTAGGACCCAGTCTTGCCCTTCCATGTGTGATACCATTATACTCACCGCCCCTTGAAGAAGGCCACGTAGAAGATGGGCGAGTAGGCATTGACAAACTTCAGCAAGAAAGCTTTGAGTATCAGGCGCTCTTCAAAAGTCTGTTCTGTTTTGGGAACCTCTGAAAGAGAAGAGCAGAGCTGAAAAGACTGAGACAGATTTCTCACCTCGCTGGGATTTGAACGCTGTGACATGAGCCATTGTCTTCCACTTACTCCTGCTAATAGTAACCAAGAGACCCCTCTCTCTAGCACATTAGGACTGAATCCATCAGGATGGTCCCAGATGGCTTACTAGGTGATATGAAGCTGCAGAAAGCAAAGGATCCATAGGATCATCACCTGTCCTTCCACCTCCCTCCTCTTATCCACTCGAGCAATGGTCTCACACACCCCTCAAAGAGGGGTCTGGGCAGAACATCCTCCTACCACCCTTGCTTCATCAAGGGAACTCGGCTCATTCCTGCACAATTGCCACACCAATAGGTTTTACTTGAACAGAAGTCCCTGACTAAAAAGGCTTGTTAACCGCTGCACTAGGGTCAGGAGGCAGCAAAGATTTGTTTTGGGCACCTGTGTTCCTTCTTCATTTTTAGCAGGAAAGCCTTTCATCCATGTGCTCTTGAACAGACTGAGACACCTTGCGTTCACTCCCTCAAGTGATGAAGGGCCGTCAGATGAGTGAAACAACACAACCTGAGCTCAGTGTCTCAAACCCGGGGATCCAGCCCCAGGGAGTTCACTCAGATCCAGGCAGAGGAGTCAGCCAGTGTTCCCAGTAGGACCCTGAGAAACAGTGAGAGCAGAGCCCTTACTGGTGCCTTTAGAAGACACGAGACCACGGGATGCTCCAATGGGCAGTGGCGCAGAGTGGGGACTCCAGACCAGGACAAATGGCTCAGCAAAGATAAAAGGTCACCAGCCCACTTCACGGGCAGAAGGGAAGCGTTAACCCTGCATCATGTGCACTGATAAGTGCCACCTGGAAGTGTGCTAAACACAGCACCTAAGAGCCAGGGCCATGCTGGCCAGGGAGTGCTGTGTCCCAGCGAGGCTGGGGCCTGGGCCCACCTCACTCATGCATAGCTTTTGTAGGAATCATTGGAAAAGTAGACACGAGACCCTGTTTCCTCCCCTGGAATGTCCTTCCCCAACCCATCTCCTCATGTATAAATTCTCACATCTAACATTCAGATCAAATGTTGCCCATAATCTGTTTCCCATAGCCTTCTCAGATGCCTCCAGCTGGTAGTAATCGCTCTCTTTTCTTCTATAGTATTTACGATTTCTCTGTATTAATTACCTACAACCATGTCTTTTGAAAATCATAATCATATTAGCTTTCATTGGTGGTACATGTCTTAGTTTGGGTTCCCTGCTTAGTCAAGGATTTGGGGGTAAGTAATTTTATTTGGGAAGTGCTCCCAGGTAGCCTGGAGAGGGCATGGAGTGGTGAGACAGAGAAGGAAGGGAAGACAAGATGGGTGTGTTCCCGCACCATGGAATACTGCAGGCAACTTGGGGTCAGTTCCCTGGGACCTGCTAAGAGACTGTGAAGCACCCCTTCAAACTACACTGAGGGTGAGCACACAGTTCTGCATTGGTTGAAGGTGACAGCTGGGCTTGACTCCTGCACTTCCAATTTGTCCTGTGTGAGGCTGAGCAAGCTACCAAAACAAGAGAATGCCCAGGGACAGAGCTACAGGGACATGCACAGCGGAGTGGCCAAGTGGGTGTCCACGCTGCACAAGAGTGTCTGCTCCAAGCTACCCTATGAGGGCCACTGCACACAAGTGTGTGTTTGCTGTCTCATTTCATCCTCACCTACCAATGTGGGAGAGGTAGTATGACTCACTTTTATGAATAAGGGAACTGAAGTTCAAAGAGGATAGAGCCCTGCCCAAGATCACAGCCAGTAAGTGACAGAGTTGAGATTTGAACCCAGATCTCCCTGTCTGAAGAGTTTTTACTAGACACTTGAAATCCCATTCTCTGGTTGATTAATGGTTACATCACATGACCTCTTTCACCTCCCCACCCCCACCCCAGGTCTAACACGACACATCTAAGAAATACTTGTCACGGCTCTGTCCACAGTCACTGAGCACTGGCTGTGTGCCAGGCACCATGCCAGGATGGGGGAAGACTCCATCACTTCCTTCATGGAGCTTCATTTAACAAGGTCTCCATAAAAGCCTTTTGCAGACTGCTAAGCCTCCTCCAGACTTCTGTGAGTGGCATGGCACACCTCCCCTGGCACCATGGCAGAAGGGCAGCCTGGAGAGAAGAAGGCTGCATTTCCACAAGCTGTTTTTCCACAGAGCGCAGTGAGCCCCTCATTCATCTGCAACCTTGGAACAGTCTCGAGCGCAAGAGATGATGCCCAACAGCACCAGTGGTGGTCCACACCTGAGCAGAGACCTTCCAAGAAGACCTCCACAGGCAGAGGGGACCCGTGGGGACCCATGATTCTGGGAGGGGTCCTGAGAATGGGGAAGCTTAGAGCACCACTACTGTTACAGTACTGTAACACTGTAACCACCATTACAACTGCGGGCCTGGCCTGGATTTCTCACTAAGACTGAAAGGGCCTGCAGAAATGAGAGTTCCCACATGTCCTAGTCCCATGAGCCTGAGAAGCATGCCTCCTACACAGCCAGCGACACTGAAAACTGGCTTGCTCTCCAAGCCCGGCTCATCTTGAAGCCCACTTTAGTTTGCTTATATTGATGAGGAGTCCTAGAAGCCCCCACAGGCCATGCTGAACCCACAGAGCACCCTGCCACCCTATCTATGGCCCACCTGTATATTGAGGGGAGTGACTATTTGCTTGTTTTTCTCAGAGATGGCTGTAGGTGCAGATTTTAGCATCAGACACATCTGAGTTCAAACACAGAATGTAATTAGAGGAATGAACTTAAAAACAAAGGCAATGGCACCTGCCTCGAGGGGCTGCCCTGAAGACAGGGTGGGCACACATACAAGGCCATCAGCCTGGCACTTGGCACCTGACAGTCCCTGTTGTCCCAAAAACATCATCACTGTCACCCTCCTCCTCTTCCTCCAAGCCCAGCAGCCCTCTTTCTACAGCACAGCTGGGCCATCTGTGGCCAGAGGTTTGCGTAGATGCCTAGTCTGACCATCACTTCCATGTTGATTACTGACCACTTTCTACCAATGAATGGTGAGCGTGACTGGTAGGTGACTCTCCTGGTACATGGCTGGGAAAGTCGAATCCATACAGCCTGTCCCCACCCCAAGGAACTCCAGGGGCCAGGCTTCCTGAGGTCCTCCGGGTGAGTTTGGAAACAAGCATTACCTGCTAAGCCATCTGGGAACACCATCATGATTTGGCAGGGGATAAAGTTGGGAAAGTCTGCTGTGATATCCCTCAGCAGGCAGACAGTTCTGAGGTTTCCTCCCCGCCACACCTGGATGGACACACACAGACCCCCAGGAGATGGTCCTGGCCAGTTCCACACTGCCCACTGCCTTGCCCCAGGAGCTCTGGATAATGATTTGTACTCATCATTTACGCTTAACACAGCCTCTTCTGCAGTTTCTTCTTTAGTTTATGTACATTAGCAAAGCCCTCTAAGGCCTTTCCCCTTAGAAATCCTGGCAAAGAGGCTGGTGCCTCCCCTTGGGATTTATGCTTATCAAGGCTTCCCTGGGCTCCAGATCCGAACCCCCTTCTGCAGCCTTGATGAAAGACAATATTGAGGCCCAGGAAATGCATGCCATGCCTTTCTAAGGTCACATTTCTAAGGTCACTCATAACTTTGAACCCCTATGTGGCTGTTAACCCTACACCTGCCACACCCCCACCAGGTAGAGTCTGGATGGCGTTTTTTGCAATGAACAAAGTCAGGGAAGATACACCTTCTGGTGGACCACAGCTGTTGCCAGATGTACTCTACTGGGCATACTTACTGCATGAAGGAAGGACATGAAACAAACATTATATCTGCAACAGTAAAAAATTTTCCACTTACTAAAAATTCCCTGCCACATTCCAAGGAGGGCAAATTCTAAGGTGGGACCTTTGTCTTCTGAGCAGAATAGTGTATATGAATATACAAGAGAGGCGGCAGCCCAAAGGGAGAAATTTCCCTACATACGAGATGGGGGTGTTGGACCCAGAAAAGGCTAGAGCCAGGGCAACAGGAGAGGAAGGACCGAGAGGAGATGAGGTGAGGTGGCGGCTGCCAAAGGAGAGATGTAAGTGACAGGTGGGTGGAGGGTGGAGGGGGAAGGGGCAGAGGTGCCCAGTGGCTGTTCTCATTAACTTCTGCTGTTCTGCTGGGCAATGCATAGTGTGACCACTCATTTGCCTCTGCATGAATCTTCAGTAAAGATTCCTTGAACCCGCTTCTCTTGCCAGGGCTCATGGAATCCTGGATTTGTCTTGACGGAGGAATGTGCCCAATTCCTCGGACTGAGTCCTACTTTGAGTTGGGCACAGGGGCATGGACAGAGATGGCCCAGGGCACTCTTCTGTATCTGGTTGTAAAGGAGAGAGATTGGGGAGACAGAGACAGAGAAAAAGGAGGATAAGGGGAACAGAGGGGAGGAGGAAGGGGGAAGGGAAGGAGGAGGGAGGGAGGGAGGCAGGGAAAACTTCTCAATAGGAATTTGAGCCTCTGCCCAGCGTGCCAGAGGCAGCCAATTCAACAGTAACTTAAACACATCTCATCTCTCACTTTTAAATATTCTGGGGATAAGAAAATTAAAGCTGATGTCACCCAAAAAATAAGTGATCAGGTCTGAGATGCGGGAAATTTGGAAAGCTGACTTGTAAATGTTGCTAGAAGGGGATTAAGAATGAGGTATGGAGAGGCACGTGTCTTTGATTTTCTTTTATAATCTCCTTTGAACTCTTTGTGCTCAGATCTCCCAGGCCCTACAGGAATTTCCTCCGAGTTCTCTGGAAAGAGAATCTGGTCCCTTCAGAGCTCTTCGCCCCAACTGGAAATGAGTAGCTCCCTTCCTCCATGCTGATAAATCATGGGCCTGGTTATTATTTATTAGTTTTATTTCTAAAAACAGCCTTCACCTGTGCTTTTAGGGCCATGAGCCACCATAAATAATGGGCATTTCCAATAAACAATCCAAACCCACTTGATAGGCCCCTAAATCAGCTGGGCGCCCCCACCGCCACGAGGCTCTGTGGCCATGCTGTGCGCTTTGCGGAGCTTTCTGGGGAAGGAGGCCTTCAGGGAGCACCTCACAGGGAGGGAGAGGGTTGGGGGTAGGGCAGCATCAAAGCCCTGGAGCTGCGGCTTCTGTATCTCCTTCAGCAGCCAAGGAAAGGAGCCTCGCCTGCCTCTGACAGACTATGGGGCTGAAGAAATGGAGCAAGTCTTCTCGGAGCCCACTGGGGTGCCCCCAGGGCAGGTGGGGCAGTCTGCACCTCAGGGCACTGGGCAGGACCCCTCACAAGACACAGACCTCTGGAGTTGTCTGAATCCAAGCCCCATGAGAAAACAGCCCTGAGCTTGTGTTCCCTACTGCGAATACAGTGCCTTTGGGTGCCAATCACTGTAAGGATGCAAAGGAGGGGACTCAACATGGAGAGAGTGTGAGTAGGTCGAAGGCAACACCCCCGTCATTCACATGTTCCTGAAATGCCACCTCCCCTAGCAAAGCACCCCCAGGTTGAGTAGAGGCCATCTTAGGGTTCCACCTGCTCCCAATCTGTTGAAGCAGATTTCCGACAGAGGGCAGAGACTGTCTCAGATCAGGAAGGATGATTCCTGTGCAGAGCCATTACCCAGCCACTTTTCTTTTACATGTTGAACCTCTGCAGCATTGTGTCATGAAAAAAATATGAGACCAAGTGACGGAGCTGTAAACTACCTTGGGAGATAATTAGTATGAAAGCCCCAGTGAGACCCAGGGGGCCATCTCAGAACTCAAAGTCCCCAGAGCTCCCTTCTAATCATATGGAAACAGCATGGCCAGTAAGAGGATGCCAGCTGCAGAACCTGAATTTTAGAAAAGCAGCTCTTCCTAACTGGTGCCCCCACCCTGCCAGCAGATCTGTAATGGAGGCAACAAAGTAAAATGAGGACATGCCCTAGTGTATATTTCAGGAAGTGCCAGCCCTGCACGGTTTGGGGCAGAGGACGGAGGGCTTGGGCCTGTGCAGCTGAGCAAGGACGCAAAGGCACCTGCCCCTCTCCCTGCTCAGCCCCCCAGGGCGGACCCGGCTTTGGCAAGCAGCACAGTTTTCTGACACCCAGCCACCTGGCCTTCCCTCCATAGATGAGTGTGTGTGTGAGTGTGTGTGGAGGAAGGGGTGCGTCTCCACCTCCCCTGCGAGTTGTTGCCTTGTTTGTGCCCTGGGGTGGGAATCACCCTAGAGAAGCCAGCCAGCTGGGTCATTAGGCAGCAGAGGATTGCCTAAGGGAGCTGAGAACCCTGCCCAGACCTGCAGAGTAAGGATGGGTGTTCCTCAGATATTCCTGCAGCCCTGGAGAGTTTCTCCGCACAAGGATTGCTCCTTAGAGCCAGGAAGGTGACTCTTGCTCTAGGACAAAGGGCTGTAATACCTACTATGCTGTCTAGCAGCCTAGCCCAAGGTGACAGAACCTTTTAAAGTAAAAGGAATTTTGGAAGGAAGCTGCTGGAGAGAGAGAGAGAGAGAGAAAGAGAAAGAGAAAAATTCATGAGGCCCCCATACAGTGCCCACTATGTGCCAGGCACTATACAGACATGTGACATGGATTCCACATTTGATTGTTCCAACTGCCTATGAGGACTTTCTCCCCATGCAGTAATAGGAGGAGGGAGAGAACAGGAAGGCACGACCAGTTCGTGACCCCAGATGCTCCCATGACACCACCAATGGGTCATCTCACAAACGTTCACCCTGGTCTGGAAACCAAGACCCCAGTGCACAGGAAGGAAATAATTCCATCCCCAGTCCGTACCGTCACATCTTCTCAGGGAAAGACACCTCAGAGCGGATGTTTATACCTTTACCATTATGACCTTTTTTTTATTCAACAAATATTTATCAAGCGACTATGTTGAAAAGATGAAATGGGATAACAGAATTTTTTTTAAGTTTAGAAACGCTTTGGGAGCATCAACATCACAAAGAACACAACGCTCGTGTTAGTATTTCATCCCCTTTCCAGGCACAGACTCTGGACAGAATGGAGTCCTGGACAGCAGTTAACAGCCTGGAGGAGGCTGAACTTCCTGGGGGATGGAGGGAGCTCTGGTAGAAACAGGGGATGCAGCTTCACAGGGCGGAAAATGCTTCCTGGCCTGGTGCAGAGAGAATTGGCCAGACAATGTGTACAAGGGAGGTGCTCCCGAAATACTTGTTAGTGAGCTTTCAATTGCCGACCGCTCTATGCATCCTCCGCCTATACGGCTGGCTGGAGCTGTGTGAGGAAAGTGAAAGAAAGTAACGCGAATGGACAGCAGGCAGACATTGCCGCATCGCCACTGAGTCCCCCTGCCTCTCTCCCCTCCTTCCTGCCCACGTATCAGTGATCTTTTCAACGTCACATCTTCCTGCCTCTCTCCACCCCGTGGACCCCACATCCCTGCCGGAATAATTCTGCAGACATACGGCTCCCATCGCGACACTGTCTTCAAACACTCCTCCATGATACTGAGTCAGGAGCCATTGAGGGGATGGGGACAGGTTTCCCTCCTGATGTTCCCCCTGTGCCTTGCGTCATTCATTGCGATGCTCTGCCTTAGCGCCCCTGCCCCACTCATTCCTTGTCGGTGACAGCAGGGTGAATAGCTCATCTTAGGGGTCAGCCTGAGAGGTGACACTGGCACTCCTCAGCTACCCACCTCCTCTGCAGGGAGCTTCGTGCTCCCACCAGGGCTTAGGAGCCACCGGGCTGCCCTGTCCACAGTTGCTGGCAAGAAAGGGTCTGTCTGGAACCCAGTGTTAGGAAGCCTGTTTGGCTCTCCTGTTGAGCTGCTTCCTCCAATGTAGCCATTTTCATCTTCAAAGGTAAAATTCTGGCTGTAGTCTACATCTGTCTTCACCTTGTTTCTCAGCTGGTTCAATAGTCAGGCCAAGGAGGTGGGTACTTTGTTGGAAGCCCTCTGAACTCCAGCAAACATTTTTCCATTGTCTATGGCAATAAGCAAAGTCCTCAGCCCGGCATTCAAGGTTTTCCACCAAAAAACTCAGTTCTGGGCCCAGTTTCCACCAGGCAGTGCCCTGGACATGCACGGACCCTAGAGCAACTGCCACACCGGCTCCACTGGCATCTCAGACGTGCTTCATGTGTTCTTTCTTCCACACGCTGAGCTCTGCTTCTTCAGCCCCCCTGGCAGTCAGCCCACTAAACCCTACCACTGTGCAGGCCCAGCCCAAGGGCCACTTCTCAGCGTGCCTTTCCTGACCCCAATGGGTCTGATTGCCCCCTTCAGGGCTGTATTTCTCATTCTGCTTCCTTGGCCAGGAACCCTCCCCTCCTCCCGCCACTCCCTCCCACTCTGCACCTGCCTGTCTGAGTACCACTTGTGCCTGAGCTCTCCAACTGGATGCCTTCATGTCAGAAGCCTCCCCGAGACCCCAGGAGCATGGGATGTGCCTCCTAAGTACCTCCATAGAAGCCCATATACAGCTAACTGCACTACAGGAAAATGATTCTCTGCTTCATTTTCTCCAGTATCATATAGTGAAACACAGATAACACTTACAAATGTGCACATGCCTAAAGAGAACAGAACTGCTCCTCTAGATGGGAAATGGCCTACATCCACACAGAAACCAGAAGGCAATGCCCACCACGAGTAGAGGCCTTTAGCTGGAATTAGTGAAACCTTTTCAGAATTCTCTGACCTTCCAGGGAAGGCCCTCGTGAAGAGGGGTTATCCTATCAAGTGTCTGGCTTCTAACTGGCCAGTGAATTAAAGATGTCATCGTATCATTAGTTCAACTTCCACGAGCTTAGTGAAAGGCTGCCACACCCGGTCCCCAGATTCAACGTGGGGAAGGGGTGCATCCAGGCCACCCAGGGTAAGTACAGTGAGGAAGGGGTCTCAGCTCTCAGCCCTCCCCCATCCAATGAGCACAAACACCAGCGTGGTGCCCAGGCAACAGCAGGTCATGGCTCAAATGACACGTCTGAGTGCTGAGGCCACCGCATTTTTCTCACTGGCTCGAAGCTTGGGAAGTCTGATACTCCTCTTTGAAGTCTGCTCAGCACATAGGGAATGTGTGGATTTTCTGGGGCCTCTGACAATATGGGGAGAGATAAGACCCTGTAGGGCTCAAGTATCAAGAGGCTTTCTCAAGTTCGTAAATGCTGCTGGGAAAATGCGGGGAGCTACAGCTCTGCACATGTGAACAGGAAGGGTGAACCTGTCTTGCTTCTAGGTTAGGCACAAAGAATAGATGCCATGGATTGTTCTTAGGGGGCCATGGGGCCATCAAGGGCTGGAAGACTATTGACCGAGAATTTACAAGAAGGACTTCTGTCTGAGGGGAGGCCCTTGGCAGGCCCTGGGGGTATATAACCACTGACTTACTCACTTCTCCAATTAAAACGCACTGTGTGAAGCACCTTTTTCCCATTCCTTTCTTCATTTTGGGTGGTTACCACCAAAAACCTTGCACACACTGAACTGACCACACTCAAGGTGGCCTAGAGTGGACATGGGATTTGGCAACACGGTACCGATCTTGGTGAGCCACTTGGCCACAGCGCCGTAGATCTCGTCCAGGATGAGGATGACCACGAGGTTGATGATGACCGCTGTCGCCGTCACTGTCACCCGGACGTTGGAGCGTGTGGCCTTGTTGAGAGACAGAGCGGCTGCAGTTGTGATGCGATACACAATGACCCCAAAGACGATGGAGAAAGTCAGGGCAATCTGTTCAGGAGAAAAAGGGAGAGTCGCACATCAGTGGACAATTATCTAGCCCCTATTATTTGCTCAGCCAGTAGTACTCTCTGCTGTGTCTGGTCTTACTAATCTGGAGTCCACTGGTTGGCCACATGGAAACTGAAAAGCCCCTGAATGCTCGTGTAAATTCCAATGTAGGCGCATGTTCCAGGGGAGAATTCTTCCCGTTTCATCAGATCCCAAATGACCTATGATGCACACGCAAAATGAAGAAAGGAAACACCAAATACTGCCATGTACACAACTCGGATCATGTGATTTCTTTCATTAGGGAGCTCTCATCTACTGCGGCAGTAAGACAAACCATAGTGAAGGCCATCTGAGGATGTATTAAATGCTAAGTGAAGAGTATAGTTGTCAAAGGGCCTGAGAATAAAGGGCCAGGTAGATTTGGGTGGTCAGGGAATGGTCTAGGAAGCAATGGGGTTCATACTGGGCCTTCAATGAGGGGAAATAGGGAGCCATTGAGGGTGTTTGAGCTGAGAAGTGGTGAGTTAGAGCTTAGTGGGGTAGGTGTGAGAAGGTTTCCCAAAAGAGAAAAAAGGGAAAGGAACCAGGAGGGAAATCTTTAGACTCTCAGTCCTCAGGATGAGCAAAATATCATGCTAAGATTTCTCTACCAGGCAATTTGGAGGAGGACTTAGATTTCTCATTTGGTGAAGAAATCTCTGGCTGCTATGTTTAAAAGGAAAGTTTACTAGCCACTTGAACTAGAACCCCACAACCACCACCACCACCACCACCTGCCCCATTTCTTCTTTCCAGAACCTAAGAATGGAACCACACTCTCCCAGACAGGCTGCCTCTCCTCTCCCACTACAGCCCAGGAAGGGCCATTTCCACAAAGCAGGGATGTCGGAAAAAAAGTGCTCTGGGCCAGCCTCCTAGAGGTAGAGGGAGGTAGGAGCTGCTGGGTGTATAACCTACCTAGAGCAAGATTCTCATTTGTTTCAGGCACCTGAAGTCTTCTTTCTTAGAATTCTTTCTGCAAAGGAGGCCATTTGGGTCATATTTCCTCTGGGGGCAGGGAATGGGGGTTGGGGACGCTGGTTGTGGAGGGCGGAATGGAAATCACAGAAGAGAAAGGGGAGATAAAAAGGTTCCCTCTGAAAAAACAGACTGTCCTGGATTGCACATTCCCTCCCTAGAGAAGAGGGGAGGGGAGAAGAGGGAGGGGTGGGAAGGCTAGGGAGGGGAAGGGAGAGGGGGTCTCCAGCTCCGCAGTGCTTTGCAAGCAGGGCAAATGACACTCTGGTGGGCTGCAAATGGGAAACGGGTTTCAGATGCATCAACGTACGGACGTCTCCAGACCCCTGGGGGGTGCCTGGGGTGCTGGTGGCAGCCTCTGCTGTTTGTCACTGTGTATTTTACCAAACTAGTGTTTGCCCTGTGGGTCGGGGTATGAGAAAGCAGCCCTCTGCATGGCAGGCAGGATGGCAGCATTCTCTGTGTAGAGGGAACATGCGTGTGTGTGCATGTTTGCACACGTGTGTGTCAGGGCAGAGGAGAGGTTATATGGGAAAAATGCTCTGCGGGAGGCCCTCTTCTGCTCAGGGTGAAGGCTGAGCAGTAGAAACCCCGGGCTCCACGACCAGGGGAGAACGGCTACCGGCTACCGTGGAAGGGGGAAAGCCTGGACATGACAACACCGCTATGCAACAATGGAGATGTTTTCACTTTCCAGTCCTCGGGGATTCTCACTGCCAGACGGCAAGGGCCTGGAAAATGTGGTGTGAGATTCCTTTCCCTCAGAATCACTTTTGCAAGGAAGTACTGATGAGGCGGGGGAGGCCAGGGCATTGAGGAGCAAGTGTGTGTGCATGTTCGGGTGGGGTTTGGGGGAAACAACAATGGCCAAAACATGCCCTGCTGTGGGGTCTTGAGGGTGGCACATGGAGGAATGAGGGGGAGGTCGGCTTCTACTCTCCTTCTTGAAGAGGCCCAGCAGCCAGACTGGAGAAGGAAGACACTCTTCCCTGCTATCAACGCGGGGCCTGTGAACTCCATGCACCAGCTGGGAATTTGATCAACTTGCAGAATATCAAGCACAACCCCAGACCTACTAACTCTGATTCTGCATTTTAGCAAGACTCCTGTGCAAGTCCAAGAGGTACTGCTCCACCAGTTAGAAAAGCCCTTTTTCCACCTGCCTGTCCTCCCCAGCCCCACCTTCAGCAACTCACTCCTCAGCCCTCTGACGTCATTGTTTTCCATCTTAACTTTTCTGGGCTAGATTTTTCCTTTCACTCTAGAAATCAGGTCTGAACCTCTTCTTCAGTGTTTCCCACAAGGATCTCAAAACAGGCATGGAAAATGAAGTGATGTGCTCAAGGTCCAATGCATGGAGTAAAATCTTAGTGTCCTGGTTCATGAAGGAATCCAATAACTTTAGCATTTAGGGATCATCCCATTCAGCCTTTGATTTCATAACAGGGAAACTGAGGCCCAAGAAGCAGCAATGTGATTGGCTCAAGGTCTAGTACATAGCAGTGCTGAGATACTAATGGTGGTAACATCATTAAAGCAGCTAGTCCATTTGTGCCCTCTTGATTTCATTATTCAGTACAGGGCACTAATCCTTATAACCACATAAGGTATTGTGGTTATAATTAAGTGACAATCGGAATTTGAACCCTGTTCTATGGCTTCAAAGTCTACAATCCCATTCTGACATTAAGGCTTCTGACACTAAATCAGTATAATTTTCACTACTTTGACAGTGTTTTTTGTTTTATTTTTTAAATTTAAACAAATATTTTCCAACCACTTATTGTGCAAACCACTGCACTGGGTATATTTCATGTTTGTGAATAGTGTCCCCAAACTAGGAGTGGGACCTGGTCTGGTATGCCTCATGCCATTTCCTAGCGGTGCTTCACCTGCAGAACGTGCTTGGCAAGGTATTGCTGATCCTCAGCTTTAGCAGTCTAGCTCCCCACATATGCTCACACCATCATGGTCCCTGTGGCTTCTGGTGTTTTAATCCCATAGCTTTACTTCTGGACATGGCCAAATTACAATGGAAGCCAGGCTACAGAGTCCAAAGTTCTATTTAACCATATGAGAGAGACTGGAAGGAGAAATGGTCTGTTCCCTACCCTCCAGGACTTGCATTCTGAATCAAAGTTGAGAAAGCCATTGCACACCTATAACAAGGATGAGCCTAGTAGCAGCTGGACAGTCATGGTCCTTAGTTCACGAGCTTCTAGTCTGCAATGAGCAGAGAGCAGGGAGCTTGGTCAGAGAAAAGCTAAGTCAAAAGCAGCTTTGGGACTGTTTCCTATGGGAAAGAATTGGAGGAAAGAATAAAGAGGAAAAAGTAGAAATGTGCATGGCAGACACAGTCTGAACTGTGGGACAGTGTCTGGTCTAAGGTGGGGCACATAACAATAGCTCAGTTTTTAAAAATGCACATGCTAATGACTTTATCCCTGACATAATAAGCTGTCTCTGGCACCTGCTTATTCATTTTCTCACTCAGTCATTCATAAAACATGTCTGGAGCATCTTCTATGGGTCAGCCACCATTCTAGGTGTCAGGGATACCATAGTAAAAAAAAACATCAGATTTCTGCCCTCATGGCATAGATCTCCCAGTGGAAAAAGAGAGACAACAAACCAATAAAAAGGTAAAAAAATACAGCATATCTGGTGGGATAAGTACTACAGAAACAAAGAAAAACAGGAGCATAGGGATTGGTTGCAATTTAAGATAGGGTGGTCAGGACAGGCATAGGTGAGAAGGTAACATCTCAGCAAGTACCTACTGAAGGAAATCTGAGCAAAGGGGTTTTGGGACAGACGTGGCCGAAGCTGAGTGAAAGGAGGGTGCGTGTTGGAGTGGAGATGGCCGGTGGGGAGAAGGGTCAGCCATGGAGGATAAGGGTGCTGGCCTCTACTCCTTATGAGATATGAAGTCTTGAGAGAGTTTTCAGCAGAGGAGTGACATGATTTGGCCTAGATTTTAAGAAGATCGATAGGCTGATGATCTATAGAGGTCTAAGCAGATGACCGTCATGGCCATGGGAGGAAAGTTCAGCACTAGCTCTAGAGGAAGGACACTGCCTCTGAGAATCCCGCTGAGGACTAACAAAAAGACAATTGATTCAAAGAAGGAAAGACACTTTAGCTCAATGCACTAGGCCGGAGAAAGAAGAGAACCTTCATCTTTGTCCACACTGGCCTCTATCACAGGCGGGGGGGGGACGATGGGCACAGTGCCAGGGCTATTTCTTGGTTGCCTTCATCCCATGAAAACTGTCCCCACTGACCTTGTGACTGGCCTCCCTAAAACCATCCTCCTGGCCACAGTCCTGGCATCTTCTGCCAAGGTGTAATTGCCGCAGGTGGAGAAGGGAGTGACGTTCCACACTGGCCTTTACTATGGTAGTCGCCTTTGACTTACCTGATTCCACCACAAAAAAACCACTTTTATGAAAACCACCTTGACCCCTTCATCTCACACTCCACACCTTGTTCTGGGTAATGCCAAGCCCTTTTCTTTCAAAGACCGAGTTTTTATAAAAAATGATAAAAATAAGGAAAAGTTCATGCAAAATAAAGATTTTTTAAAAATCTAATAGGTAAGGGACTATATAATTTATTGTTGAACCCGGAATACTTTTGGAAGTAAAAAGGGTGCTACTGAAAATCACCTCGGTTAGCAAGCTTAAACCAGGACTAGCCTGGAATGCTTGACTATAAAGGGGTGATCCTTAAAGGGGGTCCCAGCCCTTCCCTACCACTCCCTGCCCAGCTCCTGCTCACACACCTCAGCTCCCAGCACCTGCTGGTTACATGTGGGGGCCCCCAGACACAGTGACACACACCAGTTACTTGTTCTTGTCTCTGATACAGAATCTCCCATTTGTATGGAGACTCTGAGTTGAGTCAGGGACGGGAAAGGGGATGATGGAAGAAGAGATAATCATATATTATTTCTGAACAGCACAAAAACATGTCCCCACCCTCCAGTCTAGCTGTAGGAAGTGTCCCTGGAATTAAAAAAAAAATAGAACTTTGGGCTATGGCCCAGCATTAGCCTTGTTTACAGTATGTGCCACTGTGATGCAGCGATGGACCTGTTGCTGACACTGGTGGTGATGACGATACAAGCTCTTCTCTCTCAGATGGCAGATACGTGTCTCTGTTCGGCCCTCGCCTTCCCAGGCCCTCAGGGGCAGCCGACACCGACAACGCCTGCCCCTTGCCACACCTTCTTGCTTCCAGGCTCCCCACGCTCCTGTCTACTCCCTCTCCATCCTCTTTTTTGGCTCCTCCTCATGCTCCCAGATTTAACACTGCCACGTCTTGGGACTCAACCTTGCCCTTTTCTCAGCCTACCCTCAGGGCCCTGGTGATCTCATATGATCTCATGGCTTTAAATACCACCTACACTGCCCAATTAGGTCTCCAGCCTGCACATCTCTGAGCTCCAGATTTATACCCATCGTGAAGGCAACTCCAGAATTCCTCTCTCTCCCAGTAACGGATGGCTCCAGCTTTTTGAATGCCCAAGATAATAACCTTGGAGTCACCCTTGACATCTGTTTCATGCTCATGATGGAATTCTTTCAGGGCCACCTCTTTGCCACTCACATGCAGTGCCACTTGCATGGATCTGATTCTTGGTTTTCTGTGTTATTCCATTAGTCTGATTACTTATTCCCACAAAAATACCACAGTCTTCTAGGTCATTTTGGAAAATACATCTTATTCTTCACTGATATTTTCAAGCTTGTTGTTTCAACCTGTGACTAGTATTTCTAATATCTTTAGTCGCTGCTGTCTGTTCCCACTGGTTCTTTCTCATGGTGCTTTAGTTTCTTGTATAATCGGTTATTTTTTTACTGTACTATCCTCATTGCCCTTGCACAGTTCTCTTGGGGGACTATTGAGGCCTAGCGTCACTATACCTTCCTATAGACAGAAGTTGTGTCTGCTTCCTCTGGGCACCTGGGAGCACTGAGTCCTGGACCAAGTGCCCGAGGCTCCCCCAGGCCTCTCAGAGAGTGAACCAGGCTACAGATCCACAGTGAGCCCTGCCCATGGCCACTTTTCAGGGACCAGGCTTTGTTTCCCTTTTTCTCCCTGTTCTTAGACTTCTAACAACTTGCTCTGCAGTCCCGTAAGTGAGGAGGGAGTGGGTTTGAGAGGATAGCCCTTCACACTTCCAGTTTAATTTGGTGAGGACTTCCTGTTAGAATGCCCCCTGATTCCTATCCTCCTTGCCCCATAAAACCACCAAAACCAAAGCCCAAATTTGCCTCAATGGGAAAATGTCCTCAAAGTAAAATAAGCGTTAATGCCTAGGCATTTGTTCCCTTGGTTCCCATTTCCCCTAGGTTTGAGCCTGGTATTCTTTACTATGCTGTCATCTCCTCAAGGCTTTCAGAAGATTGAAAAATACATTTATCCAATATTTTTGTTGTTTTCAGCAAGACGGGATGCTACAAATATCCTAATGTACCACTACCAGAGATTGAAGTCTATTTTACTTACCTATTTTCCTATTTATGTACATATTTGTTATCTATAAACTCCATCAGGGAGGGATTCTTTTACCTTCTATTCTATCCCCAATGCCTAAGAATACCACCAAGCACAAGAAGTATCATTCAATACTTCTTGAATGAATGAATAAACCCTTTGACAATACTATGAATACTGTGGGTGGCTTTGAAGTGTTAAACATCTTATCATTTTAGTTTAACACATTGCAGTTCACCACATATTCTTAAATAAATTCTACATGCCTCCCTTTTGCTAAGCAATGAGATGGTAAGAAATTGAAACTTTTAAGTTTTGGCCACCCATCACCTCTGCACTTTATCTGTGAAACAAGGAATTGAACTGAGGTGTCTATGCCTCCTTCGCTTTTTAAATTTCTGAGACTATATTCCTGTCCTCAGCAGACATAATGCTTCTGTTCATGGTGGCAATAATAACCTCAGGCCTGTGTTAGAATAACCTCCTGCCAGTAGGTCCAGAAAACTATGATTCAGTCCCGGTTTTTAGAATACGCGAACCCTCCCCACACAATTAATGTGCAGTCCTGCTTAGAAATGCATTAAGGACACAACTCCCCTTTGTAAAACAAAAGTCCCAGTCCTGAATCCTGAAGGCATCTACCCACAAAGTGAGCAGATGCCTTAGTGTCCTGAGCTCAGTCCCGGATTTCGCCTTCCCAGGGTCTTCCAGCTTCATTCCCTATTGTCTCACTCATTCTGGCCCCCGAGAATGATCTGCCACCACTTTCCTGATCTGACTCAAATATGACTCTCAGACCCATTCCTCATCCTCCCTGACTCAGCTGAGACCATCTGGGTCTTTCCACAGGCTCTTCTAAACTCTAAGGGAGGAACCCAGGGAAATAAACTCAGCAACTATAGGGAGGCTAAAGAATCAGGCTTACAGAGCCCAAGGTGGCTGCCTTCTGTGGCTTCCAGACTCGGTTCTTTCCACAAACCATCAGGGAGAGCCAGCCCACAGCCCAGACAGGCTGCCACAATTCTGACACCATCTTACTTGTATTACTACTTTCCAGGTCTTCGTCTGTCTCCATGTGGAAGGAACCCACCCTAGAAGTTCCCAGTTCAAACAGTGGTGCTCAAGGCCAAGACGACAGAGCCCCTTTCTGCAGCCACTGAGGGCCACTGACCTCTCCCAGATCTGGTTTCCTGTCTGAGGGAAACAGCTTCCCCTTTTTGGATGACTAATAGCAGCAGTGACCTCATTATCAGGTAAAATCCTGTCCCTCTGGACTGGACCATTTCCATAGCAAAAGCAAATATCACACACACAGCCTTCGCACAGCAGGATCTACATGCATAAATCATGGGCAGGTGTCCCCTCAAGGAACTTACCATGAATAAGATGGATGCAAAGTTCATCAGGTAACCTGGGAAACGATCTTTCCAGTTCAGCTTATCTTCATCATCCTGGGGAGAAACAGCAGGGTAGAGACAATCAGAAGTCACAAATAATTTTTATGTGTTAATAAAGATAATAATTTTCTCTCAATTTTGCATAAATTTGCATACAATTAATCATTCATCACTCTATGTAAGTATTTTTCTGGTCTCTGATGCGTTCCCCCCATATCAACAACAGCCCTCCTAATTTTGCGATTTCCGCATCGCCTGGAAAAAGGACAAGATTCGATTTCAGCCTCATACTGGCCTGAAGTTTTAGTTCAACCCCTTCTCAGCTGTGCAACCTTGGACATGTCTCTTAACATTTCTGACCCTCTGTGTCTTCACTGCAAAGTGCACACAGTGTGACAACATCTTGCCTATGCACAGGATGGTTTTAAAGAGAAACATGGGAACATAGGAAAGCAATGGACAAGTGACAGATATGACCCAGCTCCCCAACAACATTCTGAAATAGATCATCCTGTAAATAGAACATCAACCATTGACCTTAAATCCTAAGTTAAGTATACAAATTACCCACAATGTTTGTTTTTCAAAGAACCGGTATGTATTGTCATTTGTTTTTTCCCAAATGACCATGTCCCCTGGTCACAAATGCAGACACTTCGAGGTGCAGGTTAGACCTTCAACTGTCACCTAAGACAGGGTCCATCCAGTTCACCCAGGCCACTCTCCCGGGCCAGGATAGACCACAGTCGTCCTTTAGCACTGTCGAAGGACCCTCACTTGGTAAGAAGATGCCCAAACAAGGTATGAATGGTTACAATCTCTGCCAATTAATTGCTATGTAGCTTTAGACCAGGCACTAGACTCCTCTGAGCTACAGTTCTATTAAATTAGACTTTGGGGTGCCCTCCCTCCTACCAAGTTACTAGAAAGGCCATCTGCAGCCACGTTGTGAGGATTCCATGAAATAGAAAGGCACTGCGCTCTGGGAAGGCGGGAGGCCTCCTGCATCTCTGCCATGTATCAGAATCAAACTTAGCAAGTGAATGTTCCAGGGCCCCTGCTCTGCTCTTCCCTCCTCACTGCTGTTTCAGATGCACCTGATTTGGCTCTAGCATCAGTGCCATCTAGCCTTTGAACACCGTCTGTAGGCGATGGGCCTTCTTGGCCTAAAAGATGGCTTTCTAAAAACATTTGTACAACCACCGTGTGCAGACCTTGGTGCTAGGTTCACAGGGACACAGAAGAAAGCAGACAGGACTGCTGCCCTGGGGCTCCCACTCAGGAACAAGCAACGCTCCATTTTCATAGACTTTGTGATAGAATCCAGTCTCTAGACCAGCCCAGCGGACTTTCTATCACATGATAAGAACAGGTTACTACAGGCTGTGGCCATTCTGAATAGGTGGGAGGGCACAGAACTATTTCAACGAGGGCTGAGCAAGACCCATGCATGGTCTTCTGAAGGAGGCCAACATCAAAGGGGAGGAGCATGTCCTTCTTTCTGCTTTCAATGTAATTCTTAGTTTCCTCACACCAGTGGAATTTTCCTTGAAGATTTTGATGAGAAAAACTAAAGATGGGCTGGTAGATGATAACACTCAAAAGGGACCTGGAAAGAACTGCGGGTGTGCATGGCAGGGCCTTTCCTAAGTGCTCCCTTTTACAGTGAAGGGTTTAGTGACTCTTTCACTCTTTTTCTGTTCTCTGGCCTAGAAATGAGAGGTTCTGCCTGAAACCCCAACAAACCAGGTGTGCCCTGAAGTATCAGTGGTGAGTAGGGAAGACAGACTCCACGGCAGGCTCCACAGGGGACCCCGTGGGTCCCCGAGTGTGGAACAGGGCCAGGAGAGGTAGGAACACCTTCGCTGGATCTGTGACATGAGGGGAAGGGGCAGGAAACACCAGTCAGTAAGGGTGAGACTGGGCTCAGGGTGGCCCTCAGGGCAGAGTCAGTCAGTGCTGGAAGAAATGGGGGAGAGGGAAGTACTTGCCAAGGAGCAGGAAATATGGCTCAAGATGAAATGGGCTCAAAGAAATAAAAAGCACAATTGTGGAGGGTGACTAATGAACCCACGGGAAGAGTCAGGCCTCCAGGATAGTTTTGGCTAAGGTTTCCTGCAGGGTGGTTGTCCACCTTCTCCAGTCCAGGGACCCAGGGAGACGAGATGTCTTTGGAGAGCCTGTGCCCTGCAGTGATCACTGTGGCCTGGAGAGCTCTGGTTCAGTTCCCCTCAGCACACACGGTCTGAGCACACCGGAGAGCCTTGCTCTGTGTAGGACACTGAGAACGCAGTGAGAAGGCTCAGGCTGCCCATGGGCAGCTCAGACCATGGAGGACACAGGAAAAGGATTCCAGAGCTAACCCTGGGAAGGAAGGTGGCATTACTGTTTTGCACAAAAATGAGAAAACAGAAAGCAGCTGAATCGGATGCACTCTCAAAGCAACAATTGTAAAGAAAAATACTCGTTTTGACATAGATGGTCTGGTATTTGCTGAAAAATCACCCCCTTTCATATCTACACCAATGAGCCCTTTTTCTGGAAGTCCTAACTTCCAACATCCACACAGTTCTCATGCATTCAGACATGAGAGCCCAGAGCAGCACAAAGATTAGGTTTCCAAGGTCCCAAACTTATGAGCAAAGCTGCCAGGGAGGAAAGTAGCCTTTATATATATATATATATATATATATGTATACGTGTAATTGGCTGTCATAATGGAAGCTGATTCAAACTCTCCACTCACTGGCACATTGAAGATACAAAGATTCATGGCAAGACACCATTATTTAAATATACCCTGCATAAAAGCCATCTAGCCAGCATACGGGATCATGGAAAGAAAAGCAGACTTGGAGCCAGAACATCCGAGTTTACCTCTTGGCTCTAATACTTACATCAAGTGACCTTGGGAAATTCCTAGAACCTCAGTTTTCTCATCCACAATTATATTCCTTATCTGTACAATATGTAAAATAGCAATATCTATCTCACCAAGTTACCAGGTCTTTTATATTAATCAGCCAACCTATGGAGAGGGCCAAGCTGGTGCACCTGCATACTGTGGTAAGTGGGAGCTCTGAGCACCCCCTTCTCCTTTAAATAGGGAGATGACAACACTTGTCCTACCTAAGAGGCAACAGGTACTGTGCCAACTGCATAATTGAATGCCTGTGAGAGCTTTGCAACTCTAAGGTGTGGTACAAAAGTAAGATCTAATCAGCTTCAGGATTATATCAAAAGCAGGTGATTAGGAAGCACTTAGCTAATGTCACCATTGTTAAGATATGAGCCTGGCTGTCGCCTGTGTTTATTTCTTCATCTCTGCTGCCTTGTGTCTTTGTCCCTGGGCTAGAGCTCCCACTTCTGCATCTCCAAAAATAAGCAGCCCCGTGATGCTCATGTAAAGGCACAGAAGTACCCTTCTGGAAGACCCAACTGTTGGAAATGCAATCACCAGAAGTGCAATAGGTGAGAATACTATTCAAACAAATGCCTTAGAGAGCAATTTTGAAAAGTGGCCAATCATCCCTGCAGTTTTTATTTTTTCATTTTTTAATTAAAGTATAATTTACATATGTAAAATTCACCTTTATAGGCATGCAGTTCTGCATATTTTGATAAACATACTGCCATGTAACCACTACCACACTCAGATATAGAGCAATCCCATCACACTCGGTATCTTTCATGGCCCTTTGCAGTCCACCTCACCCCAACCCCCAGCTTCTGGCAAGATCTGTTGTCTGTCCCTTTAGTTTTACTCTTTTTCCAAAATGTCATGTAAGTAAATTCACACAGCGTGGAGCCTTTTGGGTCTGACTTCCTTCACTTAACACGATGCATTTGGGATTTATCCATGTTGAATTCTTAGGAGTTTGTTCCTTTTTAAGGCTGAGTAGTATTTCACTGTACAGATGTGCCACAGTCCATTACCCATCACTAGGTGAGAGATGTTGGAGTGTTTCCAGTTTTGAGGGATCATGAAAAAGCCATTATAGGTATTTGCGCACTGGTTTTGGTGTGAGTATAGGTTTTCATGGCACTTGGTAGACATCAACTAGTGGAACTGCTGAGTCACAGGGTAAATGTCTGTCTGCTTTTACAAGCCACTGTCAGCCTGTGTTCCAAAATGGCTGTGACACTGTGTTTTCATCAGCAACTCTACTTTCTTTCTTTTCTTTAAATAAACTTTGTATTTGAGAATAGTATTAGATGTACAGAAAAGCTTCAAAGATGGTACAAAGAGTCTTTATGTATATGCTGCATCCAGTTTCTCCTATTACATTAGTATGGATATACTTTTCAGAACCAATGAACCAATATCGTACATTATTATGATCTAAAGTTCAAACTTTTTTGGATTTTCTTAGTTTTTACCTGATACCCCTTTTCCATTCCAGGGTCCCAGCCAAGACACCACATTATATTTAGTTTCCATGTCCCCTGTGGCTCCTCTAGACTATGGCAGCTTTTCATTTTGGAGATGGTTCCTCAGTATGGGCTTGCGTGAAGTTTCTCTCACAATTAGACTGAAGTTATGGGTTTGGGGGAGGAGGTAAAGCGCCATTTTCCTCTCATTGTATCGGGAGTATAGGCTATGATATGACCTATAGCTGATGATGTCATCCTCGATCACCTGGCAGAAGTAGCATCCGTCAGTTTTCCCTACTGTAAAGTTATTCTTCCCTCCCCTTTTCCTACTTCACTCTGTAGAAGGAAGTCATTGTGTGCAGCCCAAATTTAAGGGGTATGGTAAGCTCCACCTCCTTGAGGGGGCAGTGTCTACAGATTCCTCTAGGTGTTTAATCTAGGTTTGTATGTTTTGGGTTAAGTTAAAGCAGAGCTGTAGAGTAGAGATGCTCTGTCATGCCAACATTAAACCGATGTAGATGACTATGAACCTGATAAAGAACGAAAATGGTAAATGCCTCGTAATCAGTGTCATGCCTAGGGCAGAACCTGAGTTGGGCTTCAAAGGAAGCAGCCTGCAGTCCTCTCTCTCTGGGGAGCCTACAAAGGGTAAGCAGCCAAGCTGAAGAAACAGCACCTCTCCAGCCAATAACCAGAGGGAAGGAATGATCCACTTAGGTGGGTTTCTACTAGAATGCTCATATGCTGAGCCTACTTCCTGCAAATATTTGGGGGACAGTGTCAAGGAGAGGAAAAGCAATAGATTTGGGAATACAAGACCTGAGCTTTACTCCCTGTCTCTACCTCTTATTAGCTGAGGAAACTTAGGCATAATACGCAATTTCTCTGCGCCCTCCTAGCCTCATCGCTAATGGGACAACTGGTAAACCTCCCCAACAAAGCACTCAACAAGTGCACCACATATGTGATAGTACTTGGAGAATGATAAGGTTTATATAAACTGGGAGTTGTTATTAGTCCTGTTTCTGTATAGAAAACATTCACTGAACAACTGTGTACCCAGCGTTATACTGCACTAGGCACTGGGGAAATAAAGAAGAGCTGCTCACATTCTTTGCCCTTACAGAACACCCTGACTAGTAGAAGAAAATGAGAAAGAGGAACACAAATTATGATGTGATGTGACATGTCATGGGACACAGAGGAAGGATTGCCTACTTGCCTAGGGGAATAAGGGAAGGCTTCAAAGATGAGGAGTCTTTTATTTGTGAGTAAAGGATGGTTAGAGTTTTCCAGGATGAAGAGAGAGATGAAGGTATTCCAGAGAAAGCACTGATCTATCATAGTACGTAGGGATATCAAGTGGTTCAGTGTAATAGGAGGGCGGAGTGTCTGTAGACAGCAGGAGGGTTTTAGGCAGAAAAGGTTGACTCACCTGACCTTCCTATCTCACTTGGAGAGATGCCCTCTCCTCTTGATGACTGCCAGCCTCTCACCTGCCCTTGGGTCTCATCCCTTCCTCAAGGACTTCACACTCCCTTATCTTACCCCAGTGCTCTCATATACTTTGGTATGCATCTTCCAAATCACTACAGGGCTTGTTTGAACAAATGTCTGGGTCCCATCCTCAGAGATTCTGATTCAGCAGGTCTGGAGTAGGCCTAAGAATTTGCATTTCTGGCAAGTTTCCAGGTGACCCTGGTGCTGTACCAGGGATGCTGTCTGTCAGGGCACCACATTTCAGGAACCACACTTTCTCGAGGAGACTGAATCCGAAGCCCCATTTGGTCAGGGGGCTTTGGAGAACTGGAGACAGGGAGGGTCAGCGGTGCTTGGATGGGATTTCTAAGGGAAATCATTTGGAGAAAACACCTGTTTCCAATAATGCTTAGGTAAAAGAGGGCTGGTTAAATTACAGGACAATTGGGAACTGGTCCTAGACAGGAGCCCCAGGGAAGAGTAGGACTGGGAGACTGACTTAAAAGGGAATTAGGCAGAGGACTACAGAAAAGTCTTGATTCAGGTTCAACTGTGAGTCAAATAGCAGTAGTTTGTTTCAGTGTAATCATTAGGAATACAAGAAATGCAAGGAATACAATGCGTCATCAAAGCCCCAAGGATACATGCTGATTTGACATGGCTGGTTGGAGAAGACTTAGATGCACAGAAGACCTGGAGGATAGTGGGCTGAGAATGAGTCAAACACTAGGAAGAGTGGGACAATGAGAAGTGCAGGACATTTTTTTCACTGGAGGGTCCTTAGGACACTGTCAGAGATGAGAATCCAAGAAAATATAGGAACTCTTGGGCTCTGGGAGGAAATGAGGGGTGACTTGTGGGGTTGCAGGTCTTAGGGTTAAAGAGCTTTATGTATTTTCATGAGCTGACTCACTGTGGGCATGAATTACTCTGGGTGTAGAGAACATCTCACTCAACACAGTTTCAGATGGAGATTAATAACTGAGGCAGCCAGCATTACAAACTTAGCCATGCACAAGACAGCATGTGGGCAGAGACAGAATTCAGGCCACTTTCACTAAATAAATGAAAGCGTAAACTGATAGGAGTTATATTGTGACTTTCTGGAGCCCTTTATATATATGTTGAATAAAACAAAGAAGGAAAAGATAGTGGCTCAAGGCTGGGGCTAGCAATCTGTAAGATGGGGCCATAAAGTTGCTTTGAAAAAAAAATTTTTTGTTGCCCATTTATCTCCTTTGTCTTCTTTCTTCCTACATTTACGCATCCCCCACCCTGGTGGGCAGAGCCAGTGGCACTGGGGAACCTCTCAGTGTGTCTAGTTTGGAGGCAACAGCCTGTATTTGATTCCCAGCTTACATACACACTTAGTGACTATGTGGCTTCAGTCATATTACCAACTCTACATCTCTATTTCCTCATACATAAAAACAAGATTGAAAATAATAATGTCTCCTACACAGGACTGTATACCAACTTTGGTGGAGATGAAATGAGGTAACACTTTGAGAACATGCATAGAACTGTACATAGTTAAAACCCAACAACACCTAAGATGGATTAAAGATGGTGGCGTGAGAGGAGAGACAGTGGCTTCCTCCTAAAATTGTATACAATTAGAAAATATAGCTGGCGCAACTAATCCTGAGAGAGCAACAGGAAAGAGGACGGAGTCAGACTGCACGCACCTGGAGAAAAGAGCAGACCTCAGCGAATGGGGTAACGTACCAGAGCTGTGGCTCTGCGGGACCTGAGCCCCTCCCCCACCCCAGCTCACTGGCGGGAGGAAGAAAAATGGAGCAGAGAGGGAGTGGAAGGCCTGGGACTGCTGAATACCTAGCTCTGGAGATCTGCTCTGGGAGCACAAACCTACATTTCATGGTGCTTTCATGAGACTCGCATGACTACCGGGTTAGAAAGTTAATACAGGCAGAGTTCCTGGGGAGAATGGGATTCCGGCTGCTTGTGGAAAGCAGGGATCCATATCTGGCTGCTCTGGGACAAAAACTTATACCTGTGTGACCAGTCCACTGGCTCAGGCAGTGGAGACAAGCACAGCATCCAGGAGGTGGGGAACAGCTCTTTCCTCCCCACAGGCACCAGTACTGCTCCTCTGCGAGCCCCTGACATTGCTTCAGGGCCTCAGCAGCTCCAGAATAGAGCTTCTGGACACTAGAGGGCGCCATATACAAACATGAAACACCAAAGGAACCTTGTCCAGAGTAAAATTATTAATACAACTCCCGAGAAAGATTTAAATGATATGGACCTCGTGACTCTTCCTGAAAGGGAGATCAAAATAAAAATCATCAACATACTAATGGAGGTACAGAAAGACATCCAAGAACTCAGGAATGAATTTAGGTCGGAGATCCAGTCATTGAACAGCACAATGGAGGGTATTAAAAGCAGGTTGGATACGGTGGAGGAGACAATAAATGAAATAGAAACTAGAGAAGAGGAATACAAAGAAGCTGAGGCACAGAGAGAAAAAAGGATCTCTAAGAATGAAAGAATATTGAGATAACTGTGTTACCAATCCAAGCAGAACAATATTCGCATTATAGAGATACCAGAAGAAGAAGAAGAGAGAGAAAGGGATAGAAAGTGTCTTTGAGGAGGTAGTTGCTGAAAACTTCCCCAAGCTGGGGAAGGAGATACTCTCTCAGGCCATGGAGATCCACAGATCTCCCAACACAAGGGACGCAAGGAAGACAATATCAAGACACACAGTAATTAAAATGGGAAAGATCAAGGATAAGGACAGACTGTTAAAAGCAACGAGAGACAGAAATAAGATCACATACAAAGGAAAGCCCATCAGGCTAACATCAGACTTCTCAGCAGAAACCTTACAGGCCAGAAGGGAGTGGCATGATGTATTTAATGCCATGAAGCAGAAGGGCCTGGAATCAAGATTACTTTATCCGGCAAGATTATCATTTAAATTTGAAGGAGGGATTAAACAATTTCCAGATAAGCAAAAGCTGAGAGAATTTACCTCCCACAAACCATCTCTACAGTCTATTTTGGTGGGACAGCTATAGATGGAAGTGTTCCTAAGGTTGAAAAGCTGTCACCAGAGGTCATAAAACCACAGTAAAGAAAGAAGAACAACTAATTACAAAGCAAACGCAATATTAAATTAACTATCCCAAAGGCAATTAGGGGATAGACAAAAAGTACAGAACTTGATACCTAATATATAAAGAATGAAGGAGGAAGAAAAAGGAGGTGAAATAGAAAAGAACCTTTAGATTGTGTTTGTAACAGCAAACTAAGTGAGTTAAGTTAGACTCTTAGATAGTAAGGAAGGTAACCTTGAACCTTTGGTAACCACAAATCTAAAGCCTGAAATGGTAATAAGTACATACCTACAATAATCACCCTAAATGTAAATGGACTGAATGCACCAATCAAAAGACATCGAGTCACTGAATGGATAAAAAAACAAGACCCATCTATATGCTGCTTACAAGAGACTCACCTTAAACCCAAAGACATGCACAGACTAAAAGTCAAGGGATGGAAAAAGATATTTCGGGCAAACAACAGAGAGAAAAAAGCAGGTGTTGCAATACTAGTATCAGACAAAATAGACTTCAAAATAAAGAAAATTACAAGAAATAAAGAAGGACATTACATAATGATAAAGGGGTCAATCCAACAAGAGGATATAACCATTATAAATATATATGCACCCAACACAGGAGCACCAGCATATGTGAAACAAATACTAACAGAACTAAAGGAGGAAATAGAGAGCAATGCATTCATTTTAGGAGACTTCAACACACCACTCACCCCAACGGACAGATCCACTGGACAGAAAATAAGTAAGGACACGGAGGCACTCAACAACACACTAGAACAGATGGACCTAACAGACATCTATAGAACTCTGCACCCAAAAGCAACAGGATACACATTCTTCTCAAGTGCACATGGAACATTCTCCAGAATAGACCACATACTAGGCCACAAAAAGAGCCTCAGTAAATTCAAAAAGATTGAAATTCTACCAACCAACTTCTCAGACCACAAAGGTATAAAACCAGAAATAAATTGTACAAAGAAAGCAAAAAAGGCTCACAAACACATGGAGGCTTAACAACACGCTCCTAAATAGTCAATGGATCAATGACCAAATTAAAATGGAGATCCAGCAATATATGGAAATAAATGACAACAACACAAAGCCCCAACTTCTGTGGGACACAGCGAAAGCAGTCTTAAGAGGAAAGTATATAGCAATCCAGGCATATTTAAAGAAGGAAGAACAAATTCAAATGAATAGTCTAACGTCACAATTATCAAAATTGGAAAAAGAAGAACAAAAGAGGCCTAAAGTCAGCAGAAGGAGGGACATAATAAAGATCAGAGAAGAAATAAATAAAATTCAGAAGAATAAAACAATAGAAAAAATCAGTGAAACCAAGAGCTGGTTCTTCAAGAAAATAAACAAAATAGATAAGCCTCTATCCAGACTTATTAAGAGAAAAAGAGAATCAAAACACATCAACAGATTCAGAAATGAGAAAGGAAACATCACAACGGACCCAACAGAGATACAAAGAATTATTAGAGACTACTATGAAAACCTATATGCTAAGAAGCTAGAAAACCTAGAAGAAATGGACTTCTTAGAAAAATACAACCTTCCAAGACTGCCCAAGGAAGAACACAAAATCTAAACATACCAATTACTAGCAAAGAAATTGAAGCAGTAATCAAAAAACTACCCAAGAACAAAACCCCCAGGCCAAATGGATTTACCTTGGAATTTTATCAGACATACAGAGAAGAGATAATACCCATCCTCCTTAAAGTTTTCCAAAAAATAGAAGAGGAGGGAATACTCCCAAATTCATTCTATGAAGCCAACATCACCCTAATTCCAAAACCAGGCAAAGACCCCACCAAAAAAGAAAACTACAAACCAATATCCCTGATGAACATAGATGCAAAAGTACTCAACAAAATATTAGCAAACCGAATTCAAAAATACATCAAAAGGATCATACACCATGACCAAGGGGGATTCATCCCAGGGATGCAAAGATGGTACAACATTCGAAAATCCATCAACATCATCCACCACATCAACAAAAAGAAGGACAAAAACCACATGATCATCTCCATAGATGCTGAAAAAGCATTTGAAAAAATTCAACATCCATTCATGATAAAAACTCTCAACAAAATGGGCATAAAGGGCAAGTACCTCAACATAATAAAGGCCATATATGATAAACCCACAGCCAAAATCATACTGAACAGTGAAAAGCTGAAAGCTTTTCCTCTGAGATCGGGAACAAGACAGGGATGCCCACTCTCCCCACTGTTATTCAACATAGTACTGGAGGTCCTAGCCACGGCAATTAGACAAAACAAAGAAATACAAGGAATCCAAATTGGTAAAGAAGAAGTTAAACTGTCACTACTTGCAGATGACATGATATTGTACATAAAAAACCCTAAAGACTCCCTCCAAAACTACTAGAACTTATATCAGAATACAGCAGAGTTGCAGGATACAAAATTAACACACAGAAATCTGTGGCTTTCCTATGCACTAACAATGACCTAATAGAAAGAGAAATCAGGAAAACAATTCCATTCACAATTGCATCAAAAAGAATAAAATACTTAGGAATAAACCTAACCAAGGAAGTGAAAGACCTATACCCTGAAAACTATAAGACACTCTTAAGAGAAATTAAAGAGGTCACTAACAAATGGAAACTCATCCCATGCTCTTGGCTAGGAAGAATTAATTGTCAAAATGGCCATCCTGCCCAAAGCAATATACAGATTCGATGCAATCCCTATCAAATTACCAACAACATTTTTCAACGAACTAGAACAAATAGTTCAAAAATTTATATGGAAACACCAAAGACCCCGAATAGCCAAAGCAATCCTGAGAAGGAAGAATAAAGTGGGGGGGATCTCACTCTCCAACTTTAAGCTCTACTACAAAGCCATAGTAATCAAGACTATTTGGTACTGGCACAAGAACAGAGCCACAGACCAGTGGAACACAATATAGAGACTCCAGATATTAACCCAAACATATATGGTCAATTAATATATGATAAAGGAGCCATGGACATACAATGGGGAAATGACAGTCTATTCAACAAATGGTGCTGGCAAAACTGGACAGCTACATGTAAGAGAATGAAACTGGATCACTGTCTAACCCCATACACAAAAGTAAATTTGAAATGGATCAAAGACCTGAATGTAAGTCATGAAACCATAAAACTCTTAGAAAAAACCATAGGCAAAAATCTCTTGGACATAAACATGAGTGACTTCTTCATGAACATATCTCCCCGGGCAAGGGAAACAAAAGCAAAAATGAGCAAGTGGGACTATATCAAGCTGAAAAGCTTCTGTACAGAAAAGGACACCATCAATAGAACAAAAAGGTACCCTACAGTATGGGAGAATATATTCATAAATGACAGATCCAATAAAGGGTTGACATCCAAAATATATAAAGAGCTCATGCACCTCAACAAACAAAAAGCAAATAATCCAATTAAAAAATGGGCAGTGGAGCTGAACAGGCAGTTCTCCAAAGAAGAAATTCAGATGGCCAACAGACACATGAAAAGATGCTCCACATTGCTTGTCATCAGAGAAATGCAAATTAAAACCACAATGAGATATCACCTCATACCAGTAAGGATCGCCAGCATCCAAAAGACAACAACAACAAATTTTGGCGAAGTTGCGGAGAAAGGGGAACCCTCCTTCACTGCTGGTGGGAATGCAAATTAGTTCAACCATTGTGGAAAGCAGTATGGAGGTTCCTCAAAAAACTCAAAATAGAAAGAGAAATCAGGAAAACTCAAAAAACTCAAAATTCCTGGGGTTTGACCCAGGAATTCCACTTCTAGGAATTTACCCTAAGAATGCAGCACTCCAGTTTGAAAAAGACATATGCACCCCTATGTTTATCGCAGCACTATTTACAATAGCCAAGAAATGGAAGCAACCTAAGTGTCCATTAATAGATGAATGGATAAAGAAGATGTGGTACATATACACAATGGAATATTATTCAGCCATAAGAAGAAAACAAATTCTACCATTTGCAACAACATGGATGGAGCTAGAGGGTATTATGCTCAGTGAAATAAGCCAGGCAGAGAAAGACAGGTACCAAATGATTTCACTCATATGTGGAGTATAAGAGCAAAGAAAAACTGAAGGAACAAAACAGCAGCAGACTCACAGAACCCAAGAATGGACTAACGGTTACCAAAGGGAAAGGGACTGGGCAGGAGGTGTGGGAAGGGAGGGATAAGGGCAGGGAAAAAGAAAGGGGTCCTTACGATTGCATGTATAATGTGGAGGGGGCACAGGGAGGGATATGCAACACAGAGAAGACAAGTAGTTAGTCTACAGCATCTTACTACGCTGATGGACAGTAACTGTAATGGGGTTTGTGGGGGGGGGGACTTGGTGAAGGGGGGAGTCTAGTAACCATAATGTTCTTCATGTAATTGTAGATTAATGATAATAAAATGAATTTTTAAAAAAACCCAACACCTGTTACCCAATATCATTACCATGATTATTATTATTGCTTCAGCCACAATCCTAGCCCTGACTGAAACACCTTAGGTGACATTTTCCTATCAATGTCACAAGAAAATCCAAGTTTAATGTGGGCAATGCTTTCTATAGAGCAGATCCCGAGGCCACACACTCTTCCTGTTCCAAAGCTATGCAACCATCCTGTGTGAGCCCATTCTGCCATTCTGACCCCACTTCCCCCTCAGACACAGCTGCTCAAAGCTCCCTCTGCTGCATAGGCCTTCAAGACCTCTCACAAAAATACTTGCTCTAGGAACAAAGTTCCCACCAACTTGACCATCTTCTCTTTTTCTTTATTTCTGTCTCCTAAAATAGCTCCTCCTACAGGAAGCCTTCATGGCCTGACCAGAAAAGTGAGACCAGCCTTTGACTGCACATCCTTCCCTTCACTGAATATGAGCCCCCCAAGCTCCTGTCCACATGATGTCAGCCCTCAGCATGGTCTTGTTCCCCATAACCCAAGCACACACGGACTCTGGAACTGAGCATACAGTTCCTGGCCTCCAGCCCTGGCGACTCACCCATGACTGGCCCCCAGAGTCATCTAGAGAGTCTAGAGATAGAGAAAGACTTTTAGGGACAGGGCCACAATCAGAGGGAAATCTTGGCAAAAGGGCATGAGGCAGTCACGTGGCACACACAGCACCTAAGTCCCCAGGGCAGAATGCAGTGTGATTTGTGGCTAACTTGGAAACCTGCTTGGTTTTCCCATCAGACACAGAAAAACAGAGTCTAGCTCCTTCTCTCTCCTCCTGAGTCCCAGCCTGCCTGCTCTGGTCCCTGTGGCTCCCCAGAGAGCTTGCTGCCTCACTTTCTTGACTTCCCAGCTGGCTGCCTTAGCCTTCCTGGGTTCCAGTACTGGGCTAAGCTCCCCTCCCTCCTTCACCCCAAGCTCAGATATTCTATTTCGTGCCCTGCCTGGATTAGGATTAAAGGCACCCCCTTCCCACTCACCCCCAAGGAGAGACCCTTCTGTGTTGTTCTCTCCAGGCCTCCTTGCCTGTAAGTGGAGGGGTCTGGGCTAAAGCCATGAGCAGCCTGCGTCAGCACCAACTATGAATCCTTAATATACAACCTTATCTAGACCTTAAACCGAGTGACTATGGACCCACAATACCTCTAACTCCGCACCGTGCCCTCTGGGGTTGACGTGATAGGGGCTCTGGCTCCTGCACAACTCCACTGCCTCCCATTCAAGCCTTTGCTCACTGCTCCCCACCACACTGCCTTCCTCCTGTTCACTGAATGCCCAAGCTGGGGCCACCTTAGGACCTTTGTCAGACAGCTCTCCTGCCTCTTTTTCCTCTGGGTCCTCTGCTCACCCTCCCAGTCTCAATTCTGGCCCCGCCCCTGCAATGAGGTCTCCCCCGATTCCCCCATCCAGCCCTGGCCCTTATTATTCTCTGTCACCACATGCATCCCTATCTGAAGTTATCTTGTTTATTTATCTCTTCTCTGTCTCCTTTAGGAAAACATAAGCTGCATGGGGGCAGGCAGCTTCTGGGTCTAGTTCACCACTGAACCTCCAGGGCTGAGATCAGCCTGGCCTGTGGAAGTCACTGACATGTATGACTCCATGGGTGAATATCAGTTGGAAGCAACAGTCTAGCTCCTTCTGGTAGCGCTCAATCTTCATGAGGTTGGGCTTGAGTAGTTAGTCTCTGGGTGGGTCAAATCTAGTCTCACACAGGAAGAGCCCACAGAACAATTTTGTGACACTGTCATAGGTTTCATACCAGTGCCAGAGCCTAAGGGGAAAATGCAAAAGTTTCATAGTGACCGTTCAGCACTGTAACAGAAAAAGTCAAGTGCATGTCCCACGGCCACATGCCGATGAGCATAGCTTCTCCCATGGAAAACAACACAAGGGAGAGTTGTAGCCTCCAAATGGGACCCACCCTCCTGCCCCTGGGCCAGGGGGCCACGTGCCATCCTGTGCTAATCATGAAGACCTTATGAACAGAGACCCTCCAGGCCACACTTTGCTAGCTTCTCCTACTCTGTCTTGTAACTTTAAGCCACATATTCCTCATGAGTCTGACCTATAATCCCCTTTTCGTTAAGTTCTGGCCCACAGAATGGTAAACTGATCTGCGCAAGATTTGTTTATCAACATGAAGTTCTTCATGAAACCAAATTATTCTGGCTTTCTTCAGGCTCATCCTTTCAATTCTAATTTTCTTTCTACTTAACAAATGTGGAAGGAACTCAGTGGCTCCAGGTTCCTGTCTTGATCTATCCTGTACAATGATGACACTCTAAGTGGGTATCTACACCTTGCTGTGCTGGGGGCCGGCAGGCGCACTGGGAAGCAGGTCCTAAGCCCTGGAGAATGAAAAGAAGAGAGTTGGGGGCTCAACCCCTAGTGGTCACAGAGAAGATGGCTTGTCCCTCTTCAAGGGCGAGATTGGGATGGAGCGCCCAGGGCAATGCCTCTCACTCCCACATTAGTTGATCACCAGGATCGCTTAGGCAACTTTTCAAAATATACCAGTTCCTGTTCCTGCCCCAGATCTACTAAATCAGAATCCTGGGGGTGAAAGAATCTGTTTTTGAAGATTCCTCGGGGTGATGCTGTAGATCAAGCCTCCCTTGCTCTGTTTGCTCCAGGGCCTTATTCCTGTGGCTTGTTCCTCTGTGAGCAGATACTCTGAAAGGAGCTCACAGGGCAGAAATAAGCTTGGAGACAACGCCCTCATGCACAGAGTGTCCACACAGAATTTGTCATGTCAGCTGCATTGCTGGCCCAGCCACCTTGTCAACTGGCTCCCCACCATGCCCCTTTCCCTCGCGCCTGATCTGCAAGCTGATTGTAGGGTTATACTGGGCTCTGATCAAACCCGAGTCCAGGGGCAGATCTCAGATTCATGGGGCTGCTCACTAGCTTACGAAGAAAGAAGGGCAAGAACTGGAGGTGAGAGCAGTGCCTGGAAGGCCAGCAGCTGAGGCACAGTTTGCTCTTCAGCCATGTGTTTGACATGTCAGAAAAGACCTAGATAGCCTCTGATTATCCTACTTAATTTATAAAGTTACCATGCATTTTGTGTATTTATTGGCTTTAAAATTCCCCACTATGTTCAGAGCACCATAGTAGGCACCATATAAAGGGACAGTCCTGCCCTCCATTCAAAGCAGAGGTGACAGATTTCTCGGGAAGAAAAAAAAATGACATTTGAAAATGTGTTAGCAACTTTTAATTAAAGAATGTGCCCTTTGCACGTACACAGGAATATATAAGGAATCTGGCCAACATCCATGTGCTCCAAAGAGTAAGGACCCTGTGCAACACCATCAATCACATCTGGCCTCAACCCAGGAGAGAGTCAGCACTGTTAGACCTGCTAAGACCACATTCATCTAAAACAGCATTTGTTTTTAGTGAGGACTGCATGAGAAGCAACTTTTCAGCAACTCGGAATAACAGTCAGCTGTTACAAAGACACTGTACTTAGCTCTCATCATAGTATTTGGTGACACTGAACTCCTTGAGCACGCAGCATTTGTGTGTTGGTTCAGTTTCAGAGTTTGTTAGACAAGAGTGGTTAGTTACACTTCCTCTTCACTGAAAACAAGGGCCAGAACAAATGGAAAGAGACAGCAGCAAAGAAAACTGGGTAAGCCATGCGGAAGCACTTCCTAGGCCTTCCTCAAACCTGGGGTCCCCAGTCAAGGGAGGCGTCCTCCATTAGGCTTCAGAACAGGGATCTCCAAAGCTGGCCCCGGCACGTCCCAGGGACACACCGAGCACTGCTGTAATGCCTGCTCTTCAGCAACCTGTTCTGAAATTAGTCAGGGAAATAATGCATAAAGGGATGGCTTCTTGCATACAAACTGTGGGTGAGGTGAGATCCCATCCCTGCCATGCATGCTTTTCCTTTGGATTTGATGTCCTCGGCAACCAGGAGTCAGCTCTGTCCTGCAAGGCTGAGGACATCCTGGACAGAGCCACAGGGCAGTGGCAGAAGGCAATATCCCTGGCAGGCTGAGCTTCAGCTAGGCACAGGCCTCAGCTCAGCAGGCCCTAGGCACAGAGAAGGAAGTGCAGCCAAAGACAGGAAAACAATTCAGAAAGGAATGGCAATGGAGGGCCGTCTTGCTCTGCAACTGAGTGTGCAGGCGGACTCTGCCCAGCTTCCTTCTTTGTTGCGGCCACCACACAGGGCTCAGGACAAGGCTCTGCACTCAGGCAGCACAGGGCGCACTAAGTGCGAGCACGTCCCATCATGGCAGGGCAGGGAGGGGCAGGCTCCCCCAGAACTCAGACTCTCAGCAGACGCTGCAGGGGGGCCCCACACTGCACCACGTGGGAAGGAAGGGAAGGGCCTGGGGCAGGATCCACTGTACAGCTGCTCCTCCCAGAACACATCTCACCCCACGCTCCCTGTGCAGACCTTGTCATCAGCAAACCCCTCCCAACCCTTCACTGGTTCTCTAGTCACTGATGAGTCCAGAGGATTTATTTTTGACACTCTAGAGGGGTCCCAAATCATTAATAGGCTGGAGGGGTCATGCCCCTCGGATACCACTGCATGCAGCCCTACCTGCCCAGACAACCAAGAAAAGGTACTAACAAGTCCTTTTACAATTGCTGTACAAGAATCTACTGTGTTCCAGGGTCTGTGCTGTGGCCTTTGTGCTCCAGGACTCTTGGTGTCATGACAGACAGATGGTTAAACAGTGACAGTACAGGAGTTGCTGGGATGTGGCCATGCTCAGGATGCTGTGGAAGCCCTATGAAGGAGCTACTAATGTTTACATCTTTAGTAAAGACTCAGGAAAATGCACACATGGGCACTTGCTTATCCCACACATGTGTGAACATGTGCACATGTGAACACATACACACATGCACACACACACAAAACTGTGCTTGGTGGTCTGGATGTGCCCCAGAAAAATGACCCTGGCTAGCTAAGGTAGTGGTCCAAGACTGATTATTCTACCCATCTACCACCCACCATCCACCATCCACTGTCCACCATCCACCATCCACCATCCACCATCCACCTATCCTTTACTGTGTGCTGACATGTTACAGGCACTTTTTGGGATTCTTTACATATCAACTCTCATTTATTCCTCACAATAACGTTATGAAATATGAATTATTAGTCTAATCTTACGCCCAAGAAAATTAGCTTCCTAGAAGGCTAGTCACTTGGCTTACACTACTACACTAGGAAAGGCTGAGCTGGGATTTTAATCCAGACCTGAATAACTCTGACCCTGTCTTCCTTTTATCTCTGCTGCAGTCCTTACACTGTGTTCTCCAGAAATATGGGTTTTCCAGGTACTCACACAGACAATCTCTCTCTCATTTAAGAAACATAATATGCCTTTCATATTAGAAGCTCCAAGAAGTCCAGTAGTATCTCGTTTAATCCAGAACTCATAGTCTTAAGTGATTAAGGAAACTCTTTGGTAGAAAACTACCCAGTGGTATGGCAGCTTGAGAAAAGTTGCTCTATCCCCTCCCTGAATCTAAAGCCTGCAATGGCAATAAGTACATACCTATTGATAATCACCCTAAATGTAAATGGTCTGAATGCACCAATCAAAAGACAATCACTAAATGGATAAAAAAACAAGACCTGTCCATATGCTGCCTACAAGAGACTCACTTCAAACCCAAAGGCATACACAAACTGAAAGTAAAGGGATGGAAAAAGATATTTCATGCACCTAAAAGGGAGAAAAATGCAGGAGATACAGTACTTGTATCAGACAAAATAGACTTCAAAACAAAGAAAATCACAAGAGACAAAGAAGGACATTATGTAATGATAAAGGGTCAATCCAACAAGAGGATATAACCATTATAAATATCTATGTACCCACACAGGAGTACCTACATATGTGAAACAAATACTAACAGAATTAAATGGGGAAATAGAATGCAATGCATTCATTTAAGGAGACTTCAACACACCATTTACTTCAAAGGACAGACCAACCAGACAGAAAATAAGTAAGGAGAAAGAGAAACAGAACAACACACTAGAACAGATGGACTTAACAGACATGTACAGAACACTCCATCCAAAAGCAACAGGAAACACATTCTTCTCAAGTGCACATGGAACATTTTCAAGAATAGATCATATATAGGCCACAAAAAGAGCCTCAGTAAATTCAAAAAGATTGAAATTGTACCAACCAGCTTCTCAGACCACAAAGGTATGAAACTAGAAATAAATTACACAAAGAAGACAAAAAAAGGCCACAAACAAATGGAGGCTTAATAACATGCACCTAAATAATCAATGGATCAATGACCAAATAACAACAGAGATCAAGCAATATATGGAGACAAATGACAACAATTATTCAACACCACAAAAATCTGTGGGACACAGCAAAGGTGGTGCTAAGAGGGAAGTATATTGCAATACAGGCCTACCTTAAGAAAGAAGAACAATCCCATATGAACAGTCTAAACTCACAATTAACGAAACTAGGAAAAGAAGAACAAATGAGGCCCAAAGTCACTAGAAGGAGGGACATAATAAAGATTAGAGCAGAAATAAATAAAATTGAGGAGAATAAAACAATAGAAAGAATCAATGAAATCAGGAGCTGGTTGTTTAAGAAAATAAACAAAATAGATAAATCCCCAGCCAGACTTATCAACAAAAAAAGAGGGTCTACACACATAAACAGAATCAGAAATGAGAAAGGAAAAATCACTATGGACATCACAGAAATACAAAGACTTATTAGAAAATACTATGAAAATCTATATGATAACAAGCTGGATAACCTAGAAGAAATGGACAACTTTCTAGAAAAATACAACCTTCCAAGGCTGACCCAGGAAGAAAGAGAAAATCTGAATAGGCCAATTACCAGCAAGGAATTTGAATTGGTAATCAAAATACTACCTAAGAACAAAACCCCTGAAAGAGATGGTTTCACTGCTGAATTTTATCAAACATTTAGTGAAGACCTAACACCCATTCTCCTTAAAGTTTTCCAAAAAATAGTAGAGGAGGGAATACTTCCAAACTCATTCTATGAGGCCAGCATCACTCTAATACCAAAACCAGGCAAAGACACCACAACAAAAGAAAATTACAGACCAATATCCCTGATGAACATAGATGCAAAAATACTCAACAAAATATTAGCAAACTGAATTCAAAAATACATCAAAAAGATCATCCATAATGATCAAGTAGGATTTATTCCAAGGATGCAAGGACGGTACAACATATGAAAATCCATTAACATCATCCAAGACATCAACAAAAAGGACAAAAACAACATGATCATCTCCATAAATGCTGAAAAAGCATTTGACAAAATTCAACAGCCATTCATGATAAAAACTCTCAACAAAATGGGTATAGAGGGCAAGTACCTCAACATTATTAAAGGCCATATATGACAAACCCACAGCCAACATACTTAACAGTGAGAAGCTGAAAGCTTTTCCTTTAAGATCAGGAACAAGACAAGGATGCCCACTCTCCCCACTTCTATTCAACATAGTACTGGAGGTCCAAGCTACCACAATCAGACAACACAAAGAAATAAAAGGCATCCAGATTGGCAAGGAAGAATTAAACTGTCCCTGTCTGCAGATGACATGATATTGTACATAAAAACCTTAAAGTATCCGTGCCAAAACTACTAGATCTAAAATCTGAATTCAGCAAAGTTGCAGGATACAAAAGTAATACATAGAAATCTGTGGCATTCTTATACACTAGCAATGAACTAGCAGAGAGAGAAATCAGGAAAACAATTCCATTCACAATCGCATCAAGAAGAATAAAGTACCTCGGAATAAACCTAAACAAGGCAGTGAAAGACCTATACACTGAAAACTACAAGACACTCATGAGAGAAATTAAAGAAGACACCAATAAATGAAAACATATCCTGTGCTCACGGATACGAAGAATTAATATTGTCAAAATAGCCATCCTGCCTAAAGCAATCTACAAATTCAATGCAATCCCTATCAAAATACCAACAGCATTCTTCAATGAACTAGAGAAAATAGTTCTAAAATTCATATGGAACCACAAAAGACCCCAAATAGCCAAAGCAATCCTGAGAAGGAAGAATAAAGCAGGGAGGATTACGCCCCCCGACTTCAAGTTCTACTACAAAGCCACAGTAATCAAGACAGCTTGGTACTGGTACAATAACAGACCCATAGACCAATGGAATAGACTAGAAAGACAAGATATAAATCCAAGCATATATGGTCAATTAATATACGATAAAGGAGCCATGGACATAAAATGAGGAGATGACAGCCCCTTCAACGACTGGTGTTGGCAAAACTGGACAGCTATGTGCAAGAGAATGAAACTGGATTATTATCTAACCCCATACACAAAAGTAAACTCAAAATGGATCAAAGACCTGAATGTAAGTCATGAAACCATAAAACTCTTAGAAGAAAACATAGGCAAAAATCTCTTAACTATAAACATGAACAACTTTTTCCTGAATGCATCTCCTCAGGCAAGGGAAACAAAATAAAAAATGAACAAGTGGAACTACATCATGCTAAAAAGCTTCTGTACAGCAAAGGACACCAACAGCAGAACAAAAAGACATCCTACAGTATGGGAGAATATATTTGTAAATGACATATCTGACAAGGGGTTAACATCATATAAAGAACTCATGTGCCTCAACACCCAAAAAGCAAATAACCCTATTAAAAAATGGGCGGAGGATATAAACAGACATTTCTCCAAAGAAGAAATTCAGATGGTCAACAGGCTCATGAAAAGATGCTCCACATCACTAATTATTAGGGAAATGCAAGTTAAAACCACAATGAGATATCACCTCACACCAGTTAGGATGGCTACCATAGAAAAGACTAGGAACAACAAATGCTGGTGAGGATGTGGAGAAAGGGGAACCCTCCTACACTGCTGGTGGGAATGTAAGCTAGTTCAACCATTGTGGAAAGCAATATGGAGGTTCCTCAAAAAAACTAAAAATAGACCCAGGAATTCCACTCCTAGGAATTTACCCTAAGAATGCAGCAGCCCAGTTTGAAAAAGACAAATGCACCCCTATGTTTATCACAGCACTATTTACAACAGCCAAGAAATGGAAGCAACCTAAGTGTCAATCAGTAAATGAATGGATAATGAAGATGTTGTACATATACACAATAGAATTGATTCAGCCATAAGAAGAAAACAAATCCTACCATTTGCAACAACATGGATGGAGCTAGAGGGTATTATGCTCAGTGAAATAAGCCAGGCAGAGAGAGACAAGTACCAGATGATTTCACTCATATGTGCAGCACAGGAACAAAGCAAAAACTGAAGGAACAAAACAGCAGCAGACTCACAGAACCCAAGAATGGACTAACAGTTACCAAAGGGAAAGGGACTGGGGAGGGTGTATGGGAAGGGAGGGATAAGGGGAATAAGGGGCATTGCGATTAGCACACATAACATAGTGGGGGTCACAGGGAAGGCAGTATAGCATGGATAAGACAAGTAGTGACTCTATACCATCTTACTATGCTGATGGACAGTGACTGTAATAGGGTATGTGGTGGGGACTTGATAATGGGGGAAATCTAGTAACCACAATGTTGCTCATATGATTGTATATTAATGATAACAAAATAAATAAATAAACAAATGGGGGAAAAAAGAGAAGGGAAATCTATCTACCTCCCTGAAAATAGTCAGCAACCTGGAAGCAAGCAACTCTCCTTCCTTCCTTTCCTTCCATCTTTACTTGCCACACAGGCAATAATATTTTGATGGGAAAGAAGGAAGGAAGAGAAAGGGGAGGAAAAAGAGCCTCAGGTGCTGCAGCCTGGGGGCATGCCTGCTGTCCTCTCTCACTGTTCTCACATCTGGGGAGGAAACCACCGGGCTGTCAGCCCGGCTGCCCTGGAGTTGAGGGCTCACCACCCCCACTGGCTTGTGTTGAGCAGGGCACCCACTGAGCCTCTCATCCTGGTGGGGGCTGGAAGGGACCACCCCTAAGACTTCCTCTACACTTCCACCTCAAGTTCTCTTCTGCTCTCTAAGCCAGTTACCTCTTCAAGCCATGCCTGGACTCCCCAAGCATCAAATCCTCTGTGGCATCTCCAGGGTTTTCACAGAACCAAGACGGAAAAAAGGCAGAGCAAAAGCAAGCCCATGACCAGCCCCTCCACCCCTCAATCCAAGGATATGTAAAAATACATCAACTTCACACACTGGAAGGAAAGTCTAATCCATGCTCTGTAACTGTGGTCTGCGTGCTGTGTAGTGCGTGCATTCCCCAGGAGGTGACTCAACGCTGGACGCAGGGACCCTGAGTGATAACAGAGGTCTTGTGATGTTCTGTACTCTGGGCCCTTCCAAACACTTGTGATTTGAAAAGCACAATCCTTGGGCTAAAGAATCAAGTTATTTGAATAAATGCAGTAGGCTCATTTTCTTTCAGGTTAAGATTGGGCCTAGTGTGGAGGATCCCTGAATGTCAGCTGCCTGGTGTGAGGGTGCCAACTTTTACATCTGTCTGGGGGCCAGGCATACATGCACACACGTAAGTGTGTGTGTGTGTGTGTGTGTGTGTGTGTGTGTGTGTGTGTGTGTGTGTGCACATTTTCAGTGATGAGGAGGTAGAGAAATCAGCAAAGACCCAATACATCAAAAATCTCTGCCAAGTGACACTGCAGAATAATACCTGCCTTGGGCAAGCATCTAGAAATGAACAATTTAAAAGATAGTTTGGGTGCGCTCAGAAAGAGCCAACATTAGTATTTCAGAACAGGTAGTGTATAGCTTCCTTTCTGTCTGGAAGTTCTATATAGTATTGCGTCTGGGTTTCAAGAGAGCTTTTTTATGAATCTAATCTTTAAATAGGTAATGTAACCATATGCCTATGGTTGAAAAAAACCAGTGTACCCCTGGAGAAGAGTCTTCCTCTCATCTATGTCCCCATCTGCCCAGTTCTCAATCTTACATCTCCACTCTGCAGAGGGAACCATGATCATTAATTTCTTAAGTTTACAGAATGTCTTACAAATACAGAACAAGTACAAATGTGTGTGTGCGTTTATTTGCATTTCCTCCCTTTTTCACATAAAAGGGTGCACACGACAGCCCCTGCTCAGTACCTTCAGTGAGGCTTCGAGGAGGGCTTCCATTATCTTCGTGAACGAGCTGGAGGGGAGGGGAGTGGGTGGCAGTGTGCAGGGGCAGAGCCATGGTATAGAACCAGGGAGGGTTCTGCTGCTGATGACGCTCTATCCTGCGTTGTTCCTGCAGCATGGCCCTGTTTCTTGGATCTGCTGTTTTCCCATTGTTAAAAAAAAGAAACCTCTGGCCCAAAATGGAGACACTTGTGCTAAAGCCCAGGTCACCAAACTGAGACTTAATACCTAACGTAATTGCAGTGTCGCCTCTCCCAGGAATGTAATCTTAACCAGTCAGTCTGGAATTTCCTGGTTAGCACTGGTAGGTAACCCCGAGAGACCTCCTGCCACCCCCCAAGGGATGGTGATCTTACCACCCACAATTCACTCTTCTAGTTAACAACCTTGTTCTGCCCCCTTCTGCCTGTAAAAGCCTTGCATTTGCTACAGCTCTTAAGAGCTCCTTTCTATCTTACTGGATGGGATGCTACCCGATTCATGAATTACTGAATAAAGCTAATAAGATCTTTAAAATCTACTCAATTGAATTTTGTTTTTAAATACCACGTAAGGGAGTGCTTCTAAAGTACTGGCAGGCTTCTTGGAGACAGTTTAAAATTAATAGTTTAAAATTGCCCCTGGCAATCTTGCACATACCGGTGTTTGCTTAGTAAGCCTTTTTCTCATAGATTATGCAAAGGTACATTTTGAGCCCTTCTGTCTTCAAATAACGAAATGACCTATGTGACAGCCCCAGCCAGTGCTTGGCACATAGTAGCCACTTATAAAATAAATATTAGTTGAAACTGAATGGTCACTAAATTCCAGCTTAATGGAACCTGGATGAAAGAGATTAATCATAAAGAGACATGGACTGGCCCCTTTCAGAGACAGCCCAGCGGTGGTTTACTGGTAGCACAAACCTTTCTTAAGCCAAACTTACCCACCAGGGAAACAAAAATAATGGTTTTCTTTGTAGTCATCCTGATGATCGATGGATTCCAATAGTTACCTGCTGGCAATCAATATTCAGGCCAACTGGGGACAGAGCTGACCCGGAAGAGCAGGCAGGTCAAGTGGGGGTCAAGTGACAGAGCCAGGTTTCTGGAAGAAAAGAGGAATCCTCTCCCCTGGCTGCCTTCACATCCCCTCCTGGTCCTCCAGGCACAACCAACCTGTCCCTTCACCACTGACACGCCCTCTCCAAGCACAGCTGCTCTGGTTGGTGAACACGTCACATTTCTTTAGCGCTTACTTCAGTTATGCACAAAAGAGGATGTCCCACCCCACCCCAACTCCCCAGAGGAAAAAAAATTTACATAGAGATTCCAAAAGTGAAGGAGAACTCCCTGGCAGTTAGTGATTGCTTTAGATGTAGACTCCTACCGCTCCCCACTCACTGGTGTAGATAACTGTAAATTTGCCATAGCTGATGGACAAAGGAAAGGAGAAGCAAGTAAAACTGCCCAAGGCTGGTAACTTTCTGAATTAATCTGAAAGGTATTAATCTGCAAGGTATCTTTTCTAGGCCAGCAGAGACTCTCAGCCCCCAAACAGTGATCTGGGCTGTGCTCCTAATCTTTCCTCAGGGAGCTGACACAGCCATACCTCCACATAAATACGTCAACTTCTCCACAAAGAACCCCCAGCCAGCCTGACTGAAGGAACTGAACAGCTCTGGGGAGCAGCACTGTCTCAACTGCAGAAAATGGCTGGCAGGAGGCTCCCCAGTTCACAGCCTTCTGTGGCTGTGGCGGCCACCTCCTCCTAGAAAAAGCCCCCCCTGGGAAAGTGCAGAGCCCCTCTGAGACATGGTGGCTAATGCCAGCTGCCAGCCGCTCCCATCATCTGCAGGTAGGCCTGAAGAACAGGTTTGCATTCTGGCTTTCCCAGCTTGATTCTGGGATGTTAGTCCATGTCTCAAAGCTTCAGTTTCCTCATCCATAAGCCACCACCTCCTATACGGAACGTGTGAAATTATCCCTACAGACTGTTTAACAGAGAATGTGGTAGGTTGTTAGTGTTGGATAGGCATTATTCATTTTATCATCATTACTATGGCTATTGGGAACTCATAGCCTCTGTTCAGAAGAGAACCCCTACCCCACTGCCTGTTTCATCTGGTTTAAACTCAGCTTACTGGCTTTTAATTCTCTCCTTCAGGCTTTCTTCCACACTGTATTCCCATCCTCAGTTCTTCCTTTTCCCCATCAGCCATCTTCTGCTTCCAGACACTGGAGGACTGTCTGCTCTTATTCTCTAATAATAATTATAATATTATCATCATAATACAATAGTGAGAGTCTGTGTGTGACATGCACATGTGCAGGGCCTGTGAAGGGCTTTATATCCACCTTCTCAATCAACCTGCATCATACTCATCTCACTGGCTCCTAACAACCCAGTGAGATGGAGTTGGTACTCTAGCTTTACAGATGATAGATGGAAGGTCAAGTTGCCCAAGGTCACTCTCTAACCTTACTAGAACTCAAGCTCTGTGAGAGCAAGGGGGTTGTATCTACTTGTGTATATCTAAAACCTAGAACAGTTTCTGACCCTCAAAAAGTATTTGTTGAATAAATGAATGGATGAATGGATGGATGGATAGGTAGATTGGTGGGTGGGTGGATGGATGGATGGATGAGAGGGTGGGTGGGTGGATGGATGAGTGGGTGGGTGGGTGAATGGACAAGTGAATGGATGGATGGATGGATGGATGGATGAATGGATGGGTAGGTGGACAGATGGACGGATGGACAGATGGACTGACGGACGGACGGACGGACGGATGGATGGATGGATGGATGAATGAGTGAGTGAGTGAGTGAATGGATGGATGGATGGATGGATGGATGGATGGATGGTTAGGTGGATGGATGGATGGATGGATGGATGGATGGATGGATGGATGGATGGATGGATGGATGGATAGGTGGATGGATGAGTGGGTGGGTGGATGAATGGATGGATGGATGGATGGATGGAACTGAGAAGCTGGAATCTAAACCCGAGTCAGTGTGACTCTGCATCTAGATGCAATACTCTTCCTGCTACCTTTCTGTGTATATATAAATCTTATTCATCCCTGTAAGATCAGTTTCTTCCAAAAGTTTTCTGCCAGCTACAACTCATTATTGCCCATCCTTTTCTACTGTGCTTCTATAACATGCAAAGTCTCCACTATACAATGAAGCACCTCATTAAACTCTCTGAAGGCAAGGACCACATCATAGTCACTGGACTTCTGAGCCTCAGTCTCAGGTTAAATCAGACATTTGAGACACTTCCTGGTCAATTGGCTTCTTTTAGGGGGTGGGACGCCAGGCATCACCTTCTCTAGGCCCTCCCATCCCTGAACCCTAGCCTTTGCTATAGGTAAGAGGACATGAACTGCACTTACTTGATGTTTTTCAAGAAGGAGTCACACTTGGTCTTGGCCACCTGACCCCAGGCCTCACCACCAGTCAAGACAGTTCTTAGATCTGCTCTAACACTGTGCTGTAGCAATAACTCTTTCCTGGGAGTCAGGAGTCCTGTCCAAAGACCCAGCTCTGCTATTACTTGCTATGAGAACTTCTCCAGTCTGAGACTCAGTTTTCCTGACTTGTCAAATAAAGTCTCCATGATCTCCACATCCTCATCTGCCCTGGTCATCGTGCAGCTCATGTGTTTTCCTCCTCAGGGCCTTGGAGAACAGGACATAACTACTTCCAGTTGAACAGCGTTTCTAACATGGGGAGGTCTGTCTATGTCCACCTCCCCTTTTCCATAGTCAGCACTGATTTCTCTCCAGACCTCTCCTTGACACAGGGCTCCTGGACCTGGGGCCACATCACTTCCTCCAGGATGGCACTTCTCTGTACCATTCTGCTCATATGGTGGACCTAAGTGCCCTTGGGGCCTCTGTCTCCTCACCAGGGACCACGCTGACTCTCCCTAACATGGGAGCAAGAGGAGAGCAAGGCTCTTAGCGAGCGTGGCCAATGACCTTCTTCCTCAGGAGGAAGCACTCTGAGCGCCTGGATGCCATAGTAAGAAATACACTTTGTAAAGGCATCAGCCACAGAAAAGAGGATCTCACAGATGTATAGGCAGAAATGAAAAGACCACTCAGTCATGGCTTGGCCAGGAGACAAACATGCTGGACAGTCATCTTGTACAGACAAAGGATTCACAACAAAAGGAGGTCACTCTGTTTGGGTTTAGAAGCACCCAGCCAACAAGCAAGGAAATGTGGCTCTATATTCATAATAATTACTGGGTAAAAGACTCCAGTCATAAAATGTACAGTACATCCCATTTTATCTACCCACCCAGACACATGAATGCATACAGAGATTCAAAGGAAATAGACCAAAATGTTAACAGTGATCATGTTAGGAATGATTGTTCTTCGCTTTAAAAAAGGAAATTTATCTGCAGTTTCAAATTTTTCTGCAATAAATAAGGATTGTTTTATAAAGAGGAAAAAATATAGTACATTATCATAAAGGCCCCTCTGCCTAAGGTTTTGAAAATGAAAGTGGCTCAGAAATGTACTACAAAGTGACACCAAACTGAAAAGCAGGCAACCTATGAGCTGCAGTCCCCAGAGGGGAGGCAGAGCTGCTCAGGGCTGAGGGGAAGCTTGGTGCAGGAACAGGACCAGCTCCAGGGGACATTTGGGGGAAGTGGGGCAGTGCTGGGAGGGCCCGTAGCACCCGCTGGGAAGGAGAATAAGGCATGGAGGACAACTTCCTGTTCATACAGAAGCAGACCTGCAGGAGATAAATGGGAAATGAGAACCAATATGGCCCAGAAGACAACAGAGTCCAGCAGCTCACTACTACGGAAGGTAAGCAAGGAGAACATTGTTCTACCTCTTAAAGTCTGGAGACTCCTTTTGTTAGTTATTACTTATTATCTTGTTAGTGTCCATGTGCATCTGGTGTCCTCCTCTGAGGAAGGATGCTTCCAGCATCCACTACCCCCTTCTACCCCTCCTCTTCTCCACCGTTATCAATGGGCAACTTTGTAGAAGGAGGAACAAGGGATGTCCAGATCTCTGAGACCCCTGGTTAGATGCCCCTGGGCGCACTGGTCATGAAGCACCGAAGTCATGAGAGTCCCGCCCAACTTCATCCCTTGCCACACCACTGCAGCACCCCCATGACCCTATCCCGTGTCCCCTCCAAGCACTGGGAACAGAGGAAGGTCCTACCTAACCAAAGGCAGCAGCCACCAGTGAGGATTTATACCTTTCAAAAGGTGCTCATTTCTGGGAAAGAGAAAAGGAACACTTGTCCCATCTTTTCTTCAATGGAAAATAAGGCCTCTCTCCCCAGCCCCTCCCAGAATGGCAGCAATGCCCCTTCCCCACTAGTCCACACCCTCCCGGAGCGCTGAGGATGGCGTAAGCAATATAGAAAGCAGAGAGGAATCTCAGAGTGAAAGAAATGGTGTGAAAACAAATCCCCACAGTTTGGTGAAGATAAGCAGGAGGGAAGATCAGAGAGAGGTAGGGGAGAAACCCAGGGAAACAGCAAGACTGTGGATGCACTGCTTTTCTCCCAAAGCCATCCAACTCCTTGGGCCCTGATGGGACCTGGCTTCTTGCTGAGAAGTTCTACTTTTTAGTCTCAGTTCAGAGGTAGTAACCCCTGGATAACTGAAACTGGCAGATTTTGACATGTATTTCCTGGGCTGGCCTTGAAGATGTTCTGATGCTAATTCAGTGAGACTCTCAGTTTGGAACGCAAGCTGCAGAGCTTGATGCCTATACCTCCACCTTCCACCAGGTGTGACAGGACCACATATGTTAGGAATTCTGAAGGGCTGTCCAACCAGTGCCCTGGACTGGTGCCTCAAGTTGGCTCCAGTTTGCCCATGTTTGAGCCAAAATCCTCAGGGCACCAACTGGGTGGTGAGGGCATCTCAAGCCCTGGGTTAGGAAGCCAAATCATCAGTCCCCTCTCTGCCAAAGGAAAGACTGGGATGTCTGGGAACATGGACTCTGTGAGACATACCAAGGAAAAAACTGGGGGCTCAGGTTAAAATATTCCAAGGGATTTACTGGGACATAGCTCTGACATGGGCTGAACGCCACCTTCTATGTAGGGATCTTCCATACTACATAGAATTAGATGGACTTGTGAGTGCGTGAGTACAAATACCCAAGGAATATTGATTAGTTAAATAATGAAGGATGGTCCTTGATAGTATGCCACAGTCTTTTGCCTTTTCCTGGTCATTATTGTATCAATGATATGAATAAACACAGAGACAGGAAGCTTAAATTGTGCAAATATCACCAAGCTGGCAAGAGCAGATAACACATTGGTTGGCAGTAGAGTACCTACCCATAAGATGAGTCACTCAGCAAGATTGGCTGAAACCGACAACTTGGGTTGGAATACCAAAACCATAAGGACCTACATTTAGGCTCAGAAGAGCACGTGGGCAAGTTCCACCAGGCTGATATCAGCTCACGTAAGCAAGACATAGGCGGTCTGTTGAATCTGAGCTTGACATACACCAAAAGTGTAATGTGGCCTCTAAAAGTTCAATTATACTAGCAGACGTATACTATTTGGAATAAATCAAGTAAGTCCACTTTTGAAGTTTTTCTCTGGCACCCTCTTATGAAAAAGACCATTGAAAAATAGGAGAGGGTAACCAGAAGAGAAGATCTGGAAACACTGCCAAGTAAAGATTGGGGTAAATAAATGGAGATGCTTTGCTAGGTATGGAAAACACTCGCCTGACAGAGGACGGCTGCCTTTAGACACATGAAGATGGCTCTGCCTCCACTGTTTGGGCTCTGAAGCCCCAGGACCCACTGGTGGGGACAGGTAACACCCGACCAAAGCGGGGACAGGCTGTGTTATAAAGTAATAAATTTCCACCCAGAGAAGCCTTCAAGCACCTGTCAGAGATGCAGTAGAAACCTTACTGGAATCCCTAAATTGTCCCTTCTAACTCTGGGGCCCTATTAATTCAGGACCACATAATGATGAAAGGAAAGACCCCGGGGAATGAGAAGTAGATAGGGAAGGTGTGGTGGCTAGCCACCTGCTGGACTTCTGGTCATGTGGATTCATGGGAGGGGACCCACAGGTGGTCTCAGGATAAAGGAGGGAGAAAAAGTGAACTTGGGAGCACACCTCTGGTTGACAGACATGCCCTGCAGGAGGGATGGAAAAGCTTTTTGCCCCAGGCTCAAGCTGAGACACCCTCAGCATGGAGGAGCCATGTGTCACTTGCCCAAGGCCCTGGTGTCACTGGCACAGGCCACACAAACTGCACAGGTGCTACCTTGTGCTCCATGCAGAAAGGTGATCCCTAAGCAGGGAGGAGACCTTGGACACTGCCAGGGCTACAAGCAACAGCCCCATTAACAGAGCCAGGATGGCATTGGCCTGGCAGCCGTGTGACTTCCAGAAGGTCCTTTCCCTGTCTGCCCTCTACACTCTCTTCTGTAAAGCGAAGAGCAGCAGGCTGGTGATGGGAACAGCTGGCCCCTGCCACCTCACACATTTGCTATATGTTATGAATTGTGTGACTTTTGTTTCAGTGACATCGAGGTCACCACACAGAAGAATCAGGGGAAAGCAGAGTGGCCGAGGTACAACCAATTTCCCACGAGGAGGAAGCCAAAGCAGGGCATCCCTAGAGAACACTTCCATAAGAACAGCTTCTGGAGTTGGGGCCAGGCACAGAGGAGGCTCCTCAGCTGGGAAGCCCTGAACCCATTCATTTCCCACTCACGTCCCTGGGAAGAACGTCAAAGTGCGTGCCTGCCTAAGAGCTAATGAACACATTCCCTACTGCTCTTCGGGCCACTTCCACCCGGGAGAAAATTTACTCTCTTCCTCTAACCTTTTCCTTCCTTACTCAGCTTATTCTCTTCTTACTCCCTGGAGCCCATTAGTACTTACAGGTCCCTGGGGCTATTTTTTGAGCCAACATGCTGTTAATGAAGCTCCTACATCTCTTCCATGACAGTCCTTTTCTCTCATTTCCCTGCTCCACCCCCAAACCTACCCATCTGTTGACTAGCCCCCAGGAAAGCAGAAGGGTCAGAGTTGAAAGGATAAGAATAGACAGCGCTGGAGAGCAGAGGGAGGGAGGCTAACTGGAGACATCATGGAAGAGACCGTCCATCGCTTTGCTTCAAAGATTATTTTAAAATCACAACAGTTCCTTCTCTGTAATGGATTTGCCTTTTCTCTGAGGAAGGGACGAAGCTGATGCATAGACATAAGTTTAGACCAATGGTTCTTGCATCCTAAGACTTCTGCCTCTTTTTCTAGGCTTCTTATCCCACAGTTTTGCGTTAAATTTTTCCAACTCCTGTATTCATCAAAACCAAGAAGTAGGCTGGGAATTCTGGTCTTTGGGGATTTTTAAGAAATAAATGAGTAGGTCTACCAAAGAAATAGTTACATTTTTTACTGAGTTACGGGCTATCTTCTCTCGCTTCCTCTCTCTGCGGGGCTATGCAAAGGGGAGGAATGTGGAAAGTCATGATGGCAAGTGGGGGATGGAGGCCTGGCTGGTGGTGGGTTCAGGGTGCAGAGACTGTGCACAGAGCACCCACAGGCACAGGCTGGGGGCAAAGCAAAGAACTGCAATTCATGCCACTCAGTTCCAAAGTCCTGGGAACCTTCTGTGCTCAGCTCAGGTCATGTGCTGTAGGCCAAGAAACACTCTGTTAGACACCGAAGAGCCCAGTGTTAACACAGCAGTTAGGCATGGGAGCAGGCAACATGGAAGGACTGGCCGTCTCTTTCCCTGTATGTTAAGGATTTCTTGAGCTCTGTTCTGCATGTACTGACATACCAGGGATGGTGGGAATGAAATAACAAACTGGTTTTCCACTTCAAGAAACTGGCCATCTGATTGTTGCCTTCTTTGAGCATCCAAGAAAGATACTCATCTGAGTAGAGTGGGCAGCAGACAGTGGGATAAGAAAACACTGAATTTTTCTTTTCCACACTGAGAAGTTTGTACTTCTTAGGAGGCAGCAGAGAGGAATGGTGACCCACAGGACCCTGAGGGCACTGGGGTCTGTGGCGAGGTTGCCAGCATCCCCTAGGGCTCTCTACTCTCTGTGCTCCCAGACTTCTCCCAGCCCTGCCTTTTTCAAAGCATGTCCTGCCCTGGAGTGTGAGACATGCTCTCCCTCCAGCACTGTGTCCTACATCATCAGCCTAACCTTCTCATGTCCTCTCTACTGAACCCCACAATTAAAGACAGAAAACACAGCTCACACAAGATCCTGAATTTTCTTGATTTGGAGGAAAAATAAATTAAAAAAACAGAGGAAAGATTCAGATGTATCTCTCCTACTCTTAAAAGCACGGACTGGCAGAGATCTGCAAGACATTCAAAGACCTCAAGGGAGTGAATATACACCATCTTCCCTCAGAAGGCTTTAATCTAGTGAGGAGACCAGGCTCAGACAAGTGAGGACTTTGTAAACAAATAATAACAGATTTAGTAGGCAAATCAGACATTGCAGGGGGCCATACAGTCATCTCTGTTGGCCACATATAGCAGACTTTCCCAGAAAACTTCAGTTTTAACATTCAGTCTCACTGTTAGATCACACGTCCTGATTTTCAGTTCAGAAAACAGTCACCATAATTGCATGCCAGAGTCAAACAGATGATACACGTTGGAGAGCTTGAGGAGAGGAAGGAGGGAAAGCTCAGCCCAGGTGGGGGAGGTCAAGGAGGGCTTCATGGAGGAGGCCCTGACAGGGCCTTGGAGGATGGTCCCCAAGTCAGCACACCAGGGAGTCCAGCTCTTCCAGGCTCGGCCTCCCAGCTGTCTTGCTTCCACTCTGACTTCCACCTGCCCTGAATCTGCTGCACCTGGCTCCCCAGCTGCCCCGTGTAGCCCAGAGTTCCAACATCTATAATTCACTGGGGCAGATGTGTGCAGGGACAGGCGAGGGTGGAGAGAGCAGACTGTAAACAACGCTTTCCTCCACCACCCGGTCACACTCAGGCTTATGCAGGCCCAGCATTTGCCCCAGGGTCCTTCAGGCCAGGTGTCCCTCCCACACCCTCACCAGGCCTTGGGGTTCCATGGCTCACAGCGTGGCACCCAGATCTGGCAACATGCAGCCCTGCCAGAAATGCCAACACCTGAGTCACTGCCAGCAATGGGACCACCCTTCCTGCAAGAAGGGGTCAGAGCACCCATTCACAAATATTCATTGAGCTCCTGCTGCGAGCCAGACAATACAATAATGAGCCGGAGAAGATCTTTGCCGTCAGGAGGTGATACACTAGTGGAGTAATGGTTGAGGGACAAAAAATTTAGCATAATGGGCCTGGGCCCTGTGCAGGGAGCTGCTCCTCTCTGGGGGCCATAGGAGGGCTGGTTGAAAGTGAACCAGAGTCCCACCAGGGAATATCACTCCTCCACAGAGTATTTCTTCCCAACAGTTGTTGCTACCTTTGAACTAGCCTTTGGTCTTGCTCAGAAGTATCACTTCTTCTAGGAAACCTTTCTCTACTAACAGATTCCATTCTAAACCTCTCTATCCCTCTGAGGATGTAGGACATGGCACGTCACACCCACCTGCAGGTATTTTCAGTGCCTCTATCCCATGTGGTTATACTGGTTCCCAGTCTAACCATTACTCAGTTGAGAATAAGGTGCATATTGTTGACTCACTTTCATCTTCCCTCTGGAGGTCCTAGAGAGACTGGTGCTGAAACAGCGATTCAAGGCACACGCTTCAGAATCGTGGGCCCTTGGTGCAAATCCTGGTTCCACTACTGAGTAGCCTAGGAGATTTAGACATATTACTATTTACCCCTATATAAATGTATATAATTAATCTAATCCAGGAGATGATGTAGGGGGACTAAATAAGATAATATGGGAAAGGTCTAGTTCTGGGTCAGGCACATAGTAGGTTCTCAAGAAGCCAAGGTTCTTTCAGTGTCAGATCCATATATGGCAGAGACTCAGTGCAACCTGCAGACCGCCTGTGCCCACCTTGGCTTGGTTATGAGGAATAAGCCCTCTCCACTTCTGGGCTGGCCAGTGGATGCAGACACAAAGAAGTCTCCAAGTATTTGCTAGGCCACCCTGAAAAAGGGCCTGGCCCTCAGGACAGTCAGGCACAGGGAGCTAGCTGCCTCTGACCTTAGCCAGTTAGACAACTGGGGAAGAACAGTAGGAACATGGGGGCTTTCCTGGGTACCAGTGAGACTCCCGGCATGTCCCCATGAGTCTCTGTGAACATAGGAAAGGATGACAGCCCACCCTCCCGGTCAGATCAAGGTCTTCCCTTCACCACCATTCTTGCCCTTACATTCCAGCCCCACCTACCCAGAACACAGAAGAGGGGCCTCGGGGGAGAGCCGAGGGCTGGACAGGACAATGCCCTGGGGCAGCCTGGCTCCCAGAAATAGCTGCTAGCTGCTCCATCCACAGGGGAGTTGGCCATCTCCCCAGCGACTCAGCTGGAGCAGCACGCTCTGCACGTGGCAGAAGAGGTCATAGGACTGAGACTGGCTTCTTCCCATCTGGAGGAGGGACAGTTTGGGTATCAGGCAGAGAGGCCTGACCCCCAGATAAGAGGGGACAACCTCCACAGAGCCAGCAAGTGGGCAGAGTCTTCAGGGTCAGGTCCTGGAGCAGCTCTCTGGAATGGCAGGACCCCACTTCCCCATCGGCTCTCTGCACCCCTAAGAAACGAAAAGCATTTGGGGCTCTCACAGACTATGAGCCAAATCCATTAGTCCCCACAGGGCTACAGTCTACATTGTCCACATTTAAAAAAATATCTTTCTTAAACACTTATCCCCTTGTAGCATGGACAGGAATTTTCAGAGCTTTATCAATTTTAATATATAAAATTCCTATATTCCTTCTTTCCTTCCCACATATGTATTAAGCACTTAATATATGCTGGACTAATAAAGAAACAAAGGCAAATTAGGCATGGTTTCCCCCCCTCTAGGAGCATATGGTTTAGAAGGGGAGACAGACTTACACCAGTGAACAGTGCCACAAACGTAGTCCATTGTTACCAGTAATAAAATAGAAGTCCTATGGGAGCACAAAGGGGGAGAAATTATTTCTGCTGAAGGTCTAGAGGCATCTTAAGGAAAGGCTGGGGGCCTTTACACTAGAGGGCCGCCCATCCCTCGCTCAGGCCCTCTGGGAAGCCAGCATGTGGCACCAAAGGACACCAGCTGCTCTGACTTCAGCAGGCTGGGTCACTGTCACTGGTGGGATCACTATTTTCTTGAGGGTTTGTAATACCAATGTCATAAATATCCTCCAGTTCCTTCCATGCACAGACAATGGAAATACAACACCCACTCTGTCTCCTTGTCCTTATTGCATCTTCCAAGTCCCACTTAGTGTTTCTGGAAATCTGGGTGTTTTGCAAAGATACTCTTGACAGCGAAGATGCAAGATCCAAATTCGAGTAAGGGAGGTTCCAGGAATGTGTGGGTGTGAGTGTGTACCCTAAGGCGGATGGAGAGAAAGGGTGATGGATATATCACTGTCTGGAGGAGAAAGTGAAGAAAAAAGAGGATGGTCCCCTTTTAAAAAAGTCAGAAAACATTTTAACCCACTGAGTTAAGCACTTGGCATTGTTTTAACTCATTGAGGTAAGTCAGGTTCTAAGTGACTGAACAAGGCACTGCCTCCACCTACCAGAATAAAGCACAATTGGTGTCAAACACTCTTTAATTACTTACCTTTTCCACTAGACCCTCAGCACAAAGGGGCTGTACTGTTCACTGCCTAATCCTGAGCCTGGCTAGAACAGTTATTAAATAAATGTGAATGAATGACCTTCAGCACTTCCACCCCTTGAATATGGAACACAGGAAGTGAGAGGCAATATAGCTCCACTACTGGGAAGACAAGCCTAGAATGAGGGTTTTTGAAACCCTGGGATATGTTTCCAATGAAACATGACATTTCCTTGCTTAAAAATCCCTATGGATGGAGCTGGCATCTATCAGTTTGGCTGGTCAGATGGGGTCCTGCAAGGACGCTGGGGGACACTCAGTCCCCCTTGCATGTTATGGATGCTGTGGCTTGATGTCTAATGCTAGGAGCACACAAGGTGTCCTCTGCACGAGGCTGCATTTTCCAAGAACTTGGAGTGCTGCATAAATACCCAACATCTGTGAATTTCCGTAGTACCTTTCTCCAAGGAATTCCATTCACTTACAGACATGATCTCATTCATCCTCTCATTCCCTCTGAGGCGGGGAGGGGACCAGCATGATTACCTCTGTTACACATGTGGGGGGAAAAAAGCACAGAGAAGGAGAGAGATTTCCCAAGGTTACACAGCAAATATGGGACTGCCAAAAAGGATCCTGGGAGGTCTGGCTCAAGGCCCCACAGTGGTTCCCTCCGCTGCCTTGGCCTTGACATTGTGCTGAAAGCTAAAAGCATTAAAGAATTTACATATAATGAGGACTGTTGTATCAGCATTATGACTGTCCAATGAAAATCTGACAAGACCACTAACAAATAGTATCAATCATTGCACCAGAGCCTCTTGCTCTTCCAGGTTCCTACTTCAATTATTAAGACCTTGTGGGAGGACAGAAATGAAGACTCACACACAGGAACACAACTGTGATGGGAACATGCCAAAACTCTACCCCTGACGCAGGGCCTGAGCAATGGGCTGAGCCCATTAGTCCCCCTGGGCAGTGGGGAGGGCTTTGGAACACACCATGCTTTGGGAAATCAGGGAAGGGAAGGAAGCCTGGCCTGAATGGAAGCCCAAGAGGCAAAGACCGGCTCAGTGTTACAAAAGGCCTGGAGCCAGGAGAACCATTCACCAGGAGGACCCGTCACCTCCCTCTGCTTTAATCAGAGTGCCCTCCTAATTACCCAAAGCCTTGGCTATCACCATTAACAGGGTTTTCTTCTGTCAACTCTTAAAGCCCCAGATGCCTTCAAACAAAGCCTTGATCCTTGTACTTCCTTTTGAGGGAGGCTTAAGGTATTGACTAATCTAATCCCTTCTGTATCTATGCAAATCCTTGGGAACCTGAATATTAGAGTTGAGACCCAAAAGTTGAAAATCTCAATTAGGCATGCAGCTTTATCAAACCTAAGAGACAATGGCATATGGTTTACTCCAGATTTGCCTATTACTCAGCAAACCGGTCAAGGGTAACAGGGCCTGGGTGGCACCCATACTGCTCAGTCCCTCTTGTCCCTTTGCTTCACCAAAGAAAAAAACCTGACCCATGGGAGCACCTGTCCCTTGTTAGAGCTTTTCAAGTGCCTGGAAGGCGCCATGTCTCCCACCTACTCTCTTTCTGGATGACCTGCACACCCATCTCCCAAGCCCTCATCCGTCTATCCTGCACAAGGAGCAGAAGTCTCAAGGGGCCAAGGCCCCAAATCGGCAATTTGATTTCTCAAGACGTGAGACAGAGATCAGAGAGGAATGAGAAAGGGGAAGCTCCAGGGTGTACTGACTAGGAAGGTGACTAATGGTCTCTAGAGAGGCCAGTTTTGGAAGATTTGGAGAGAGAAACAAATTGCAAGGTTATTAAAGGGCAAATGGGACCATGAGGTCCAGGTGAGAACAGTAGTGAGAAAAGGAAGGTGCAGGCATCAAGAAGGTGCTGGCTTCTGATGGGGGTGCCCCCTTAAAGGGAGAGGTTGATTAGGAGTCCAGAATATTAGACCTGACTTTGGGGGAGGAGAAGAGATATTGAGGAGTTAGAATTTATAACTGCAAAAGAAAGGGGGTCATTTGAGTAAAATCCCAGAGACAGACAGGGAGAGATGGGGTCAGGAGCACAGACAGGCTTTATGCAGGAGGTGGGAACTGACTTCATTCCAGCACCTTGGAGAAACCTAGAACCTTCTGCCCTAAGTGTGGGCCTAGCCTCTCAGATCCTCACTGGGTGTGACCTCCAGGGCCAGGCACCCCAGCTCGCCAATGGTGACCGAGGTCCAGCTCCTGAGATCTCCCAGGCTGGCTCACTCCCATGACCAGCCTTACCTTTTTCCTCCACACTCACCTGGGATTTTGGGTCTGGCTGCTGCACACTCTGAGACCTGCTCCTCCCGTTCCCCATGCAGCACACAAGCAGGAGAGTTCAAACTCCTGCAGGGGTGCCCATGCCAATGGGCAAGGTTATGGAGAGATACCTGTCCCGCTGGGGTCCCTGTGTTCCTTGTGGCTTAGCTTAGGAGATGACCTTGTTGAGTCACCAGGCCAGTGTCTGGCACATTGTTAACACTCAAGAAATAATTGTCGAATTTAAGACCATTCTGCATTCTTCTTCCCTTCTTTGAGCTTTCTACTGAGAAATGGTTTTCACTAAGGCAGCTAAAATGTTGCTTGTATGAGATGCTGACATAAGACAGATCCCAACATGGGCAGAGTGAGTGTTTAGATGTAAGCCTCAGACCACTTGCAGAAGGCAGCTCTCCACAGGCCTTGCACAAGCAGACACAGAAGGCAAAGCCAATGTGCTAAAACTATTCAGGAGCGTTTTTGTTCTGAGAGTCGGTTGACAGGCTGGACCTAATGATGAAGTGACTCCAGACAGAACCAATGTACAGGACTGATATGGGCACTGAAGGGAAGGGGACAAGTGTCCCCAGCCACTCTGAATCTGGTCCCAAAGCCAGGATCAAAACCCACAGCGTTGGGACCACCCACCTCTGAACCTCACCATTTTCTCTCTCGGGAGTCCCTGAAACAACATACTCTTTTAAAATAAGAAGCCCAAGAAAAGTGAATACTCTGAAATGAGGGAATCCGCAGTTGCTACTGACTTTGGATCTGTAGGAGGAAAATGAGGCAGCCAACACTCTTGGCCAGCTTCGTGTTAACATAACTTGGCCAGCTCCGTAGATTCCTGAAAGTCTGCATCCTCCGCAGGGTGAAATTCTCCTTTGCTTGGTGCCTGGCCTCTCCTAGCTCAAGCTGGGGCATCAGCCAGGTCATCCTGGGATAAGGGTCCCATAGAGTGTTGCCCAGTGTCTCCTCCTGCCTCAGGAAGGCTGTGAGCATCCCAAGTACACCTCGCCCTGTGCCATGACAGGTGGGGACCAAGCACTACCTCGCCCTGTGCCATGACAGGCGGGGACCAAGCACCATCTTGCCCTGTGCCCTGGCAGGTGGGAACAACCTGCTAGAAGCTGAGGTGGGTGTGCCCCATGACTCCTACATTGGGAAGGAGTCCCTCACTCTAGGCCCAAACTGGCTCAAAGGTTCAGGCAGAATCACCAACTTTTATTCTTCCTGGAATAAAGTACCCCATCCTGGGCATCAAAACAAAGCTGGAAACCTAATAGAAATCAGCTGTTACCATTCATTTTGTAAATGCATATTGTTGATCAAGCAGCAGGCATTATAAAGCACCTACTAAATGCTACACACCTGCTCTGGACATGGAGCCTGAGGCAGTGGCAAGCCTGACAGACTCCCTGTCCTCGGGGCCTTTCATATGGAGGGTGGGGTGTGAGCAAAGAAGTGAGAAGTAAACCAAGACCCTCAGGTCCTGATAGGCACTGTGGGGAAAGCCACGCTGGTGAAGGCAGGAGGTCACTGTAGCCAGGGCTGGGAAAGATCTCCCAGGCAGAGCAGGCAGCTGAGAGCAGGAGGAGGAGAGCAGGCAGCAAAAAGCAACTTGAAAAAGAACCTTCTGGAAGAAAGAACAGCAACCCTGGAGTGGACATAAACTATCATTATTTCTAGGGTGTTCTAGGCCATGGTGGGTTTAAGTCATGAGTGGCTGATCTGATCTACACTTTGGAAAGCTCATGCTTACAAAATGAATGATGTGGAGACTGAACTACAGAGGAAGGAGGCCCCAGGTGGCAGGTGGGCAGTTCCTGCAATAACACAGCAGCAGTGATGGCAGTTTGGACCAGGCAGGGGTGGGGGTGATGGGGACGCAGGACCACATTCAGATAAGGGACATCCTTCAGTGGTAGAGCCAAAGGTATTCACTGGTGGATTAGCTGTATAGGCAACAAAAAGATACATACAAGGGAACAAAAACAATCAAGGATGACTCCTAGATTTTGGTCCTGCTTATTTTTTTTTTCTATAAGGTATTTGAGGACAATATATGCTTAAGCTGGAGATTTTAGTATAAGGTAAAATAATTATCCTCTTTAAGCCATTAACCTGTCAGCTGGCTGACATCAGGTTGGTACTGAATGCTAAAGGCAAAGACATGCAGAGACCTGAATTCATGCTGCCACCATAGTTTACTTAAGCCCCTCCTCTACGACATGGGCTCAAAGATCCTGGTTCGGGCCAGGTCTAAGCCAAGATCAGGCTCACATAATTGCAATAATCCAAGTTCAGGTCCACAGCGCCTCCATGTAGGTGTCACGTTCCTGCCACGTGGTGTTACCATGAAACCCCAGGCCCCAGAGGGAGCCTGGTTTTGTAATAAGACGTCAATAGCCTCGGTGGCCTGCAAGTGACGACGACGAGGCATCCCCGGTGCCACACCCCCAGACGAGAAGGCCAGGTGGCCGGCAGTGGGAGGGGACAGCCCTGCCAGGGAAGGTAAGCTGAGAGCAGAGGAGACTGGACACTGGCATTGCTGAGCCTGGGCCACACTGTGAAGCGACCCCTCCCTCCCTTCCCTCCTTCCTCCTGCGGCCTTCCCCTCACTCAGCCCTCAGGGCCTCCACATTCTCTTGGTTCCCCTTCTATTTAACCAGCTATTTCCCAGTTACCTTGGGTGAGCTGGGGGGTATTCATCCTCTCAGTCCCTAAACTCTAGACAGGCCCAGGCTTAGTTCCCAGGTAGCACTCTCCTCTGCCCGCACGTACGCATTTGGTGAGCTCAGAGAATCTCACGGCTGAAAATGATCTAAATGCCAATGACTCTCCAGCCTGGTCATTGCCCCGAAAAGAAACAGGTGCCTTCTTTGCTTCTCTACACAGGTGGGTGACGGCTGTCACAACGTAGCATGTTCACCACCAAATACTTGATTTGCTCCCCAACCAGCATTCTGCCGATCGTGCAGGCCAAAGCCTTCAGGTAACCCTCGATTTCTTTCTTTCTCTCACACCTCACACTCAATCCATCGATGTACAGATGTACGGAGGGATTTGCCTTTGAAATACAGCAGCATGTGAACACTGACCACCATCTCCAGGGCTCTCCCAGAGCTCAGGCTCTGTTCTGTCCACTCGGACCACCACAAGGCCTCCTACTGGTCTCCCTGTCGGCCCTCGTCCCTAAAGTCTAGTTCCGCAGAGCAACCAGCATGAGCATTCAAAAATGTTGGACTCATCATGTCAAACCTTGGTCAGAGTCCCAGTGACTTCTCACCTCATTTAGAGTAAATCCAGAGTCCTCCACAGTCTGACCCAGGCAACCTCCCGGCCTGCATGTCCAGCCGCTCTGTTAGGAATTCCCTGATCTGGCCACGCTGGCCTCCTTGCTGTTCCTTCTGCACAACCAGTTTGCTCTACTTCAGGGCCTTTGCAAGAGCTGCTGCCTCACCCGGAACCCTTTCCCCTCACCACCTCCCAGCTTCTCCTTCTTGCATTGTTTCTGCGCAACTGTCACTGTGCCAGAGAGGCTACCCTCTGCCACCGCCCCACCACCTCTCTGCCTCAGTGTCTCCCCTTAACTCTGCTTTGCACTTCTTTATAGCACACGTTCCTACCGAACATATGATATGGTTACTTGTTTACTTATTTATTGTCTCTCTCGCTGATAGACTGCAAACCTTGCTGGGACTGTGTCTCTTTTTCTCACTGCTGTATCCCCAGGGCCTGGATCTGCACCTGGCACACAGTGGAGCCTCAGTTGCAATGTGCTGCTATTGCTCTTACCCTGTGCCAGGCAATTCACAAAGGCACTGTCACTTAGGCCTCTGGAGAAAGTACAAATTAGGGCTATTATGCCCCCTTGTAGATGAGAAAAAGGGGGGATAAGTCACACAGTCCAATGTGACAAAGCCAGAGGGTGGTAGATGTGGGACTTGAACCAGCTCCATTTGATTCTAAAACTCTCTCCACTACAAAATACACCCCATAACCTGCACCAACCCCAAAGCTTCCAGGATCTCTGCTTCAATTCCTTAATGGACAACTTTATGTAAGAGACAGACAGTCATACAGAGGGAGACAGAGATACATGGACAGAAGGAGAAATTTAGAGAGAGATTAGGACAGAAAGTCAGCTAGAGGCTGCCTCTGTGGATTCTCTTTGGAAAAGCAGAGCTGTTCAGATCCGCAAGCAGAGTGGTGGGCCAGGCTTCCTGGCAACACCAGGGTCGCTGAGTTCCCCGGCAGTCGCACACAGAGCGTACAGAGGGGAGTCACAGTGAATCAGACTTTGCCTGCATATGCCATTAACTACTGGACAAGTCCCTTGCCCCTTCTAGCCTCAGTTTTCTTACCTGTAAATGAACAGAATGGCCTCACAGTGGTGAGAATCAACCTGAAGACATGTGAAGAATATGGCTTTCAGTACATAGTGATATGGGAAATCTGCAGTGGGGCAAGGGAGTATGTATTTTTAAGAAGAGTTTAACATCAGATCCATGTGGCAGGCAGTATCATGGAACCACTGAGAGCATGTCCCGGGGGCCAGAGGCTGCCTGAATTCAATCCTGACTCTGCCACCAACTGGGAGACCGTAGGGCTTCTCCTCTCTGTGGCCCAGTTTTCTCATCAGAGAAATGGGGACAATAATACAAACCGCCAACGCCTGGTGTGAAGATCAAGTATGTTTGTAAAGGACTCAGAACAGTGCCTGATAAGTACGTAAGTGCTATATTCGCGTCTTTTGAATAATCACTCAAGCAGCTAGGTTGCTTCTGGCCACACACAACCTCTAATGGGTTTTTCTGGTTTCGATATTCCATAATTCTCGGCCCCACTCCTCCCTAGAAGAAAAAGGGGACTGGCCCTCTTTAAACTCTGGTCTTAGTGGAGAGCTCTCAAGCCCCACTCCAGACTCACTACTGAATCAGCCTCAATGTGAATCAGGCTCTTTTAAAACTACAACTTTGAACAACACCATGTCAGATTAGGCAAGGTTATTGACACTGACATGGAGCCACCAAATCACCAATTTGAAAAGACTCTTCAGATCCCTGGTCACATTCTTTCCAAGCACACATGGAACGTTTAAGAAATAAAATAAGAAACACATTCCAGGTCACAAAGCAAATCTCCAAAGTACCCAAACAGTAACATCACACGTGCCACATTTTCTAAACAAAATGCCATTAGAAATAGCCATGATGCCAACATCCCACCCCTACATCAATAGAAATATAAAACATACTTCTAAATAACTCATGGAATAAAGAATTCACAGTAGAATTTTTTAGATATGAGGGCAGGGCTTTTTGGTTGTTTTGTCCACTGATGAACCCATAGAAACTAGAACAGTGCCTGGCACATAAACAGCCGATAAGAAGTAAAAGAATAAATGATAAGTTAAATGATAAGAAATTTACATGCTTTGATAAGACAAGAAATAAGACTGGAAATTAGTAAACACCCAACAATAAAGAATAAAGAGTAAGCCCAAAGAAAGAATAAAAAAAATAAGAAGAGCAGGAATACATGAAATAGAACACAAACAATAGAAAGGATAAATTAAACCAAAATTTCCCTTTTTTTTGAAAAGGCTAATAAAATAGATCAATAACTGGCATACTGATCAGACACGGAAAAAGAAAGACAACATAAACAACATTTGGAATCATGCAGGCAATACAATTACAGATGTGACAAAGACTAGTAGCTTCAAAAGACAGTTCTGTGAAGGATTTCATACCAGTAAGTTTGAAAATACATATAAATGGACAACTTCCTAGGAAAATGATCTAATGACATAGAATTAAGAAGACAATGAAAACCTGAATAGAATAAATCCAGTAAAAAAAAAATCAAAAATTAAAAATTAAAAATCTACCCACAAAATACCCAGCAGTTGGCCCAGACATGTTTTACCAGACTTTGGAGAATCCTGCCCTTTTATAATGTATTGCACAGAATAAAAAATAAGAAATAATATAAACTCATAACATGAAGCTTTTATAACCTTAGCACCAAAACCAGACATATAGTACAATAAAGGGAAACTCTAGCCTAGGTTCACTAATATATGTGGATGCAAAAATCCTCAAACCAAATACAGCAGCACACTAAAATAAGTACATGTGGCCAAGTTGGTTTTTACGGAGAATACATGTGTAGGTTAACTTAATAGTTCTGTTAATTAAGTTCAGGAGACCCAAAGGTTAAAGGAGAAAAGCCACATGACTATTTGAATTGATATAGAAAAAAGATTTGATAATTTAAAGTATCCTAGCAATATAGGAACAAAGAGGAACCATCTGATAATGGTATCAACAAAAGACCACAGCAAATATCCTATTTATGGATAAAATATTAAAAGCATTCCATTTAAAATCAGGAATAAAATAATAAAATAAAAACATACATTTGTATTCAACACTGTACTAAAGACCCTGTTCACACAACAGGACAATAAAACAGAAATAAAACGTAAGAAGTGGAAAGAAGAAAAACCCAAATTTCCATTATTTGCAGAGAATGTGCTTGTAGACACAGAAAATGTAAAAGACACTTCCATTTCTGGCATGTGGTAAACTCAGTGTGGAGGAGACCCCTTCCAAGTACAGAAAACATATTAATGCTTGTTAAAATATACTAAACAATACTTTCTGTAGGCATGCCTGACCTGGTGGTGCAATAAGGGAAGAATCAATTCTAAATGAATGCACCAGTCTACCAGTTCTGAACTGATAGACAACTAATAACAATCAAAAATTATCTTTACAACTATAAGAGAAATTGAAAAATGTATTTGGCTGTCATCATTAAAACTCCCATTATATACTCATTTCTTTTTTGACCCATAAATTCTTTTGGAAAATTTTTTTTCAGTGTTAAATATATGAGGGAAATTTGGGTTATCTTTAAAAATGATTGCTAAATGAATTACATTGTGGTCAGAGAATATGATTTTTATAATACAAATATTGTGAAACATGTTCAGACCTGCTTCCTAGTCAATTTTCATAAATGTTCCACCATATGGAAGATTTCAACATAACACATTCAGTGATTAGATAATGTAAGAAAACAAAAATCCAGCAGGTTACAGAAAATTGGAAGCTCATGATTAGCAAACATGATCTAATAAATAAAGAACACTGCACTACATACCAGATCCATGTTTTATCAGTAAATTCTATCAAGCAATCAAGACAATGCCAATATTCATCATAGAATGCTGTAATCACAGTAAAAACAAACCATAGGCTGACAGAAGATATTTGCAGTGCATATGACTAACAAGCAGAGTATCCATGAAGAATTCCTATAAACTAATAAACAAACAATTCAACAGGAAAATGAGCAAATAAGAAGCACAAACAATTCACGTGGCAAATAAACAGAGGAAAAGATGGTTGCTTTTACTAGTAACCCAGAAAATTAAAACCATCTATAGAAAGCCATGAAAACTGGTCTTTACTGCACACTACACACAACAAATTCCAGGTAGTTCCAAGATTCTTGGGAAACAGCAATTTTTTAAATATTTTAGGGGGAAACAATGAAATTGCTTTATGATTTGTGAGGGAGAGAAGGATTTCTTAAACAAAACACAGAGACACAAATAAAATTTTAAAAACAATAGATTTGAATAAATTCAAATTAAAAAATCTGATGAAACAACATTTAACAACTATCAATTGGCAAAATTTAAATTCTGCTATCAGTCTGGACTGATAAGAATGTATAAATTAGTGGGAATATAAAATAACCCAGTCATTTTAGAAAACAATTTGATTATATCTTGTAAAGAGGTGTATCCTCTAAAAGTAATTCCATTCCTAGAGAAATTCTTACATAAATGCTCCAAACACGTTTGTAAGAGGATTCAAAACTGCATCACTAGTGGGAGAAAATAAGGCATCAACCTCAGTGCCCTTAAACAGGAAAGTGGAGCGATCAAATGATGGCATACTAATCTAAGAAATATGGTAATTCAGTTTAAATGAAAGCACTAGAGCTCCATGTATCAAAATGCATCTGTCTAAGGCAATGCCAACGAAAAAAGCAAGCAACAAAATAATCTGTATAACATGATACCATTTAGGTAAAGCTTACAAACATGCAAAAAAATAGGATTTGTGTGCATGCATGTTAAGTAATAGTACACACATATCCATGAAAATGGTAAACACAAAGTTCAGAATATTCATAACCTCTAGAAAGAGAAGGAGCAGGCATACAAAATGAGGGGCTATACGTATGCTTCACTTCTGTAAGTAATGACATTTTAAAAAAAGAGCTGAAGCAAATGTGACAAAATGTTCTTTATGACAAAAGTGCCATGGCTACACAGGTATTCATTAGCTTATTGCTTAGATTTTTTTGTGTGCTCAAAATATTTCACAGCTTTAAAAACATATTATCATTTCCTCTAAGCACTCAAAGCAGAAATTCCTCATTTAATGTTTCTAGCAATGTTCATTCACCTTCTACACAACCTCTTCCAGAAGTGGGGTGCTCACCACGATAGATTACATATTCAGAATGCCCAGTATCGGACCTGACAAGGATGTATGCTATTTTTGGAATTTTTCAGTCTTAGATGCAAAAGAGCAAAAAGATTAGAGGGGAAAAGAGAGAAAGGAACTCATTGCATTTAATACATTTGCAAAATTGCAATAAAATATTTCAAAGCATTAGCTAGTTGCCAGAATACATAAATGTCTAAGACCCGTCGTGACTCTTGCATTACCAAGATTGCCATCATCCATCACAATCTCTACCCACCCCGTCCATGTGGCTGCTGCGACATCCCCAACCAGTCACTGCCACCTCACAGGTGCCCTGCTCACAATGTCAACATGTGCCATGACAGCAGCTCCTTCTTTACTTTTTATAATAACATGGTTTTTTAATGGGCAGGCATAAAATAATCTTCTTTTTATAACAATCCTGTCATTGGAAGCTTCTGGTATTTATAAAGTTCTCGAAAAAAGCAGCCTTTTACTGAACTTGGTGATGCAGCCAATTCTGTTGGTGGGCAGATTTGACTGTTAAAAAAGTTCTTCCCCAAGGAATCTGAAATCTGTCTTCCCTGAAACTTTTCACCACTTGGACCTGATTCTGCCCTTGGAAACCCTGAGATGAGCTTCTCTAGTAAGAATAAGTGTGTTGTGTGCATGTGTGTTGTGTGTGTGTGTCTGTTATACATCCTATACATGTTTCCTATATATCTTTTCATTGTACCCCACGTTTTCTGTGCTTATAAAGGAAATATTCCCATTTCTGAGTCTGCCAAGATTCACACAGGAGGGAACTGCAGGCAAAGAAACTAACAAAGATTATAACAAGAATTATTTGAAAAATGCATAGACCTTAAGGTGGTTATGTTTTTAAAATGTACCTACTTAAAGTAATTGAAATCAGAATATCAATTGCCTGTCACTTCTGGGAAAATCGTACCTTTGGTTAAGAAACATAATTTCACTAACAGATTGTTCATCATTATGGCTTTTATACAGTTGGAATCCAACACAGTTTCATTGAAAAAAATTATGACACTTGATTTTCTTAAAAGCTGGTGATTTATGAGGACCACTTAGTAGGTATATAGGGAATATTTTATTGGAAATGGAGATGGTGCATGATGACATGTTCTTTTAGGGAGTAGACTCTGGGTGTGTGATATGTATATACTTATGAACAATTATAACTGTAACAGAGGAAAAATCAAACATTGGATAATGTCCTCTTCTCACAGACAGAGAGAAGGGAGGAAAAAAAGGCAAGAAGAGAGGAGGGCAGAGAGAAGGAAGGGAGTAAACTCAGCCCATTTTACACAGTGAAGATTCAAGGGCGCCAGACCTCAACCCCGGGCTTCCCAGCAAAGAACCACAGTGTCTTCCCCCAGGATCGCACGTGCACACAAAGGGAGGACTAGGCAGGGCCCTTGCGGGATTAAACTATCTATAGTTGCTGGTCCTCCAAAGGGGTGTGTGATAAAGGGTCATCCTGGGTACCCAAATTCACGCACTATTGCATCTGCTTGATTCATGCCTAATATCATGTAAACAACTATGAATTCATACAAATTCTGACTATTGTTTTTGGCCACTCTGTGGCTTCCTGAACAAATATTAAAAGGAATTCTCTGAAACCTATCATAACTGTTGGTTTTTCCTCTTGAGTCCTGATGTTTTTAGCTTCTCTAGTCCAGCCCTGAGCAGGGGTCTGTGTTTAATTTAAGACAGTCTCTACGTCCCAGGCCCAAACTGCCTCAGACCGCTCCAGCTCTCCTCTTTCCACCCATTTCACATTGAGAGGCTCTGCAGCTCCTTCCAAAGGCCCAATGGTGCCGGGTCAGACAGGCTCACAAAGACCCTTGGCTTGGGAAGGAGAGAATGCCTTGGCCTTTGTTCAAGGGTTCAACCTGGTTGTGGATCGACCCTGTACCCCATGCTTTCTGAGGGAGAGTCGGGACGTCATGGAAAAAGCGATGGCCTGCGGGTCAGTGACACTGTTCTCTTCTGGCTCGGCAACCACCCAGCCAGCTATATGACCCCAGAAATGTTCTTGAACCCAAATTCCCAGCTCATAAAGCAATTTCATATGCATCACCTCCTTGCCTCTCATAAAAACTCTACAGTTCATCTCACTCAGAATGAATTCATAGCCCTTGCTGTGGCCAACGAGGCCCTACACGATCCTGTCTCTGGCGCCCTTTCAGACCTCATCCTCTCCCATACTCCTTTTCGTGCTTTCTGTTCCTTTCACACTGGCCTCTTGACTGTTCCTCAAATGCGTCAGGAAGATTCCTGCCCCAGGGCCTTTGCGCTTACTGTTTTCTCCCTGTATGCTCTTTCCCCAAATCTCTATACCAGTCACTTTCTTCATGATGATGCCTGCTCAAACATTACCTTTACCAGCCAGATCTTCCTTGTCCACCCTACTGAAGAATAGTTCTTTTCCCTCTACTGCCTGTCCCTTTTCTCTCTGTCCCCTTACTCACTTCATCTTTCTTCATAGCAATCATCACCCTCTGAAACATTGTTTGTTTTTCTGTCTCTGTCATTGTCTTCTTTGCTCACTGCTGTAACCCTGTGATCTAGAACAGTGCCCAACACATAAATGCAAGAATATATTTTATACCTGAGTCAGTGGTGTTGTTTCCTCAGTTATATGTCAGGCAAATGAGAGTTAGAGAGGTTAAGTAAGTTGCCCAAGGACATGGAGCTAGTAACCACAGTGGTGCTCACTCACCTCACTCAAAGTTCGAAGACCAGGGTCTACTTCCAACTTCTCTAGTCGGCTGCATTTACCAGCTGGGTGACTTTGGGAAAATGACTTATCCACTCTGGATTTTGAACTTTATTTAACAATGTAGCATTTTTAATTTGCACAGCTTTCCAATTTATATAATTCATTTAGGTCTAATCTTGTTTGTTCCTACCAGTCACATCACTCTGTGAGTTAGCAGGATGAATATCAATCCTAGTGGTTCAGAGAAGTCAAATGCCTTCCTAACATAACCCAGTTAGGAAGTGGCAGAAGCAAGCCTTCTCACCCAATTCAAGGCCTGAGGTCCGCTCTAGACCTACTCTGTTCCCCGCTTCCTCCCCCCAGAGGATGCTTGTTCGACTTCCTAGTATCAATATGATTATACAAATTCCATGTATTTCAGGGCTTGCCTTTGAAACACTTCCCATCTTCCCAGCTGTCAACTGGTCTCCCCTTCCTCCGAACAGATGGCATATATGGAATTTACACTACTCGATGCTGGTAAACTGTCTTGGGTTCATGTTATTCTAAGTGATATCTTCTAACTAATAAGACATTATTGACAGATAATACATCCCAATATTGTCCACTTTAATGTTTCAAATACCATCTGAATGTCAAATTTGTATCTCTGGCCCAGTGTTCTCTTCTGGGCTGTGGATCCAAATGCTCAAGTGACTTCTCCATGTGGACGTCTTACAAACGCCCTGGTTCACTATGTTCAAAACAGAACTCATGATCTTTCCCCCAACTGCTTCTCCTCCAATCTTCCCATCTTGTAAATAAAATCGCCACCTCCCAGATGTTCCAACAAGATGCCTACGTGTGGTTCTGATCCCTTCCACTAAGTGAACACTGCCTGCTTGAGTTGCATCTACTCCTCCTCCTTGTCCTAGAAGACACTGTCATCACTGACGTGTACCTGCTGCACAGGGCGTCACATCCCCAGTACTCCATTTGGCAGCCAGAGCACTTTAAAGTGCAAATATGAGCAGGTAGTGTCCCTGCTTTTAAAATCTTTTAGTAACTTCCTATTGGTCTAAAGGAAAAGGCCAGGTCCTTAACCAGGCCTCCAAAGCTCTGCGTGATCTTCTCCTTGCCCTTCAGCTTCATCTGGAGCCACAACAATATTGCCCTCAACAATATGTTCCACAGGGCAGGCATTCGTTCTCTTGCTTGGCCTGCTCACCATGTCCCCTGCTCAGTTACACAGTGTTCAGGACTATGGCCCCAAATCAGACTGCCTAGGATCGCCTGGGTCACTCACCACCCTGTGACCTTAGGTACATTACTTATCTCTATCTCAGTTCCTTATCTACAAGATGGAGACAATAAAGGTACATACCTGGTAAGTCTTATGTTGTAAAGACTACAAGCACCTCATGTGGGGCCTCCACAGTACACGTGAGCTCTTCTCAGCCTCCCTCTTCCCTTTTCGCCTCACCAACTTCTACTCATTCTTTCAGTCTTTGTTAAGTGTCAGGGCATCAACAGAGCTTCCCTCAGCTCTCCAGAGGGGGCCAGTTTCTCCTGTTTCACAGTCTCACACCACTCATGGAATAAAGTTATGATATAAATAATTATTTCCACATTTAAAATCTGTCTTCCCCATACACTGTAAGCTCCACAAAGACCGAGATCAAATCTGTTCTGCTCACTTTTGCATCCATAGCTCCTAGCACAGCATCTGGCACATAGCAGGTGCTCAATAAATACTGACTGAATAAGTGATTCAATACAGTATCACTTAGGATCCTTTGCAAATCCCCTCTAGTTTGGTTTTTCCAAAACCCTCCATTTAGGAACTATACTTAGTACACAATTAACTAAATGCATTGCCCCCCACAAACATTGCTGGTGGTTCCCCAATATCCATTCTCAGCCTTTCTCAGGGTGTTAGAGTCTTCTCTTTAGCTAGGTACATGGGGGTGCAGAATAAAAACTCGCTGGCCTCCCTTCCCTTAGGTGTGGTGAGACCTGGCTGACGGGATACAGGGAGAAGTTGTGCACACACTTTATGGATCCCACCTTCAGAGGACAGAGGGTGCCCTGCCCCTCAACATTCCTCCTTCTCCTAAGAGTAGTCTTCATCAAAATACTTTTAATTGCAACTCCTTCCAAGTACTGAACCTCTCCACCACTACAATCAGGAAGGGACCCTATTCAACCTAGGGTTTGGCAACCAACCAGGCCTCTAGGAAAGTCATGAGGGGGCTTGAAACCATCCCCAGCGTCCTCACCCCCTGAGCTTACCCTGACTTCTTTACCCATATGCATGGCTCTGCATTCATAGGTAATTTAGTCAATTTCTTTGAGAATCTACTTATATTTTCTGCTTATAACACATTTAGGGAAAATGAGTGAGCCCATTACCCTCATGACTGCCCCCCCTTGGTCCTCTGCCCTCGCAGTATGGTCTGGCAGTGGGGAATTCTAGGGGAGCCCAAACCTTAACTGAGAGGTGGGGGTGTGGCTCCAGTGACTCAGGCTGGTAGCCCAGCTGTTCTGTAAGGACAGGAAGCATTGTGGACTAGAAGGAGCGAGCCATGGATCAAACCGCAGAAGAAAAGGGATGGGGCCCCGGGAGGTCCCAGGGGTGCTGGATAGTGCTGGGAAGTAGCAAAGTTACAACATGACAGTGAGTATGGGGCACCAGGGGGCAGGGCCTTGACCCTGGGCCATGTTGAAGGAGATGAGCTGGGCTGCTGGGGTTGAGGATTCAGTACTGCAGTAGAAGTAATGGCAGGGAGGGGGGTGAATGAAGAAAGGTGTCAAGAGGAGGTAAGAAACTGAAAGTGAGACCAGTGTGATCACGTAAGTTCTCCCTGAAGATGGGAAGACTCCCATGCAAGCCCAAGATTACAGAGGCTTTGAGTCTAGGATGTCGGGCCGCTTGGTAACAAGTGATTGCCGAGGAGAGCAAGGGCAGCCCTGGCTGCTGCGAGACCTCCTCAGAGACCCCAGTGCTGCCGTCAGCTCCGCAAACAGGAAGACGCGGGGCACTCAGGACTCTCCACTGTCAGCAATAAGGTCAGAGATGACCAAGAGCAAAATTAAGCCTTTTGTCAATAGTTTGCCCAGCACCGCAGATTAGTTGCATCCTCCCTTTTCCAAAGAACAGTTTGATTTTACAAGTTCTTTCGCATAAACAGTCTTGTTAATATGAGTTGGTATGGGGGAGCCTCACAGAGAGAAGGCAGTGTTAATAGGGCCTTATTAACCATTTGCAGACTGATTGGTAGATGGATTTTTGGACTCCAAGGTCAAATTCTAACCATGAGCAGATAGAGAAAATCAGGAAGTCAAGAGTTATGTTCTTACCAATTTAAAGAAAAAAACTTAAGCTAAGGTTAGAGAATAAAAGTTGCAGGTCTCAAACATGTAGGACACTGTAATTCACTGACCAATTCCCAAGACTTGCTCCTCCCTTAAAAGTCAAGGTTTCGTTTGAAATATGGGGAATCCTGGCAATGCCTGTACATGCTCAGAAAATGTTAAACCTTTCCCTGTCAGCCTTTTGGTACCTTGCAAAACCACGCATGTCATCATCACACACAGGGCAATAACATACTGGAATGTAGAAGAATTAGTTTGGGCTCTTCCCTATGGCTTATAATATTCCAAGGTCTTCCTTGGGATAGTCCTTGAAATCGTTAGCCTAAAAAGGCACTTCAGACCCAAAAAAAACTGTAGAAACAGGTCCCTTGAGCTAGGTAGGCTTTCCGGAGGCGATATTGCCCAGGCTCCTGCCTCTGAGCATATCTATCAGCCCAAGCAAAAGACAGGGAGCCACTAACAGCCTTTAGATGGTTATTTCTTAAAGTTAATGAAAATGCTATGAGATGCAGCCAGGCTCTGAGCTAGTAGCCAAAGATAAAGGGTCCGATGGAACACCTGCCCTCAAAGAGATTTCATCTTGAGAGACAGGAATGTAAATTAATGCTTTAAACTGTCAGTTGAAAATCCCCTCCTAAAAGGAATGTACAGGGTGCTACAGAGCTTAGGGGGGGTGAACTGTGGCTCCCAAAATCATGCATCCAGGTCCCAGCCCCCAGAATGTAAGAGTGACTTTATTTGGAAAAAGAGTCTTTGCAGTTAAGGATCTTGAGATGAGATCCTCCTGGATTTAGTGTGGGGACCTAAGTCCAAGAACTAATGTCCTTATAGGAGACACGAGAAGCGAAGACAGAGACACAGGGGAGAAGGCCATGTGAAGACAGAGCCAGGGATGGAGGGCTGTGGCCATGAGCCAAGGAAAGCCTGGAGGCCCCAGAAGCTGAAAGAGATGAGGAAGGGTCCTCTCCCAGAGCCTTCAGAGGGAGGGTGACCCTGCCAAAACCTTTATTTTGAATTTTTGGTTTCCAAAACCATGAGAGCAATCTGTTGTTTTAAGCCACCCAGTTTGTGATCATTTGTTACAGCACTAGAAATAAACACAAGGGCCAACAGCTAAGTCTGCCTGGAGAGTGAGAGATGGCCTCCCAGTGGAGACAATATTAGCCCTAACTTTTCTAGAACAATAAGGAAAAAGTGCTGAACGAATAGGGGAAAGCATATTCCAAGCAAAGGGACTTGCATGCGCAAAGTCACTGAGGCATGTTCAGCAAGATGCACTAGGAACTGCATGCGGTTTGGAAATGCTTGGCAGAGAGTGTTCACATGGGAGAGCTGGAGATGAAGCTGGAGAGGTGGGTCATGTAGGGCCTTGTGGGTAAAGCCAAGAAGCTGGAAAATAATCTCAAACACTCTGGAGAGCATTAGAGGATTTTAAGCAATAGAGTGTCATAATCAGATTTACATTCTGGATGGATCCCTCTGACATGGCTGGAAGGGGGCCCAGCAAGGGGGCCAGGGCCCAGTTAGGAGCTTGCTGAAGGGGTCTGGGCAAGATGCAATGAGAATCTGAACTCAGACAGTGAGGAGAAAGAGATAAACACAAGAGACGTGAGGTAGGTAGACCCAGACTGACAGGGTTCATCAGATTCACACCGAATCTTCACACTCAGTGTGACTTAACAAGAAGAAAATGTGCATTTGTTCTTGTTTTACATTTTTTTTCTGCTATTTTTTGACCCAAGGATATAGATAATAGATAAACATCAATATTTTAAGGTCTCTTTGTGTCTCAAAGTACTTTAAACATTTCCTCCCAGAAAGCAGACAGTCAAGTCATAATTGCCATTTGGGGGAACTTTGGCAGGTGGTGAAGGAGAAAGTGAAATCCCCTCAACCCTGTGTGCAGACATCATAATCAATGTTGTGACAACATGTAAAATAAATAGCCAATAGTGCAGAGAGGGGAGATTTTTGGAGCTTCCTGGAAGAAGAATGGAAGATGACACACGGTTGGGTTGACTCCAGGGAATTTGGAACTCAGGGCTTGTTTACCGAACAGCTGTGACCAAGTCCCCTATGGCATGACTCACCCTGGCAGCCCCACCACCTTCCAGAATTCAAGTTGCCAGACTCCTTTGCTGGATCCAAAATAGGAAAACTCATACCGAATCCTTCCACCATCTACTGTCCATGACATAGGCTAAAAAATCCAGGAAGCGGGGTTTCCCAACTCCACCATTCCCCTCGTGGCTCAACTGGCCCAGGGACACTAATCTCATTTTCTCGGGGACCCACCTCAAGCCCTCCTTCTGTCTGCCATCTCCCACTTCTGCCAAAGAGAGAAGACAGAGGGTGAGATGCTAATGCTGGAAGAAACAAGATCCAGTATCAGGACCTGGCCCTGAGCCTGCTGACTTGGAGCAACCTCCCTGCTCCTCTCAGGCCTGCCAAAGTTCTAGCCCATTCTTTTCACTTTCCCACGTGTGGATTATCTGCCCTTCCACCAGATCACTGTGGAGTAACCTTTGCTCGGCAAAGGCTCAAAAGACACAGAATCACTTTGGCCAGATTCACACTAGTCCCCAATCTCTGCTTATGTGTCCAAGACTCTGAGTCCAAAGAGGATCAAGAGCAAACCACACGTAAGGATTCACTACACTTCCTGCCATCCAAACACAGACTGAACAAGGACAGAGAAGGCAGGGAGGCTGGCTCTGGGAGCTCCAGCCGCAGCTGAAGCCACAGCAGGTTGTACACCATTTGCAAGAAATATCAGCCCATGGCCAGGCCTGAAAAGCTTGGTGCTACTGTCAGCTTCGTTTCCTTCCTGGGCCTCCAGAGAGCTGGAAATAGTCCCTAACACACCATTTATGGGATGAAGGCTAAAAACTACGGCGAGAGGGATTGTGATATGGTGCTGTGATCAATGAGTGGTAATTAGTATCGTCATTCCTTCTGTCCCCTTCCTCCTATCTTCCTTCTTTTTAGTCTTCTCCTCCCCTCTTCCTTATTCTTGTTCCTTTCCAATGAGTTCTACCTACCTTAACCTTGATTAAGAATTCACATCTTTAGAATCCCAAGGATGCCTAGTTTAAAAGCACAGCATGAACTAGTTATCCTACACTATGTAAGATTGGAAAAGCAAGAGTAAGGAAAAGCAGAAAATGCATTCCAAAGTGAAAGAGTACTATTAGATCAGCTGTGGGGCTAATACTCCATTTTCATGATTCATCAAAAGGGTGTGAAGGTGCACCCCAGGTTCCACAGGGAGACAGAGTGACTGCCCACAGAAAGTTCAGTCAAATGAAAAATGGCACTGAAGTAAATAACAGCATATTAAAGTATTTATCAAGTGCTCTTCTGTGAATTAACAATATTTTCCATAGGTCAACACTGTTTGTGTGTACATGTTGTAAAGCTGAAGGAAAAAAATATCAACATCTCAACAGCAAAACATTTCCCTTTCTCGGAAGTCAGAGTGACCCTGCCTGCCCTCTAAATTGCTTCCAGAAGTTTAAGTTATCAAAGGGAGTTTCATACTCTTTTGGTTGATCATTCAACTGACAGAGACACATTTCCTCTCGAAGCTAAAGCTGCAGCTCATGATTAGACCCTCTTATTCTCCTGCCAAAACCTGGCCTTCATTCAACTGGTGAAATATAGATACTGAGGAACCCAAGACCCATCCATTGCTCCAGAATCATTTTCCCACAATAGCAGTGGGGTCAGAAGATGTAGAGGCTCCAGGATTTGATACAAGTAACCCACCCATTCCCAGGATGTGATAAATGGCTCCCTGGCCAGAACCAGACCCCGGAGACTAAGATCAATGACCCACCTATGCTCCAGAACTCTGTTCTCCCTGCCACATATGCAAAAAGAGCAAAGACCTCCCGCTTTCCCAGAAGGGGCACCCAAGCCAAGGGGAGAGTTCTAGGACAAGAATTAAATGACCTGACCCAGCTTTACTCAGAGCGAACGACTGAGCAATAGCAAGAGAGAGTTAGTTACAGTGGAGTTGCCTCTGCGAACCAGTCCCACGTCAAGGCTGAACCTGTGTCGTTCCTGTAGTGCATTAAGGAAACCCACAACCAAATAAAGATCTTGAGCTTCCAGTGAGCTCTGCTAACATAACCCTTCTAAAAGAACTCAAACCCTTCTCCCTCTGAAATAACAAGTACAGTTATGTTCATCACATGTTCACCCATAGGGTAATAATTTTAAAAAATATAATGCCTTCATATGATGAGTTAATCCAAATAACCCAAAATTCAGGGGGGAAAATTATAAGTGTGTTCATTGTATATTAATTACAGGGGTAAGAGTTAAGAAAACTATACTACATGCACATGACCAAACACTACTCAGGTAATGAAATGATGTACATGAATGGTATTTAATAAGATCGGGAGCTCCTTATGTCCTGAGACTAAGAAATTATGATACAAAATTAACTGTACAGTATCATTTTTGTCAACCATGTGATAATATATGTTACAAAGGGGTTTACAATAGTTTTTCTGGGAAATGAAATAATGGATGATATTTTCCCTTTATACTTTGCTTCCCTTTTTAAATTTTCTACACTTAGCACATGTTGCTTTTATATACGTAAAGAAATAAGTTTCCTAATTTAACAAAGCCATGGTTTTCAGGGAAGAAGACATTGAAGAGGATGTGCTGAGCTGCAAGGTGGCCAGACCACCTCAGCTCTCGTGCTGATCGCTGCCCCCAAGCATGAGCACTGAGGAAAGAATGGTTCATAGTGGTCTCTGGCTCCACCCACAGCACTACATTCTAAAGTCTCTGGCTGCGAGCAAACTATTTCATGACTCACGCTAGGCCCCTGGGCTGGTCACTTCTCTTAAAATAATCCAGCTGGCAAACTGCACACAGTGGTGTTGGAAGGATTTATTCATTCATGTTTATAGACAAACTCTCTGAGATTCTTGGATGGGAGTCCCTTCACGCTACGGAGTGGGAATATTCGGCTGAGTACATTTCCAGGGCAAACTTCCTGCCACAAATTCTCTAAACTCAATGCAGATGCCCAAATTCAGAATGAAATTTATGTAAGTTGGCTAGCAGACCATGCACCATTATAATAAAAAGGAATTGGATGTCAAATGCCTACAGCCAACGGAACACCACCACGTGTGGCCTTCCTGGGGAATCATTAGACTGGGCCCACAGGCCCCGTGCTGGGCCAGCTCTGGGCCATTGATGAGCAGGACTGCTTGGCACTGGGCAGGCATTAACCCTTCCAAGGTTGCATATATCTCCACCACAGGGTGTAAATGGTGCCAGGGAAATCAGTACAGGCCCAGAAGCCCTACCCAGCAAAAATAAAATCATGATGCAGAAAATCCAGGATGTGGCGTCAGAATGCTGGGAAGGCATGAGTATTTTTGAAGAAGAACAGCAGCAGCTCCCCCAGATGAGGAACTGGCTTTGGACAATCTATGGGAGAACAATCGCCCACACAGCAAGCTGCTGCCCCTCTGCAGAGGCCAGCACTTGGTTCTGGCTGTGCGGCCGCCAGCCTGGGACAGTGGGAACTATGCAGAGGCCTCGGGCACTCCTCAAGGCCTGGGATGCTGTTTCCCCTGATCCCATCTCCTACCAGTTGGAGGACAAGCCAGTGTTCATACGTCAGAGAAAACGGAATGGCTCAGTTAGCCCAGGAGATATGAAATTGAACTTCAGAGGCTGGCTTGCAGCCACACCTCAGGGATTCCAGCTGAAAGCCTGGAAAACAGAAGTAAGAAAGGCCGCAAGAGTTGGTTTTGGACATCTTCTTTCAAAAAAGTTTGATTTACAGGTTACAGTTTACAGATCATTGATTTACAGATTACAGGTGCAGAAGGCTAGTTAAGTCATGACTCGCCTCCCTCAGGGCATCCCCCTGCTTCAGTCCCCTAGACTTGAAGGTGGTGCAAAAAATTAATATCCTCTGCTCCTCTCTCTCATGAAGGGACCTATTTCCTTCTACCTCTAGGGTTGGCACCTCACGGACCCCATTCCAGTGGATAGTTCACCTTGAGCTCCAGCTCCAGCCTGCTTAGGGTAGCAGGATGCCATTCTCATAGCACATAGTAGCCTAGTAATATTAAATACAACTATTGCTCTTAGATATTCAAAAAATAGAAGTAGGGATTATTGTATTCTTTCACATATTATGGATTTAGTTGGCTATTAACTGAACCCAACTCAAACATGGTGGCATATAATAGTTTGCTGTTTAGAGGTACCAACTCAAAAGAGGTATGTAAGCCAAGTGGAGACTGGTATCAGTTTTGCTGTAGACTTTATGCACAATTATTCATGAAAATTTCACATGAGCTGCCCCATCTGAAAGAAGAGGGGGCCACATAGACATGCTTCTCCCAGGAAGATTGGGGGAATAAATAAGGTAACCACTGAAAGCATGGGGCGTCCCGGGCAGGGGCACAAGATCAGTATGGATTCAGATTGTTATTTCTAGCAAACAGAAGGATGACATTTGGTTTTATTGAACAGATAAACGGCAATAACCTGGGAGAGAGAGAACATGGCATGCTCCAGTTTCTGAAAGGTATTCCTCAAAAATGTAAGGAAACCTCCCTCACTGAAACAGAGAAGAAACGAAGGTGTGGCAAGCCTATGTAAGGGGGACACAGAGAATGGGTGTATTTAGGATGCAGGCTTCCTCAGCGACCCCAGGACCAAGCCAGGGGGTCTAAAGTCCTGCTGCCTCTAACCAGAGGAACAAAAGCACAGGAACAGCCCTGCCATCCTCTAGGACAGCGGCAAGCGAGCGTGCCAAGCGTGCTCCCCCTCATAGCGCGTTCCCCTCTCCAGGGAATCTCCATCCAAATCCCTCAGCAGTTCACAGTCTGCTTAAGGGGTGATAAACCCAACAGAGTTATGGAGTGGAAAGAACTGTGAAATTAGCGGTGGAAGGCACGTGCCTGTGTCAGGTAAAGGGTTATGACCAGTACTGGCCCTTGTCCTGTTGCTTCTCAGACCTGCCTGCCCTTTGCTCTGATATACAATGTAGGAGGAGTGGTCCCTGCATCACATCTCCCAGACTCCCCCCTCAGGCTAGATTCGGCCAATGGGAGGGTCAGCAGGTGGATGGAAAAGACACTGCAGATTATTCTTCCCCACCCAGCTGCTTCATGAAGTAGCCACAACTCCCCCTGACTCCCAGGTCCTTCTGGCTGCCCTTCCCTCAGTGGCCCCATCTCCCACCATGGCTCCAGTTCCCAGGGGGCCTGGCCCTGGGCTCTGGGAACACCACCTCCTACCTCAGTGCCCCAGCCTCCTGCTGCTGCTGATCTCTGGGTGCCTCATGATCTCTGTTTAGCTTGTCAGCTATTCTGACACCTTTCTAACTAACTTCCTCTGTATTAAATTCTCTCTACTTATCCCTGGGCTCCTGGTTCTCTGACTGGATCTTGGCTGATGCACGTTAGGATTGAGGACCCTTATACCATTGGTGCAAACCCCCCAATCTCCGTATTGTAAGGGGTCCAGCTGCCAGCTGCCAGCATCTGTACCTCTGTGCCTGAGGCCTTTTTTGGTAACCTGAGCCTCTTCTGCTCATATGCATGTTCAAGGCAGGCCACAAGTGCAGGAAAATTCACACACACACACACACACACACACACACACAGGGCCTCCCTCAACATGAAGGATATAAGCTAGTGTACACCCAGCTCTCTCAGCCCTCAGGCAGTAAAACTGTAAAGCGCCTGTACCAGATCAGCTCCCAGAATTCCCCAGAGAAACACAGCTCCAGTTGTCCACAGCAGCAGCTTGACTGACAACACGCTTCCCTTCTCTGTCTCTTTCCCACGCTACTGGGGTTTCTACCTCCCAGATAAATTTTGCACTTGAATCCTTGGCTCAAAGTCTGCGTCTGGGGAAACCTAGACTAAATACATTAAAAGTAAAGTAAGGACCTTTTTTTCTTTTCCTCCAAGGTCATTACTCTTTGTGGAAGTTAGGAAAGTAGTGTCCAGGAAGAGCACAGGGCCCCCTCAGCCATAGCGCTGCAGCTGGCGAGCATGGACGCATGCACCAGCGGGGCAAGGCGTGGCTGGGCAGGTGGTGGCAGGCGGGGAGGTTCCTGCAGCCTCTGCCGGCCTGGGGAATGACTCTTAGAAGGGCACAGTCTCGAGGCCTCTATCTTCTCCGACCATGAAAGAGCAATCCCACCCGTTTTCTTTCCAAGTACCTTCTGACCATCATGGCAGAGAATCACAGGAAGCCAGAACACCTTTGACCCCAAAGAATCTTCTAAAACAACATTCTTGATTATCTGGCACATGAAGGGGAAGAGAGCAAAGGAACCTGAAGGGCTTGGGTGTGCTTCCAGTGAATTCTAGGCAAGTGAAATAATGACCTTGGCCCAGACAGCAAAAGACAAATTTAATTTACATGCTTCAGGCCAACTATGGAAAAATCATTTAGACAGAAAAAAGAGAAGTCCAAACTGCAAGTCTATAGCAGCACACATCACACATACCCATGGTATGTGCCGGCCTCTGTTAGTGACTCTGCTGTCCCGACATTCCCCATCCGTGCACAGCCTGGTGTTTCCATGAGGCTCTGGTCTGAAATACCATCCCGAATTTGCCCAGCCTCAACTCCGAGGCTGGGTCCGCTGATTCTCCTCCCCCATGGCTGTGGCTGTCTGGTCTCTCTCAGCTTCTCCTCCATAACCCAGGCTTCAGGACTCTCCTTATTTGTAACTTCTTATTTTAGACCCACGCCAGTAGAAATGTACACAGTGAGCACAGGAGAAGGCCTCATGCTAGCCAAAGGTTCTGTGCTGAGAAGGGCCTGTCAGCTGAGGCAGGCCAGAGCCCCTGTCTGATGGCCCGGGCCACCCGAGGAGGCTCTTGGTGGGATGAATGACTCACGTGTCCCACAAAGGAGATGTTTATGGACACATTCTCTGCTTCCCTGGCATCCTTCTCCATGAAGCCCAAGCCACCCTGGAGAGTGTAAGTATAGCAAAGTCTTCTGGGTAAGAAGCCATCGAGTTTATTTTTAAATCCCAAGGATTTAAAAGCATGTCTATAATCAGGAACTCTCAGTTCCATCCTAACACATACACACACACATGCAAAGAGAGAGAGAGAGGGAGAGAGAAAGACAGAAACAGAGAGAGAAGGAGAGAGAGAAAGGGAGGGAGAGAGAGGAAGACAACAGAGACAAAGGCAGGGGCAGAGAACAACCACCCTGAGGCGCACCAGCCCTGAAGCCTAAGGGGTCAGTGGGGGGCCCGAGAGCAAGGGCAGAGAAGCCAGCCCGCCTGGCACTCCCCAAGCACTTTGCCACAGACGTGGCCACCCCCCGAAAACATTCCTGCAACTTCAAAACTCACTATTAATCTTTGTAAAACTTTTCTGCTCTTGGCTGTCTGCTCTACTCTTACATCTCTATAGAACTTAGGAATTCTCTGTCCAGTGGTTCCCAAAGTCTCAGTTTGCAGTACCCTTAACATCTCAGTAATTTCTACACAATGGGGCTAAGCTAAAAGAGCTATTTAACAGTTCTATTTCTTACACAGTTAAGTCCAAATAATAAGTACTGATGTCCTAATAACTTAGTAGTCATTTGGGGGAAAAAATGCAAATAAATTGAAAAAAAGGTATATATCATTCTTAGTCATACTTACTTACTAAAAGGATGTGTTCACCTGTCGGACACTATCCAACTTCTCAGACTTCTCAGATGGGATGTGACCACTATCACCGTCTGCTCCATGGTGGCTGTGTGCAGAACTGGTACTGCAGCCACAGAGATCAGCCTCACTAAGATGTGATGATGCTGAACAGTATGTCGTGCAATTTTCAACATCGACACTGGTGAGGTAGTAGTTTGTGTGGTATTTGACAGATGTTTAAAATGTTTAAAAATTCCACAAAACTTCTGAGTTCACTGAGGCACCCTGGGGTGCCTCGGGGCATAGTTTGGGAAACAGTCTTCCTGCCTTAAGAAATGTTCTCAACATAATGAAATTGTTTACCTATGACTTTCTCCTGTGTGTGTGTGTGTGTGTGTGTGTGTGTGTGTGTGTGTGTGTGTGTAAATAAATCCACAACCAAAACAAATAAATGAATAAAGTTCATACATGAACAAAAGTACATAAGAAAGGATGTGGCAGGATCCAAACCAAACTGAAAGCTGCGGCGACCTCCATTGGGGAGGTGAGGTGCAGGGAGCCTTTCATTTTATCTGTGATGTGGGACTTTTCTTGAAGATAATGTTTCCACGTGGCTCTGTTGTGACATGGGTAGCACACTGGACTTGTAAAACAATTGTCAACAAAAAAAAGCTCACAATTTTAATGTAGCCATTCCCAAAAACGTTACCTACAACACTACTTCAGACAGTGCTGAATTCTGTGCCAGCTCCGGGGAAGGCGCTGATCTCGCAAAGCCGTCTGCCGGCTCCGTGGGCACACGGACAGGTGAGCACGCACTGCCTGGCGCCTCACAGCTTCCCTCAAGGGAACCCCCTTCGACAGGGGCTCTCAGGGGCGGTAGTCAGAACTGCCTGCAGGCTTTTCCACCCTGACCCCTCCCGCCGCCTTCCCAGAGCCTCACTGCTCACTCCTCACCACCTGACGCTGTGGGAGGGAGGCAATGAAGCTGGCCCTTTGGTGTCTGCAGCTGTTGCCTGGAGGCCGCTGGCAAGGACCACATTTCCCAGCCTGCCTTTCATCTAGGTGGAGCCGCGAGGCTGGATTTCACCAATGAGGGAAAGGGAGGCAGAACTTTGCGCTTCCAAACTTGTCCTGAACTACTGCTAAGAAGACATCCCTATCGTATTGTCAAACAGGACTGTCCCCCAAGCCCCTTGCTGCATCCATTTCTCTGCTCCTTTGCCCTCTTTCCCTTGATGAGAATGTCCTGGTGAGGGAATTGGGGGTTGGGGGGGTGCAGGGACCAGAGGTGAGAAATGGAAGCTGTTCACCACCCTCAACCCTAAGTGATGGCAGAAAAGTGAGCCTGAGAGAGACAGAGAGAGAGGGGAGCCAGAGCTGAAAACAATGAATAAAAAACTCCATTGAAACAACATCTAAAAATAAATACATAAATAGACAACTATAAAATAAAATGGTAAACGGACATAAAATTGTCAGGGGCAGCCTTCAGTAACAATTCTACTTTTTAAGTTGTGTTCCACCAAGAGAACTGCACTGTACGGTGACCTGTTTCATTGTTCTTATGACCAAATATAAGGAAGTCCTGGGAGGCAGGGACTGCTGGCCTGCAGCACAGGACTTCAGAGCTGACCACCCTCTGCCTGCGGGGCCAGCTCCCTGCGCCGCCCTCAGCGCAAGTCAGAGCCCACCGCTTTCCTGCAGCCACTCCTCACATCATGCAGGAGGTAGGAGAGAAGGAAGACCCAGGAGGGCCCCAATCAGAACTCAGTGTTCAGTTTGCATGGGTTCTGGGTGCAAATCCACAGAACACCAGCTCACAAGGAGGACCAGACACTGTAAGCACCGAGGTGACTACGAGGCTTTCCGAAATGGACCCAGGCTCAAGCCGCACCCCAGCTCCTCATCATGTGGATCTTAAGTCCCTTTCTGTCCCCAGTGCTTCTGTGGCCAGTGAGGAACCTGCTAATCACTAAGAAGAGTCTGAGAGAATCACCTAGATTCATCAGGTTATTCTGGTCACTCAGTGCCTCCAAAAGAAGGCCTGGAGGGAACTTCAGTCTTCCATAGTACATTCTGCTGAGGCACCCAGGGCCCCTGTGGAAGGCCAGGGCTTCTCCCCTTCGTACAGAGAGCCTCCCTCCCCAGCCCCCCCCCCCCCGCTCCCCCTGCTCTGACAGTCCTGAGCCTCCTATTGCTGTTGTCCTAGCCTCCTGTCAAAGGCCCCACAATTATGCATAATTTATTCCACATGTTTGTTTGTTGCGCCTGCCAGAGGCATCTGTCCTAAATGTTTCAATACTTTAACTTTAGATGAATTTTCTTTTGAAATAATTGTCCCCAGGGTGGTGCACTGAACAGTAAATTAACACCAATCTATCCACGGGCCTCCTCTTGGCACATGTTTTAGCTTCAATGCTCCCCATAAAACATTCATTACACGCTGCATCGCAAGCAGCGCCAGGAGGGGGTGGGAGAACAGGTGCCTGCACCACACTGGATAATGTCGGCTGACAACAAGGCCCGCAAGGTAAACTCCTGGGACTGGTTAAAGAGGATTTTGTTTTAGAGTCCTTTGAGTGACTTGGTTTATAGGTGAAGACTCTTTTAAGACCCGCGTTTGCCATTTCCTCCAGCTTGCTACAGGCTCCTTGACACAAAATCACATTTTCCCCTCCTCTTTGAAGCCTTCAGTTATCTGACCTCACCCCAATCACACATGCTGTCTCACATGTGCTCACACCACAGGTGCACACTCCCTCACTCATACAAACATGCTCAACCACTGTGGTCTGAACCCCTGAATATTCGTGTGTTCAATATGTCAGTGGTGAGGCCTTCCTGTGCATTTGCTCAGTTTTTATTTCTGTGCCACAGTAGCCTCTCAACTCCCCGAAGCAAGGACCTGGCTTAGGTGGTCCGTGGCTAGTGGGTCCTAAAGTTATGCTGACTTATTGGCTGGACTCTTGGCCTGGTCCTTTGCCACTGTGCTCAGATCTGTTCTCTGCCATTCCCTCCCTCCACTTGGTGTTGCAGGGCACAGACCACTGAAAGCAGTATTTCCCAGAAAACTTATCAACTGACTTTTGCTTAAATTCGGCCAATGGGAGGCACTGGTGGGGAGACTGGAGGGCAGGAGGGGGAAACCCAGAGTCTCTCTCCTGCAGTCTCTCTGTCAGCCTCACATGGCATCTCCGGGAGTGGCCACGGGAACAGCACCATTACACAGCCCTGCCTCTTGGGCTCTGGTAATACCACCTCGCTCCGTGCCTTCCATTCCTGAGAGAGGTAGGAACTCCCTGCTGGTGCTAATCTCTCAGCTGCCTCACCATCCCCTGTGTGACTCAACTTCCCCAATCCTAACACCTTTATGATTAAATCTCGTATTATTTTCCCTCCATTGAACTATGTGGTATGAGCTCCATTTTCCAACTATTCCCCCTACTAATACAAAATTTACTGAAAGACAAGGAAATGTGATCTGGAATTAGAAGCGGCTGAGTGAAAGGTCAGCGGGATGAGAGGCAGGGCTCAGTGCTGCCCCCCAGCCCTGCCATCTGCAGCACCTCACCATCTGTAATCAACTTAGAGCTTTATCCTCATGTACGCACAGAGAAATCTTACCTAAGAGGGAAACTTGAGATGACCTCCAAATCTGTCCAGGATGAACTATTCCAGAAAGGATTCAAACCAATCCAGGAAGAAAAAACAATGAGCCTATTCCTTTAGTAAAAGTTCCAGACCTGATATTCTTCCTTGGAAACCCAGTACCTATCTGTGTTTGCATTCCTGAATTCTCGTTACTGTCTGTTGGACCTTTTGCTATAAACTGAGCTAATTCTACTCCCTATTGTCCTCAGTGGAAACAGAGCATCACTCCACCAAAATTTACACAAAACTGCTAAAGAAGTAGGGTAGCAAGTTATCTTGTACCCACCTTTCTAATGAATACACAGTCCTTCCTGCATTTTGTGGAAGAAAAGAAGAACTAAGCATGACATGTTAGGAGCATCTGAGGATCTGTTGGGAAAAAAACATTTGAGAGATGGAGGAGCACAGCAGTCAAGAGCCTCACCCTTGGTCAGACCACCTGGCTCACTCTCTGGCTCTGCCACACATTGGCATTGGGCAGGTTGCTTATTTCTCTAAGCCTCAGTTTCCTCATGGATAAGTTAGGCATAATAATGGTTTTGAAACTTAACTGAAATGAAACTTGGAAAGCCTTGCACTTGACAAGTGAGCACTCCATAAATACTACTTATAGTTTTATCATTACCATCCTTAATGAGCCCACACCCTTGAAAATCAGGAGAGTAGATACAAGAATAGCCAAATTAACACCATCAAGAGGCAGTCAATCCTTTGAAGTTACGGGCTAATGACCAACATCATCTCTCACATTAGCAAAGAAAATCACCTGACTCCCAGAACTGCAGAGGCTGTAAGCCACTCTCCCCATGTGACAGCTAAGGCAGAGGACATGCAGAGAAGGGCTCAGCTACCCGGTGAGAACACCCTGGGCCTGCCAGCCTCTGGGCCTTACCACACTGCCCCTTCCCAGCGTGGACGTGCAGTTACCACTGTATTACAGTACAGACATTCTATTTCAGATCAGCATCATGTTGAGGTGATGTGACTTGTCCTCTGGGAAGCCTTATGAAGAGAGTTAAAAAGGAATGGGCCAGAGCTAACATCATATTTAATGATGAAAGATTAATTTTTTTTCTCCTAAGATCAAAAACAAGACAAGGAAGTCCTTTCTGATCACTTCTATTCAACATTGTACAAGAAATTCTAGTCAGGGCAATTGTGGTGGGGTGGGAAGGCTAAAATGCATCCAGATCAGGAAAGAAAAGGTAAAATTATCTCTATTTATATATGACATAATCTCATAAATAGAAAACCTGAAGGAGTCCACTAAAAACTATTAGAATTAACACGAGTTCAGCAAAGTTGTGGCATACAAAATCAATTATATTTCTATACGCTAGCAATGAGCAATTCAAAACTGAAAGAAAACAAATTTGCAATAACATTAAAAAGAATAAAATGATTATACACAAACTTTAAAAAGATGTGCAAGACTTGTACACTGAAAGTACAAAATGTTAAGACAAATTAAAGAAAATCTAAATAAATGGAAAGCTATACCATGTTCACAGATTAGAAGACTTCATATTGTTAAGATGATAATATCTCCTGAATTAATCTACAAATTCAACTCAGTTCCTATCAGAAACCCCAGTTTGTGTTTTTTGCAGAAATTCACAAGCTGGTGATAAAATTCACTGGGAAATGCAAGGCACCCAGAATTACCAAAATAATTTTGAAAAAGAAGCACAAAGTCGGAGTCACATTCTCAATTTCAAAACTTACTACAGAGAAGTAGCAATCAAGACAATGCAATCATGGCATAGGACAGACATACAGGTTAATGGAATAGTATTGAGTGGCTAGCAATGAACTCTTACATTTTTGGTAAACTGATTTTTGGATGAGGTTGTCAGGATAATTCAATGGGGAAAATAGCCTTTTCAATAAACAGTGCTGGGATAACTGAATATCCACATACAAAAAAAGAAAGAAAGAATGTGGGCACCTTACTTCCATCATACACAAAGATTAACTAAAAATCTATCACAGACCTAAATATAAGAGCTAACACTACAAAACTCTTCAAGGAAAACCTGGGAGTATAGCTCTATGATGTTGGACTGGGCAATGTTTTCTTAGAAATAAAACACAAAAGCATACCTGAAAAAAGGAAAAACTGAACTACCTCAAAAAACTTTTGTGGTTCAAGTTGCCATCCATAGTAAAAAGAATTCAGAGAATGGGAGAAATATTTGTAAATCCTTTTATCTAATCAGGGACTCGCATCCAGATTATGTCAATAACTCTTACAACACAATTTTAAAAAGACAATTACCCAATTTTTTAAATGGGCACAGGATTTGAAGGGACGTATTTCCAAAGAAGACATACAAATGGCAACAAGCACATGAAAAGATGTTCCACATCATCAGTCAGTAGGGAAATGCTCATGAACCCACAATGATATATCATTTCACACAACTAGGATGGATTTAATAAAAATGGCATATAACAAGTGTTGGTGAGGATGTGGAGAAAATGGGAGCCCTCATACATTACTGCTGAGAATGTAAAATGGTGCAGTCACTTTGAAAACAGTATGGCAGTTCTTCAAAATGTTAAGTATAGAGTTACCATATGACCCAGTAATTCCACTCCTACATATATATCTAAGAGACATAAAAACATTAACATCCACACAAAAACTTATAAACAAATATTCATAGCTGCACTATTCATAATAGCCAAAAAATAAAGCCACCAAAATATCCATCATCTGATGAATATATATATATATAAAATGAGGTATATCCAAAATATGGAATATTATTGGGCAATAAAAAAGAAGGAAGAACTGATACAGCTACAACATGGATGGATCATGAAAATATTCTGCTAAGCAAAACACACTAAATATCAATTTTGCATGATTCCATTTACATGAAAGTCCAGAATAGGCAAATCTATAGAATGAGAAAATAGATTAGTTGTTTCCCAGGTCTTGGTAACTATTGGGCATGGTGTTTTTTTTTGGGTGAGATAGAAATATCTTAAACTTAGATTGTGGGGATGGCTGCACAAATCTGTGAATATACTAAAAACCATTTACTTGTACATTTTAAATGGTGAATTTGATGGTCTGAGAATTAAATCTCAATAAAGATGTTTCTTAAAATGGACTTGATAAAAAAAAAAAAAGCAATGGGCCTTGGGGATCAGCAGAATTGAGTCCATTTACCAGCAACCCCACAACAAACTATGTGGTCTTTGGCAAGTTCCTGTACCTCTCCAGGCCTCAGTAAATGGGAGCTTTTAATCACTCACAAGGAAGGAAAGTAAAGGGAGGTGGGGATCAGCATTCTCAGGGTTACAAGGGAGGCCGAGACAAGGTGATCCTCCGGGAGGAAAGAAGCATATCCAAGACCACCAGCTAGAATTTGATCCTCAGTCCCTGTCTAGGCCCCAAAGGAAGGTGCCCTTCATAAATACTGCACACACACAGGTACCTCCAGAGCCATGGTATGCAGTAGTACTGACCTTAACTCTTGCCATACGCAAAAACAACACCCCTCCTATTAGACAGCAACACGTGCTCTGCCCTTCATCTCCCATCTTCACCTAGATTTACAGCAAGAACAGAAGTATTTACAATATTAACAGAACTGAAGGAACACAACAAGGGTGCTGACAGTCAAATCCCGGGCCCTTTTATTCATACACTGCTCATTTGGGAAGGTCATTTTCCCTACCCAGTGCCCGTAAACATTAGATGCTTTGAGCTTTGCTTTCTCCACAGTGTAATGGAAATAGATGTTGAATGCTAAAACATAAACATATGTATCATTCATAATGCATTCAGATGTTTTTCAATTATTCATGGTTCCTGAAAGTTATTTGACCTATCATGCATATATATCCAAGCAATGTTTATATTAGAACCACAGCCTCAATGTACGCAATTCCAGCTCCTTGGCATTCCCGTCTATGGAATTAAAATTAAATGAGTCAATAAAAGTTACATGTGATTTCCATAAAATTATCCATTGTATATTGCTCTGGGGTGGAGAAAGAAGGTTGCATGGAGTTGCTGAAGCTGACAGAACACAGAAAGCTTGCTTTCTGGTCAGGGTGGCGGTGATGATTAGTCTTTCCTGAGAATGAATTCATTATTTCCCCAAATAATTGACAGTCTCAGACTGACTTTTCATCTAGGAAAAAAAATAAATAACTCAGAGGGCCTCCCTCTTTCTCTTCTATTTAAGTTCTATTTTCTTTTATTTTTTTAAAAAAAAGGTCTTGTATTCTGTGCTCAAATACACCACATTCTTCTGTTTTGGTGCTTGAATAAATTTGCATGTTAACATGAATGGTTCCAACTTAAAGAATGTAAAATTAAATGAAATTTGAATTCAAATCTGACTGGAGAAAAGACACATGTAAAAACAACAGATTTTCAATCTTGTTGAATTTTTGCAGGAACCAGATTAGGAAAGATACACACACATACTCTTGATTACATCGAAGGGTGGCACTCAGAGGAGACAGGCATGACCAAAAAGAAGGCCTCCCTACAGCACCCCCACCTCGCACACATTAGGAGTATTTACAATTCACAGCACAGATTCTGAAGCTCTGTTTCAATGCCTGAAGGCCACCATAAAAATCAGAAATATGACTCAGTAGACATGTTGTCCATCACATTGCTACTTGTGGAAGCCCACCAAGATAAAATGAACTGTAAGGAACCTTGCATGAGTAGCTCAAGGAAATACAGGCATGATTTTGCCTCTGCCACCCTAAGAGCCATTTCTTGCTTTATCTTTTGACATCTCTGTTGCACTTGAAAGGCTGCATCAGGTAATGGTTAGATGCACAGACCGTCAGATACGAACTGACCTGGGTTGGAATCCCAGATCCACCTACCATTTACTGGCCGGCTGACCTATGGCAAACAACGTCACCTATGGACACAACTTCTTTCATTTATTTTAATTTACATGCCCATAGTGCCAGCCTCATAAATTTACCGTGAGAATAAAATAATGGAATGCACTTAGCACAGTGTCTAGCCCAGAGAAAGTGTTTGGTAAGGGTCAGCTGCCATCGTGCTGGTTGATATGATGGTAGTTATTGTTATTTGATATTTAGGTGATGGAGTCTGGGGGAACAAGGCCTGAAACTGTTTCTTTCATCTCCAACCTGCTCTGCATTTTGTCCAGACACTATCACCTGGGAAAGAGAGGTAAATCAAGTCAGGACAAAAGCCTTCTGCCCAAGAGCTCTGACTACAAACGACGAGAGATGTCACGCAGTCATTGCATTCTGTCCCCTCCCCGTGAGCCCTTCCTCATGACCAAGTCTCCATCCACAAGGCCATTCCAAATGAAACAACAGGATCTGAAGAAATAAAGAGGGCACCAAGCAACAGGCGCCAGCATCTCACCTCTTCCTCATTCTCCATCACACTGGCTCCCAATTTCTGGACGACCGACTTGTCGCTCTCCTTTAGCAGTTTCTCTCGGACTTTGGTCTCATACTCAGGCCGGGAGTGTTCCTGAAACCCAGGAGTCAAAAGAGTGGTTAGTAAATGGGCAGAAGAGTGACATTGGCCTGGGGGTCATAACCAGACACCACAAGTACACTAAAGTCAGGACTTGGGGTCAGATGCTATTGGACATGAACCGCCACACCACACACACAGTCACAAGAAGTCTAGACCAGGAACACTATGTGGGGGGAGAGAGAGGAGACACACAGTGGTTACCACACTGAAAACCAAACCTGGGCATGTTCCTGGAGATGGCACCAGTGTTGAGAAAGGAGAGAGGAAAGGTTAACTGGGTAGGTGATACAAAGAGAAGCCACATGCTTTGCAAAGCAGTTCGACAAAAGGCAGAGGGATGCAACTCGTCATCCCCCCAATCATTCTCATACCTCAGACTTTAAGTTTCAGGGAGCCAAATCCCAGCTGGAGAACCAGATGTGTCCCACAGCTGGGAGTTCAGGGCAATGACAAAACTTCTTGCCTGCTCCATTATTCTGCAAGCTAATATGGCAGCCAAAAAACATCAAAGTTAACAGTGGCCATAGGGAATCTTAAAACTCACTTGCCTGGGCCTGTTTCCTGTACAGACTAGGTGAGTAACTCATTGGCAAGTACACCAGTGCTCAAGAGACCTCACCGAGCCATTCAGCAGTGCAGACCTGAATGGTGAGTCACCAGGCATGGGAAAGAGCACCCACCGAATCAGGAAGACCGTGGTCAAACCAGTGCAGATGCTGCAGCAGGAAGATGCACAACTGATTTCAAAGAGAACTTAACAGTGTACACCTGGCCTCACTGGCAGGTCTCCCCTGCAGTGTCCAAGGACCAATATCTACAGGTGTGAGGACTTCATGTTCCTGCATCATTTACCAATAATCCTAGGCAGGCATTCAGGTGCTGGCTCACAGTGGACCCAGAGAACACACGTTTCCTTATCACTGCTTATGCATCAAGAGATTCCACAGCCAACAAGCTAGGCTCCTGTCCTGTCTTTGGCTTTCCCAGACATGCCATTATGTTGGAGCAGGAAAACCATGCATATGCCTAATAAACATACTCACTACAACAGCTGATGTTATTCAAGTGTTTTTAAGGCTCCCCATTATTGCCCACTCTCCAAGGATGCACCAGTCCCATCCCTTTCAGGAGGCCTCTGACTGCTGCTTCAGACCTGGTGGGGTCTCCTCCCTCTTGGACATCGTAGAGTTTTATAGCTCATACTACACACAGTTCTGAATTACATATTTTTCTTTTATTATTTCCTAGCTATTTGCATGTAAGAGTCTTTTTTTACCCTAATATAAGGATTTGCTACCTGGTCTGTATTATTTTGTATTTGCTGCCATGCAAAGCACACAGAAATCTCTAGATGCTTGTGAAGTACACTTGATTCTGTCTCTCACCTTCATTCATTCTCCAAAACAGCATTTTATAATGTGTGTGTCAAGAGCATTTTAGCTACAAAAGGATTCCAGGGTCTAAGAGATTAGAAAATACCACATAATGTATCACCTGAGAGTCCCAGTGGGCATATTCAAAGCTCCTCAAAGTTCTACTATAAAGACACTTGCCTAATTTTCTTAAACCCACCGTATCCCACAAAACTCCTTTTATCTCCAACAATTAACATCCTACAGGAAAACTGTGGTATGAAGTTTTCATCCATGGCCTCTGTTGGTTGCTTTCCTTCTACATTATTCCTATGGAAGGAATAAGGGCTTCTGGCTTCACTCGTACATTATTCCCACGGAAGTTTTTAATTAAAAATGATAGTGGTGTTGTTCTGGTGGCAACCATAATGTGGATTCTAAACCCCTTCCAGCTAGAGTTGCTTCTACACTCTCATCCTGCCAAGGGGCTGAGGACCCTTCCCTGCTGACTGGGGGCATGCTCCTGACCTGCCCCTGACTTGCCCAAGCCACGCTGTGACATCACATAGGGACGTGACCTCACAACCCTCTAGTAGCGGCTGTGGCCCACCTCGCCCCATACTGGGCCCTGGTTCAGAAACCCCTCATCTGTTTAGAACAAGTCGAGTATTCTTTGCGCATGGACAGGAGTCCAAGGCTGTCAAAGCAGAATCTTAGGCTGCTCACATTCCAGATGAAGCAGGTCAGATGAGGATCTCCCGGTTTACAGCCAAGGTCGGGTGAGGTCACAGAATTCCTGAAAGGCAGGGAGCTGGACAGCTGAGCTCCTGGCTAATGCAGGATCTAGACCCCGTCAGGGCTGCTCCAACACATCCAGCCGTGGTGGGTCATCCTCACCGATGTTCCCCAATCATGGCCTCTCTAGAGGGGTAGCCTGCTGCCAAATCATCACAAATGCATAACCACCCCCCACAAGACTCTAGGAAATATTTCCCAAAGCTATTTCCACCTGGTTGGTCTCCTCCAGGAGGAGGAGGCCCTGAAGGAAGGGCCCAGGCTGGCTCAGGCTCAGCCTTCATGATCTAAGGAGGTGAATCCAGAGATACATTCCACAGCTGTCTTCCACGGACATATCAGGCTCCTGCTGGGCTCTCAGCTCCTTTCCAGGCTCTGGGCTACCATCCAAGGTCCCCATGGAGCTTATCTTCAAGTGGAGGGAGGTGACAGTAAGCAAGCAAACACACAGATAAGAAACCAGCAGACGGGGATAAGAGCAATACAAGGAGTCAGTCAGGATGGCTGCTTCCGATTGGGGATTCCGGAAAGGCCGATCCAAGGAGGGTGACGTTCCAGCTGGGATGGAAAAGCCAAGACAGGAGAGCACCCAGGGAAACTGGGGCATCAGAAGCGGAGGGAACAGCCAGTGCAGAGACTGGGGTGGGCTTGTGGAGACAGTAAGGACCCTTGTGGCTAGAAGCCCTGAGCAAGGGGGACGGAGGCACAGGCTGGGGTCAGGTAGGAGGGCTGAGAATTTTCTTTCCTACATGATGGAAGCCATGACGGATATCTAAAGCTTGCTGTGATGGAAGGGAAAGGGAAAGAAATGGAGGAGAGGACACCTATTCAGATAAGGTCACGTCTCTAAGTGGTCCGAGGAATACCTGGGGCCTGACGGCAAAAGCGAATGAGATAAGAGAGCCCCGCTGAGCTGAAGATTACCCGCTTCAGAGCAAAAGATTCAAAGTCTGGCAGGCCTCCCTTCCTTAAGCACAAACAGGACCCAAAGGAGTCTTTCCATCCCTGGGAGGCATCCCAGCTGGTTCCACAGGGAGGCCTGCAGGCAGGGGCTGCACTGCCTAGGACCCAGGCTCTTGGGTTTGGTTATTCACTTCCTTCCCTGCCCTGGTAAGAAAGCAGCCCCGTGTTCTTCACTTCTTGCTGACTGCAGCCACCTGCTTGTGTCCCACATGGTAGGGGCACCCCAGGTGGAGGGACAGAGGGTGAATGGGCTTTGGTCTCTGTGTGAGCATCTCCTTCACCCTGGGTGGTAAGGGTTTGCCAGAGAAGACCACAGGAAGAATGCTGCCCTAGGCTTGCAGACAGCTGTGGAGTGTGGCTGTGGAGGTATTCCTGATACCCAGAGACAGTGTCTGGTTAAACAGAAAAACTTCCCATCATGGACTTCAAGGACCTGTCCCTCCCTCTCCCTAATGCCCAAGCAGTGTCCGCTTGCCACTCACTTGAATATGGGTCAGACCTGCTCACAACAGTCCACATAAGTCCCAGGACACGTGTACAGGTCACAGATACCTTCTTATCCTGCGCTCCATGCTTTCCCATGACCCGTACAGACCAGCACTCAGTCCCCTCCCTGATCCAGCTGCCAGCCCATGCTTGTGGCTGTGTCCCCCACTGCATCCCAGCCCCTGTTCCCTGCAGCTAACTAGTCTTTCCAGACGTCTCTCAGTTTTTGATCCACACTCCTAGCCTCCCCAGATGAAGGCTTCTGCTTGCTGCTTCCTGCTGTGGGTACCCTTCCTTCCCTTTGTGGCCCATTAAAATCTGACCAGTTTTCAAAACTTTGATTTGAAAAAGAAAAAAAAAGGATTTCTTCTTCCTACATCAGCCAGAAGGAATTTCTCTGACATACTCACCACTGTATATTCAATATTTAGAGGCCAGACAGTCCCCGAGCCAAATGTAGCCCTTTGGAGATGCTCAGAGACCATGCCTGAGGCAGCTTCGTGTTTCACACCAAAACCTGGAACATAGTTGGTGCTTAATGTGTATGTTCAGATTGTACTGAATTTTAAGTGTGTTTAGTTTTCTAGTTCCAAAATATAAATACATTCAAGGGAAAGACAAGGCTGTGCTCCCTTCCTCTTGACCCTGCCTGGCTCTGGGCTTGCACACCTCACACAGACTTGTCTGAAGTTTCAAGGGCATTGAGTCATAACTATGCCTTTCTGTGTGTGTGTGTGTTTATACTTATTCTCTAAGAGAGAGACTTGCTGGCTTCCTCAACTCTACTTAGCAGACAACTTGGCTTGTCTCTGGCATTAGGAGACTAGGAGCTGCACCACCACCCACCTCCCGATACCCAGCCTCAATATTCTCTTCCCTCTCTCTCTCTCCCTCTCTCACCCCCTCAGCTGAATCAGACAGAACGAACAGGACGAAGTTGTCCCAACCAGATCACCCACACAGTCAACTTCTACAGCTCTTTCTAGTGGAAACACTTGTTTGGGCACTTTTCCCTGAGAAATGCAATTGCCTTTATTACTCTCTGTTGCTTCTCTTTCAATAGAATTTGTATCCTCCCTGAAGGCAGAGTCCATATGTACAGCCTCTCATTTGCCACAGAATCCGTGATGCTATTAGTCTCCAGGCATTCATTTAATGCACAGGACTAGAACAGAGTGAGCACAGGTACTCAGTACCTGGTAATGGAAAATGCCCTCCTTACCTGGCAATGGAATGCCCATATGCTTAAAGGCAAGCTAATAATTAGGGCACTATGAGAAGAAATGATGACCACACCACCAACACAGGAACCACACAGGCTTGAGAACAAAACTAAATTGTGGATTTCACTCGCCTGGTCATAAAACATCAGGGACACAAAGCCACAGTCCCAAGGCCTGTGAGGTGAGGCACATCAGTTACTATAGGAAAGAACAGGAAAGTTCTGCATTTGGTGCAGCTACCATAACACTTGTGACCAGCCCTTGCAAGTGGGGGCTCAGGGCACTGGAAGTGCATCCTGGTCCTCTATACACTGTCCCCAGCGCCTCGTAGACAATGTCCACAATATTGGGAGCACCTATCCAAGTTCACTTTTGCTGTTCAGTCAGGGCAGCCCGAGAGAACAGATAACTGAGAAATCACATGCATACAACTCAACATCAACTTGCAGCATCAAGACTGGGGCCCTCGTTCTCAAAAAACCACCCTTTAAACGTCATCTGTCCCTAAAACTAGACCCTAAAAAAAGAGCCCCTACCATCTTCCCTTGGCTCAGTTTCTCACATGCTGTCCTGTGATAGTTTAGTGGCTCCTTCTTCTTCCATAGGCATCAAAGGCCTCCGGCATCTAGACCCACGCCCCTCCGTGGACCCCCAGCAGGCTCACAGGCATTCTGGCAAACTCATGCTCTGGGTCACATGGGAAGGGTTCTTATTCTCTGGCTTCATGCCCACTAGCACCAGTGAGAGGTGAAGTAGAGTGGTGACGTAAATCTCAAGGCCATCTTTTTTTCCCAGAGAGGGTCATGAGGACATCTGGCTGTGCATCAGGTCCAAGGTCTTACAGCGCAAGAGAAGAGCAACGATTTTGAACCCTTGGCTTCAGAGCATCTCCACCATGGCTCAGCCCACAGAGCCAAACGAGGAAAACAGCCACCATGAGACTCAGCCGGGGACTGGCTGATAGTGACCGCAAATGGAAGTGGTTTTTCCACTCAAGGTAATCTATTTCCAGAGTCAAAGCAGAGACAGAGAAGGATGCTGGAGAACTCACTTCTTCCTCTTCTATACCAGTCAGGTCCCAGAAGTAGCCCAGTCGCATCTGTAATCTCTTCCAGTTTTCGAGAAACATGGTAGCTTTAAAAGAAAGAAAAAGTCCTATTAATTTTGAAGAAAGGATTTTGAGGACCCTTTGGGTCCACTAATGGTGGTGGAGGATAAACTTACAGATTTCAAATTTAGGGGCTTTTTTAAAGGCATTTATTCCCTTCTTCCTACTTTCTAGCTGAAACTCATCAAAATATTCCACATCCTTGAGAGCCCAGTGGATATATATTAAAGGAGACACACAAACACACACACACTTTTTCTCACTTCTAGGTTATGAGGAGAGGGTAAGCACTGATCCCAAGAAATAAAGGAAGGATGGAAGGATGAAGGAAGGGTTGGGGTCTCTTTGACAAACCTCATCTTCCCTACACACATGGTTTCTTCCTGCACCTTTTGAGAAACCTTTCTGTCCATCTTTCTCCATCTTTCTGTCCCCAGCACTACTTCCCTTCTCTGGCCCTAATCATCTCATTCTGAGGTTACGGAATGGTCTCCTAAAAGCTCTACCTGACTCCAGAGTCTCAGCCTTCCCACACCCTATGCATAGCCGATAATCACCCTTAAACGACACTTACTCACTCTTGGATTTGTCTAGCACAGTGTTGAATGCCAGTGGTACCTTCGCCTCAGCCAGTTTTCCCATTCTACCCACAGCCCCTTGAAGGGCCAGCCCAACCTGCTCCGGAAAGAACCAACTCCCTCTGCACCACAGCCACGGCCCGTTAGACCAGCACTGAACACCTAACCCGGAGCCTGCTGATGGACCAGTCGGATTCTCTCTTTTGAAAATGGAAACTCAGAGACAGACTTGGGCAGACCATGCAACCTGGAAGGAGGACGGGCTATGGTTCCTGAGAGCTCCTTCAGCTCCACTCCCCAGACGCCCGGCCACACTGCGCCCCCTGCATCCAGGGGCATGCCTCTTGCCTTCCCTTGTTCTTTGAGCAAACTTGACTGAATTTCTAATCCTGCACAATCCACGAGGCCTGACTAAGGTATTGACGACATACAAAGCATGTTCTAGACATTGTAAGGGAGATGAGGGGAATCCGAGGTGGACCTCACTCTCAAGCTGTTTGCAGTCTATGAGAAGAGATTGTGAATAACTACAAAGGCACAGCATGATAAGGGCCTTAGGAATGACACAGATAAAAGGCTGTGGGCCTGCAGAATAGAGAGGGCTAGCTGCCAAAAAAGGCATCTGAGCTGAGTCTTGAAAAACAATAGCATTTCAGTGTGGAGAGGGGTGGGAGGGAGGGTGTCAGCACCCTCCTGCCTTAACTTTCAGTGGCTCCCTATTGTCTAAGCTCTTGCTGGACTGACCCCTCTGTCTGAATCTCTTCCCACCATTTGTCAGCACACACCTTACGCCTGCATCACCTGCCGAGGTCATCTCCTTGCTGTCCTCCTCATCCCCAACGTGTGCAAACTATCCATCTGTCCATGCTGCCCTCCAATGTCTACCCTCGTCCTTTCCTGACCAGCTCAAACCCCACCTCTTCCATAGGACAAGGCTCACAGGCACCCTGCCACCTCCACACTCCTGCTGCCCTTAGGGTCTGATGCCCTGGAGCAGGGAGAGATGTGACACCCCCTGAGGCCACCCCTACAGCCCAACGCAACCCTGGGTAAGAGCCTGGGCACCCTTCACTGCACACCCTGCTAGACTATTAGCTGCCACTCAGGTCTGCAATGTGGCAACAAGCCCATAAACTCTTCCTTGGCTCTTAGCTGCCTCTGTTTACCTCAGGCACACATAGAAATGAGCCTAACAAAGATGAACAGATTGGCTGAGGGCACAGTTGCTTAAAACTCTATTTGTTTTACACAGCGCCACCATCCAGTGCACTGATTAGTAGTTATCTCCCTTGTACATGAGGCTTCTTCATGTGGGTGCATCCTGACACCCAGACACTGTCGTTGGCCTGGGGACACTCTGAGAACAGGAGGGCATCCTCTCTTTCCTATGCTCTTCTCAGGGCCAGGGAGGGCTCTGCACATGGGTGCTTCCCAACTGTGGCCTCCATGAGGGAGAGAAGTCAGACTGGGAGCAGGTGACAGGGGCATGAGCCACTGAAGAGAAGTCATGAGGACAGGGGAGGACAAGTCCTAACGGGGGTGAGCAGCTCACAGATCCAGGTGCATCAGCGGCCAGGCACTCTGTCAAGAGCTTTGCTCACTTCTCATGCACCTGCCACCAGAGCACTGTGGGGCAGGTATTACTTCTCTCCTTGTACAGATGAGGGCAACAATGCCCAAAGGTTAAGAGCCAAGTGCCAGGCAGCTTAACTCTTAAGTGAGGAGAAAGTAAAGCTGCCTGGCAGCTTGGTCTGTGACACACACACAGAGCTAGCTTCACACTGATGTCTCTGGGATGCACAGCTGGTAAGGGGCAGGACAGAGACGCATTTTAGACTGCCTGACCCCTAAATCAGTGTCCTTCACATCTATCCAGGAAAGAGTTCAGAAAGCCTGTCCCTTTACTTTCTTTTTCAACAGGGCTTCCCTCTCTTTACAAAATTTCCTAGAATCTGAGGTCAGAGTCCAGAGGCTGGGCCTGAAGAGCCCAGCACACCCAGGTCCTACTGACTGGTTCTCGCCATGTGCCCCCTGGTCTCGGCAACCTCATCCCACTCCACCAACAGCCTGAGCCTCTGCAGAGAACCACTTCTTCCCAGCCTTTTTCTGGCAGGCTTCGGCCGGGCCCACCCAACACAACAACACTGACCATGATAATCATGGTAATGAGAGGCATTACTGCAATTTTTAATTGTAATTTGTAGGCAGTCATGCCCGAGGGGCTCCTGACTGCTGTAACCAAACACACAATCATAAAACACAGCAAGCCTGTTAAAAAAACAAAACTGAACCCTACCCTATGCCGGGAGGCTCTGACATGATCCCACCCTTTTAGCTTTCCCTGAGCAGCTACATGAGAGGCAGAGAGAGAGACGGATTGGCGGAGTAAATTATTGTGGATCTCAGAGAGGGTGGGAGCTATCTGCTAATTATAGCTACTGAGGACCAAGAGAGGCAGCTTAGGGGGCTTGCAAGTGGGAAAGCACAATTGAAAACCAAGTTTGTCAACAACAAGGAGTTATGCACCCTGGAAATATTCTTAAGGGGCCCTGAATTCAGTGTTATTAAGCTTCAGTCACTCAGTAATGGTAATATCTGCAAGACAAACTAATGAGAATGAGGGTTGCAATATATTTAAAAAATGAATGGGTATTCTGGGTTCCAAACCAGTTCAAGTGGACTTGGGGGCAGCTATAAGATGCCCCCACTTAATGAGGAGACACAGAACTCCCCAGGTAATGAGCTTCAATTGCAGTTTGTTACTCTGACCCTCCCTGTGAACCACTGCAGGGCTATCTGCTCACAGTGCCATTTCCTCCTACTCCCAGGCCCTCCACCTGTGTGCTGACTACTGCCCGTGTGCCTAGGGAGCAGCTGTTGTCCCTGCGAATGGGGAAGAGAGCACACTGGCAAGTATCCTTGGCAGCCTAGTGACGTGAACCTTTCCAATCTGGCTCTATGTCCACCCAAGCAGAGGTCCCTACAGGGAGTGGTGGAAGGCTGTGTTCAGTTCCCCCAATGCAGCTGAGCACAGACCTCTCCCTGGGTCCTGCTCACACTTCAGGGATGCATGACTCACAGCCCCACCCTGGCCTGTCCTCCAGGCCTCATGGAGTCAGTGATACATCAGGCAGGATCGTGACCCTGCCGGCCTGTGATCCAGTGGGAAAGCTAAGGGTTCAGACATCGAGTGATGAGGAGAAAGTAAAAAGCAGGTGGCTGCTCAAGATGGGCTGAAACATGGTGACTCGGTTCCTTTTGTAATGCACGTGGGTATGTGTCCATGGAAATGTTCATTTACTGCAGGGTTGTTATTCCAGTTTGTGAGAAGAGAAGTGTGTGTGTGTGTGTGTGTGCACATATGCGTGCATGCAGGAGCATGCATGTGACCTCAATGGCCATGGCCCAGGGAAAGTGTATTATCCTGATGCTCTGGGTGTGAGGGAGGAGGAAAGCGGAAAGGGAAGGAACTATTTTTTCCCTCACAAATCCCTTTGGTGCAAATATTGGAAACATCACTCGGGCATTAAGCATAGCCTCCACCGTCCACGCTCATGGTGCCCTGGAAACTGCACTAGGCCTGGGGTCAGGCCAGATCGGGAACCACCTTTGCTGCCGGCTAACTGTGACTGGACGGTGGTTTCTCCACCACTCTAAGCCTTTTACTGGCTGATATCTATGACTTTACATGCCTTTGTAGATAGACCTAGAGGTGCTAGGGGTTTTCAAAACATGCATTGATTCAAATTCTCAATAAATTAAAACGAGATTAATACAAGATTAGCATTACTATATCTCTTCAATATACATAAAGCCACTGAGGATATTCCTACTTCTAGTCACATATATGAGTAAAGGAGAGAAATCTATTGTTCCCAAACTACTTCTTGAGATGTAAGGACCAAAATCAAAAGAAAGTAAACTGAAGGATATGGGCTTTAGGACTTGTCGCTGTGCACATTTGAAGGTACCTCCCATAGAAGCAAGGCTCATGACGGCAACCTACCCCACAGAGCCATGAAGATGGAGAAGAAGACTGTGGCAGGGTTGTCAAACAGGTGGCTGGCCCGCGCTGTACCACAGGCTGAGCTGAGGTTCCAGTAATCACAGGACTTGTCACACAGGGGACACATGGTGAAGGCATTCTGCTGGTCACACATCTCCTTGCTGCAGGAGACATAGGCTGCTGGGTCACATGGCCTCAGACAGGATTCACCCCAAGCAAATCACCCCCAAAACATCTCCCACTTCCAAATCCATGGCCGAGCTATCAACTCCACGAGTGAGGTGTGTTAAAGAAGATGGAATTGGATTCCTCAGTCTGACAGTGTTATTCTTGTAGTTTATCCAAAAAAATGGTTGGGCCACCTTCCGAGGTATGGAGCCCCCCTGTCACTAGAAGGATCCCAAAAGAAGGTCAGTGACCATGTGTCAGAGATGTTACATATTGAGTGATGCCCTATTAAGTCCTTTAAAAATGCACTGAGCCTGTGTGGTCGGTGGCAGCAACTGCAGTGGTGAATGAATCGCCTGAAAGTTAGATTCGGTCATCGTCATTCAAGAACAGACTGGCTTCAACCCGACTGGCTGTCCTACAAATGTGCAGGGCTGGTCACAAGGAGAAACAGACACAAGTGGGTGGCTGCATTGCCCACACAAGCCCTTACTTCTAGAAGGAGAAGCCATGTGAAGAAGAATGGAATCAGATCTGGGTTGGAAGCCCTTCTCTGAGAGTATGAGCTGCATGGCCATTTGTAGAGTGGATTAATAACATCAACCTAATAGTAAGGGTCATAACCATGAGATGGGATTAGGGAGCATGAAGGAATAAGGCAAATTCTTCCAAATTCTAGATTCTCTGATAGTTGCAGAGAGAAGCATGAGTCGAGTAATCATCACCTCTATTTCCACCTATTCTCCGTATATTTCTATTTAAGGGAACTGATGAATACATATGAAATTCTATTCACTCATTAGGTGAATAGCTGGATCCAATAAATGTCCACTCATATGAATGCCTGCAAACAAGAACCAAAGAGCTACAGCCCTAACTGGCTTTCCCAATATCCCTCCACGCCACATATTGGTAGGAAAATGGATGAACTCATCCGTCTGGTGTGTAATATGCCTCCTGGGGAGTGGGGAGATGGTTAAGCTCATTGTTTGGGGGCAAAGGGTGGAGAACTCCAGATTTCATGATAATGAAGCATTGGCTTTTCTCACAGAGCAGCTGGAGACACAGGGATGGGGAGGCAGGAGATCCTAGGCCCGGAGCCACAGCTGTGTTTTCTCTGGAAAGAGGCAGCAGAGGGTGCTACAGAGCATGGCAGACAAGTGGGAGGCCACTGTCAGCCCTGTGTGCCACAGCAAGTGCTCCGGTGAACCCAGAGGCAAAGGGACGCCTGGGTCCAGGCCCTCTTCTTTAAGAAATTGAAAGGTTTTACTGACGGCTGTCACTGTCAAGTCCCACTTCCAGGCTTGTCTTTAATGAGCTTTTAAATCCACAGCAGGGAAAGGCCTTCTGTGTGAGAGAATGGAAAGTCCAGCTCCCTGAGGATAAATCCTAGTTTCTCCACTGACTCGCTGCTAAACTCTCCATTGGCAAGTGTCAATAGCACTGACTCATCCACATCACCGATACTAAAAAGTAATTTCTCAATAGTTAAGTTCATCCATGCTGGTTTCACCGTGTCCTTACTGGAAACTGGAGAGCAAGGTTTAAGTCTCTTGGGTTGGACAAGAGTTCACTATGTAGTTGAGAAGGAGGTGCTCCTTTCAGAGAGGACAGTACCCTCTTAGGTTCACACAGAAACCTGCTGGTCTGTATAGATTCTAATAACAGGCTGTGCTTCTCAGCTGAGTCTGAACATCTAAGCTCCTCCATGTTGCCCCTCAAGTGCATATATGAGGAATGTCACTTTGTTGTTCAGGCTGGTTTTTGCACACAGATGCAGGGAGAGATAATCCTAGTCAGCCTATGCTAAGCAGCCCCCATCATTGCTAAAGGGTCAGGAATGAAGAAAGTATGAGCAGTCAACTTGGCACAAAGCACTTTGGAACTTAAGCGCTGTGTAAATATTTGGCATTCAAATTAGAAAACAATCATCAGTGTGGCAGCATGGATATTCCCCAAATCATTTAACTTTGACGTCAGAATGCTTTATATGCATGGGGTTCTATTTGTTTGTTTGTTTGATGCAAGGAGTTTGAACAGAATTCTGGAGAAATTCTGCCTCAGGATGACACTAAAATGACTTTGTATTCTCTGACAGAGGCTGCCGCCAGACAACCTTAAAGATAGGGGAGCTTAGCTAGAACTGTAGTCATGTCTAGGATGTTCACTGGCTGCCTAATCCACAGATTATTAGTTAGAAGTAGCTGTGGCTATAAATCTAATGGTATAATACTTCAATCTACCATTTTCTCCAGAAAGCATAAGAAGGTGGATAGATGGCCTGACAATCAGTTGAACCAGGACCCCAGAATGAGCAGCATTCTCAGTGCATGAGTCATAGCTCACAGGTCCGTGATACAGGGCCAGGCCGTGTTAACACAAAGGGAGCAGGTGCTCTGAGGCAATTAGTCATGAAATTCGGACAGAACCCCACTACTGAGGTCTCAAACCTAAAGTAACCAACTTTTTTTCAATATGGTTTATATTAATCAGCTTTTATAAATGCCCTAGTCTTTCCTACCCATGCAAGCAAATGCCTAACAAAGGAACCAACAATCCCTTGGTAAGTAGAGGAAAGTTCTGGAGATATATCATGCACATATGGAATTATTACTCACAAGTGATCCTTATATCTCACATATCAAAGTTATTGATGATAAAAGGTACCATTTAAAGTTTCATATAATGTAAAATTTCTGGTTTTGTTATTATACTATAGTTATATCAGACATAACCATTGGGGAAAACTGGATGAAGGGTTGAAGGGTACACTGGGTCCCTCTATACTATCTTTGCAACTTTCTGTAGATCTAGCATGTTTTCAAAATAGGAGGCTTTTTTAAATGACACGTAGATGGTAAATTCCAGGCTTAATGTCAAAATTAGAAACCTCTAAAATAATCCCAGAAACAGGGCAAAATTTTAATAATGCTAGGGGTGGCTGACAGAGATCCTGAAAAGTCTGAATTTGTTTAGATTCAGTATTGGGATTGAGAGACTATTCCTTTGTTGATGAGGAGCGATAGCTTGTAAGTTTTCATCAGGCCCATAGAGCTTGGACTTTTAGTGGATATATAGTTGTGATTAAAGTGTAGTTCTTTAAAAAAAAAGTCTTCAGGATATCCTTAATTTTTTCTAGTATTTGCACCTTCTTGATGTGCCCCACCCTACCCTGAGTCTGAAACACCAACCAAAATTTCAATTGTGTAACAGCCAATTTCAAACCTTTTAGACTGAGACCTACAATTTTTAAAAAACTTTTACAGCAGATTTCAATATGAAAATACACACATACCCTCTCCCCATAAAGACTTATGTAACTAAATAAAATCTCATGAAATAATACTTATACTTCCTTCTTGTCATGAATACTAATAGTATATTTCACTCAATTCTATCCCATCTAGTTCACTTAAAAGATCACCATTAAATGAGTTCCATAGTGTACTTATGGGCTGCTATCCATAGTTTGTAAAACATCACCCACCCTGACAGGCAATATGATACATCTGCAATGATGACAATCACATTTTACATAAATAAATATACATGTGCATAGATAAATATCTTTCCAGCATGTATAGACAGTGGTCATTTCCAGCTACAGTGGTCACTGTCACATGTACTCCCATGTGGGGAACCAGGGCACAAGTTCTAAGTCCTGATGTAAATCAGCACACTGACACCCGACCCACTACACTGGTGCTGGTTCTCTATAGGTCGTATGGAGCTTTCCAGTTTTGACCAGCCTGAGGCCCAGCTCTCTAGTGACCACCACCAAGCATGTCAGGCATGGTCTGTTCATCAGGCGTTATCCACCTGTGCACATCAGACCCTGACCCTGGAGGAGAGCATGACCAGGAAAGGAAGTGGGCCACACCCAGCATGGCTCTGAAGCCATGCCCAGAATCCATAGCTCCCAGATTTGTCTCTGGACAGAAGTTACCTGTGTGGTAAAGGAAGAAGGATAAAGGGTGAGGAGTTTGGAAGAAGGTGTGTGAACAAAATGTACTTACAACTGGAATAAGACTCCAAACTACTAACATATGGGACCCAAGTCTATTTCTTTAAAACTATCTCACCTGGGAATATCTTCTTCAATTGTTGCACATCCATAAAGAAACACAATCACCCCAATTACAGAAGATGGAATGAGGAATGATGTATATAGTCCCAGCCAGGCAAAATACAGACCGATTTTTTCTCCAAAGTACTTTCTGGAAAAGAAAGAAAATATAACACATATTAAGAACATCATGAACCTTCCTCATTTCTGTTTATTCTAAACCTGACAGTGAGTCAGCATAAACGAAAGAGGAGAGAAGTGAAGTGGGGAGAGGGGGATCTCAGCACAAGGAATCAACCACCTGTCTTTTCTGAAATGAATTACATTCCAATGGAGTCACATATACACACCTGTCCTGGCTGTTTGTGTGAAGTAGCTATGAGAAGAAATCCAGCCCCAACAGCAAATTAAAGATATGCCATAAATTCTGGCATCTTTATCAGACAAACATGAGTAAGACATCATTTCATGAATGCCATGGAACTCAATCCACAGAGAAGCACACCTTTTTTGGAAGTAACTTATTTAAACACAAAACACACAAATTATATACTTGGGCAGTATACTTATGTATACAAACCAACATAAACACAGGAAAATGACCAAAAGAAAACGTGATAAAATATTAGTAGTGGTTTCTTTAGCTGATGGGATTATGGGATTATATTTTTATTTCTATATTGTTTTTCTTTCTGCATTTTTAAACACTGTATTTTGTTAATGAATTACTTTTATAACTAAAGAAATGATTTCTTTTACAAAGAAAATTTACCATGCCATATCTTTTTGTTCCCCAGTTCATAAAGTTAGTAAATTATCACACCAAGCCTCTAAAAGGGGATTTTCCCTTAAATAAATATTGGTTATGGACCCCTGATGAGAAAAAACAGTCCACAGTGGAGCAGTATATTTTATTTCTCAAGAGCCTCTGACATAAACACAGGATGGAAATGGAGCTCAGCCCCTTCTTGGATGAAAGGACTAAGCAATATGGAGAACAGTGAATAGAATCTATTTTTTCCACTACCAGAGGTGCTACTCCCATTTTGAATGTAGACAACGACAAGAAAATGTAGCTTTTACCAAAACAACAAGAGGAATCTGGATAATCTGTCCAAGCCTTTTCTTAAACCAGTCAGAGAATGGAGGTTGCAAGGTGACCACGTAAACTGAATTTTTTTTTTTTAATGACAAGTCCCTCCAAGGAAAGATCGGAACACAAAGAATTTCACATTTAGCATAGCATGGGAGGAAAGCAGTCACTATAAAAGTAAGTAAGAAGAAATAACTATATATATTTTTTTAATTCTGGAAGACTGAGTATAGGTAAGCATGACAGATTAGAATAACTAGGAGCTCCAGATGTAAAAAGAGGTTGCACTCATGCACAAGGTCCTATTCAATGACTGCCACCTGGTATTCATGAGAAGGACCAGAGCATCGTAGGAAGCTGCAGAGAGCTCCCTTAGTTGCACACAGGCATGAAAGCCCACTTGTATCGCAGGATCACCTTGCAGTTGAATCAAAAGCCTTAAACATCAAGTAACAAGGATCTTCAGTCTGCTACTGGCAGAAGAGCAGGAAAGAGAGTTCTCTGTAGCCAAGTACTGCTGAGAGCTGGAGATGGAAAGGGAACAATGAGGACAAATATTCAGCACTCGAGTGCTGTGCTGAAAATAGCATCCCACTGCCACAGGGATTTGAGATCTGCGGTACACTGAAGGTGACTCTACCAAAACAAAATCCATACCCACTCAACCCCTAACTAGACTGACTCCACTCCCCTCACAAATGGCCCAACAGAAGAGGCATAAGCCCATTCCCAGGTGTTAATGTCATTTATCTCAGCTTCTTCTATCTTGTCATACACAATGTCCAGAATTCAATAAAAATTTTGAGATACGTTGAAAAATAAAAAACCCACGTTCAGGAAATAAGGAAATCAACAAAATCAAAGTAAATCTAGATGCCAAAATTATCATACAGGGAGGGACTTTAAAATAATTATAGTTAATAGATTAACGAATCTCATGCAAAAGGTGGACAACATGCATGAGAAAACTGGGAATTTTCAGAGACAGAAATGCAAAAATGCAAAACGGAGCTGCTAGGAAAAAAAAACAATTATCGATATCAGATATGAAAAATCTTCATGTAAGTGCCTTAGCAGGAGATTGAACACAGCCAGGAAAAACTCAATAAACTTGAATATAAGTCAATAAATATTGTCCAAGCTAAAACAGAAAAAAGAGCAAAGAAGAAAAAAGAACCTAGCAATTGAGGGCTGTAAGACAAAATCAAAGGGTTTATCATACATGTAATTGAAGTCCCAGAAGGATTAAGAGAAACAGAACAAAAATGAAATATTTGAATGGATTATGGTTAAAAATTTTCCAAAATTAATCAAAAACAACAAAACACAGATCCAAGAACTCCAGAGGATCCCAAGCAGAACAAACATAAAAGTAAAAAATAAAAACCTTAAATGCCTAGACACATCATAATCAAACTTCTGAAAACCAAAGAGAAAGAGAAAACCTTTCATTAAGCTGGGACTGGAGGTTGGAGAGAAGAAGAAGAGAGGATGTTGTATTCAAAGGAACAAAGTTAAGATTTACAGCCAATTTCCTGGCAGAAACTATGCAAATCAAAACATAATAGAGTGACAACTTTAAAGTATGGAAAGAATAAAAAACAAATCAACCCAGAATACTACATGCAATCTTGCCCCCAAGGGGGATAAAACTAGTTCTTTGGAAGCCAAAACTTTTACTTATTACAGCAATTTTTGTGGCCAAAGGGCCACAAAACATAAATAGATACCACAGTATATCTGCAATATTAAAATTTCATGGGAGAAGAGGGAGGAAAAAAATGTCTAAAAAGGTGCCTTAGGGAAGCAATAACGGAAAAAAAAAGTTTGAGAAACATTGGTCTTAAGTAAAAACAGTAACTGCATATTATGGAGTTTATAACATATGCAGAAATAAAATGTATGACAAGTCTAGCACAAAAGACAAGAAAGAGGGAGAATGAAGTCTGTAAGGTTCTTACCCTGTATGTGAAGTGCTACAATAGGGGTTGCAAGTAGAATGTGATAAGTGAAAGTTATATTTTATAGACCCTAGAGCAATCACTGTATTTTAAAATGGGTATACCTAATAAGACAATATTGGAGACAAAATAGAATCATAAAATATACTCATTTCAAAAGAAGACACAAAAAGAAGAAAAACAGGAACAAAGAACACAGAAAGAAAAAGAAAACAAATAGTAACATGGTCGATTTAAAATACAAACACATTAATGATAACATTAAATGTAAATGTACAAAAATCCCACTTTAAATATAAAGGCATATAAAGAATAAAAGTAAAGGAATGGAAAAATATATGCAAACAGGAACCAAAAGAAAGCTGGGACAAAGTAGCCTTCAGAACAAAAACATTACCAGGGATAGAGACATGAAATAATGATAAAATGCACAATTCATTAAGAAGACCTAAAAATCCTAAATGTACATGTTAAAATGCATATATCAGCTGCATACATCAAAATACATACAAAAAAAAAGAGTAACATTGAGAAGACAAATGCTCCCATGTAAGTCAGAGATTTCAACACCTCTCTCAATAACAGGGAGGAACAAGCGGACAGAAAATCAGTAAGGACATAGAAGGCACTGAAAACCAGCGGAACCTAACCAGCATTCACAGAACATTCCACCAAAACAGCGGGAAACATGTTCTTTTCAATACGCACACACCAAGATAAACCATATTCTGAGTCATGAAGCAAAGTTAACAAATTTTTTCATTTTAATTATAAAAATTTTGTTCCCTGACCACAATTAACTAGACATCAACAGCAGAAAGACATCTGGAAAAAAAAATCCACAAACATTTGGCAAATAAACAATACCCTTTTAAGTAACCCATGGGTCAAAGAAGAAATCATAAAGAAAATTAGAAAATATTTCAGTTGAGTAAAGATGAAAACACAACATATCAAAAACTACAGGATTGCATTAAAGCAACATTTAGAATTTCAAAGCATTGAATATTTGTACTAAAATGAGAAAGCTTGAGTCAATAATCTAAGCTTACACTTTAACTAGAAAAAGAAGAGCAAATTCAATCCAAAGCAAGTAGAAGGAAAGAAGACTAAAAGCGGAGCAGTAATCAATGAAACTGAAAACAGGAAAACAATAGAGTCAGTGAAACCAAAAGCTAATGGTTTGAAAGGATCAGTAGAGTAGATAAACATTTAGTCAAACTGCTCAAGAAAATAAAAGGTAAAAAACAAACAACCAATGTTGGGAATGAAAGAAGGGACAGCACCCCAGTTCTCATTTCCCGTCATGAGGTGACAGTGTCACGTGTCTTTTCACAGGCGCTCATCTTACCCCCTCCCCCAGTCCCCACCACCCCCACCACCAGCCCTGGAAGAAGAGTGGAGAAGAGAGAAGGCAGGAGAGCAGATGGAATAGCACACACTGTCCAGCGCTTTCATCTTGACAGTCTTGTTCAGCCTCTTTTAATTCTCACAACAGCCTTTCCAGGTGAGACCATGGAAACTCCCTGGATAAACAGACTTGTCCAAGGTCACAGGGCCAGTGAAGGGCACAGTAAGAACTTGGTATTTTGCCACCCAACCCCTCCATGTCTAGTGCCCCTGCCAGGATAGCAGCAGGAGTGGTGCCTGGGGTTTATGGAGGTCTAATGCTCTGCCAACCTCTGTTTTCAGAAGATGATAAATACATCTTATTTTTTCAGTCCTAACAACTCTATGAGGTGGTAGTTATTATCCTCAAACTATAGATAAAGAAACTTGTACAAATTATTCACCCAAGGTCACACAGCTAGTTAAATGCAGAGGCAAGATTCAAATCTGAAGTGAGTCAACCTTGAAATTCCAGCTCTTAACCTCCACATCATACTGACTTCTAGGAGGAATTTAGAGAAGGAAAGGAAATGGATGGGCAGGGGACACGCTCAGGGCAGATTTCCTAAATTGGAGAAAGGCCACACATAGCGATTCATCCACCCACACCCCCTAGCGTGCTTTCATGCGTTTTTCTAGCTCTGAAGCCAGACCACCGCAGCATCCCATCTGAGGCAGTCAGCCATTCGGAGATATAAGATTTCTCTGACCACTTTCTTAACCCATGTAATCTATAGATCTTTCCCTCCTGGACTGATGCTTAAGGAGTCAATCTGACAAATTATACCCAACTGGGATACTGTAAGGGAAGAAGTGACTAGATGGGGGCAGGGGGCACTAAAGGGGTGCTGATAGCGTTTGTCCTTGATCTGAGTCTGGTAGTATGGGTGTATTCAGTTTGCAAAAGTTTGGCAAGCTTTATATTTCTTGTAGATACACTTTTCTGTATGTATATTTTACTTTGATTTTAAAATGGTTTTAAAAAGACGCCACATGCCCTATAATTGGGCCCATAGATTCCCTGGAGATCATCTTGTCCGTTCTGTTGCCTTCAAACCAGACAGCATTTAATCCACATCAGGCCTGCTTATGACTCAGGCCCAGGGTGTCAGCAGACCTGAAAGGGGAGTTTCCGCCTGAATGAAGCACAGAAGGCCAGGCTAACAAAAGGCAAGGCTTCCCGAACAAGGCAGCCAGCCCTGAAAGGCCAGGTGGGCATTAGCAGGGCAGCCCAGGGCACTGATGGAGGCTGATGATGCCTGTGCCATCCGCCCACGGTCAGAACAGAAGCAGCACAGGAGATGATTGCCGTGGGGCAGGCGTGCCAGCAGGGCGTGTTCCAGGGGCGCCGGAGGGGGCAGCTTCTGCTCTCAACTCCTGCCAAGCCCACAGCAGCCTGACAGGATGACAGGCTCAGCACCTTCCTTCCTGGGCTTACAAAAAGTTGTCAGGCTTTCCCGGCCCCTCAGGAGAAGGATTAAAGGCAAACAGGCTCAGGATCCCTTCACTGCATAGTGAGCTGACGCACAGATGTCGACGAGAAAGTTCTGAGCCTTTAATTAAAGTTCACAATGGTTGGCTTTCTGGAAGAGAAACTGGAAATTCCCAGCTACAGAAGCCAGACAAGCCAGCAAAGGCAATTCCTTGGTGAAACCATGAGCTGGGCCAAGGAGGGTTTGCCTTCTTAACCACCAGTGTCCTTTTCCTGCACTCTCAGCCCTTGGAAATAATGTGAGTGGACTACGGCTGATAAGGGGCCAGCAAGGGGAGAAGGTGGACATTCATCCAGCATGTACCACTTGCAAGCTCTGGGTTCAGTGCTTTACACATAGGATCTGTTAATGCTTGCAAAACCTTACAAGGTAAGTCAAAAATTAGTGTTAGGATTAAGGTTAGATTCACATGTGCATAACAATTAAAGGAGACTAGTCTTTTCAGGTTTTTACAAGCAGTATCTTTGATATAAATATTCAGTCAATTCACAGTTCAAGTTCCCCATCAGAACGGTCTCTCCCAGCTCAGGAGTCTCCCGACCGCCATCCCCTTTACCAGGTGGTGTCTAGGTGAGGAGAAAGTGTGTCATCCTTAAATGGAAGAAGGGAGGAAGCTTCCGGCCCTGAAGCTGACCCTGGGAACTTCCTGGTCTACACCGTGGAGCCTGGCACTGGTCTCTAGGGCTCAGTGGCTGAGCTGGGCCAGGCTGGCCCCCAGTATTGTGTGGGCATCTGTTGTGTGTCCCAGCCTCAGCTTCTTCAGGTGGGCTGGTTCACAAGAAGCTCTGGATCTTCAGACCCTGTTGGTGGGCTGCAGGCTTTGGAGGCGCGATTTCACTTTCCTGAGCCACGTCCCTTGGCCATTCTTAAGCAGCTGCCTGGCAGCCCCATGGCACTCTAGCTAGCATCATGCCAGATGCTGGGTTTCTCTAAAGACTTGTAATTTCCTAAGGCTGCACTCTATAAGAGGCGCAAACCCTTGGCACCAGGGTTCACCCCAAAATATCTAGGTTTTTCCATTCCCTTTGCTTCCACCTTCCACTTCTACTCCAGAAAAGTTTGACCCCTAGGTAGGGAGGGCCAGAATAATGACCTCTCACCCCCTACCCCCTACACCCTTCTGTTTCTCTCCTTGTAACAACCTGCCCTCAGTGGAAAAGCTCATTTTTCCTTCCTGGCTAATGGGAATTTCCCATGTCTTATCCCCTCGATCCCCCTCCCCACCCCCATTCCTAGGGAATGTTTGCCACCCACAACTCATCTCCGCTTACCTTCCTGGGTGGGATGCACAAAGGTTGCTGGAAAAGAAACCCAGGAAGAGACTCTGTGTCAAACAGGATTTCAAGCATTCTCTGTACAGGTGGTTTATATTCATTAAAGAATGGTGCTAATCAGCTTCTTCTCTCAGGACCCAGAAGCCCAGGACCTGAAGCACATGCCCCTTCTCTCCAGTAAGTACAGATGTGACTGTGAGAAAGGACCCTGGACTTTCACTCTGCCAGCTCCCAGCTCTGACTTCTGATCATCGGCCTGGCAATCCAGGACCTGAACACCTCCCTGTGGGTAGGTCCCCTGGTGGGGAATGGCTGAGCTGTCACCCCTCTGCCAAAGCCCACAGCAGGGCCAGCCTGCCTCTCCCTGACGGGCACAGGCCAGCAGACAGAGATCAACAAAGAGGGCCAGGAGGCTCTGAGTTCTTACCCTCCTGAGAGACCAAGAGAGGGCCTCCTTCTGAAAAGAAAATTTTGCTGATATGGGGCAAATTCAGAAAGTAGAGTGAAGAAAGGGCTAGGCTCAGGACCTTGGGGCTGAGAGCATGGAGCCCAGCTCAAGTCCTGGCATCAGGAGACAGCGCAGACACCAGCTGATAGAACAGCTGTTCAGAAGTTCCAGAGGGAAAAAACACTGGGAGTCACAGAATCCTACATCTGTGACACACTCTTGTGCCACTTCTGTCAAGCGTTCTCTCTCTGCCCTCCCAAGTCTTCTACTTTATAAGGTTTCCAAATAAAGACCTGTGTACAAAGCAGAGGAAGCTGCCGGATGCAGGGTCAGGACCAGCAACCAGAGTTGGCTGGGCTGATGCAGAAGCGCACAGGCCCGCAGGCAGCAGATGTGTTCAGAGGAGCAAGCGGGAGACCAGGACAGAAGACCAGGGATGATGGAGAGCCAAGCCCATGGTCAGCTAGACAGCCAGACCAGAAGTCAGAGCCTAGAGAGTGAGGTGAGAGCACGAAAGACAAGGCAGGAAGAAACTAAGCTCCAGAAGTCAGAGCACTGGCAGGATGCTCTTCAGAACCCAGTAGAGACACTGAAAGCAAGTTTTGAACCGGGATCTTTCCACCCCTTTGTACACTGCCTTCCACAGGTGGGTGGACTTTGGTTAACAGCCATGCCCCCCAGGCCAGAAGAAGAGACAGATCTCAAAATAAAAGGGCCCTATTTCTGAGTGTCCACTTCCTTCCAGGTACACCGGGGAATGCTCTGCATGCCATATCCCTTACCATCCTCGCCAGAATCCCATGAGAGGACACAGGGCTTGGCCAACAAATGGAGTCCTTGTATGAGTGAAAAGGTTCCTTCCTCGGGGAATACCCAGCCCCACATCAGGGCCTACAGCTAGGCAGCAGGGCATGGTGTGGATTTCAGCCTCCTTGCCCTCTCAGGCAAGCAAAACCTTCAAAAATCTGTGTGGCAGTCCTAGAAGTTGGCATTACACCCCCATTTAATTGATGAGGGAATGAGAACTTCAAAGATTAAATATCTCACCAACATTGATGAAGCCATTAGGTTGCAGAACCAATATTGAAACTAATCTGCTGAGGTCCAAAAGCCCCTGCTGTTAACTCCCTTACCACCCCACAATGCAAGAGGAGTGCCTTTCAGGAAGGCCTTACAAGAGTTAACAGCAATGGCTACAGATTCTCAGGGACCCTAAAAGACTCAAGAAGCCTCACTCCCAAAGATGCGATTCCTCTCCAGTTTGTGGGATGGAACCATAGAAAAGCAAAGTGATTCAGTCTTCCAGCTTGTTAGTTTCCAGTCTCACAATCCCACCACCTACAGGACACTTGCTCAAGTTCAACGGTCCACAATGGAACTCTTGATTTCTCCTGCCACATTTTGACTGTCCTCCCCAGTCTTCCAAATTTCAGTATGCAGAACCACAGTCCAGGAGCTCAGGACCAAAACAAGAAAGGAATGATCGCTGATGCTGTTTATCACCTCAAACAGCCAATCCATAGCAAATCCTGGAGACCCTACTGTCAAAAATAAACCAACCCAACCTTATCTCACCATCTCCACCATGCACACTCTGGCCCCACTGCTGTCCTCTGCCTCCTGGGACACATCACCGAGGCCCCTGCAATTTCTTTGTTACACAGAAGCCAGAAGAATCCTTTTAAATACCTCTCAGATATTTTACTCCTCTGCTCAAGATAACTTTGTGACTTTATATCATGTACAATAAAAGCCAAAACTGTTTTCATGGCCTATGAGGTACTATTTGGCCTGGCCACATCTTCCTCACCCCATTGAAACTAGTCTGGCTACATTTCTCCCTGCCATCCCCCTCCTCGGCTTTGCTCCAGCTCACTGGCCCCTTACCGTGGCTCAAGCACACCACATCTGCCTGGCCTCAGGGCCTTTGCTCTGGCTGTGCCCTCTGCCTGGCGCACCCGTTCCTCAGACCTCCTCACACTCATATCCTCACTTCCCTCAGTCTCAGCTCCAACACCGCCTCCTCAGAAGGACCTTCTATAACCACCCCATCCCAAATGTCACCAGACTTCTCGGCTTGATTCATTTTTCTTCGTAACACTTACCCACCTAACACTGTCTCCTCCATTTATTTGTGTTTTTGTGCATCTCACAATGTCAGCTTCATGAGAGCAGAGACTTCTCTGCCTTGTTCACTGTTGTTCCCCCAGCACCTAGAATGTGCCTGAACATAGCAATCATTTAATAAGCATTTGCTTCCTGGATGACTAAATCTTCACAATGACCCCATAAGGTGGTTCTTAGGCCTAGCCTTCCTCTATGCATGAGATGTACACGGCTCAGAGAAGGTGAGTAACGTGTATAAGGTCACACAGCTAACAAAAGAAGAATCAGGGCTCCAAATCAGGGCTGCCTGATTCCAAGCCTATTCCTTAAGTATGACATGTATTTCTTAGGTAATGGAGTAGATAAGAACGTAGACTTGAGCCTTCCAGTTTGAAAAGTGTTATGACCCATTTTCTATGTCAATGAAAAACTGAAAGATACCCTAAGGATCAACTAAAACAGAATCCTCCACTCAGTGGTTTATGAAACCCTATGACCCCAGGGCACTTTCACACCACCATAGGCAGTAACAGCATCTGCTCTGATTTCTATTTGGAAAAAAGTAATACAGAAAGTGATTATTTAGACATTTTCTGTTTACTAATGAGCAGCGTGAGAGCTTCCAAGTCCACATCAGATGGTGATTGGAGACACATGCTCACGCAAGTGTCCCAATCATTTATCACCTAGCTGTTTTGGCCAGTTCACACTGTTTCCATGTTCATTCTTAAATACTGCTTATTTTCTATCCACAACCCATCTTTAAATAAAGATGGAAACTTAAGAAATACTGACAGTGAAATAAAACATGTTAATGCAGAGCATAAAAATGGCAAAGATTTCAATGAATTTGCCTCTAAATGATATTCACACATATTCATAGATTACGTGTAACTACTCAAAATTGACATATGTGACATATAAAGATATTCTCACTACCAAAAATCAATGTTAAGGGGGATGACTATTATATCCAATTGTATCCAATTGGCTTTTCATTTATTGGGAGCTAGATTGTCCTCAACAATCATATGTAATGTACAGAGAAGTCCTTGGCACATGTAACCTAAAAACTTTCTCTTTCAGCTCATCCCTTGGCAATGAAGAGTACATAGTAGATAACAAACCAGCTACATATCTAACTCAAAGTGCAAACATACCAAATTTCAGGCATAAAGGTGGGGTATTTTTGTCTATTTTAAAGCTATATTATGATGACAAATGTTAATCTAAGTTTTTATATGCATCCATACCCAAACCAAAGATGACATACTCTGCTATTTTAAAAGATATTTTGGGAACATGATTTTTTTCTTGCACAATTTAATGTGGTAAAATAAACAATGGGTGCCCCCCTTGTGGAAAAAGGAAAAGGATTTAAACTTGTCTTTATGTATAATGAATATTACAAAAGATTGCATGTAATGACTTTTATAATGCAAGATCCATTAATACTTATTTAAAATAAAATGTTTTTACTTAGAATCATTTCTACATCATATTGTATAATATTGACTTAAAAACAATTCCCAAGGGAGTTTAGGGGATGAAACACCTGCTGCTGTGAAGGCAGTTTGTGTGGAGCTGCAGACCCACTCTTCACCCAGCTCCAGCCTGGTCTGTGCCCCCAAAGGGTGACCTGAGTGGAATGTGTCAACCAGGCCCCCAGGAACTCTGGCTCCTGGGTTGGCCAATGGGAGGCACCATCGAGACATCAAAAACAGGGAGTAAAAACAGTGGAGCCTTGATTTCCCCCAAATGACCGGCAGCAAAGCCCTGTGCCAGCCCTGTGCCTGCAGCAATGTCTCCGCTCCCATCCGAGGCCTGTCCCCCAAGCGGGCTTCCGCTCCAGCTCTCTAGAGGTTCTCCTCTGGCCCCTTTGCTCCTGGAGGTGCTAACCACTCCCACTGTTGCTGATCCTGGGTACTTTCCCATCCCTTGTGAATCGTCCTTAATCCTTAATTACCCTTTGAGTGTGTCACCTCTTTCCTAAATGACACAAAGTTCAAAAAGTCCAAAAAGTGGGTGAAGGGAGTTAGAAGTTCCTGATATGTTACAAACCTCTCATTTTTCAGATTAAGGCCAAAGCTGAGGACATGACCAGACCTGTCCAAAATCACCATGAAAACAAGGCAGAGTCACAGTTAGAGACCATACATCAAAAGACTGTTAGAAGAGCTGGATGACTTAATATATACGAATTGCTTGAGATGGCACTTGATGCATAGTAACTACTCAGCAAGGTTAGTCAGTAGCACCATCATCATCACCATAGTGTCAGTTTCCAACCCCACTGAGAAGAAAGGGGATATGGACTCAAAAACACATGCTCCTTCTGGCATAAACATTCTAAAATTAATCCTATTCCATAGGTGGAAAAACCTAAGCACAGGGCCACTCCCACCTTTCGTATGAATGAGGAAAAGGCACCAGTGGGGTGTTACAGCCCCTCTTGCACCCGCTGGCCAGCTGCCCCATTCAGTTAACAACCTGAAAGCTGTCACAGAATGGCCCTGCTTCAAGGTCCCCCAGCAAGTAGGTGTCCCTGTTAAATGAAAATGACCTTCATCTCATTACGTTGTTACAAATATCCACTAAGACAGCATATGAAAGTGCTTTAAAAATTCTAAAGCAGGGGATTCTGGCACAATTACTACAGCTTCCTTACTCCACTTTGTTCCAAAAAGAAAAGAGGCCGGGAATTAGAATAAGAAGAGGTTGAAGAATTATTTTGACTTTGCTATTCCATAATGTGTGTGGGTGGCAGAAAAAAAATAAACCTTTTCTCCCGTATGACGAAAACATTGTTCTTCAGTGTTTTTCAATATTCCCAAGGGGAAAGAAAGGCCTACACAATGATGTGCAACCATCATGCCAAGGAACCAGCTCTATTTTATGCTGAGAGGGTGCTAAAGACACATCTTGATAAAAAATACAGCTTTCGCTGAAAGGTCAAGGGCACTGCTGGTGTTGACATTTTTGAAGAATGCCTGATGCCCTGGTGGAACCTCTAGGGATGCTGAGTTAGGGCCCAGCCCTCAAAAGCTTTGTCTGCTCTTCACCAAGACACACGCCAGGCATCCCGAGCTTCTGCAGCACACGCTCCTCCCTCAGTGTCCATCCAGGTGAAATCTCAGCGGCACTGTGGTTGATTTTCTTTCAAACTCAAAGTGCATTTCTCATCTTAGAAATAACCGTTTGTTCTGTCACTGGACACTGCACCTCTTCTCGATGACTTCGTTTTCCCCAACTTTACTCCACTCTTATCCACCAAGAGAAGCAAAAGAACATTTATTGAGCACCTACACTGCCTTTTACATACATAGATGGTTTGATCTCTACCCTGTGAGTCAGCAATTATTCCCCTAATTTGCAGATGAGGAAAACAAGCCTCAATGAAGTGAAATCCCATGGCCAAGGCCCACATCTAGTTAGCTGGTCATCTGCATTTCCACTCATAGCCTATCTGTCTTGAGAGTCTTTGATCCCTTCCACTGCCTCAACTCTTTTGCCAATTCCAAACCCTCTCTTCCCGCTGCTTAATGTATCCACCTCTTCTACTACTAGACTATGATTAGTAAGTAGATAAGAGAACAGGGATAACTGTACATCATGCACAAAGAGGAGAGAGAGGAAAAATAAATTGTTGTTCCTATAAAACAGGAACAATCTCCACTGCCTTATCTTGACCCAGAAGATCACCCTGTGCCCACATCAGTCATGTTAAAAATTATGGCAGAGTAAAAATGCAAAACTTCCAAATTGTTTTTCCAACTATTAAGATGCATTATCCTGAGCACCATAAAACTGTTCTTTAGGGATTTGTCAAAACACTTGTCTCCCTCTAATCTCTCCATGGTGTACCTCCTTCGGCTCGGAGAATGTCCACTCCCTTAGCTCAGAAATGTTTCCCATCCAGTGCCCTGCCCAGGACCTACTGCAGCCTCTGGTGTTGAGCACTAAATGGCAGTCATGAATTGAGGAGCACAGGCTCAGCACTTGGACAGAAAAGCAGCTTTAAAAGCTGTCAAAAGTAACACCATTTAATCCTGCTCACACATAACCTGAGTGAAGGGGAAAAAGACTTTGGCAAGCCAAGGCTACATGGGAGACAGCCAAAAATACCCCCCCCCGGAGCCCACCCCATCTCTCCAACCCAATCATTCCTTCCTCAGACCCCATGCCTGCAATGAGCTCTGTTGACGGACATATGTCTTCATCCCTGCCCTGTGACATTCTGGAACGTGGCTCCTCTGCATGGTACTGCTACTTTACTGTAACAATCAGCAATACCGAAAACCTGTGCAGCACCTTGCAGTGTATAAAGGGCCTTCACACACACTAGTACATGCAATCCTCCCAAAAAACCACTCTTGGGAAAAGTGCTGAAGGTCACAGAGGTAAAGCGCTGGCCCAAAGCCACAGAGCGATGTGGGGGTGCTGGGGCCGGCACCACTTCTCTGTCTCCACTGCTCGAGCTCTTCCAACTCCACTGCTCTCTTGTTATCTGAGTGGCTGTGTCTTGTCTCCCCAGCCTTACTGCAACACTCCAAGGGCTTATACACTTTTTGTTCCCACCTGGGCACCGCACAGGCTCTGCCCCCTCCCAGCACGTGATGAATCCTGGTGGAACGCATGAATGATAAACATGTGACATGAGCACCACTGTGTGTCAAGAAACAGCAAGAAGGAGAAAGAAAGCTTCAAGTGAGTCACAAGGAAGCCATTTAGGAATGAAGCCATTCAGGGCAGCACCAGTCTCTGTGAGTGAGCTCCTGATTCCCTGGCAGATTCCACATGTGTGTAGCCTTTGCCCCCAGGAGCTTTTCCCAACATCTTTTAACTTCAGGACTGGAGGATGAGGAGCTCCTTTGGGTTTTGATGCAGTCTTAGTTGCAGTGCCTTCTTCTCATTGGTACACAAATGTAGAATCCAGCAGAACTTACAGCTTAAGCCCAAGGTTCTGTGAATTCAGACCCTCAGCACAGCCCCTGAGGTATGTGAGCGCAGAAGAGTGCCGTCAGCTGGAGGACGGGTCCACAGGCCGCAGAGAGGCGCTCCTAAGCCTGGCAAGCGCTGGAGAACTCAGCTTCCAGATCTCAGGGAAAAGGCACGAGTCCCTTAACCAAACATTCCCCCAGGTCCTTGCAGAACCCAGAACACATGACAGCAAATGTGTGAAGGATAAATATCTGTTCAAAATATATACAAAAAGGACTGAGAGGAGAAAAAGGAAATGAGCTTAAAAATAATCAGATGTGTAAACTGACATGAGCTTGGAGGAAATAAAAAGGCCCTTGGAGTTAACGAGTTCAGAGGGGCCAGTTAGCTTGAGTTTGGGGCGCTGGCATCAACCGAGAATTCTCATCACAGGAATGGTCTCTCGGTGAGGCAGTGAGGCCACAGGCAGTAAGAACTGTGTGGCCTCAGTAAGGCTCCAGGGGGAAGTAAAGGTTCAGTCCCTTGTCCTTCTCCCCATGCTAGGATTCAGAGAAGACAAGGTCTTAGGGACAAAGGCAATGAAAAAGAGGAAAAGAGAAGAGGACAATGTCCCCATGTGAACTTTTATCTTCTCAAAACCTGGCAAGTGGCTGCATAGGCTGAAGAGGCCAATATAGGGCTTATGAAAGCCCCCAAGTCCTCCAAAGGCTCTTTCCCAACAATGCTTTCTTCTTATTTCAGGGCAAATGCAACATGGCAAAAATATGGATTTGATTGCATCTCCCCACCCCCATCTTCCTTTCCTCATGCCAGAAAAGAGCATACAGATCTCAAAATGAAGAGGAAAAAAAAAGAAAAGAACAGCCAGGGATCAAAATGCATGGTATGGTGTTTAGCAAACTTGGAACATGGTAGGAAAATAATCGTAGCTGGTCAACAAGTCCAAGAGCAGTGGCATCCAGCCCCGTTATCAACACTGAAAACCAGGAGGATAACTGCAGTTAGGTGGGAGCAGGCATGTGGTTAGCCAGATGGGACTAGAAAGAAATGGCCCCCAAATGTCTAACCCTTAGATGGGTAAGGTGATGCATTATTTCCCTACAGTTTCAAGACCAACGTGTAGTGGGGAGTCCACCTCTGTCCTCAGACATTACCAAAGGGTTGGTGTCCAGTTGTTCTTCATCTACACTGGAGATAGATAAAACAATCAGAGCTGGGGGAATGCAATTTAGACATCAAAAGTCATGCCCAGTTGTAATGCACTCTTATAACAGAGCATAGTAGTCACATGCCTGTAAATCAATCTATTTACAAAAATTGATTGAGTGCCTGCTCTAATAAGGGTTGTGTTATATGTCAGACACTAAGCTAGACGATTTTCAAATATCATTACCAATCTTCACAACAGCAGTACAAGATGGGTATTATTAAACACATTTTAGAGATGAGGACTGAGACACAGAGAAATTAAGTAAGTGTCCCAAGATCATAAAACTACAAAATGGTGGAATGAGGCTCAAACTCAAGTTTACCCAATTACAATTTCTTTTCTTTATTTTCTTGAATCTCAGTTAAATGCTGATGGGGACTCTTTGTATATCCTCACAAAAACTAGCACATCACTTTATATTGAATAACTGTTGAAGGAATGAATGAACAACCACAAATGATGGGTTCGACCACTGATGTTCTTATGCTATGCTTCATCAGTTTAAATATTCACCTATTTTTTAACTATTATGTGAAATAAATGTGTTCCTTACAATCAGCAGATTCTTAGACTCAATGAAATATGATCATCATGAACCAAGATAAGTTCCACATGAAAGCGAAATGGACATGGGACCAAGTGTCATAGTCCAAAAACAGGGGGATCAATTTTAGATTTAAAGGTCAACAGAATTTTAATGAGGGTGGAAATAGTCATTTGAGTCACCTCTCTTAGAAAAGTATATAGGTTTCTGAAAGGTTTCTGAGTACATAGGTTTCCCCAAGTTCTCAGTTCTGTATTACACAAGAAAAAATGGTGACATCTCCCCTCTGGAAGTGTCAAAACCTAAAAGAAAGCCCAACCTGTCTGACATATGGCTCATGATTCCTGCCCATGCACAGAGGGTTGAATCAGATGGTTTCTGGAGATCCCTCCTAGATCCCAGATTCTTTATCTAAAGGAGAAACCTAACTGGTTGCTCACTTGATTAATTACAGAAGTGCGCCATGTGTTGACAGTATCAAACCAAGACCCAATGCAACAAGATTTTGTTTACTCCCTTCCCTCTACCAAGCTTGCTTTTCCCATTTCCCAGATTTTGGCTCACTTCCCTCTTCCCCAAATACACACACACACACACACACACACACACACACACACAGAGTCATTTAAAAGTAAATTAAATTAATCTCCCTTCTCCATTTTCAATTTAATAATAAAGAGCCTACTTTATTCACGAAGTACTCTGTAGTTTTAGGGAACAGGGGCAGAGAATGATCACACACCAAGTGGAGCCTTTAATAAGGAGTTACTTCACTCCTTCCTCCTTCAAAATAATGTCCCAATTGGTAGGATAATCCCAAACAAACTCCTGCATGCTGAAAGTAATGGTGACGTCTGATTAGGGATGGAATGTTCACACCATCCCAAAGACACTCCTCCAAAATTGTTTTAATAATTACAAAAGAAAAACAGTAAGCTCACAGTGGAGGAACACAGACAAGACCACCATAACCCAGGGATCAAAGCAAATATTGCCATAAAGGGAACCCACAGACAGCACGGCCTCCTATTGTGATGTCTTAAAAAAGGACACACATCACTCACATAGGATCCTACTAAAAATGTAGAACCTGGATACAGTCCTGAGGAAACATCAGACAGTAACTCAACCTGAGAGACCTTTGACAAAATGATCCTCTACTGTTCAAGAGTCAATGTCCCAAAAGACAAAATATTACAAATTAAAGGAGACTAAAGAGATATAACTGACTACAAATTGTCACTATCAGGACAATTGAAATTTTAATATGAACTGTAGAATAGATATGACATAACAGCAATGCTAAACTTCCTGGGTTTGAAAATCACACTGTAAGAAAAAGTATTTGCCTTTGGAAAATACACACTGAAGTATTTCAGGATAAAGAGGCATGTCTGCCATCTTCTCTTAAATGGTATGATAATATTAATTATAAATTTCTAAACATAAGAGACAGGCAGTGATAAAGCAGTCCACAGATTCAATGCAATCCCTATCAAAATACCTACAACATTCTTCAATGAACTAGAGCAGTTCTAAAATTCATATGGAACAAAAGACCCCAAATATCCAAAGCAATCCTGGGAAGGAAGAATAAAGTAGGGGTGATTATGCTCCCTGACTTCAAGCTCTGCTACAAAGCCACAGTAATCAAAACAATTTGGTACTGGCACAATAACAGACCCACAGATCAATGGAATAGACTAGAAAGACCAGATATAAACTCAAGCATATATGGTCAATTAATATGCAATAAAGGAGCCATGGATATACAATGGGGAAATGACAGCCCCTTCAACAACTGGTGTTGGCAAAACTGGACAGCCACATGCAAGAGAATGAAACTGGATTACTGTTTAACCCCATACACAAAAGTAAACTCAAAATGAATCAAAGACCTGAATGTAAGTCATGAAACCATAAAACTCTTAGAAAAAAACATAGGCAAAAATCTCTTGAATATAAACATGAGCAACTTTTTCCTGAACACATCTCCTAGAGCAAGGGAAACAAAAGCAAAAATGAACAAATGGGACTACATCAAGCTAAAAACCTTCTGTACAGCAAAGGACACCATTAGCAGAACAAAAAGCCATCCTACAGTATAAGAGAATATATTCTTAAACAACTTATCTGAAAAAGGGTTAACATCCAAAATATATAAAGAACTCACAAGCCTTAACACCCAAAAGGCAAATAACCCTATTAAAAAATGGGCAGAGGATCTGAACAGACACTTCTCCAAAGAAGAAATTCAGATGGCCAACAGGCACATGAAAAGATGTTCCACATCACTAATTATCAGGGAAATGCAAATTAAAATTACAATGAGATATCACCTCACACCAGTTAGAATGGCCAACATCGAAAAGACTAGGAACAACAAATGCTGGCGAGGATGCAGAGAAAGGTGAACTCTCCTACACTGCTGGTGGGAACGTAAATTAGTTCAACCATTGTGGAAAGTAGTATGGAGGTTGCTCAAAAAACTAAAAATAGAAATACCATTTGACCCAGGAATTCCACTCCTAGGAATTTTACCCAAAGAAAACAACTTCTCAGATTCAAAGAAACATATACACCCCTATGTTTATTGCAGCACTATTTACAATAGCCAAGATATAGAAGAACCTAAGTATCCATCAGTAGATGAATGGATAAAGAAGATGTGATACTTACACACAATAGAACACTATTGAGTCATAAGAAAGAAACAAATCCTACCATTTGCAACAACATGGATGGAGCTAGAGGGTTTTATGCTCAGTGAAATAAGCCAGGCAGAGAAAGACAAATACTAAATGATTTCCCTTATTTGTGGAGTATAACAACGAAGCAAAACTGAAGGAACAAAATAGCAGCAGACTCACAGACTCCAAGAAGGGACTAGCGGTTACCAAAGGGGAGGGGTGGGGGAAAGTGGGTGGGGAGGGAGGGAGAAGGGGATTGAGGGATATCATGATTAGTGCACACGGTATGTTGGGGGGATCACAGGGAAGACAGTGTAGCACAGAGAAGACAAGTAGGGACTCTGTGGCATCTCACTACACTGATGGACAGTGACTGCAATAGGGTACGGGGGGGGGGGCTCGATAATAAGGGTGAATGTAGTAACCACATTGGTTTTCTTGTGAAACCTTCATAAGAGTGTATATCAATGATATCTTAATAAAAAAAAAGGGAGACAGTGATAGAGCAAATGTGGCAAAATGTGAACTGATCAAGCTGAGTGACAACAGTAGGGAATTCTTTGTACTATTTTGAAATTTTCCTGGAAGTTTTGAATTATTTCAGAATAAAAAGTAAAAAACCAATTTTTCCTTATTTTAAGGAGCCATGTAGCCCATGCCTTGGCCTTTCAGTTCCAATGTATGATTTCTTAGGCTCTAAAAGCCTTCAAAGAAGAAAGCAGAGAAATGTCCACTAGAATGTCCTACTTCTCAAGAAGTCCAGACCTTTCCTGGTTTCAGCAGAGACTACAGTGAACAAAATAATAGTTGGAAATAATTCTCTGCGCATAAAACAATTAGTGTGACAAGCACAGAGAGAAAGCTAATAGCCGTGTACATGACTGCAGGACGAGGCTTCTCTTGCAAACGCACCAGCAGTAAAATTCAGCCAAACCCACTGTCTGCCCTCAGGAACTGTGAGTCTTACATCAAAGTTACAGGACCAGGCAGGCAGTAGGGGCTGTGCACGTTTTGAAGGAGGCTCCAAAATCAAGAATAAAGATATTTCTGGAAGCACTTTTGGAAAGGAAAACAAAACCTTGATGACTTTGTGAGATAGTGGAATAGGTTTGCAAGGGGACGCCAGTGGGCATCCTTCCCTGGACATCTTCAAAAGAAAGGAAACTGTCTAGGAAAATGTTACCATGTATAAAATTTATTTCAAAATACTTCATCATATAAAGTATAGAGGACTCGTCTTGCTTGACTGAAGCTAGGATGCAGGTACCATCTGAGCCGGCCCAGGTGTTCCACTGGTGCTTTGTTTGGGAAGCCCATGCTTATAGGTGGTAGGGCTGCCTTCCTTATCTCTATCAACAAGCAAAGCCTGGAGAATTAGCACACAGTGTCAGAAATGGATTTTCATAGGTAAAAATAAGGGTCTGTTGACTTGACTAGCATAATGAATGCTAGAAAAGGGTCTTCATTTGGTGAGATTAGAGGTATTCAGACAATGTGGACTGGCTAGATATATTTCAGACATACTCTTGCCCTTTCTTGTGAACAGTCACAGAGGCCTATACCCCTTGTCCTAGACGTACTGCCTCAGGCTAAACCCCTAAATGGCCCCATGTCTAGCTGAGTCTCCAAAGTCTGCTTCCCTGACACCAGTTATAAGAGTCTCTAGAATTGAGGTTTTTGCCTAGAGTGAACCTTTCGTTCAAGGAGGTGATCAGAGAATATAGTAAGAACAATAAGGTGGGACACACTAAAAAGGTCGTATGAACTTTTTCACACTTGTTCATAAATGTCACTGATCTCAAAACTTCCTCAGAGGCTACCAATATCTATCAAAAAAGAATTTGCATGCCTGAATTGGCTTAGGTCAGCTAGCAACGGATGCATGAGGTATTTTCCTGCATGAACAGACCAGAGGAGGTGCCATGAACTGTGGGCAGGGCTTTTGTTACTGATCTCAAACTTAATTCCACTGTGCCAAGAGACATTTTTTTAAAATTTGCAATGTGTGATTGCATATGTGGATGGATATATGCCACATGACCTCAATTGTTAAAAATCATTGGAACTTGTTTTATGAGCTAGAATATGGTCTAGCTCAGTAAATGGTCCATGTACTCATGAAAATAATGTGTTTGCTGCAGTTTGAATACAGTGTTCTATAAATATCAATTAGGATAGGTTCATTCATAATGTTGTTCAGGTCTGCTATATCCTCCCTGAGTATCCACTTGTTCTATCAATTACTGAGAGAATTGAAATTATCAAGTAAAATTGTGGATTGTCTATTTCTCCATTTGGTTCTGTCAATTTTTGCCCCATATATTTTGAAACTATCTTATCAAGTATTCACAATCCCAAGTAGAATTGTTACATCTTCCTAGTAAGTTGACCCCTCTACACAAATACTATCCATACCTCTGATACTCCTTGACCTAAAGCCTACATTGTCTGATATTAATTTAGCCACTATAGCTTTCTTTTGATTGGTGTTTATATGGTGTATGGCTTTTCACCCTGTTACTTTTAACCTATCTGTGCCTTCATATTTAAAGATGTTTCTAGTATGCAGCATATAGTTGAGTATTGCTTTTTTATCCAATCTAGCAATTTCTACCTCTTAATTTTGATGTTATTTATGCTTAATATATTTAATTGAATGTCTTCTTATGTATTTTGTATTTTGTATTTGTTCAGAGCAAACATAGGGCTAGCCTCCTTCCTTCATGGATTACCTGCACATTGTCTAATGTCTGAAAACAGCTACTGTATACATATTATCTAGGTTTCTAGTTGTTTATGGCAGAAAATCTAGTCCTATACCAGACACTGCCATGGCCAGATGTGGAAGTAGGGAATCAGTGTTGAAAAGGTTTCTCAGGTGATTCTGGCATGCTGTTAGATTTGGGAATCACAGATTTAATTCAAGGGTCCCAGTTGAAATGGGTGGGGTAAAGGCATACAATGGAAAAAGAAGCTGATGGATACAAGACAGGAGGAATGCTGGGAGCTGTGGGGAGTTATCATAGGCTCCAACTAAAAACATTCACATGTAATGTTTTTAAAACATCTTTTGGATCAAATTATTTTAAATGTCAACTGACTAAAATCCTCCCTGAGGCCACCAATTTGTAACATCTGTGAATCTTCTCTAGTGTCAATGAACCTGTTAAAATGGGGCATCCAGAATGGAGCACCATCTGATGTGGTAGACTGACAGCTCAAGGATGGTGACACCATAATTACCCACAGTCCACATGCCGTGAGTTTGTTAACTTTGGTGTGAGACAAGTTCATGTTTAGGAACAGAGAGCTCATGCTTAGCAGTGGTCAACTCACCCCTGCCCCCAGTCTCTCTCACACTCACACAAATGCCTGCCAACTCAGGCTTTCTTGGTCCTGCTCTGTATTAGCTGACTTTACATCACCGCTATTAAATTTCACCTCGTTGGTTTTGGCTCAGGGTTCCTTCTTGACAAGAACATTTGAGTTTTGATTGTGGTATCTTTCAAGGCAACTTCTTCATCCAGATGTGTACCAATGGAAATCTGATAAGTATGCCTCCCATTCTCAAGGCCTCAGAGCTGGTGGCCAGACCCCCTGACACAGCCCCCTTGACTGGTGCTGGCCGAAGCATCGCCTTCCTTCTTCATGGTCTCTACCCCCAAGGAAGCAGCGAGTAGGAGATGGAGCACAAGCAGGTGCCCTCCCTCTCAGAAAGTATCGTGGTAAAACGCCAGGGTGACAGTGAGTTTGTGAGCTGCATGTGGATTTTTTATAAATATTCCTACAAATAATCCTGCCCCTCATTTTTGTAGTAACAGGTAATGCTGAAAGTGGAGAAGACAGAGCTACCCTAGAGAAGACAGGCCGTGTGGTCACCATTCCTGCTTGGATTTCCCTGGAGCCCCAGCCCTACTGCTCATTAGCTGTGTGGCCTGGGCTGCAGAGTTGTCTTTCCTGAGCTTCAGTTCCTTCATCTGAGGTCTTCCCCTCCAAGAAGTTTTGCTTCTGCTCCCACCCTGGCACCATCTCTCCCACTAGAGACCCACCTGTGCCCCATTTCTGCAAGGCCTTGCTTTGCCTTGGCTATGACATACTCCTGGGAAAAGTAGTCAGGGGAACTTTCTCTACCTCTCAGATAACATTCTTCGAGTCTGATCTTACCAGTTTCCTACCTAAACTCCTTCTACATCACCTGAAATAAGTCTTCAAGGCTGCTTCCAAGGTCAAATGCCTGCCCACCTTTCCTGCCTTATACCCCTCCCCACCCTCACATACACTCTTCATTCCCGCCATACTCAGTGCCCTGCAAATCCCTGAATGACTGTGCTTTTTCTCCACTTCTTACCTTAATCATGCTGCCTCCCCTGCTTGGAATGCCCAGCCCCGTCCTCACACCCATTGTACATCGAGTCACTATTCATCTTCCAGGAGGCCTCCTCTGACTGACGCAGGAGCCCCTCCTTTAAGCCTCCTAGGCCCGCTGCATATATTTGTCTGAGTGCCCATCACACATGCACAGGTGTCGGCTGACTTATCTTTTCCCCAAGTTGCCTATGAAGCTCCCTGAGGGCCAGGACATCTCACTGCCACTGCCTGGGATGGGTCCTGCCACAGTGCAAGAGCTTGTTGAATCACTGAGTATTTTAAACGACAGCGAATCAATGAGTGGGTGAATCACAGCCTGAGGGCAGCTGCCCACCTCCCCAGGGAGGGGCAGGGCCTGCAAGCTGACCCTCGTCATGACGTCCTGAGCCAAGGCTCAGGCTCCTGGGATGCTGCCTCACAGCAGGGACCTAAATGTCAGGCACGCCATGGGGCTCCGCAGGCCATCCACTCAGCACTTCACCCTCTTTCTAAACCCTCTCTGAGCAGGACAAGTGAACTGGAAGAGAGAGAGAGACTAGGAAAGCTCTCCCCCCTCCTCTCTCCCAACTGCCTCAGAGCCGCGAGAAGCCACACTCCCGGATGCGCGGCTCCAGGGAGGGTCTCGGTGCCAGGAACCCAAGAGGCCAGGGAGCCTCCTGGAAAACCATCCCGGGCCAGCCCTCACCAGGCCTGTCTCCTGCTGAGTTTGCTTCTCACTTGACGTCTACAATTCCCTCACTGATGCTCCTAACCCTGAGTTCAGGGGTATCCACAGTTTAATTTGAGCCACTGGATAGACAGGGCTGCTCCCTGTTAGAGCTACAAGAGCATAAACGACCTTTGAGGACAAACTCTGCATGGCATCCACCAGCATTGCCCCTACCTCTGGCCCGTGAACACCTTCTATCATTTTCCAATACAGCCCAGCAGGCCCAGAGAGAGGTGACTTGTCCCCAAGTCTGGAAGATGTCACTGGGAGTGAATGGATACAGAGAGTTGGGATGGACTGGTGAAGAAAGGAGATGCAAGGAAAAAGAATAAAGCCTGGGGCTCTTGCAAGGGGGAGGAGAAAGTTCAAGGAGAACAGAGAAGTTTATAAGGAGGCATACACAGCTGTGGAGCCTGGAGAGCGATACCCAGGCCCTGGGAAGGTACAGGAAGGGCTGAGGAGACAGCCTGGAGGGCCCTGCAGCACTCTGAAACTCCTTGCAGGAGGCAGGCTCCAAAAGAATAAGCAGAGTCGGCTGGGCACACCCACCCTCCCAGGCACACCCACCCTTCCCTCCACCTGTAAGGAGGAGAAAGAAATGGGAAGCAGGGCAGATGTGACCCCTACCCTTCAGAGCCGGTCTGACCCTGTCTGCTTCCTCCACCGCTCTTCCTGCCGAAAGCATCCTTGCCCGCACAGAATCATGCTGACACCCCCTGCCCACGCCCAGGACTCTGAGGAGAAAAGGCCAACACCAGGGAGAAGAAAATGGACAGCAAAGAGAATTCTGACTGGGGACGTAGAAGCCCCAGGCCTGTGCCCAGCTCTCTCGCTATGGGAAGTCCACTTTGCCTCTATCTCATCCATCCTCACTGCTCCCTGGAAATTACTGTCACCTTTCAGGGAGCCCTGCTGCACCTTGCTGCCCCATGTCACACTCATCCCCACTAGGCAACACATAACTCGTTTGTGTTGCTGGACATGCAGACATGCAGATAAAAGCCCCAGTTACCATGGAGAGCAAATCCCTGAAGGTGGCGTCCCCTGGCAACAAGGCAGACAGGCCCTTCCAGGCCTTTTATACGCACACATGCACACGCTCAGATGCACACGTTTCCCATGCACCAATCCCACCAGGACAACTCAAAGCCATTTGGAGCAGCAGTCCCCCGGCAGGGTCTCTGGTCTTCCCAGAGAGCCAGCCAGTCGTCCTGCCAGGTCCCCTGCCATGCAGCTGCCATCCTCCCTCCAGGCCAGCAGCCGCTGAGATGCCACGCAGACTTTTCCACTCGTCCAGAGCTTCTTAAGTGCCTCTGATATACACCATGTGTCCCAACAGGAAAACATACACTCATCAACTCTACAAAATGCTCCAGATGTGATCAAAGCCAGAGGCAAAAGAAAACAGAGATGGGGGTGTATGGGAAGGGGGAGTAGGTTAGGGGAGAGGAAGAGAGAAATCCAGGGACATGGGGGTGGAGGTGCCCCTGGGGGGTGGAGAGTCCAGTGGATGGTGTCCAGAACTGTGGTCCAGACTGGGTTCTGTTCCCTAGCCCACCTTGCCTCCTTGTGTGACCTTGGGTCTTGCCCTCACACCAGCTTTAGGCTGGAGATTCTACCATATAGAGCCTGGGAAACTGGTCCTGGGAGGGACTTCACAGGTGACCTGACCCAAGCCCCTTTTTGTTAGGCAAGGAAGGTAGCAGGTTGGTCAGCCTGCCTGGACATCACCCACCACCTCTAATCCCATACACCCTTCCAATACCCTGCTCACTGCTCTCTGCATTAAATGCCAGCAGGTTACAGCAGCACAGGTCAAAGTTCCTTATCTGGAAGCATCTGCAGACGTGATGCCATTGTCCATCCACCTCATTAATTTTGTTGGAGGACTTAGTTGCTTTTTTATACAGTGAGGGAATGGCTCTCAAGGCCCCCACCCCACCCCTGCCATATCTAAAACTAAGTCCCGTGATCTATGGCAACATCCCCTTAAGGAACCAGGTAAGTTTTATTCTAAAAGATCCTAGAGTCTCTTCCCCATCCCACCGGAACATCTGCCTGCATTTGCACACTATCCCCCAGCACCTGCTTTGGGGCCCCTTTCAGGAAGTAGCCATGTGTCTCACCAGTGGTTTTCCTCCCTCAAAGTAAAGCGAGAGGTTGAGATAATGGGCTCTGGAGCATACTGCTGGAGATTTAGAGCAAGTGACTTACCTATCCTGTGCTGCAGTGTCCTTGTCTGGAAAATGGAGACAGTGTGCCAGCTGCACAGGGTTACCATGAAGATCGTGCACACAAAGGGCATGGAGGTGGTGGCACGCGGTGAGTGTGGGCTACATGCCATGGAAGTGCTGGCCACCATCATGCCCACTAAGACGTCCACCACTGGTTAACAGGGGGACTACAATCTAGGCAAACCTGTGGTTAGTTAGGATGCACAGGGGTGAGGATAAGAAAAGAGGTTCTGGGCTCAGAGTCATACTGCCGGAAAGTCCACATGCCCTTCCAGGACAGAGGACATCTAGCAGGAGAAGCCTTTCTTCTCCCCAGAGCCCCACCCCATTCCTCCATCCTGTCTTGCACAAAATGTGCAACCCCAGGTCCTTTCTGGTGCCCCACACAGAAAAGCTTCAGGTCATTTAAAAGTAGAAGCCAACACATGTACACCTACATATGCCAAACCCTTCAGGGATGTACCCTTTTCCTTAGGATAAAGTCTAAAATCCTCAACCAGCCTACAGGGTCCTCTAGGACCTGGACCCTGCTTCACCGTAGCCTGGTCCACCGTCACTCCCCACACTGCAGACATGATGCTCCAGCACCCCAGGCTCCTGCTTCCAGCAGGGGCACAGCACACACAGTGGTAAAGAGACTTGACACTGGAGCCGGACTCAGGGGTCCAAATCTTCCCTCTTGCTTACTAGCTGTAAGAATTTGGGTAACTTAACCTCTTTGTGTCACAATTCCTCATCTTTAAAATGAGGGTATAGTATCTATCTCAAAGGGTCATTGTCAGAAAATGCAAGGAGTTTCAACAGCGCCTGACTCACAGAAGTACCATGGAATGTGAGCTCTTGTCATTACTCTGCTCGTCTTTGCTTTCACTCATGCATCAAATCTTAGTTCAAATGTCACTTTTCTCAAGGAGTCCGAATCCAACTAGGTCAGATTGCTTTAATCTGTGGTCCCATTACACCCCGTACTCCCCTATTTGTAACCCATGTCACACTTATAAATAACTGTACATTATCTGTCTGCCCTTCTAGATCATAAGCTGCATGAGATGAGACCAGGGTGGACCACAAGTCCAGATATTCCTGGGACAGTCCTGGTTTATACCTGTTGCCTCAGTGTGTAGGTTAGATTGGTGTTCAGCAAATATTAACATCTCTCCCTTGAAGAAAGAGTATACTTCCCAGCAACATAGATTTGTGTTTGTCCATATGACTTCTTTGCCTAGTGGAACTCTAGCATATTGAATGCCAGCCATGCCTTAAGAGGCACCGTGTGCTACTGTTCCTTTCTTTGTGCTCTTGTGATTCACCATGAGAGGAGCATGTTCCAGGTAGCTTCTGACCTAAGGAGAACATGCAGACCTGCAGGGACCAGAACACGATCTGAAGTCTAGAGCTAAGCCTAGCCAACCCTGAGCCTAAAGCAGAGTTTTTCCACTCAACCTACAGACACATGAGCAAGAAAAATAATTGACTGTTGTTGTAAGCTGCTAACTTCTGGTGGTTTGTTATGCAGCATTATTGTGACAACAGCTGACTCATACACTCAAGCGTAATTATTAACAGTGCTTACTTTCACTCTCAAAAGTGTCCTGAGTTAGACAATAAATTATCTAATGACCCAAGGGCTGTCCATTACTTTTTCACCATTTTAACTCCAGCACCTAAAATAGTGCTTGGCACAGAGAAAGTGCTCAACAAACATGTTGGATTAAACTGAACGGAATTATTCATTCTATTAAATCTCTTTCTCAAAACATTGAGTCTTCTTCCAAACAGCATGTCAAAAGGTCTGAGTCTGGGGGTTCTCTTTGTATTTCTTTCACATTGTCCCATAGAGGCTTCTGGGTAGCTGTTGCATGGTTACAGGGCTTGCCCTCCCCATCCACAGATGTTGATCCTTTAGAGAAGGGCTAGTATATCCAAATGGGGATATGCTCTCACAGAATTTTACAGAAAGAAGAAAAGACCATGGGGTAAGCATGGAGAATGAGTAAAAGTGAAAGGGAATGAACTGCAGCAGGAGGCATGAGGTAGAGCTCTCAGGAGGCCAGGTGCCCCTGAGCAGAGAAGAGAGACCCCCTGGGTATAGAACTGATTCACTTCCCTCCACTGAGCAGCTTGCCTTGCTACCCAAAGATGAGGATCAGGCAGAATACCAACCTCAGGAAATACTGCCATTTTGCCAGAAATGATAACAGCTAAAACCAAGTCATCCCCCTTAGCCCTCCTCCAGACAAAATGCCCAAATAAGAAGTTCAAATCCCTGTCCTCCAGCCCCTTTCCATCTCCCTTGACCGAGCTCAGCTGAATGTGGGTTCTATGAAAGAGCCCAGCAAGGCCAAGCCCACAGCCCTGAGGCCTGAGCCCTCCAGGAGGGTTTCCTGAGTCCTCCGAGGGCTGGGGGCCAAGTCTCCCCACATCTCTCAACGTCTGAGTCAACCATGCTGCCAGGGAAAGATCATAAGCGATCCTTGGCCGCTTCCCAACTACCCACATCTTTGAATACCTTGAGATGACCCCGCGAAGGCACTGGGGGACGGCCGTCTTGCAGGCAGGCATTTTCAAGTATTTTTTTTTATTTTTTTCTTGCTCATGTCTGACTTCCAGACCCACAAAATGCTGTGGTTTTCCATTTCTAAAACAGAGGCCTGTCGCTGTGTGAAAAGCCTGGGTGTGCCAGACTAATTAAATTTAGCTATCTTGCAGTGGCTGTTGTCACGTGTGTTCCGTCGATGTTACTCAATGTGTTAAGACGTTTTCTGTTGATGTTGGTTACATACCCATGTGATATGGGTGGAGAACACCACTCAGGGGAATATCGCCAGCAGGAACAGGGAGCTTGGGGTTCCAGAGACACTTGGTAGAGCAGTGGCTCGTGGGATCAAACAGTTGGGTCATGTCCATGGAAACTCGTCCAAGTGCTAGTTCCCCCTCCGTCTCGGGCAGGATGAGTCCCGCAGAGCTACCTGGCCTCTGGCTCCTGCAGACAGAAGAGCACCTGCCACAGCCAGCCTACAGGTTTTGTGGAGGAGATGCAGATTCCCCTCTCTGTCAGGAAAAGGACTGTACCAGATCAAAACGGGCTGATGACTTGCCCAAAGTTTCCCAAGAAGGGGTGAGTAAAAAGCTGAACCCCAACGTCCACACTCACTCACAGGTAGGAGTATGTCTTGCCAATGGGTTTCTGCCCCAGGCAAGTTCACTCTTGATTCAGTGAGACCGAAACATGACAATGGTACGTTCCTGGGGTGAAAAGGGTTTATACCCAACTCTATCCCCACAGTGGCAGGTCAAGTGCTAGAATCCCACACAGCTCAGAGCGAGTCTGCATGCAGCAAGCTCGTCCGTGCCTCTGATCCTCTCTGCCCCACAGCATCTCAGTCTTCCTCGCGGGCTGCCACCACCCCAGCCTCTGCAGTCCTGCAGCTGTGCAGCCCAGAGCACTGAGTGGAGCTCCTTAAATTGAGTCAACAATAACGTATTGCTCACACGTGTGCAGTGAGCAAGCCGACCAGGGCCAGGTGAGAATCCCAGCCACAGGAACTTTCATTTTCTCTACAGAGTATTTAAGTCCTGGAATTCCCAGAAGCTCTGCTTTGCCACCTGCCTGAATTCCAGGGAAACCACTTGACAGCATCTCCTTTTGGTCCACATGGTCCTGACGCCTTTGTCTAGGCTTCCTTCCCACATGGTCTCAAATACCTCCTCCAGCCACACCCAGGCACCCCAGCATGTTCTCCTCAGCCCATCTTCCTCGGCTTCAGCCCCCCTTGAGTCTCTCTTTCTTTAAGCCTCTCCTGACCAAGAGTCATTAGAACCTTATAAATCTCCCAAACACATTTCTTTTCACTTTTAAATCTCTGCTTTCTACCCAAAACTCACCTGCCCCATAAGCCTCATGTTTCTCTCATTGACGGCATTCAATCCAGTGGCAAACCCCTCCAATCACCTCACCACCTAGCCTCCAGCGCATCCGCACTCGGCTCTGTGCATTGGCTACCTGTTGGGCACTACTTTGCAGCTCTGTGACCTCCATCAGCTGTGTTCCATGGTGAACACCTACATCCCACCATCGCCCTCCAAGCTTCCAGTTTCCTTCTTCTTTTAGCTTTGACACCATACCCAGGACAAAGCTCTTCATCCAGGAGACTCTTGATGTAGGGACACCCCCTTGTGTTGTTACCAGACTCTGAGCTCTATTTTAAGACAAATCTTTGATAGCATGGGGGTCTTGTGACCTCCCAAAACAAGTAAGAACAAAAGGGTAGCTATTCTCAGTGAGAGGGCCTACCGTACACATACCCACTCGCGCTGAGAAACAAAAAGAACACAGTTCCACAACAAATGCAGAGCCTCCACCAAATACCACACCAGCAGGAGCCAGACTCCAGGGCGGGCAGTGGGAGCCTTCTCCCTGGCGCACGGCGCTCACCTGCTTGGGCGTCTGGCTGCTAACCCTGCAACTGAGACAGAGCAGCAAATCAGAGCTCGGGAGGAAGCTACTCGGTGGACAAAAGCAAGAAGGGATGGCCAAAAGCCTGGCCACATGGAAGACATCAGAAAAACAGCTATAAAAATAGAAATGAGAACAGAAACATGTCATTCTGGAGTTGCTTAACAGAGGCCCAGCAGGACCCGTCAGTCCTGCTAGGCAAGAAGACTGTTCATAATGAGGATCCCGTTGTAAAGCAAGGGTTGGCTGTGGTCACTGAGCTCCACTTACCAGGGGACCACACCAGTTTTCCCTCAGAGATTGCTAACTGAAAGGATTAACCCTAGATAGCTGGAAACCCCATTCACCTGACGTCCAGTGGGATGGAGTTCTCAGTCACCTTCAGGCACATGGTACAGGGGGAGAAGATACTTTCAGGAGTCAGACAGGTTTGAACCGCAGATGGACTGGTTCTGTGGCTTTGGGAAGCTCCTCTCACTGAGCTCAGTGGCCCTGTTTGTTCAATGGAAGTAAAAATACCCACTTCACAGAAGGCTTGGGAGACCCCCATCAGAAGCAAAGCTGACCTCTGGGTGCAGTCTCGGACTGGAGGCTGAGAGCACGTACCCAGAGTGCTCACTGGTCAGTCACAGGCCACCTGCCTCCCCCCTGAGAGGGTGCACACTGGAGGAGAACAGCACTTGGTGGGGGAAGCAAGAGCCTTTTACAGCTAGATTTAATAAACAGCCTGACACACTTCCCAATCTGTAAAATGGGAGAGAATATAACAGCACAGGGCGTCATCATCCTTGTTTATGCCTTGCCACCACAAGCTACTGCCTGCTCTTCTCTGTCTGCTCTGTTCCAAACCCTCAGACATAAAAGAAAGATACTCTTCCAGCGCATGGGCTATTATTCCCTTCCTGCCTTCAAATGTTTCCCAGCTAGAGCCAACACTTCCAACAGTGGGACCTGTGCAGACACCACAGTGCCAGTCCCACACTTGACGTCCCCTTGGCCTCCCTCCTGGGATCCAGCCTCATCTCTTCCAATCCTGGATTCTCTGCTAACTTGCAGAGCAGAGCAAGGGACCTGGGCCAGGTTGGCACCACTTCTGTACAGGTGAGGTTGGCAAGTCAAGTTCTTGAGTTCTTGATCTGAACACTCCCTGTCAACGGTCAGGAAGCATCTAGCTGTGGGTCAATGTGATTTCCAACAAATATCAAGCTGAACAATCAATCCATACACAGGGCAGCACAGCCTGGTTATCAAAGCGTATTCCGGACCTTTAATCTTGCTCATTCAGAAAGCAACATTTCCAATTCAACTGCCACTTCTTCCAGGAAGTCCTCCCTTATTCTGCTAGCAACAATTACTCTTCATCCATTGTCCTGTAGTACTATGTTTGTCTTACACTGTAGTCCTTATAAGCCCTCACTGCATCCTGCCTTGCACCTGTCAGTCTCCCTGTGTAACTGCTAGGTGCTTAAGGTCACAGACTTACTCACTGCCTCACCTCCCATCGTGCGGAGCATGGAGACTTGCTCACCATGAGCATCAGTAAGTGTTTGTTGCATTGAGCTGAATTGCCTTTATAAATTCCAGGGAAGGATCAAGGAGGAGGCAGAGCTCAGGAAATAATTAATCATGGATTGATCAACATTTTTTCCTCTCCATTCCCTCCCCCAAACCAGCTGTGTCTGGTCCTTCCCAAGCCTGGCCTGCTGAGAAGCCTCTTAAGAAAAAACACGGCTTCCTCTGTCTCCCTCCTGGAGGGATTTGGATGGGTCACATTTCAGGAGGGCAGAGTGGGGCCCAGAGACAGAGAGGGAAGGATCAAATCACACAGCCCTGTAGTGGCTGACCTGGAGAGCTGGGGCCAGGACAAGGACCTGTCTTTTCAGTAGGAGGAGGGAAAGATAATCCCTGCTCTGCCAGGGCTCTGCTGAGGCTTCTGAGATGGCAGAGCCATGCAGCAAGCTGCAGACATAGTGCCACTGTTGCTGTCTGCAGGTGATGCCCAAAGGCTCCTGAGATGGCATGACCCATAGATACCATTCTCAGGTCACTGCGGCAGTTTGTCCCTCAAGGCTTCAAACCCACACATTTCTAAGGGAACTCCAGAGCAGCCACACGGACAGGTTTCACACCCAGGGCCTGGTTTTCAGGAAGCCTCAGTCATGAAGCAGACATTCCTGAAAGAGGTAGGAATGTGTTAGAGCCATTTGCCCCTCTCCAGACTGTAATCCTGATTCAGTGTGGTGAATGCTGTCCAAGCATCCTCCCCTTGGTGAATTCCTCAAAATCTATTGGCTGCAATCCCCCTGAGCCTAGGAGCCTTCTGGACCCTCCTTTGCCTCATGCTGTCATAGGCAGGCAGATACCTGAAAATAAAATGTACATCACTTTCAGCAGAGTATAGTTAGGAGCCAAGTCAGACGCAGTTTAAAGCCAATTGTTTTGTCTCATCCATATCAAAACCTCTCAGCTAAGAAAATCAGCATAGGAAACAGATATTAATTTTAATGACAAGACAGGTCATGGCCCTAATATTGGATCATACCTGTACAAATCCAAAAGGCCCCAGGCCCCCAGGAACCCAGAAAATAAGGGCTGTTTCCCTCCTGGGATGTTGGGGTGTTAACCCAGAACAGTGCAGGCAGAAATCAACTCCTCTGGCTACAAGGACCTTCATATGGCCCCTAAAGGACCAGAGAGCTATTTCCTTCCAGCTAAGGCATCATATCCCCTGCTGTCTTGGTCACAAATCATGTTTGTGCCAGGACACAAGTGCTGCTGTTGGATATGCCCAGAGGGCGCTTCGGAGAACAGGGTCTGTGCTGGATGTGCGCCCGGGACCTGTCCCTGCAACTACATGCGCACCCACACTGTCACACTCAGCCTCTGCAGGCCCCCAGGACCTGGAGGAAAGAGAAGACTGGGGTGGAGCGCCCTGCTGAGCTGGAAGAGACCCATCAGCAGTGCCACAGTGCAGCCTGCTGGGCATGCACGACAGTGCAGCAGGACAAGGCCCAGTGAGGGTGCTGCGAAGCATGTCTTGCCTCCCCTCTGTCCACTTCCAACCCCTGGGAGAGGAGCCTCAAACCCCAAGTCGCAGGTTTAGGCTTGAGGGCCTGTGGAGAGGAAGGATAGTCAGTCCTGGGGCTTTCAGAACGCAAACAGGTCTCCCATGCCCGCCGAGCTCTCAACAGCTCGCTGCTCTGGAATGTTCTGAATAGTTGGCACAGGGAGGCCTAGGGATCCACGGGAGGAAAAGAAGCTCAGGGCTCAAAGCAGGGGGCTGAGTACCCAGGGAAATACCTCTCTGGAGTCTCTGTATAAATTGTCCTATTCAACCCATGTAGGACACCCCTGCTTCTGCCAACCTTTCAACACAGAACACATGGGTGCAGTTTCTACAGGAGGCACAGAGAGGGCACAGCCACACAAGTAAGTAGCGACACAACACCAGCAGTGCTGGACCAGTGACCGCTGGAGGAAGGCAGCCTTGGTCTGGGCCCTGCGAGCCGAGTAGGACCCACAGGAGGTGGCAGGAAAGATAGAGAAGTAGCGGAAGAGAGAAATGGCGCTGAGGAAGCACCCTCAGGACTTGGCGTCAGGCTGGGGCGTGGGAAATGAGCAGGGCAGGCAACACAACACAGAGGAGGAAGGAGGGAACACTGACGAGACCAGAGAAAGGTAAGTGGGCCATTTGGAAGGCAGTGCTACGTGAGTTAGGTGGCACCTGCTAAATGTGGGCTGCTGTCACCTGCCACCCAGGGTTCTCTTTACAAGCCCTCCAGACACCTGCTCTTGGCTTTCCTGTCTCTGCTTACCCACCTGTGTCCCTAATGGCCCTGTCCCCTCTTCTCTCTCCACTACTCTCACCTTCTCTTTGTCCAGCAGTGTCTTGAGGTCGTGGAGGTCCTTATACCACCGAGGAGACAACAGCCCCCCCACCATATGTGCACACACTGCCCAGTGGCCATTCCTTCCTCTCCAGCCAGTATCTAAGAGACGCCTGAGGGTCCAGCCTTCTCCCCTCCTGGCCAGGCTGCTGGCCTCACCCACTTCATCTATGAGGAGCAGTGGACAGCCTCCAGCCCCATGACACACCATGCCCTGTCTAGACAGCTTTGAGCTCCACGTCCTCAGGAACCACCAGGCCCCGGAGCAGGGCTCTGCTCCAAGACAGTTCTCCCCCTGCAGGTGAGGCTGCTATGGGGGCCAAAACCGAGCGTACACTGGAGCTGTTTCCCACTTAGCTGGCAGCCAGTCACCTGACATCCCTGGGGGAATAGACAGGGCTCTCTGGTAGGGAGCCTTTCTATTTTTCAATCATTTTTTTGATCAAATAAATAAGTAGCTGGAGAAAACAGGTGACAGAGTGGGTGGCCACTTGAGATGCAGGGGCAGATCAAAGCCCCCCAGTCCCCCAAGCATGGAGGAGGCAGCCTTGGGGTGACTCGGACAGCAGTCTAGGTGGCCCGTGCTTCATAAAGGCAGCCAGGGGTAGGAGGGATGGGGTGACGGCGCCCCGGTCACAGGCACCCGTGGCCCTGCTCCCCAACCCCTGTACTTTGGTTAACAGTCTTCAGCTGGAAGAAACACCTGCTGTCAAGAGACATCCAACCAAGCTCCCAGTTCCCTGGGAGGGCCACCACATCTCCGTGTGAGAGGGGGACCTGCCCAGCGGGCCTAGGCTGCTTTCTTCCTCCCAGAAGAAGCTGGAATTCCCCTCTGGACTCAGTCCTTCTGGCTGTTGCCCCCCTCACGATCCCAGCCCAGGGCAATCAGCCGGGAGCACTCTCTGTGTTTGCTGGCTGATTAATTATCTTATTAGAAGAGCCACAGGTGACTGTATGCAGTGAATCCATCATGTCAGCCATGGGACTGAAAATCCCCATCTTTTCCGAGTGGCAAGGCTTTACCCAGTCTCCTCAGAGACCCGTAAGCTCAGCCTCCCCATCGAGGGCAACCAGGATCCTGAAGACCAAAGAGGGAACGTGCTTTGCCCAAAGAATGGGCAGCCCCCGGCAGCCGGGCATGGACGAGGACCCAGTGCCCAGACTCGGAGCTTTCCTGCTTCACTGCGCTGCCTCCAGCTGCCCAGCAGGGACTGGGGCTGGGGAGCCCCCTTCACGTCTAGAGCCTTCGGTCCATTTTAGGATCATCACACCCACTACATTCTAGTAAGTTCTTTCAAAGGATTTTTCACCAATGTTCTCTAGACCCTGGGGAAATTAGCAAGGTAATAGGACATTATTTTAGGGATTTCACTGAAGGGAAGGTTTCCAGGACCCAGACTTTTCTCCTCTTGTAATTTGGAGAAGTCAGGAAAAGCCTGCATTCCCTGTGGACCAGCCAGCTTATTCCACGAGTGAGTGATTCCCCACGACTTCCCTTCTGCTGGTCAACACTTCGGCCACTCGGGCATAACCCAAGGATCTGCTTCAGCCAGGTGCTTCTTGAGGACAGATTTGAAGGACCCCAGTAAGAACGATAACTCCATTCATCCCTACCCAACAGAAGGGCGGGCACAGAGAGACCAGCGTTGAAGACCTCGTGACAGAAGTCGTGGTATCTGGCCCTACACCACCTGCTGCCCCACACAGCCTCCATCCCTCCTCCCGTGCCTGAGCCATTTCCCCAATCATAAGGCACAGAGCAGGGGAATCACAACCTAAAAAAGCAGATCCCTCTGCTTGGCCAACAGACTGCCAGCGGCCAAGAAGGCTGACAGATATCTTTCAGGATTTGCACCTCTAAGGTCCTCCCAACATGTCCCTCCCACATCTTACCTGATGAGGTCAATAGGTTGAAACTTATAGAACACTCCATAGCGTGCCCATTCTTGATACAGCAGCTAAACAAGAAAAAGAGGGAAACCCGGATTAGAGATGAAGGGGGGCAGCCATTTGCCTTTTTTTGTCCATGTGAGCAAGTCAAAATCTTCTCCCCCAAAGCCATCCTCACAAGTCAGAATTGAATCCCAAAAATCTAGCTTCTAGGAAAATTCTCATCCACAAGGGAGGAAGCTGTAGAAGCTGACTTCTCCTTCCCCAAATAATACAGGAGGCCTTTTATCACACTCTGGGGCAGTGTTATACCACCTAATCACAACCCTTCCTTCTATATTCCCTTGTCTTGCTTAGTTCAACAAAATAAGCCCTGGAATTCATTTTCACTCATCTATCAAGATTTACTGAGCATCTACTATGTACCAGGCACTATCCAGACACTGAATACAGCAGTAAACCAAAGCTGCTGCTATCACGGACCTTACACCCTGATGCGGGGAGACAAATATCAAAACACAAACATGTAAGATTTATAATTGCCATTAAGAAAAATAAATCAAAGTAAGGGAGTAGAATATGAAGCCGGGGGTGGGGTAGGATGCTGTTTTAGATAGCATGGCAAAGGAGGGCCTCTCTGAGCTGACATTTGAGCTGAGAACAAAGAAGTCCCTCAAATAATTTCCTGTAGAAGTAGGGAACTTCTCCAGGCAGAAGAACACTCCTCCTGGGCAAAGGCCCTGGGGAAGGAGCATATATCCAAGGAAAAATGAGGATGTAGTGTAGATGGGGCAGAGAGAACATGAGAGTCATGGGAGATGGTGTCAGAAAGTCCTGATGTGGCCAGAGGGTTGAAGGGTCTGTAGGCCAGGCTAAAATCCATGGCCTTTGAAGGGAGCCATTGGGAGATTTGCAGGAGTCGGGAGAGACAATGAGAGTGCAGATAGCCCACTTTGGCTGCTGTATGCAGAACAGACTGAGGATGAGCACAGGAGTAGGGAGTCTATTGTAGTGCTCCAGGAGGACCTGATGGTGGCTTGAGCCATGGAAGAAGTAATCAGAAGTAGTCGATTCTGCTTTTATTTTAAAGGTAGAGTCAATAAGATTTACTCTTGGTTTAGATGTGGGGTGAGGTGAGAGAAAATGGAGAATTGGCCTGAGCAATTGAGTAAATGGTGGTTCCACTTACTGAGATGGAGAAGACCATGACCATGACAAGAACAGGCTAGGAAGGGTGTAACCAAGAGTTCAGCTTGGGGTGCATTAATTCAAGCTGCTCTTTAGGCATCCACATGGGGATGCTGAGTAAGCAGCTGGATATAAAAGCCTGGAGTTCAGAGGACAATCCAGGCTAGAGATATAACCTGGAAGTTATGAGAGAAAGATGATTTGTAAAGCCATTGAACTATGGATGCAATTGCCAAGGAACACAGAGCAGGTAGAGAAGAGGCCTGACACCCAGGCCCTGGGTGTGCCAGTGGCTAGAGGCCAAGGTCAGGATGAAGAACAGCAAAGGAGACAGGAGAACAGCTGGTGATGTGGACAGCCAGTAGTGTGCAGTGTCCTAGAAGCCCAGGGACAAGTGGCTTCAAAGAGAAGAAAATGACCAGCTGTGTCAAATACTGCTGAGGGGTCAGATCAGCTGAGGCCGGAGAAGTGAGCACTGGATGCAGTGGCTTTAAGGTCACTGATGACCTTGACAAGCGTGGCAGTTTCAGCAGACAGGTGGGGCACATTCTGGAGGTTAAGAGAGGGGGCGACGGGCCAAAACAGCAGGTTGTGCCACCTCGCGATGCTCCCACCACACCAGTAGCAGACTTGGCACATATGCAAACCTGGGTATCAATGTCAGGGGCAAACCACAGGCTAGTTGCAAACAGCCATCCAGCAAGCCTCACAGATCATCCACAAGGACATGAAGTGATCAATCTGGTGATGAACCATCACTAGACATCATCTAGATATCCATACTGAATAAATATTAGCACAGAGTCCAATTAAATGTGTAGAATTGACAGGCTTATAATACACTTTTTATCTTGTTACATTCTTCACTCTCCTTACATGTCACCCAAGAGTCACAAGGAATTCTGTCAAGGAGAACTCTAGTTAGGTATTTTGGATACCCAGCTGAACATCAAGAAGCTACCCTTTTACCTAAGAATCTTTAAAGACATGATTTTTTAATAAACTGACAGAAGAACTGACATTCCTGTTTAATGGCTGTAGACTTTACTGTCCTAATGTCTCCCAAAAAACAGGACCAGAAACTACAGAGACCCTGCCAGAGCAAACTGCAGCCACAGTCAATGCCACTTGCAAAGCGGGAAACCCAGATACACAAGGGGTCACACAGTGCATGACGGGCAGCGGAGGAATGGAATGTATGAGTTTTGAAGCTTCACGTACCAGGCAGGTGGCTTCTAACCTAACTGTCCTGTTCTCATTTCATCTCCTCCTCCCTGCCTCTTAGGTACTTGTACTGCCCTGGGTTTTTATTCCCTCCCCCTAGTGCAAACCCTGGACTCACTCACCAGCCCCTGGTTGTCACAGTGACATCATTTGTGGTCCAGAGGGAGGCCAGCTTGCATCAGGAGATATGGGCAAGGCCTCCCTTGAGGGCTGTGGAACGTCACTACCTGCCTCATAGGCTCTGACCTCCAGAGCAAATTCTGCTCCCAGTCATATGTCTAACCAACACCTGGGCCTGAGAGTACCTGTCTGCACCACCCTGGAGGGAAAAACTAAAAACACTCCAGGAAGCTAATATGGCCCAGCTGGCTTGGGCCCAAACTGAGAACCAAACTCCAAGGCTTTACTGTGGAATGGATCCTGGGCCCAAGGTAAGAAACCTCCACAAAGTCCCTTTCTCAGTGCGGCACCCTCTAAGCACAAAGCTATATCCTAGGTTGTGGATACAGGTGAAGATGAGTCAAGAGAGTTATCTGCCCTCAGTGCAGACGGACACAGAGGAGCAACTCCCTATTCGGTCCCTGCAGCAGAGCTGTGGCAACAGGAAGCCAAGTCAGGGCCATGATGCAGTAGTCTGGCCTGGACACTCACATGCCTATGCCCAGATCAGCTCACACATCCTTGCAGAGGTGGCAGGGAGCAGGGAGGACAGGGCTGCAGGCCCTTCCCTTTCTCTGCAAATTCGTAATCACACATAGCTGGAGAGCTAGTGGATTATGCTAAATCCCAGGTCACGGGGTTCAGAACAGCCTAGCAGTCAGGGCAAAGAGAGGCATACTCTGAGGTCTCTGCTCCATGGGGATTAGCATGGAGTGAGTAAAACACAGGACAACCACAGTTACTTATAGCAATCCCTTCAAACTTGCATAGTCTAGAACCTTCTAACAAGTCTCTTAGCAAATCCACTTTCTCCCTTAGAGTTAGTTATGCCTCCTCACTGACAGGCCAACCCTGGAAGTAGAGCAGCAAAGGTCTGCAGCTCCTTCTCAGTGGACAGGGCCTTATTCCAGAGGCCCTGGATACAATTCCAGGCATGTCAGCCTGACCTCAAATCTTTATGGCAGGAAGCAACACCTCACAGGGACCACCCCGTCTGATGGAGCAGAGCATACACGCAGCCACTTGGGCTCCCCAGGGATCACATTTGACAGCAGGTCAGTTGGTTTAAGTATTTCATGAGCCTATAAAGGAACCCAATTGTTAAAACCATTTGCAATGCCAGAGAACAGCAAGACATTTAAGACCCGTGGCTGTCTCTGAGCTGGACTGCGACAGGCAGGAAGATGGCAGCTGTAGCCAGCTTAGGGGCACCGACCGGACAGAGTGAGCCTGAATGGGAGAGAATGGATTTCTATTCCCAGACCCTGTAATGACCTGTCTGAATTTTTGGCAAGACCCCCTCAACTCTCTGGATCTTCTGCCTTAGAACAATGGGAGTTGGGAGGATGGAAAAATTAATCCTCAGATGAAACCAAGAAGAAAAGTAGCTTTCTTATCAGAAACACAGACACCTTTTAGGCGTCACTTTATACCATTCACAGCTGGAATCCAGAGCCCCAGGTGTAAAATGCTGAAGGAAATCACACTCCAGTGTTACACCTCAGGTACCCCTGGCAGCGGGTTGGAAAGCCAGGGGGAGCAGGTGGGGGTCAGGCAGCCCCGCAGAAGGTGGTAACTGATGCTCACACAAACCGGGCAGCAATGGCTAATGTGGAATCAACAGGAACCATCCACACCCACGGTGTTCCCTCTTCCTGCTGCCCTGCTTCCTAAAAAGGCAGGAAACCCCTATTCTCCAGAGGGAGGGAGTTGTTTCCTAATTACCCTCCGGGAGTGGGGAGAGCACCTCACAGCCCCTAGCAGGGGCTGAGTCATGCCTCCTGCACAAGTGCATGGGCAAGCCCGAGGGGAGAGGGGACATAGCCTCTGGGGCCTCTTGGCTTGCCTGGGGCTTGCCGAGGAGGAGCCTGGGCCTCAGGGAGATCATGGGCACAGCCACAAAACAGAGTGAAGGAGAACATGCAGGCACTGGCAGGATGGGCAGCTTGGGAGATGCCTGCAAATCACCCCAAAAGGCCCCCAGAGAGGCGATGCCACCCTACAGCTACAACCCTCCTCCATGTCCTCCAGCAATACCTCCAAGCGGCCTCCCCTGCACCCAGCCAAAATCCTTTCTGCAGCCCCTCTCCCAGAACTCTAGCCTTATAATGTAATAAAAAAGAATAAATTTTTGCACATTTTCAGAGGTTTGGGCTTTTTCTCCTTTAGGACACCTTCTGGCTGCACCCACATGCCCCTGAAACCACAGGACGCACCAGCATTGTAGTGACAATTCCCCTTGGCAGACACAGGAGGTGTTGGGCTGGCTGCGAATCGGACACCAGGGTTTTCGTCCTGATGTGACTGTCATTTACAGGCACTGACACCCGTCTCCTCATCTTGCTGGGCATCAGTTTCCCAGCCCAGGCGGGCAGAAGAAGGCTTTCTCTCTCACTCGTGGTTTCTCTCCTCCCCCACTGCAGTTCATTCCCTAAGAGCGACCCTGGCGGAGGAGGACCAGGGCACTGGGACTGGCCAGCAACCCAAGGAAAAGCCATGCGAAAGGGGCCGTTTGTCTTTCAGACACTGGTCCACCTTAATGAGCATCTTTTTGACATCAGCTTTGGGAGTTATCACCGAGATGCAGCTCCACCCTGGCTGGTCTCCCCCTGCCTCCCAGATTCTGCCCGTTCTACCAGCTGGAGTGTCCCCTGGGAGGAATTCTATGGGCCCAAGCAAAACATTTTCGGGGATGAACATTTTTTGTTAAAAGGTTTTGTTGTTAATAATAATGTAATTCCATTCCAAAGACAAATACACATATATTTTGGAGATGTGTCTAAAACTTTTCTTTCTCTGTCTCTGTACAGATAACAGGGGGCTGGCTGACTTCTCCCATGAGTTACTGAGTTTTCCTGGTCTCCGGAATATTCCTGCAAAGTGCTCTACCTTGAAGGCAGGGCTCACCACCCACCCAGCAGAAGGTTTCTTAGGTGGGCAGGGGTGGCACATGCTCTTTAAAGGGGAGGCATCTTGAAATGGGGGAGTGGGAGGGCAGAAAATGGTTGGGGAAACAAGATGAGATGTGGAGAAAAATGCTTCCTCCTTCTCCTTTAAATCTGATCCGGGACTTTTCAGGAAATTAAACACCGAGACTATTAGCATCAGATAGAAAACAGATGAGGTTAAGACAGCGCAATACTACCACCAAGTCCCTGGGCAGGCAGAGAAGGGGACATGTGTAAGCAATCACAGCAGTATTTCTGGAAAAGACCTTTTATGTTTTTAATACTTAACACTTCATAACAGGGACTAATAGGCAGGATGAAAAGAAGACTACTCAAAAGGCAGCTTGGGGGATGAATGGTTTTCCAGACAACAGGCCGGGGGAGGGGAACTTCTTGGCCTCCAGGTCCTCATCCTCCCCCCGCACCCCCAGCTGCCTCTGCACACAGAGTTGCCAGAGGCTGGCAGAAGCCAGGTGGGAGGTGGCACAAGGCGGCACAAGAGGCAACAGAGACAGGGCAGTCCCCACTGGAGGTGGGTGACCCTTGCAGTGCCATGCCATGGCGGGGAGGGGGACACATGTTTCCAGAGTGTTAGCAAACAGAAGAAACAGGACCTGGGTGCAGGGCTGGGGAGAGAGCTGGACGGACAGGAGCTGTGACTGGCATGGGGGGAGACCCTCCTGCAGCCATAACCTCATTCCCAGCTGCCCAGAACATACAGCAGGACAGAGACTGCTTTCCCTCGGACTTCTTCTCTCTAACTTGGGAATGGCGGTACCCCCATTTGTCTGCCTAGAGGAAAAGAAGAATAACTTAAGCATGACACCCCAAAAGTCCTAAAGGCTAATAATGTGTAATAATACATTCTTAGCAGGGACACTGCATCTGAGAGTCACAGGCATTGTGAGCCCCATCTCTGTTTACGTGGCAGTGTCATTGTGGAAAAGGTCCGCAATCTTTCTGTGTCTCAGTCACCCCATCTACAAGGCATTTGGGCTCAGTGTTTCTCAACTGAGGACCTGGACTGATGAAGGTGTTTCAGGATGGTTAGCATCCCTGGCCCACCAGGCACTAGATGCCAGCAGCACCCCATACACATAGCCATGTCCATGGCCAGAAATGGCCCTCACATTTCCAAAGACCTGGAGGGCAGAGAGGTGTGAAAGAGACGCTGGAAAATATCTAAGCAGGTAAACAGAGCAGGTAGGATGTTCTGTCCAGTTCCACACCCACCCAGTGCGGCCTGTGCCCAAAGCGCTCTGCACAGCCAAAGGCCTCCTTACCTTTCTGTCATTCATGTCATCCCCTGGACTGTCATATTCACCCTGCAGGAGAGAAAGGGATGCTGGGTAAAGCCAAAGGGATCATCAAAAACAGAGACAGGATTTTCGTGCCTTTCTAATGTCATCCCATTCTTTCATTCCCATTTGAGGAAGGTCAAAAGCATAGCATGTTAAGGAGCCAATATTCTGCTTCTTTAGTTAATAATACTTGTAAGGTCGCCTGTGGTTGGCTTCTCACACAAAGATGCTCCCTCAGATGCTTCAGAGAGCAGCCTGCACCTCATAGCTAATGTAAGGGCAGAGCATATGTGGTCAACCGGCTAGCATCCTGCAAAATCACCCTGTGCCGAGTCACGCTCGCCCCGTCCTCAGGGGGCAGAACCCAGCACGGTATTTGCCCGCACAAGGTGTCAGGCAGAAGCCTGTCATCTGGACCTTCCTTCCGGCACTCAGGGATCCCCATCTCAGTAGCCACATTTGGCATGACTGTGTGACAGATGCCAAAGAAGTGGCCAGTTGAGTGAACAGTGCACCAGGGGGACATTTAGCACATGGGCCAGGTAAGTCCTTCATGATTTGTCTTGAACAATGTCATTGCACTGTATTATGGGATGTTTATAGCATTACTCCCAGTCAAGGAAAGCTTTCATAACATCTGTTTTCTTTCTATAATTGAACAGTATAAGGAATTTTGAGAAATTTCCTTCAAAAATGTTAAAATTTTTTAAAAAGATGAAAAATCTGACACGTAATATGTATCTGCATAGTAAGGATGAGGAATCTCACATACACGCAAAACCAACACATACAAAACACCACTTTCAATCATTCAGGCGTCTGACAGTCTGGCTGTGTACTAACTATCCAGGCCTCAACTTCCCTTCCCCTGCCATCCACCCACTTTCCCCACCCACTCCCCGCTTTAACCCCTCACATGCCGTATCTGTCGTCTCACACTTTCTCTCAAAACAAAGGCAGGGAGGGTAGGGAAAGCTCAAACAAAACCCAATCATTTCACTATCAGGGAAATAATTGGACAGTTTGACAACAGGCAAAAACCAACTTGTCAGTTATGAGTCGTCCAGAAGCAGCCGAGGGATTGTAATGCCATGCTTCTTGCCTGCCTGCCTCACATGTTATTACCCCCTGAGGTTTTCAGCTTTGCAAAGACTACAGGGATCAAGCCAATGGAAATGGCACTTACGTCATGAAGAGGGTAGGCAGCCTCATAGACATTGTTTGCGATCAAGGAGTTAATTCCTAGGGAAGAAAGGAAGGTGCAACAGTAACTCCTGGGCAGGGGTTTCTCAACGTAACCTTTGTCTTTTGATGAGTAGTGATCCCCCACTCACCTGTCAGCTGAGCATCACTGCATGTCCTCTATGCCCACCCAGTCTGCAAGTTTTTGTCTGACTTCAGTTCTTAGTAGAACAGCAACAGTGTTCATGTCCCAATTACCAAGTTATGTTTTAATATCAAATATGTACTCTCAGACTTCCCCTTCTCCCATCCCCACACACTCAGAGCACTCTGTCCAACAGTTCTTCACCACCATCAGCCCTTCACGACCACCAGCTGAGGACGGCTGTGCTCCTCAGCAGCCCAGGAACATCCATGTGGGTCACTGCAACCATGAGCAGCATAAGCACCCGGCAGTGCCCTTCTGCTCCTCTGCAGAGCGGTGCTCACTGCCTGAACCCCAGCTCCTTGCCATGGGGAGCAGCTGGGCAAGGGTTCCCAAAGTGTGGCCTGGGGAACCTGGGAGTTCCCATGACATTTTCAGGGGCTTCATGAGGTCAAAACGCTTTTTATAATAGTATTAAGACATACTTTGCTTTGTCGCTCCTATTCCCTCACCAGGGGAGTTTTGTGACATGTGATGGTATCATCCCTCTGACAGCTGACGAAACAGCACTCATGGATTCTTGTGCTTCTACATTTTCTCAGTTCTAACTCCTAATACAATAAATATCAATTGCTATAACTCACCTAAACAAGAGCCTTCTGACTCTTGGTACTTTTTTAGAAGTACAGAAGTGTAAAAGAATTTATAGAAGTGTAAAGGGGTCCTGAGACCACAATGTTTGCAAACCACACAAGAGATGCATTGTCTAATCTCATCAGTATTTCACACCACATGCACATAACTAAATACACGTAAATGAACAAATGGCTCTGTCCTTTAGCTCTAGTATAGTCACAGCACAGAACCTTCTGCTCAGCCTCGAGGCACTGTTATTGACTCATTTCATTCCTGGCTTTATTCAGAGACTATAAAGTGTCTGTATGTTCTGTCCACTTGGGATAGTCTGTGTTGGGTCACTGGCTCCAGATGGAAGGGATTATATCTCTCCCACTCTCTGTGGTGAGAACCCTACCTTGGAAGGATGCACATTGAATTGCAGAGAGGGAGGGGCGGGGTAAGTCTCTGGCACGCAGTGATTCCCCTCAAACACACTTTCGGCCCTCAACCATCCTTTCCAGAAAGACTTTAGACAGTAGTGAGATGAGGAGAAAATTGGTTTTCAAGGGAAATAAGTACACTGTTCAAATGCTAAGTAATCTGCATTTGCATGGCTCTGGATAAAGGACAAAGTCAGACAACAAATCTAGACATTTTCCCCTTCACCTTCCCACCCAGTCCCCACCCACACGCTCAGAGAACAGAGAGGCACTCAACAGTCCCCTCTCCTCCATTCTGCCTCGCCCCTGGTCACCTCAGCCTCAGGACACTGATGCCAGAAAGACCAGCCATGGGCCCCACAGGGAAGCCGAGGCTCTGAGGACTGCAGGGTGGCCAAGCCTCCAGGGAGCAGGGACCTGGGAGCTGCGAGTGTCAACGCTGCGTCATCACCAAAGGGCCAGTCCTTTCCTGATCCTAAGCTTCTTCCTTGGCATGAACATGAAACATCAGCAATAACTTTGGGGGGCAGGAGGGCAGAGGGTGGGTAAAGGGAGTTGCATGGTGGGGGGGGCCAGGGGACTGAATGAGCTGCAGCTTTTTCTTGTCTTCCTCACAAGACTACAATTTCACTCTGAGCATGGCTAATCAGTTCAAGAAGCATAACCACAGCCGTGTGAAGCCACCCTACAATAATCAAGGGGAGGAGTCCCAGGCGGGAGGGGGCGGGGGGCTCAAAGCTACACACAGGCCCTCACGGTAGATGGAGGCTGAGGTGTCAGTGGCAGGCAGGACTCCAGTCAGACGGCACCCGCACACCCGATGCTGTGCTCACAGCTCCAGTGGCCAGCAGCACCGTACTCCCTGTGGACAGTCCCAGCCATGGAAAGTGAGGCAGGTGCTGAATTCTTCGGCTTTACTGAGCACAGAAGCCCAGTGTCTGACAGCATGAAGCTGACAACCTGAACTCCTGGGTCCTGCTGCCAGATCCCCGAAAAGCTCTCTAATCATCGCAGGCCTAATGCTGTGCACTGCACCTCCCATCAAATAAAGCTTCCTGTGAACTACATTCCTAAAGCAGGTCACGAAAACCACTTCTAGGACACGGTCTGCTCATCGCTGTGCATCTCCCGAAGCCCTACCAGGTCCCTGAGGTCAGAGGGCACTCTCTCCCACTCGTGTCTCTAATGGCCCCAGTTCACTGCTGAGAACATAGAGAGGACATCGGGTGTTAAGAGAAACCATCCCTGTGGCTAAAATTCTCTCAGTATCTCTTCCCATTTACCCCAGGCATACGCCTTCCTCGACACTCCAATTTTCTTTGGCGACAGATCTGATGAAGGAACTTTAACCTCTACTTGGTTAGTCTGCTTCCTACAGAGGAAGCCCAATAAATGGGTCTTTGCCCTGCAGCCAGTACCATTCAGGCCACCAGACCTGAGCTGTCCTGACTCAGATGGCCAGGGCCCCAGATGTTGAACACCCCATGTGGTGTACCTCCTCTTTCTCACATGGTGTCATCCAGGAGACCCCAGTCAGTGGCTGCTGGGTAGGAGGGAACAGCACACAAAGGAGGTGTGGGGGCAGTGGGGGCAGTGCAAGCTGGAAATAACTATTCATCCTCAACTTCACCCAAGAGTGGGAATGGCTTTGGCCTCTTGGGCCCCAGACTTCAGAAACCAAGATTCTACCCCCAAACAGCATGGAAATCAGTTTGAAAGAAGAAGGAAATAATCAAATGCTTTTCAAAAAGAGTCTCTGCTTTGAAAATTGAAATTCTGAATTTTTTCCTTTCTTTTCAGCAAAAAATGGGCTAATTGGTTCCATCATGCACCATCCATCTGGCCACAGAGGCAATGCTTTCTTCTTCAGGATCACATCTATAGTCTTTCCTCTCTGCTCTAGACCCAAAGAGAGAGAGAGAGAGAGAGAGAGAGAGAGAGAGAGAGAGAAAGAAGACGACCCAACCCCTCATCCTATTACTCCTGAAAGGGGGGCCAGGGAGAAGCACAGAGGATGTTTTCCTTTCCCTCTTCCCACAAAGAAAGGCAGGGCCTCTGCTTAAACAGAGCATAGTTTGCAAGGACACTTTCCCTGGTCCCTAACTCCCTTCAAATCACCAGGCACTGCCTCCCTATTGCTGTTGGAACTAGAATCCCCAAAGAAAAAGCCTCGTTCTTTGTCTCTGCCTGCCTCTGACCACAGGTCTACACAACATGATCCAACCCAGCCGAGCAACACCATTCCTCTGCAGCCACAGGGTCAGAGCCAAGGAGCAGCGCAGAGCGGGCTCAGGTCCCGGGACTGGCTCCTGAATCCACACACTCACAGTATTTAGCTTCGAGACATCTCTGTTTCGCAGACAAAAAAGACCAGCTAAAGCATGATTTATGGTCTGCCTCCCAAAGAAAGTCTCATTATATCTGCAAGTACCGCAAGGTGACAGGGACTACAGCTCCATCCCCACCAGGACAAACGCAAAAGAAACTTTTATCTAAGGGGACAGGTACTTAGAGGAATGGTGCTGAACTCCCAAGAACCCATTTGGTTTTGATTCCCCCAGAACAGGGCCCAGTCCACCCAGCTTTCTGCCTTCATCCCTGTTCTCCAGCCGGACGTAAATCTAAACCAGAGTCCCTAGACGGCGCGTTTAACGGAGACTATATTTACCCATCACCAAATTGTCCTGACGTGTGCTTAATTACTTAAATGCCTTTAATCCCAAGCCTTTTCTTCTAACAAAATATAAGCCAGTGCAGCTGGATGAATGATAAACCAGATGTTTACAACACATAACACAGTCTGGCTCCGGTCAAAGTAATTAAGACATCATCTCCTGAGTGGGGACGAGAGATGCCCAAAGCATACATTTGTTTAAATGCTCTGACACCAAAATGTCTATGAAAATATAGCTCCATCAATCTGTAATTTTCTGTCCGTGAAAAGGCCACAATAACTTCCATATGAAGGCGCAATAACGGTGTCTGTCCTCCTCTGACATGGTCAAGGAGGCTTGGGTTTCTTTCCACGGTCAAGTGCACTTGAAAGCATTCCATGATGGGGGTGAACTTGCAAGTCCTGAGAGCTCACCTTACCTTGTGCTGATTAAGAGGCCTGTGGGGCCGGGCCACATTTGCAATCGTTCACATGCAGCCACCACCATGCAGAACCCAAACTCACAGACCCATTCAATACTCTGAACATTGTGTTCACATTAGTCCACAATCCCTCACTTCCAAGAAGAGGGAGAGACTGAGTTACAGAAGGTTACACAAGAAAGTTATGTAAGAAACCCCCAAAATGAAGTTAGACCATCACCAAATGTCAGTCCACTCACACTTTTTCAAGGCTGGCTCCCTTCTCTTTGCCTCCTTATCTAAATTTTTACCTTCCTGCTCTTCCTTCTGCCAAAGGAAAAATACAAAAGAAAAGAAAAAAGAAGACGAAGTCTGAGAGACCCTACCTCTGGCTGGGACATTAAAATGGACTGAATGCTAATGTCCATATAACAAATGTTAGAGAACTAACAAGAACAAAAATCAGGCCCTTCACAGAGGCAACTCAGTTATCTTTGAGTACCGCAGACAACCAGTGGTCAACTCCCCAGAAGGTGAGCCCTCTGGGCTACTCTCTACATTCCCAGCTGTATGTAAGTCAGAAAGTCTGTGAAGCCCATCCGGGATTTATCTTTATCTAACAGTAGAGTTCCTAAGAAGTACCTGGGTAGCTTGTAAAACCATAGATCTTGGAGCCTTGCCCCTGCAGTTCATGAATAAGAAACTCAGTGCGCCATCTGAATTGCCAGGGCTTTCACAAGGCACCATGTGATTCTAATGCAAGTGGGGTGGGCTGCCCCTGAGTGCCAGCTGCCCAAGGCCATGGGCAGATGATCCAGGTGGGAGCACAGTCTTTTCTTCCAACCATCCTGGGCAGCAGTCCTGACTCCTCCCTGTTCTCACTACTCCGCAGTCACTGTCTGCCCCCATGCTCTTATGAACAACCTACAACCTCAAGTCCTGGCCATGACCCTGGGACCTGCTGTGAACTTACAGGAAGCCAGTCCCCTCTCTGAGCCTGCATCTTGCCTGCGGGTTTCAGCCCTAGGAAGGTTCACTATGGATTTGGTGAGACTGAGAAATGATAATGGAACATTCTTGGGGTAACAGGGTTTATACCCAGCTTTATTCTCCTGGCAGTAGCTCAAGCACTAGAATCACATCTGCACCCAGCAGCCTGCACGTCAGTAATCCACCTCTGTCTCTGCCTCCACCCAGAGCACTGGGCAGAGCTCTTTATATAGTGATTCAGTCAATAAAAGCTCATTGCCTAGGGTGTGGAAGCATTAGCCTAGCAGGAGGCCAATTACATCACCAAGTAGTTTAGGGTCAGGAAACGATCCTGGCCATAGGAATTTCCATTTTCTCCACCCACAGCCTGGTTGGCCCATTATGGAAAGGAGACCACGTGGCTCCTTTAAGTCAAAGTCTAGAAAATGCTGGAGCTAGACAGAAGCTTCAAGAACATTGAGAGAGAATGTGATACAAAGGGAGAGACAGGCCCACAGAGGGAATGTGACTTGACCTAAGTTTCTTAATTTATTCATCCCAGAACTAAAGGGCCCTCTTCTCCAGGCTTGCTGGGGGTATGCCTATCTTCCTTCCCCCTTTCGAGATGGTCTCTTCCCCTCTCTGTTGGCCATGAATGGGCTCCCCTGCTCTCTGGCTTTCTGCTGGGTTCAGCAGGTCAGATGGGGGTAGGATAGTATAGACTCTGGGCCTCCTCCCTGAACAGCCACCTGCCCTTCTCAGTGCCACCTCCTCTAGCCAATCCCATCTGTCCCTGTTCCAGCTCTGCCACTGATTCCAGGTCACAGCTGCATCCCTGGAATCCCCGACTTTATAAATGGTCTATTAATATTCCCACCTTGAGTTTCCTAATTTGAGTGTGTCATTTGTTCCTGTTGGGACACTTACTGATTGTCTCAGAGTGACTCCCATCATGTATTTCTTATTATATGTTTTCCATACATGTATCTCTTGCCAGGAATTCATGTGGCTTATTCCCTCTTCTCAAATGCTAGCTTTTCAGCCCCCTAAGGGCAGGGATTTGTGTCTATTGTGTCTGTTTGATTCATTACTCCATCCATGGTTCTAGAACACAAATGGCACATAGTAGGTGCTCAGTACATATCTGTCAACTGAGTGGATGGATGTAACATTGGGAAGACCTTGGCTTCTATTTCTCTGGGAAACCTTGCCTGATAACTTCATTTATTTATTAACTGATTAAAGGGCACTGACGAAGAGCCAAGGAAGCTAAAATCTGACTCTAAATCTCTAACCTTGGGCACCTGGTCAGTCTCTCTCTTGTGAGATTAGTTAACACCTGTTGAACCTCCTTTGCATGGTCATTTAAAGGATCCCATGAGACAACGAATGTCTCTGAAAAGCATACAACTATGCCCATGTAAAGGGTCTTTATTATTTGGTAACAGTGATGCCTTATTTGTACAGAGATCTCTTATCTGGTTATCTGAGTTCTCACAGCAGAGAACCCAGAAGAAAGAAAAAGTATCTAAATCTCATAAAACCCACTCCCTACTGTTATGTGCCTTGACCACAGCCAAATCCTTCAGACCCTCCTTCAATCATTTCCACCCTCACTTTGCCCACAATTCTAAAAAGCCTGTTTTGCTGTCTCCCAAACAGCAAGGTAAAACTGAAATAGCCAAACCCAGGGAAGGCGACCAGAGTCAAAAATTTAAGAAATCAAGGGGTGTGGGCCAAACAATTCTATTAGTAATTTGATAATCCTTGAGCAAACATAAAAAAAGTATAGGTGATCCTGAATCATCCAGAAACAGTTCATGTATGTTGATCTGTTCAATATAAGAAAGCATGAGAGATTTTAGAAAATTTTCTATGACAAAAGACATTGCTGAGGATATCAAGAGCTGAACTGCTAACCATATTCTCTCTCACTTTGGTTCAAAGTCAGATTTGTAGCCCAACTTCAGAAATTAGAGGGCCTATGATTTGAGTATTTCCCTTCCATTTTTTCCTCCTAGTTTAGACACATATATGGAAGTTAATTGCTTCCTCCCCCCTTGCACTGTGTATATATCTATATCATTGTACCTACCAGATTATCTCATAATTCTCTGTTTATACGTCTGTCTGCAAGGCTAACCTAAGAGGCCCTAAGGGTAGAAATTAGGTTGAGTTCATTTTGGCATCTCTCAATTTCTATAACATCATTTGACACATAGCAGGTACTCAATATATGCTTTCTAAATGTCAAAAAAGAAAGAAATTTTGAAAACTACTCAACAAAATCCTTATGATGTTTGACTTTGAGACAGCACAAAAACACTCAGATCCTCAAAGGGAAAAAAAAACTTCAGTGTTAAAGCAAAGGGTCTTTAATGACCTTTCAGCAATCTGGAGATTGTCTTCAAAATCAACTTCAGTTTTTAAGGACTTTATAGTTCACAAAACTAACAGCTTCCTATTTAATCTTCAGAAACCTCTGCAAGATAGATAGTATTATCTCCATTTTACATAAAAGGACACATGGTCAGGAACTCATCAGCACCTGCCGCAGGACTAGCAGGCTAGACGTGGTTAATTAATTTACTAAACCAAATCGACTGAGTGTAATGTGCAAGTCAGACAGCAAGTTGCTTTGAGGGCATAAAAGATGAAGGGAGGGCTGTCCTGGGAGTCTCAGCCATGGACATAGATAATCAGTAAGAAAGAGGTTGAGTTTGATGGGCATTCCAAGGAGAGAGCATTAGGGAGACCCTATAGGACACTGATGTTTGGACTGATGATGGGCTTGGGATGAGGAGGATGGGGAAGGACATTCAGGCACAGGGAACAGCATGAGCAAAAATAGAAAAGATAGTGGTCACATTGCCAGGAAGAGAAGCAGGAGAGAGAAGCAATGAGATAGAAATGGACATTGGATATATTGATTTTGAGGTTCTGGTGAACATCTCAATGGAGGTCTCCATCCATTAGGAATGGAATGCTTGGCTGAAATTAGGAAGAAAAGCAGGAAGTAGAAATACACAGCTTCAAGGTGTCTGCATAGAGAGAGAGTAAGGAGCACAAGGGAACATGGAGAAGACAACATCTAAAACGTGGGAGAAGGACAAGGAAACCAAGAAAATGTGGTCCATGAGGTAGAAACAAAGACAGCAGGTTAGTGGGCCAGCAGCACCTACACACCTTCCTGGACGTTAAGTAGAGAAAGTGTGGAAGGATGTGGGAAGGTAAGGAAGATGGAGATGGAGAAAAAGACCATGACAGCTGAGGGAGCAGTTTCAGTCAACTTGGGGAGGGCGTGAGAGGGTAAAGGCAGATTAATGGAATTGAGGAGTGAATGGTCAAGAAGTGAGGATATATTCAAGAACTTTGATAAAGGCCAGGAGAAAATACAAAATGCATTCTAAGATCACTTGACCCCTCTGTGTCCTTGAGCCTGGAGACACACGGCCACTGAGGGTGAGGGCTGCAAGTCCGGTCCACGGAGTCGAGCGGGGCTAGGCTTACTCATGTCCTTGCCGTGTCAGCACCATGCTCCAGGCAGATAACAGCACATAGCAGATTTGACTTTTTAAAAATTGGAGTGTTACTTGGTATTTTGTAGCAAGATGAATACATCCAAGCAAATGGAGTCAAACATAACTGCCCCTTTGCGAGTCTCGGCAGTATTCTGAAAGTGCTGTCACTACACAAACCCTGTTCTAAGTCCTTCTTCAGTGCTGTTCCTTGGCTCCTGAGGTAGCCAGTGAGCCCTACAGTCAGCTCTCCAAACGGAAGTATTGCCATTGTCATCACTGTTATTAATCCTCAGCCTCATCGCCTGTTTGATGCTTTTCAACTCAAAGCTGCCCCTAGAGCCAAAGATTTGCCACCACAGAGTGTATTCTGAAGGAAGTTCTCTCAAAGGTTTTCGAAAACTGTTCCAAGCGACCATAGCGCCTTTGGAAAGAGACTTCAAGCTGCAGTGATCCTGCAGAAGGGACACACGCTTATGTGTGTAAGCTCACACTTTTACCTCTGCTGTGTGTGTCTTCTACCCAGTCTGTCAACATCAACTGCCTGCCTTATACCGCAAGCTCCCAAATGCTGAGGTTCCTACTTCAAAGACAAATACCTTCACATTTTAAACACAGACCCCAAGGCAAATAGATTCTTCCAGACATGGTGACATAAAGGCTGAGCTTAATGAAACCCTGCCATTTGCAACAACATGGATGGACTTTAAGGGTATTATGCTGGGTGAAATAAGGCAGAGAAAGATGAACCGTATGATTTCACTTACGTGTGGAATCTAAAAAACAAAACAAATGAGCAAACAAACAAATAAACCGAACAGAAGTAGACTTATAAACAGACAACAGAGCAGTTGCCATAGGAGAGGGGGGCCAGGGGATGAGCAAAACAGGTGATGGGGGTCAAGAGACATGCACTTCCAGTTATAAAACAAATTAGTCACAGGGCTGAAAGTACAGCACAGGGAATAGAGTCAATGCAGTACCAACTTGGCATGACGGCAGATGGTGTAACTGTTTCATAATGTATATAATTGTCGAATGACTGTATTTTACACCCAAAACCAATATAATATTGCATATCAACTATAGTTCAATTTTTAAAAAAAAAAAAAAAGAATGCTGAGCTCAGAAGAGGCACATTCAGATAGCTTCGTGGCCTCAACACAAGTCATTGGCCCTGCCTGGAGGTCAGTTCCTTCTTACACAAAGTGGGGATTTGCACTAAAGGGCCTCCAGATGCCTTTCTTCTTAGAAAAAAGTGAGTAAATAAAACCCAGCCATATTTGAGGTAACTATTAAAAACTTTTGGACACAGTGAAAAGAGAAAAGCAGCTGAATTTTCTGGATAAAGTGAAAGGCAGGATCAGCTGCAGGCTAGGTCAGGGCGCCCATGCTCCTGCAGGGCAAGCGGGGTCCCGGCCTCAGTGCAGGCAGCCTTCTGCCCTGCGCGGGGGGCTCTGCTCTCTGCTCTGCTCCCACCGATGGAGCTGTTGAAAGGAGAGCTCGGCCCCCTTCGGTCCCCATCAGCACCGGACCCTCGGGCGGGGAAGGGGTCCTTACCCATCGTGCTGTTGGCGCGGGAACACGCTGTGCGCTTCAAGATCTCGTGCACCTGAAACAGAGGACAGCAGGGCTGTGAGCGCCTGGACAGCGTGCGTTGCACACGCAGGGCCCCGCTGTGGGCCCCATTTCCAGAGAGGTGGCTGATCGCAGGCTGCACTCGTGGACTGCATGTCAAACCCACTCAAATTTGAGTGCTTTGAGGAAACAGAGTCTAACCCCTCACACCCACTCATCTGCTTCTCCCTACCCTGAAGAAAATAAAGAAGCAGCTAGAAATTGACTGCAGTTCCAGTAGGGAAGGAAAACACCCCAGTGAGCCAGACTCCTGCAGCCTCTGGAGGGCTGGGGAGGGAGCACCTGGCTGCCAGGATGCTGGGAGGGGTGGAGGAGGGGGTCGCCGCCAGCCCTGAGGAGTGCCAGGCTGAGGAAAGCAGGGAGGCAGGCAAACCCGCCTCTGGTCCTGGCTCGGGAGCAAGCTCTCTGAGGGTCCCGAGTTATCTCACAGAGCTGCTTTGAGGAACCATGAAAGCACTTTGTAAATTGGAAGAGGGCCACCTACCTCTCGGGCACTGGAGCTCTTATGTCTCTGTTTTTGCCCCCCCCACCATCAGAGGGTGTCAGAAGCTCTCTCAGACCGCAGGTGTCAGCGCACATTCTGGGCACACAGCCGGCAGCCTATTCAATGACTCCTGCCGGCCCAAATACACCTGGGCCATGGGCTTGTGCAGAAGGGGGAGGGCCCTGTTTTTCACATGGAAGGGAGGGGCGCTGAGATTACCCCCTGCAGAGGAAGCAGGGTCACAGGTGGACCCGTGCAGGGTCCCAAGCCTGTGCCGGGCTCTAAAGAGACGCCAGCGAGGACGCCTGCTCTGGGACAAGCAAGCTGTTCAGACACCCAAAGGGGTGCAGAGAGGATGTTCCCAGATGCGGACAAGGTCCTCAGACAAAGTCCAGGGTAGAGTAGACCCCAACACAAAACTGAAGGCTCTTTCCCTCACTCTCTCCCAGTGTGGGGTGGACTGGGCAGGAGGGGAAGGAAGAAGCTCCCAGAACCAGAGGTGAATGAGAGATGTGTTACTCCACCATTCACAGTCCTGTACTCTGGCCACAGACTGAGAGGGAGTGGTAAATAAATAACTTCCAGCAGGATGGGGACCAAGAATGTTTAATTCCCTTACAATACAGTGCAGTCATTCAACAGCAATAATAATTAGGAACAGCATTTATACAGCATTGTATTATTTTACAAGCACTTGGCAATTATCGGGTAATCTCCACAACACCCTATAACTCCCCCACAGGTGTGGGACCCAAGCCATAGGGAAACTTAAATGGCAAAAAGGCTGTAGGAAACCAGCTACAGTCATCAATTCTGGCTTTCCGTTGAGTGGCTGGTAGTTTTATGCTGGGACCAGCCAGCTGGCTGTAGCACCCTGTGATACGAATGCACAGGACTCCTTTGGGGGGAAACAAAGAAGCACACAGCCCAGCAACGAGTCCTCCCTGGGACATTATCTGTAGGAACTGTTTTTCAATTTGTAGCTTGTTGGTGCCTCAGTCGCCTCAACTGTAAAGCAAGGAGGTCACCTAACTGGCCGAAGTTCCCACCCACTGAGTGCCCTGTTGTCATCCCAAGAAAGAGAAGACACTGCTCTCAACCTGAGAGTGAGGGCAGGTGCTTGTTTTGTTTGCTGCTGGGACTGGGAATCTCCTGGATACGCCTCTCAAGTCACCAGGCAACTGCAAGCAAGTAACAACAAGAGGTGGCAGGTAGAGCATGAGAATGCCCTGCAAAAGGGGGTGCTCAGCCTGTTCCCCCACTTCCCAAGCCCACCACACCTGGTGAAGCCCTAGTTAACCTGTTTACTTACAATGCGGCTCCGGGTGGCATTATCAAAGAAGCAGTCCTTATCCTGGATGTTGTACCTGGAGATACCAAGAAAGCAGCATATAGTATATTGTTACAGTATATTTATTCATATACAATATATATACAGTAAGCATATAAATTATATACAATACATATATGTTATATAAATATATGCAGTAAATATACTGTGCATACAATATACAGTATATTAGTGTACAGTACATTCATATGTGGTAAATTTATAAATTATATACAGTAAATGTAGATATTATATATACAGTAAGTGCATTGGCATATTTATTATGTTGTGGTATGTTTATTATAGTATATCAGTATAATTTTTAATAATAATTCTGTTATTATTCATTGTTGTTGATCTCTTACTGTGCCTAACTGATAAACATTGTCATAGGGATGTATATATAGGAAAAAGCATATTTGGGAGCTATACAAATAGAGTTTGGTACGATCTATGGTTTCAGGCATCCACTGAGGGTCTTTGAACATATCTTCCCTGGATAAGGAGGGACTACTGTTGTCTTTTTGACCCAGTAATTCTGAAAGCTTTTCATAAAACTTTTTTTCAACAGAAGGAAAAAAGTTCCATAAGTTAAAATGATCCTTACAAGGTTACTTATAATAAAGATATGGAGATAAGATACAATCGCAAGATCTACACAACAGATTATCAAGATGTCATTGGAAATTACAATTATGAAAACTTTACACACAAAATAGAAAACCTGTAGACTGTGACCAAAAATAGCATATAATGATGTTTTAAAAGTAAAAATATGTAAAAAGGATTTCTGTGCATGGACAAAAACAGTAAAAATACAAGAAAAAGGAGTATATTTTTGGGGTGTTGCAACTATAACTTTGTTTTTCAGGATTTTGCTTAGTGTTGTCACTCTTCTCACATCAATTGGATACTAAACTCCTAATTATATAAGGCCTATGTCTGTTCTAAATGTCAGATATTGACCTTTCACTCAGGGAAACACCTGTGTACAGCTGTATCTCTCTATCTGGCAGCTGATTTGTATTCCTTTGATGCCTTTTATAATAAACCAATAATCTAAACTACTAATAGCTTACTGCTGACCAGAAGCCTTACTGATAACATAAACAGTCCATTAACACATACTTTGTATGTTGTATGTACTGTGTACTGGATTCTTATAGTAAAGTAAGCTAGGGAGAAGAAAATATTATTAAGGAAATCCCAAGGAAAAGGAAATACATTTATGGTACTCTACAGTATTCATTGAAAAATCCACATATAAGTAGACCCACACAATTCAAATCTATGTTGTTTAGGGGCCAATTGTATATGCAAAGGGAATGGCATAAGCATATGTATAGAATTATCATCTAACATGGCAAAGGTGGGGAGGAGATACCATCCGATGAACAGCAGAAACACAACTCTGTGAATGCTGCCTCCTCAAAATGGACAGAATCTTGTGTCTCCTCTGCCTTTCCATGCCCAGTCCTTTCCCTCTCTCTCTAGATTCTCTTAGCACTCCTGACAGCCACTTATTTTCTCATTAGCTGCTACAATAACTAATGCTTGGCTGCTGCATCTCCCACTTGCCAACCACGACTCCCCTCCACAGGCTTCCTGTTGCTATCCCTGTGAAGGGTTCTTACTCCCTCTTCCTGGGTGGGGAGTGAGGAGGGGTCTCCTCAGAGCCAATGAGTGCATGAGTAGGCATCTGCAAATACAGAAATGCAGAAGTTTTGTCCACCTTCCCTCTGGTTTGTCCCAAATGTTGGAACCCAGTAGACTGGGAACTGGGCAGAATGGCTTCCCCGAAGAAGGAAAACAGGCATCTGACGATTTTTCTCAGAGTCCCAAAGGTTATGGTTGTCTGCTTCCTGATTCTCCATCCATGTGCAGAATGACTAACTGGCAGCTTTTCCCCCTAAGCCACCAGTCAAATATTCAGGAGCTATTTGGGATCAGCTCATTTAGGAAACAGGGTTCAGAAAGCAGATACAGTGACTACTGCACCAGGAGAGCATGCTTGCCCATCTGCCGGGCACTGGAGCATTCCATTTGTGAGCTGAGGCTCTGAGTGGCGTTCAGTCTTCCTTCCCAGCCTTTCTCACATCCCCGCCCCGCAGCCTCAATACTCACAGGTACATTTTCTCCCTGGAGAATGGATAGGAGAGGTTTTTCATCCTGTTGTTACTGTGCTCTGGAACTCTGGGCTTCAGGGGCGAGCTCAGCTTCTGCAGAATCTCATTGAATTTCTTCGCAATGCTGCCTCCTGATTTGATCTCGTACATCTGTGAAAGGCAAAGCCACAGGTCTGAAAAGGGGCCACATCCAGCACTCAGGAAAGGATGCCCTGGAAGAGGGGATACTCTGAGGCGAGAAGGACACTGGGAGAAACGGGAAGGGGGGTCCTTCTCCTTTCCCTTTGCTTTCACAAGGACGTGGGCTCTGGATCCCCTCTCAATTGTCTGTGTCAACGGAAGTGGCCAGTATAGAGAAATGAGTGAAGAGTCCATACTTTCCGTATGACTTTGTTACATCATCTGAAGAGAAACAGAAGACCTACTGTGTTGCAGTTGCCATACCAAGTGCTTTACACAAATTAGTTTCAATGCTCACAGCAATTTAGCTAGGTAATACTTTTCTCATATTGTGATAAGGAAATTAAGGCTCAGAAAGGTGAGATGAGTCAACAAAGGTCATACAGATGCAACTGGGGGACTCCCGGATTTCACTCATGCCAATGCAGCCCAAAGTCTGACTCTACAATGAGTCCATGCCCATGGGCGATCACACAGCACCACTTTCTTTGTGTGTTCCCCTGGGGAAATATCTGATAAATGAGTCTGCTTTCAAACATCTAATTAAACATGCTAAATAAGTACCCGCCTTGAGTAAGCCACAGAGTCAGTATAAAGATAATTGATACTTGCTGTACGTACAGCTTTTTATAATGTACAGGGTGCCTTTGCATACAGTATAGCTTTCAGTCTCTAATTCACAGATGCAGTCATTGAGACACAGAGGTTGTACTTCTCGTAGCAAAGCTGTCATGGATTAACAATAGCCACAAATTTTTTATACAAATCCTCTTTTCAGGAGGTGGCATCTCTGCTCCCCCCTTTAAGCTCGGTGGGCTCTGTGGCCACTTGACCAGTACAGCAGAAGTGGCACTCTGCTAGTTCCACCGTTTAAGGAGATGGGCAGCTCCTGCCTTGGTCTGCCTGGTCTTTTGAAGCCCTGAGCCGCTATAGGAAGTCCGGGGAGAGGCGCCAATGGAACTCAAAAAGGTAAAGAACCAGGCTGAAGTGGCCTTCCAGCCATGTTCAGGCAGGAGAAGGAAGCTTTCATGGACCCTCCTATCCAGCTCAGCCCCAAGTTAAACACTACCACGTGACCCAAACCGACACCACCTGGAGCAGAAGAATTATCCAGCCCAGCTCCACTCAAGTTCCTGACCATAAATTCATAAGACAGAATAAAATGACTGTGTGTTAAGCTACTAAGTTTGGGCAACTCCATCACACTGCATAGGTAACCAGAACTAGAGCCAACCTCCATATCTTCCAACTTGAAAACCACTCTTCTTCTCTACCACGATATCCTCAAGTTGCTTCACTCTGGAGAGGCAGTGAAGTATGTACAAAATACTTACACACTGGACAGAGAGAAGTCCCACTTTGTATGTCTTACACAAAGTGCTTTGAGGATTCAAAGGACAGAGATGACACATTCAGCTGAAGAATCAGAAAAAGGGTTCATGGATTTTAAGAGAAAGGGAAGCTTCCTGGGTTCTCATTTTGTTCTTTAATAAAATAAAGGTAAGTTGGGGGGAGGAGAAGTGCCTCCCCAATCTAACACTAAAACATAACCACAGTTTATCTCTTCCCAGAAATGTTTCCATGCATTTTTATTTAATTTCAGTTGCAAAATAAACATAATTCTAAATAAACAAACCAAAATCACAAAAGCATATTACCTAAATGTGAATAGTTTCCTTTCACTTCCAACCCACTCCCATCCTCCCTACAGAGGAAATCTCTATTAACAATTTAGAGTATGTCTTATCTTGACTCTTCCCATACAGATATAACTGAATCCCTTTCTCAGCCCAACAGTGATCATATTTCACACATTGTTCTATAATTTACTTTTTTCATTTAGCAATATATCCCAGATATGTATCTTTCCAGGTTAGCTCCTATAGAACTACCTTAATGAATGCATGACATCACACAGCAGACAGGAATCCTAATTTGTTCAGTCAGTTTCCCAGTGATGGGCGCTTATTTTATTTTCTACACATGCTTTATCTTGTTCGATCATACTTCTAAAAGATTACCTTGTAAATACTCTTAATGAATAAGGCCTGAACAGATATAGGCAAGACATTCCAGGCAAACTAAAAGGTAGAAAAGTTCAAGCTGGATTGAAGGGGGGTTAAATGGCCTGGTTTCTCCAGAGCACAGGGTTCTGATGACAGAGCCAGGACAGGCCCGGCAGAAAGGCAAAAGGAACCAGTGCTTGGATGCCCTGCTGCACGAGGCAATGAGAAGTGAGTACAGGGTTTGAACAATGACAAAATCAGAGCTGTGAATCTGGAAATTAATCAAGTGAGGTTGTATATGGAGGAGCCAGCTTTCGGAAACAGGGGGATTGTTTATTCTAGAAGCACACACCACTTTATAAGCACCTCCTACGTGCCTGGCTCTTGATGTACATTAGCACTAATCTTAAGATATGCTGCAAAGCCAATGAAGGGTTAAGTATCCCAGTCAAGATCACACAGATAGTGCAAACCAGGTAATAACTGCTGGAGCATTTGAGCCCCCTAGCAAAGCCTGTGTTCTTGATGGCTTCACTCTTTTGCTTCACTGGCTAAAACATGAGTTATCATGGGGGTAAAACAGCATACAACTTGCAATATTGCCTCTGTTGTCACTAAGCTCTTGACCATCCTGCTGAGTCTCTCCTTCACACACACCAGTCACCACAAGGCAAAGTGCTCACCCTTGGGCCTGGAGGAATGGGGGCAAAAAGATGGCCCCCTAGACTATCCCAGCATATGCCCAATGGGTCATTTAGGGCAGGTTCTGACCAGGCATGTGCCCTGGAATTGCAATGTGTTAATCATACCCATGGCCGTGTGTCTTTAAATAGCATGTGTATGGAAATTAAAGTTTCAGAGCAGGAGGGAAGCTGATGGACTCCGTCTTCCAGATGTCTTGGAATGCCAGAGTTGGACCAGCCAAAGGTTTTTCTTCTTTGTCCTTCTAAGGAGCCTTCAATAACAGTAATAACTTGTCTTCCTTTATCTCCTCTTGCTTACAGGTACCATATTTAACATAGAAAAATACAAGATATCCAGTTAAATTTGCCTTTCAGAAACACAAGGGACAATTTTTTTGGTATGTCCCATGCAATATTTGGGACATACACTAAAAAAGTATTCCTTGTGTATCTGAAATTTGAATTGAGCTAACGATCCTGCATTTTATCTGGAAACCCTATTTTTGTCCACCTCTACTCAGTGTCCACACTGGAGCAGAGTGATGGCTCTGAAACAGAAACCTGACCGTGTCACCTCCCTGAGCAAAAGCCTTCAGCAGGTACCCATTGCTCTTATGATAAAGGCCAAAATTCTTAAGGCAGCTCATGGGACCCAGGAGAAGCCACCTTTTCCCTGCTGCCTGGGGCCTTGTTCACTGCTCACTGGCCCTCCTGCAATTTGTCCAATATGCTGAGCGCCCTGTACCCTTCATCTCCTCCGGCCCCTTGACCAGCTTCTGTTCACACTTGAGGTCTCACTCAACTGTCACTTCCTGGGGGAAATCTTCCAGACAAGGTCAATTCTCACCTCCACAGCATTCCAGGGACTCAGATTCCCTCCCTTCATAACATTTAACACAGTTGTAATTTTCTATTTATTTGGGTGATTCTTTGATTAATGTCCAGCTGCCCCACCAAACCATAATCTCCATGAAGCCAAGACACTGTCCAGACTGTTCTCTCTGAATGTATGAATGGGTGAATGAATGAACAAATGCTAAATCTCTGGGGAACCAGCATTGATATCAGTAGTTGCTGCCACTGGAGGAGCCCAGGCTGAGGGCAGAACAACCATTTGGTAACAGGGGTAGAAATAAAGCAGGCTGGAGAATAAAGGCAAAGGCCTAAAGCCCCTGGCTGGCTGAAAGGCTCCCCTTGCTGTCCCCACCAACTGCAAAGGCACTCAGGAGCCCAGCCCCAGCAGAGTCAGCAAGGCCCACATTCAGGGGGTGCAGATGAATAACCCAGCAGTTGTTTCAGGGCCCTGTTCAGGCAGAAGGTTAGCTGAGAACCTCCAAGCAGTTCTTGACCCTCATCTCTACCAGAGCTCTGCAGGTCTGGGAGAGCTCACTGAGACAAATGGGCTAAAGGGAGTGGGTGTCTGGTCTGATTTTAGAGGGACCAGGAATGAGACCAGGATAACTTGACCTTCTTTGATTGGGGGATGGGGGGTGCTCCAAATCACTGAAAATAATATTGTGCCCCTCCAGGAAAAACATAAAAGGTGTAGAATGCCAGAATCCTGCCAGAAACCTCAAGGCAACATCCACTCCACTGCCCTGACCAAGACCCTATGCAAACGTGCCCAGGCTGAGACACCACGGCTGACTTAAGTTGGAAAGAGATTCCCAGATTTCAGGGACTTCGGGGGATGGAGCCAAACACATACCCACAGTAAAACACGGGTGGGTGGCCCCATGGCACAAGGCCTCAGACACTAAGCTTAGAGGGCAAAGGACCTGCTTCCTACCTCCAGCCCTTTGCACGGGGTGTCCCTCCTCTTCCATCCTGGGTCACCCCTTCTCCCTCCCACTAGGCTCCAACATCATCTCTCCAATACCTATGTCTAAAATTTGCCAAGCCCTTCTCTGATTTTTGGCTCACTCTCTGTCTCCCCACCAGACTGTGAACTTCTGGAGAGCAGGGACCACACCCTGAGTGCCTGACCCACAGTAGAAACGCAATAATGTCTATTGAGTGAATGCCTGGGCCCTGGTCCTTGCTGACACTCTCTAGCTGTGTGACTTTGGACAAGTCACTCTCCCTCTCAGGTTCTTCATCTCTAAAGAGAGAATAAGCAATGGCCACCTCCCACTATGATGGGGCAACAGGGACCAGATTTACCCCCTCAGGAACAATCAAACACCCACCCAGAAAACATGAAATAAGGGCCTCTGTGGTCTGAATGTTTGTGTCCCCCGCCAAATCCGTATCTTGAAATCCTAATGCCCAGTGTGGAGGTGTCAGGAGGTGGGCCTTTGGTTGTTGATGAGGTCAGGGGGATGGAGTCCTCACAAATGAGATCAGTGCCTTCATCAAAGAGACCCCACAGAGCTCCCTCGCCCCTTCCACCAAGTGAGACAGCAGGAAAGCGTCAGCTCAGAACCAGGAGGAAGGCCTCCCCCAAGTGTGCCAGCACACTGGCGAGGCCTTCGTCCAGCCTCCAGAGCTGCTGTTTATGAACCCCCAACCCAGTCTGTGGTATTTTGTTAGAGCAGCCCGAAAGGATGACGCCAAGAGTGTTCAAGATACTGGAGAGCAGGCAGCAAGGAGTTCCCGAGGGACTGGAAGCAAGGAGCCCAGTGATGGCTCCAGCTCATGGCCTTGGGCGGTTCTAGGCCATGGGCAGGAAGGGCCCACAGGTGGGGCCCAGGAAGACGCTTGAGCTGAGGAGACTGGGGGGACTGGGGCAGCCAGAGTTCACAGGACAGAGCCCCCAGGAGGGGAGAGGTTCACAAGGCACCCCCAGAGATCTGCACACTTGACAGCATGGTACAAGGGGACTCATGGAGACTGGGAGGAACCATCTGAGGGACTTGGGAACAGCACCCATTCCCACCAGGCAGCAAGGAAAATCTCACCACCCACGGGGCATTGGGTGGAGCACTCAGGCAGACTCAGCAGTGCGGGCTCGTCAGCCCTCGGCTGGGCACTGTTCCAGACCCACTTAACAAATCATAAAAGCCAAAGGGACTAAACAGCTTTTAGAGTATTGTCCAAATCTAACATTCTACAGCTTTCAACATTTAATGAAAAAGAAACCTTCGTTCATGGCACAAACACTTCTAGGCATCTCCCAGAGGCCAGGCGCTGAGCTTGGGGGTTGATGGTGACACGTGCTGGGGAAGACGGCGATGACCCCTCCAGAGGCAGAACGTCTGCCCCCATTTCCTGCACCTCTCCAGGCACCCTTTCCCAGGGCCCATGAAACTGCAGGGCGTGCCTGCCACATGGGAAAACTGAGACTCAGAGGGGCAGGGGACTGACAGAGCCGGTGCGGAAGCAGGCCTGGGACCTGGGTCTCCCGCCTCCCCCATCCAGGCTCTTCCCTTAAACCTCTGATCCTTGAAGGCTTCCAGGACCCTGAGAAGGCAGGAGGCTGGAGCTCCCATTCAGGCCCCACTAACCCCAGCAGCCTGGGCTCTTCTCTTGGGTTCAGCAGGATCCAGGAATGGCACCCCGACCCTCACTATTATTATTAATGCAATCAGCAGCTGCATCATTATTACTGTTATTCTTGGACATCAGAGAATTATGAACATCCATGAACATCCTCAGAAATGGTAAGACACATGTTAGCCAGCTGGTTCCCATTATGCCCTCCCTGGGTACATGATATGCCTTTCATGTACTTAAAATCATAAATAATTTTTAAAGTATGTTGCTCTTATTTTTTATTCCAGGGCTCAAATGTGGTTCTCATAAAAGCTTACTTTAGCCTCACTGTCACAGTCTAGGAGGTTCACTGCCATTCCTTCTCTTCTTACTTCTTTTTCCACCCTTGTCTCCCTCTGCACAGCAGTGTGGTCTCAGGGTTGATTTGTTTCCTTCCTGCACTGGAGTTATGTTCCTTCCTGGGATGCAAGGGTGCAGGGCTATAAGGATGTCTATCACGGACAGGTACACATGACTACCTCCATTCTACAGATGAGGAAACCAAGGCACACAAAGATTTTACTAATATGCCCAGCATCACACAAACATTAGGAGAACCAATGATGCCAAAGATCAAGGAAAAGGTGTCACAATGTGAGATATAAACAATATCATGTTCATTATACATGAGTGCATCTGCAGTGACCTAAGAGAGTCTCTCCCTGTAACTGGGAGGGAAGGTCAGCAGCAAGAGCATAGACCAGGCAGAAAGACAGAGAGTGAGCCCAGCTGTGAACTCACGTGTCTGCTTACAGCCTCACAGACCCAGACATTGACCCAGATCATCTGCCTCTTCGTACTTTGTGTTTTCCTCTGTTCCTCCAGTCACTGGATAATTGAGGGTCGACTGTTATTATTTATAGCTTGCCACTCATCTTGAGAGGTAGGGCTGGGCTGCAGATTGTCATCATAGTCCCCTACTCACCTTTAGGCTCAGATACAAAGAGAAGTCAAACAGTGGGAAGGTGGCACCACAGGCCACTAGTTGGATGGAGGTGGAAGACTCTAGACTAGAAAAGTTACAAATAAGAGAAGCTAAAGATGCAGCAGCATTTGCCCACTGGTTCTCATCCTTCACTGGTGCCTGAGGGGACAGAGGGAGGGGCACACACATACCCACACGCAGATTGAACCCAGACTTGAGGAGGGCCATGCATAAGCACATTTCCCCCTGCAAGTGAATGTCAAGCTATTCACCGACCAAAAGGCAAACAGCACCAGGAGCTAAAATGAGCTGCATCCTAGAGCCCAAACAGAGACTATGTGTGCAACAAAGAACAGGAGTTAACCAGTCTCTTCATCCTTGCTGGTGCCTATAGGTAAATTTCCTGTCACTAGTAACACGGAGTGTGGACAGTGCTGTGTTTACAAAATGCACATTCTCTGCTATCTAACTATATTCATTTATAGGTTTTAATTCTGTTCCAGTATGTCCTCTATACATGAATGCATGGTTTCAGGCTTTAAAAAAAAAATGTGGGATAAAATCCAAACTACTTAGATGGCTGACAAGTTACAAACTGTGCCTCCCACCTCCCACCTCCTGCCTCCCACCACAGCCCCACCCCCCTCCACCTGCACTGCCCTGGCACACAGGGCTCCTCTCAGCTCCCTTCCGAGCCATGTTTCTTACCTCGGGACCCAAGGACATGCTCTTCCCCCTCTGCAAAGCCTCTCATCTGCCCTCCCCACCTGGCAAATTCCCTGCTGAGCCCTCAGGTCTCAGCTCAAACGGTGCCTGCCCTCACCCTGACCCCATCTAAATTCATTCCCTCTGGTTGGCTCCCTGTCCACCCTACTCTGTGCTTCAGTGGGTGCTCAAAACTAGCTACCTACCTGCCGAGTCCTCAGCACACTGAAACCACGTGGGCCCAGGGCCAGTTGTAGCCGCCACTGACTCACCTGTCCCCAGCAGAGTATTCACATAGTGCCTGATGCTCAGTAAATATTCACTGGCTGGCTGGAGGCATGGATGAAGCATGTGACCTTCCAAAGGGCCAGGACCCCTTACATATGACCCAGCCCCATGCCAGGTACAGCCAGACTCTTCCTAATGTTTTGCCAACTGAAGGGGCTGCTGTGGGCCCAGGCCAGTGATGGCTACTATAGTGCATGTGCCGCTGGGCCGCCGGCCCCCACCTTGCAGGCGGCCCGCAGAGTCCCAGCATTCCCCATTCAGCATCACTGCCCAGTGAGCCACAGCCAACATGCCAGGTCTGGGAGGTGACCCAGGCTGTCACTCATTACAAATACCCACGTAGAGCTTGCTCTGTGCTGGGCCACCCTCAGCAAAACAGCAAAACAGACCTCCTGCCCTCGCGGAGCCCGCAACATAGTGGGGTAGAGATGCTAAAGCAAGACACAAATACATGGCTCAGTCCCTGAGTGTTAGAAAGAAAAAGCAGGGGAGGGGGTGGAAGGGGCAGGGGGCTGCCTCAGAGGGTGGGTGGGGGGCTGCCTGAGGAGGGGCCAGCTGAGGAGACAGCCAGTGAGGTGGGGGAGCGAGCTCCATGGGGTCTGGAGGAGGCCGGCCAGGCAGAGGGACAGGTGAGCTGAAGGGCCCTGGGATAGCAACGTGTCTGGCATTCTGCAGGAACAGGAAGGAGGCAGTGTGGCCGCCACAGAGTGAGCAAGTCAGGGAGTGGTGGGAAACCCATTTCTGTGTTAGAGGTGGCAGACATGGCATCCGGCTAGAGTCTCTGACACAGACACCATCATGCCCGTCCGCTCTCTAACCAGCAGCCCTTCAATGCCATGGCAGGAACCACACAACACTCTCAGGTCTGATCTGGCTCAGGCATGGGACAGAGCAAGTGACAGTTGTACTTGGCACCCAGTTCTAGGGCTGTCATCGGAGGGTGCTGGCAAATGCTCACCAACTCGGGGGTGGGGGAATGCAAGGGAAGAGGGGCTGCTGATTTGGAACATTTACTAATTTCCATGGTTTAAATATACCCACGTTGGCCAATGTCAACCTATCGTATGTAGTGTAACAACCAGCTTGCAAAATTCTTGAGAACATAACAGTCAGATCTCTAGGGCCTTTGGGAGCTAGCACATCCCAGACCCCAGTTCTCGCTGGGTAAGGAGGGCTCTGCCCATGCACCGCACGTGCCAGAAGCTCACTGCCCCTGCCTGTGGTTCTGCCTCTCCCATCCGGCTGGCCTTTCCCTTACACACCCCTGCCATGCCAGGCCCACCACTCCCACACCTCCTACTGGGAGAGCAGCCACGTGCTTCAGCACCTCTGGACAGCCCTGATTTACTACTGGGTCCAGACATCCTTGCTGATAGCTGACTCTCAAAGGGGCCCCCTCTGAATGAGAAACTCAGTGGTCAGCCCAGCCACTGTCCTTGTCTCTCAGCCCCACCAGCGCTGGGTCCCGTGTCTGGTCCCAGCCAGCCCTCATCTGGCATGTGCCTCCCCAGTTCAGACAGACATGACTTGAGGCTTTAAAAAAGAAAACCACCACTATTATTTCAATATTTTCTTAACTATGAGTCTAAAAACAACTTAATCAAAAAAAAAATTCAAATTCACTTCCTGTTACATTTTTGTATTTTCAGCTTCATTGTTTTTGAGCCCTGAGCCAGGCTGGTCTGCTAACAGACCCACTCGAGGTCTGCCAGGCCTGCACGCACATCTAGAGGGTGGCCACAGGCCATCTCAGATTCCTCACTCAAACCACACACTTAACATGGCACTGATTATTTTTTCTGATTTTTGAAGATGAGAAGCATTACAGAAAACAAAGAAGAATAAAAAGTCAAAGTATTCTGCACTCTTTCCAACCTACTTAAATAGCAATCAAAGAGCATGCGCCAAAAGCCCATAAAGATATCAGATAGAAACCCTGCCCTTTCAGCTGAGCTTCTATTAAAAACAAATGTTTGGGAACAGGCAATGACCACAGGGGAGACCCCACCTACCACTAACCCTATGTAAACAGCAACAGTTCCACTTCATTTAAAAGTTATTGACAATAATAACAAAAATGATCTGTCCTGAAAGGCTTCTTGAAGGCTGAATAGACAGTGACCCTTCTTACCATGACCAGGGATCTACAAGTTCTCCATCCTTAGCAAAACTCATGGAGTATCACCTGCTTTTCACTTTTTTTCACCAAGGAGAAGTCACTAAATTATCCAAATAGTCCCAAAGGGTAGTTAAATCACCACCTGGTACAGGAACGAGTTGGTCAGGATGAGGAGGGAAATAAGTGTGTCTCCTGTGCCAGGATTTCGCATCATCTGAGAGCCGAAACCCCTGCCATTATACTGTGGAACACGGCTGCTGGGCTCGGGGAACAAGGACTGGTGTATCAATCAGTCACTCTAGTACTGAGCATCTATATTCATGTAACACTATACAGGCATTTGCATGGAATATACAGGAAACATGAGCTACAGTTCCTGTTCTCAGAGGCTTACAGTCCATTTGAAGACACAAAAGTCAGGCATCAAAGCAGCTAAAGAAAAGTGAACAGCTAAGAACATTACTGACTGTAGGTGACCGACAATCCAGAAGAGCTGAGATCAGTTCAGATGAAGAAATAAAGGAAGGTGTATAACGGAGGTCAGATTTGGGCTGGGACACACAGGAGAAGTTTCTTTATTGTTTACTGTTTATTTAGAGGGGATAGGGAGATCATTATAGGCCCAGAGGCAAATATTTCAAGCATTTGAAAAGTCTCTAGCCCCTGGAAAAAAGTAAAGTCCTCTCCTTTTGGCAAGAATCTAAATCAGGGAGGTCAGTGTAAGCTCCACAAAGAGGCATAGTTCGGAGGAGAGCAGCCTAGTGTGTGCAGAACTCGGAGGAGACCCAGTGATGTTACCAGGCTTGGGGGGAAAGGGCAGCCCCAGGTGAGAAAAGGCACCCACAGGCTAAATATACTACCTCATGTAAAACACAGCCAGAAGTGGCAGAGGTGGGACATTTTTGGTCTCGGATATTTGGAAATATATCTGTCCTCAGATTCCCCAGCTAACATCCATAGCAGAGGAAAAGAATTAACACATTCACAAAGTGTCATTTGGCTTATATGTGGACCAGAACATTTTAAAGCTATGACAGAGAATTTAGGGTCCAACCTCCTGACTTTACAGATGAGAAAGCTGTAATGCAGGACTGTTAGTAAGTCACTGAGCCAGTGAATGGCAATGAGAAAGTAAAAATTTAAATGTGTTACCTCTCCCAGTCCAGGATTATTTAATCTAGAATGGAATTTCCCAGAGTACAGTCTGTAGGTCACTGGATCCCCAGGATATCTAATAATATACATGTTAATAACCTATTAGTGCTCAGTAGGAAACTGTGCCACAAAATTATACCATTTTTAGGTTTCTCAGAACTTTAAGTTGGTCAGATAGATTATAATAATTACTTTTCCTAGAGCTTGTTAGACCATGGAATTCTGTGTGTGTGTGTGTGTGTGTGTGTGTGTGTGTGTGTGTGTAAAACAAGACTGTTCTACAGTACACATTTGGGGAAATGCTGTTCAAGACCATGCTACCTCAAGCCTAGTTTTGGATGCTTCAGTAAAGTAAGAGGATAAGAGCATGACTTTGGAGTCAGACAGAAATGAGTCTGAGGCCTGGATCTAATCCCTTCATGCTGTGTGACCTTAGGTAAGTTTTTTAACCTCTCTGAACTTCAGTATCCTCATCTAGAAAATTGGGCTAATGCTACAACCTACCTCATATTGTTGTGAGGATAAAAACAGGTAACGCAGACAAGGCTTTTATCAAAGAGCCCAGCACATAGGAAGCATTAGCTATATTTAAAAGTCAATTAATTTAATTATCTGTTTATCAACCTTCTATCTATGGTTACAAGTATTTTTATTTTAAGATATTTTGTTTTGACTGACATCATTGAGAACAGTTTCATGAAACATCCTCCTCAAAGTCAAATGTAAGAACTATGAAATGTGGGCCAGCTTTAAAACATGCTAATATCTTTATTTAAAGATACCCCTTACCAAGGTAGAAACTTACTTAATCAAACCAACAACTATTTTTGAAACAGAAATATAAATGGGAAAATAGTTGCTGGCTGAATAAGCAGCTCTTCCCAGATAGGCTGAAAGGGTCTCCTTCCACCATCCATGCTAAGGTCAGCCTCTTCCAGACTCTCTGACCTCATCAAAGTAGGAATGGAATGTGAAGTGGACACAGACACACCTAAGTCATATAGGAGGATGCTTGCACTGAGATTCCTGCAGACAACTGCAAAACCCAACATCAATGAGTAAACAAGGCTATTTCAAGCAATCTTAGAAGATGCAAAGTGAAGTATTGGAATGAACAGCAAGACAGCAAGCCTGTCAGAGGCCCAGGTCTTGAATTGCTGCTTATAGTTTCCTTCCCAGAGAAGGAGTGTATTAGTGTCCTAGGGTTGTCATAACAAAATTACCACAAACTGGGTGGCTTGAGACAATAGAATTTATTCTCTCACAGTTGTGAAAGCCACAAGTCTGAAATCAAAGTGTCAGGAGGGCTGCCCTCCTTCCAAAGGTTCTAAGACAAAAACCTTCCTCACCTCTCCCAGCTTTTGACTGCCCATAGCATTCCTCAGTCTGGGGCTGCATCACTCCAATCTCAGCCTGTCTTCCAACCTCAGTGGCCTTCTTACCTGTGTGCCTGTGTGTCTCAAATCTCTTGTGGCCTTTCTTTTATAAGGATATCTGTCATTGGATTTGGGTCTATCCTAAATCCAGAATGATCTTATCTTGAGATCTTTAATTATATCTACAAAGACCCTGTTTCCAAATAAAATCACACTCACAACTTCCAGGGTCAGGATGTGGACATATATTTTTGGACACCACTATTCAACCCACTACAAAGAAGTTTATAGGCCTTAAAAATACAGCCTTGTGATGGGCAATTTTATGCATCAACTGACTGGGCCATGGGGTGCCCATATAGTTGATCAAACAAATTCTGAGGGTGTCCGTGAGAGCGTTTGTGGATATTAACATTTGAATGGTAGACTGAGTAAAGCAGATTATGCTCCCTAATGTGGTGGGCCTCACCCAATCAGTTGAAGGCCTGCATAGCACAAAGGGGCTGAGTGAGTAAGAGCTCCCCCTGTCTGACTGTTTGAGCTGGGACACAGGTCTTTTCCTGCCTTCACACTTGAACTGAAACAGGCTTTTCATGGGTCCTGAGCCTGACGGACCTTTGGACTGTGACTTACAGCATTAGCTTTCCTGGGTCTCCAGCTTGCTAACTGAAGATATGGGGACTTCTCAGCCTCCATATCCACTTGGGCCAACTCTTCACAGTAAATAGGTGAAATACACACACACAGTACATAAACATATATACATATACACACACACATATATATATTGTCAGTTCTGTTTCTCTGGAGAACCCTGACTTATTCAAGCTTCAAATCTCAATAAGTGAGAAGCAAGATGGCTGGGCCCTAGCCTGGCAGAGTCCCTGAAGCTGGGTGGCACCATGAGCCAGAGGGAGGGTCTTACTGTGGAACTTTAGCAAAAGCCACAGTTACCAAATCAGAGCCTCCAGAGAGGCAGCCATAGGTCATATTAGTTCAGTGTGATAACATTGATTTTCTCCACCGATCAGAAAATTCCTAATGGCAGTTATATGTTTTCTGTTAATGAAAATGAAAAGATGAATTATTCTTTAATAAATATAGTACATAAAGAATATTTCAAAACATGGATTCCATTGGAGAAAAGTATGGGTGACATTTCTGCTCTTTTTTCTTCAAAGAGTTAGTTCATCAGAAATTTACATACCTTTTTTAATATAACCCTCTCTGAATTAGAGTTTAACATTACAGCCTCAATTTTCATCCAGAATCAGTTAAAAAATGGCCATACAAAGAATATTTGAGCACTTTATATGAACTCACTACTGAAAATACATGCTTTATATTGTTTAAGTCCATTATATGACAACTATACTTAATTATACTTAAATATACTTAATTATATTTAAGCAACAGGAAAAAGTTGGCCTCCTCTGACAAAACGCATGCTCCTTTCTGTGGATCATGTGAGCCACAGTCCTTTCTGCCTTGGCTCCCAGGAAGCTAAGAATGAGATTTGTCTCATTGGCATCAGTCACTTTTAACTTTTATTTCTACTGTCATTACTTCCCCTGCACTTTCCTACTAACTCACCAGGCACAGAATTCTTTCTTATTTGTACCTTTTAAAAATGATCCATCTGTAGTTATGATTTAGGTTGTGATCCATCTCTCAAGTCCTATTTTGGGAAATAGGTTAAGATGTGAATCAAATAACCCCAGGCTCCTGTGGGCTGAGCCAGTGGTAGAACTCAAGGTGTCCACTTGTCATACCTGCCGTCTATCCCTTAGAACGGACGACTGCAAGCCCTCCCTCCCTGCACTGAGGGGCCTGAGCAGTCTTCCTGCTCACTCTCCCTGTGACGGCATCACAGACCTGGCGCATGGAGCCGTTATGTTTACAGATGCCCCAAGGACCCACACTAGGAAACAGAAAACCCCCAGCACACGAAGGCCATCTGTTCCCACCTCTCCACCGATTCCTTCTCTGGGCTTCTGGCTGCCTGGGCAGATTTAAGGGACTAGGCCATTTCCCCCCACCCCCATCACCCAAACTTAGGGGACTCTGGCTGGGTTAACACTTCACTGTCAAGAATGGACTCATCCATTCACAGCCTCATCCCTGCTGCAGCAGGGATAAGTGAAGAGCAGGGGTGAGGAAAGGGGGTGCTCATCCATCAACATAAGAAAATGAATGAGAAGAAACATAAATGTCGACCACAAGCTGGAAGGGCCACCTCCGTCATGAGCAGCGGTGGGAATCATTCCCTGGCTGCTCGGGGCCAAAGGCCAGACCTTCCCACCCACTTCCTGTGCATGGATGTGGTGTGTCCCTCACAAAATGCTGGCTCCTCTGTTGTTGTTTTTGGAAAACAAGTGCTTCCTTACAAGATTTCCCCTCCTAGTTAATATCTGTGCTCAGGACTCCAAGTCCCTGGACGCATTACTATGGATTTGTCCAGGTTTGAGATCTCGATTTCGTGATTTCCTCCCCAACTTCCTGGTCTCTCCAGACTCTGCCGAGTTATGGTACAAACTTCTACGGGCCTGGAGGATGCTTAACTGATCCCCTGCCATGCCTCAGTCTTCCTCCATGTTCCTCCCGCCACCAGCATGTGGCTCTCTGAAAATATAATTTATTCTCATTGCTTCCCAAACCCATTTAAAAAGAGAAATACACCACTGGACCCAAAGCTAGCCTGTACAAACTATCGTGTCTCATCCTCCCCCACCCCATGCTGCTTCTTCATCTCAGGAATAGGGTTTAACCCCACCTCCACCCCTGGTATCAAGTTCCCAAATTAATTGTTAAAAACATGCATCCTACTCAGCATACCAAGTTATGTCTCCCTCTCCTGGTTATGACACCCACTGTGAGGTCAAGATCAGGGCCATGTGGCTGAACCCACAGAATGCCAGAACAGTCCACCTGTGCTGACAAGTTCTTTCTGTTATATCTGAAGCCCCCACCTGACTCTGCTCTCCCCAGGTGCCCTGCTCCACCATATTTACACACCAAATCTGTGCTGTGCTAATGAATTGCTATTTGACACTTATTCAATTGGTGCTTTGATGTGTGGGTGTGCACATTCTTCCTGCTCTGTGCTATGACCATAGCTCTCTGGAGGCAGGGACTGTTTCTGTGCCCCTGAGGGTCTTCCCAAAGACTCTCTTCCAGGGGCCTCCATCAGTGTTGGCTGCCTATTCAGTCAGGAGGGAAGCTGACTAGGGCATAAGGAATTGAGACTACCCATAACAGGATTTGAGAACACAGACACAATAATAAACTCCTGTAGTTCCATAATGCTGGCTAAGAAGTGGATTCTTACAACAACTTTCTAAGAAAAATAGGGCAGGTATTATTATGCCCACATCACAGATGAGGAAATAGAGACTTTGAAAGATGCAGTGATATCCCCAAATCACACAGCAAGACTAGAAGTCCAGTCTTCTGAGAGCTTTTAGTACAGTGCCTATGCCTCCAAATGAAAAGGAAGGTGGGGTGGAGACAAACTAAATGCTCATCAATGGAAGAATGGATAAAGAAGATGTGGTACACACACACACACACACACACACACGCACAATGGAATATTATTCTGCCATGAGAAAGACGGAAATCCCACCATTTGCAACAACATAGATGGCCCTTGAACATATTATGCTAAGTGAGATAAGAGGGAAAAAAGTACTATATGCTATCATTTATATGTGGAATCTAAAAAGCCACACTTGTAAAAACAGAGAGTGAAATGGTGGCTACCAGGGAATGAAGGGTGGGGGGACAGGACAGATGCCATTTAAGGATATGAAATTGCAACAAGTACTGAAGAAGCTCTAGAGAGCTACTGCACAGTACAGTAAATACAGACAATAATACTGTATCCTAATCAAACTTGCTAAGAGACCAGAACTTAATTACTCCAACCACTAAAAATAAAGGACAATTCTGTAACAAATAAAGGTGCTAATTTTTGCTACAGTGGTGATCATATTTCAATACATAAATGTATCAAATTAACATGTTGTATACCTTAAATTTATACAAGGTTCTATATCAAATATATTTGAATTATTTTAGGAAAGGAAAATAAAAGAGGGAAACTCAGAGAAAGCTGCATTATAATATGTCTTTGCCCTAATCATCTCACCTACTAATTCAAGTGCAGGGACTTTCCAAGAAGGAAAGGCCACAAAGAGCATAGTGCAGTGGAAGGATACACACATCTATGGCTCCAGCTTCCCTGCTAAAAGGATCACCCCAGGGAAGAGAGTTGCAGTAATAAAAGATGAATGATCTCTGCGAAGGTAGGTCCCCACCTGGGATGTGATTTTAAGGGTGTGTGTGGGTGGGTGGGGGTGGTGGGTGCATGTGTGTGAGTGACAGAGACAGAGACAGAGAACGAAAAACACCACCATCCATAATCATGATTAAACTAGTGTATCTGCCCCAGGACCCTTTCCAGAGACATCTCAAATGGTCAAAGCCAGCAGCCACTCCTTTCCCCTAAAATACAGAATAAAAAAGAGTGGTGAAGCTGTGGACACTTTTCCTTTCTCTTTGGAGGTGTTTGCTGGATTTTGTCATACAAGGTGACAACCACCTAGGAATTTCCTAGGAAGACTCATTAATTTTGTGTATACACTATTGGCCAAAAAGAACCTCAGAATCATCTAAACTGTGTGGCTATCATCCCAGATGTGCATCAAACTTTCCTGGGGGGTTTTTTTCATAATACTGATGCCAAAACCCCATTTCACATCAACCAAATGAATCAAAATCCCAGCAGTGGGACGCTGGCATGAGTATTTTGAAAACATTCCCCAGATGACTTTGATCAACTCTCCTAAGAACCTTCTGTTTTACAGAAGACACAAGTGAAAAACACCATTATACAACACTTAGCGGCAGGGTCACAACCAGGATAGGGGTCTTCAGAGCAGCTTTGGTGCGATTCTCCATGTTCACTGCCAATCCAACCAGCACAATGTGCTGGCTGCTCTCATTGCTGCATTTGCTCTAAAACAACACCTGGCAGTGTCAGGACCCCAAGGAGAGGAAGAAAGAAAACATACCGCACAGATCAAGAAGCTGGACCGTGGTGATGTCCAGCCTGCCATGGAGCACATCGCAGGTGGGGCTCCCAGGTAAAAGGATACCCCTGACCAGCCCTCTCCCCACACCAACTTTCTCCCCATCCCACCCACATCCATTGCATCCCTGGGCAGCCAAGACTAATTTCAAATCCACAACAGCCAGGTCCCACTGGCCCTGTTCCCACACTAGTCACATCCATCCAGCCCTTGGAAGACCCCCAAGCCCAGGAGAAACATGCTCATACTTTCTTGGTGGGGACTTTGATCTTCAAGAACTCCGCCTCTCTGGCCAGCACCTGCCACGGGGCATGTATCCGGACAAAGATGGATCCCTGGCTTTTACTCTGTAAGGTACAAAAGAAGAGAAACAGAAACATGTGTAAGGATATAACTTAAATCCTTGGCCCCCCAACTCACCCAAACTGAAAGACCCAAGCTGTTGTTTCTTCAGCCTCTGGTTTGTCTTCCCTTCAAACCTCACTGGGGCCAGTCCCCCTAACCCCATACCCCACTCACCTGTTCTGTTCCAGAAATGCCCTCATCAAAAACCATAGGATAGTTTTCCCAAAGTGTACTCCCTGGAGATTTGGTGGCTTCAGAGGAAAAGAATTAAAACAACTGTGCTCACAGATTTGAAATATAAGCAATTATGATTTTCCCTGAAATCCCATTACACTCTCAGTGCAGCAGTTGCTCAGCTCCCCTCTGTTGGCATTCAGTGAATGCCTGCAACTTGCCTCCACTCACATATTTCATTGTTTACTATTAACTTTGTATTCGTCTCCTACTATTGTGCTGTGTCATAGGCTCAAATCACAAAAGTGGTTCACCTAAGCCTCAAGCTAATGGTATAAAAAACAGTGTAAGTGGTGCAACATGGAATATTACAAACACAAATCACGAACGGGTCTCCAGGGTGACTACAGAACATGAATCCATGTCCCAGGACATGTGACTCCATGGGTGCACTGATTTTGCCCAAAAATGAAAAGCAAGGGAAGGCAGTGCAGTGATGAGTACCTGAAAATTAGGTCTTACTGACTCAGCAATCCATTTGCCCCTGGCCACAGTGTCTGTTATAAAAACAGATTATGGTCAGATTATGACATGAAGTCCCCAATGTCTCCCTATCGTCGAATAGAATCTCAAGCTTTTATCAGAACAAGAACACAAAAATAAATACTTTCTGACATTATCACAGTTAGTTTTGTCACTATAGAATGAAAGGAGACAAAAACATAGGAAACAAGGGCAAAAGCCCATTTGGCAAGAAGCTTCTACAACTACCTGCAAAGTCAACACAAATGCTGTGTTCAGAGACAGAAAAACAAGCCAATAGCAAAATTCCTTCATCAGATGGCTGTTAGAAATCACATAAAACTCTAGCAGCATAGTGGGAAGATGCTAGCATGCCGGCCAACATGACGTTTACATCGGGACATAGCCACTGAGGGGCGGCATCGGGACTGGGCCAACAGAAAAGCTCTACAGAGATGCATTCCCAGCTTCTTGTTGCACTGGCCCCCTGGAAATCCGTGCTGCAGGAGAGAGGAGGTTTCTATTGAATACCATGGTATTTTGTGGAGCAGGATGCATGGAGACCACTGAGAAGGCACCAGCTCTTTGTGCAGCACATGAAAGAAGTTGCCCTATGAAAAATCCTTCCCCAGCTTCATTCACAGAGACCAGTTAGTAGTCAACAACACACCCTCTGGTCTTGGTTTAGTGCTGAAGATAACAGTGGAAGCCATCCACAGCCTCTGACCATCTGCACTTCCCACATGCTGGACAGAGAAGTGGGGCAGCCGGAAGACGGCTGATGTGCGCAGACCACAGCTGTGCTCACGCACACTTGTGAAATGATAAATAAAATAAAATAAGAGAATACTTTATGAGACTTATCATGCAAGTGAAGACTCTTTGTACGATTTTGAATGCAGCTCCCTCATAAATTCAGTAACTCATATATCCAGAACCAACCTCCACTTTTCACAGGGTCAGAGTTTATGATTGATACAGGAGAAGAAAGAAGAATAAGCCAGGAGGGTCTAGAGTTTGCGAATACTTGAAAATATTAACAATCACCACCATGCCCACTGACTGAGTATGCTTCAGGTGCCAGCACAGAGCTAGGTGGTTATGTGCATTAGCTCATGGAATATTCATGCCATGCTGTCAGGCAGGTGGTATCCCGATTTCACGGTTGAGGAAATCAGGGCATATTTAAATAATTTGTCCAAAGTTACACAGATAGTGTGATTAAAACTACTCAAATCCAGGCAGTCTATCCTCTACCAGATGACTTTCTTCTGTCATCAGAGGGAGACATGACATATTACTGAGCACAGTTAAAAACCACATCCAAGAGCTGCAACTGAAGACATGCTCTTTAGACTAAAATTGAATCAAAGGTTGGATCAGGAATATATGGGGTAGTCCTGAGGTGAAACATTCAATCTTCCAGCCTTCAAGTATAACATAGTTCCAACCAAACATGCTGAAAAGGGGCTTCAGAAAGAAATCTCCCCAATTTCTCTATCTGTCTATGATTGCAATATCCAGGACTACTAGACAAAGTCATCAATCACTTGCTGCTCCTTGTACCTATAGTTTCAGCTTTCCTAGTTTAGTGAAAATACAGAGTAAGTAAAGAAATCATCTGGAAAGCTGACCCACAGCCTCAGCTCACCGTCATGACCCCAAAAAAGATGTTTTTGGTGAAAGATGGCAAACAGTACCATCCCTCTCGCTGAGAGGAAATCATGACTCTTACTGACTTTAGCACATTACGTTTTGTCTTTGTTTTTAAGTTGTGATGAATCCCCTTTTTTTTTTCTAACTTGATCTAGAACTGGTGGTTCGTATGCACCAAATGTCTGTTAAGTGGCTGCGGATGTTCAAAGTTTGAGGAGGGCAAGGGTCAAACCCCATGGCGTGGTGACAGACTGCTAGCTGTCCCTGACAGCCATTCTTATTTTCTTCATTGTTAACTAGGTGCATGACTGTTCAGAATCAAAACTCATCTCCCTGGCAGGTAGGTGTCAGCATATCACTCATTTCTAGCCAAGGCAAAGTAGGTGGAAGTGTCATGAAGACCTCTTTGAAGACAGCAAGTAGGTGCCCTTGGCCTCTCCAACTTCTCTACCCTTGATTTCTGCCTGCAACATGGGTACAAGCATGTTAGTCCTTGAGGTCAAGGTCAAGGCCAGAAAGAGTAAAGTATCAAGAGAAAAGTTGGGTCCTGACCTCACAGAGTGTTCTAACAGCCCTGGGCTATCTCCAGGATTTTTATGTGAAAGATAAAATTCTATCTTGCTAAGCCATCGCGGTTTTAGAGACTCTATCAGTTGCAGCCCAATCTTGTACTAACTGACACAAAATTGGGGGCATTAGTTCACTCCAGAAAAGCATGCTTCTATTCAATTTTCCTCAAGTGGGACTTGTTTGAAATGAAAGTGAAAGCTGGAATGCAATTCTGTGCAGCTAACATCAAGTCATATTCCTTTCATGCCATGCAACATTGTTACCCCTTCATAAAAAGAAAATCATACAGGCTGGTGTGAAATACTAAGAGGTGTGACTGACTATGTCTCCTGAAGAAAGAGAAATACATGAAAACCCCTGAGCAGAACCGTTACCAAATGCAGAAGCTCTTTTTACTAATCCAGGAATCTGAAATTGGAAGTAAACATAGATTGAGCTTTAAAAAAAGTTTTCCTTGTTGTCCATTTCCAGCAGACTTGCATTTTGCCCTGACCTTGGATTCTTTTCAGCACAGTAGGAAAATAGAGTGTGGCCTTCATATAACAACAGATTAAGATTTGAATCCTGCATTTTTACAACTTCAGGTTGCTGGGTCAGTCACTTAACCAAGCAAGCCAGGTTCTTTGTCTGAATAAAGGGGATGAAAAACAGGTATCTCTGTTGGGTGAAGTCCTGTGGACCCTTCAATAGATGTCAACCTTTACCACAGTGATTAGCTATACCCAGTTAAAATGACTGCTTCTTGGCTGCAGGGACAGAATCTGATACTTCTTTTGTGATCTTCAAGCACCAGGCACAGGGCTGGATCCACAGTGGGTCCTTATTAAATTCATGCAATTGATAGAAAAGATTCAGGAAAACCAGTTCCTGTTCGATTAAAACTGTGCATAAGTAATCCTGGCTTGTTTACTACCTTGAACTTTTTAAATTATCTATAGGATTTCCAAAATGTCCCAGGCACCCTAAAAGAATTCACAGGCTCAAAATACGTGCATATCCAGAACTTGAGGACATGGAGCAGAAGACATTATTTTCTGGAACCAACACAAAATTGAACATAGAGTGTAAGAGATCAGCTATCAGAGCACAAAACTCATCTCTAAAAAAGATTGTAGAGGTAACTAATCAATGAGATTCAAGAGGCTCCCACATCTCATCAGGCAACTAAAATTTCAGTTCCCATAAAATGAACTGTAACATACAACTGAGTTCTGGTCATCAGAGAAAGGGGAACGAGTGCACACGGCTTTCTCTAGGAAAACACAACACATACATCTCGGGGATACAACCATTCCGGTGGCAGGAAATGTGAAGTACACTACACAGCAGAGAGATCTCTGCAGCTCCACTGAGATGTCTCACAAGCCTACATAACTCTTCGCTGTGATTCCACTTTCATAAAAGCCTATGAGTTCTGTTTCTCCAATTCCTGGGGCCGCAGGAAGAGATGCCCAACAAAAGGATGAGGTCAAAGGAAACAAACACCCGCGATCATAACCTGCCTTACGCTTCCTCCATCTCTTTAAAGTTGTGTTGTCAGTTTCCTAGACCTGTTCTCCCCCAAGAAAACAAATAGAAAACTGAGTCAACCAACAGGCAAAGTCAGGTCCCCATCTTGAACCTGTGCCCTGCCTGATCAGCCAGGGTCTCACTTTCTCCTTCTTCCTTCCACTCTGCAACTGCCTCATCAGCAGACGTGACCGCACGCACCAGCACCTCCTCCCTGGACTCTAGCGACATGGCCCTTCTCGTGGGTTCCCAGCAGCTGCACCCAGCCTCCCACCTTAGTGCCTCCTCATCAGCCAACCTCTCACTTCAGAACCTCCTCACACCCTATTTTCTCCGCTTCCAAGTCCCCTCCATCCCCAAACCCAGTCAAGTCCTAGTTGGGTCTCAGCTGTAACATTACTTCTTCCAGGAGGCCTTACTGTACCCTGGACTGTTTGGTCTGCCCTACTGCCTGCATAGCTCATACATAGCCTGCTCCTTCATAGCCCTGAGCACTATTGCAATCACTGTAACTAGGTGAGTAATGCCTTCCTAGCTAGACCATAAGCAACATGAGGACAAAGAATGTGCCCGTCTTGTTGACTACTTTGTCCTCAGCAGCCATCACAAACCTGGCATGCAGCAAATGCTCTGTGATTATGTATTATTGCAACTTCAGTACACACATATACATAGCTGGTTATTCGGATCCCGTGACCAATTTCTAAAAATTAGCTGCTAGGTCCAGAAAATAAATGTGACCTTTGGCCAACCAAATTTAAATCTAATTCCATTTTAAAAGAATAATTCAATTAAATTACCCTTAAGCAGCATTTTTGAATTTTTTCTCATGCTGACAATGAAAGTTATTCAAGTATCCACCTGACCAGGAACCTTTTGAGGACCTTGCAGGAGGGCTTCACCATCCCTGTGGGCAGCCCCGGTCCTCACTGCATTTGCACGTCACAGCTCCCTTTCCCGGAGGTACACACAGCAGACTCACTCGTGCTCACAAAACACGACCTGGACTGAGCTGCAAACGGATATCCCTGCAACCTCTCTGCCTCAGAGGCTTATAGGGTTGTTGCAGCATTAAGGAGAAGAATCAGGAATACTCTGGAAAATAAGAGACTCCAAATGTAAAAGTCCTTGGTATCTTTCCTTGCCAAGCACTAGACTTCCATGGTGCCTCTCAACATCCGGATGCTGACAGCTCAAGGCAGAGCCAATGGAGGGACACAGTGAATCTCAGGAGACTAAACTGATTTGACCAGAAGACTCCAGGGGTGAAGAGACCTCCAAGGACACCTAACATGTCTTCCTCGAGTAACAAATGAAGAATGTAAACCAGACTGAGTGCTCGGGCATGGACATTGAGCTAGTTAGTCACAGAGCCAGGAATGGCCTTCAGGTCTCCTAACATCAGGGTTTCCATCCCATAGTGCTGGGGAGGGGTGCTGTCACACATCCCTCAGGGCTAGCAATCATCTGAGGGCAGACCTGCAGCTTGCCCCTCAACAAGGGATTAGGTAGTGGAGGGATGGAGGAGTGGTGGGGTTCGGGGAGGGGGAAACCACCCCCAGCCACCTCTCTCCAGGGCTCCAGCCACTGCTGATGGCCTTTGGCGGGGACCAGAGGCAGTGCGCTCCTGCTGAGATTATCCATATTGTTTATGTCTTACTGTTATTATCCAAAGACTGCCTGTGGCTCACAAGACCACGTTCTCCCTCTAGAGAAACAAGAATGAATAGGAGGCAGCCCCAGCCAAATGCTGGAAACTGATACTCCGCAAGCCTCCTTCCCACAAGTCCTGCCAAGCCACCTCAACGCTGAGCCGGACGCCTTAGTGTGATCTGGTCCCGAGCCCTGCTGTGAGCCGAGAACATCAGCTGCAGCACATTGGGGCCTAGGAACAGGGATGCTAGAGGCAGGGTGGGGGGCTGAGCAGCTACACAAATGGGCCAACGGGGTACAGACTCCCCTAAGATATCACCAGCCTAGTTTATCTCGGATCAGCAAGGACCAGAGGCATATGGTCACACAGTGAGGGTGAAGGAGACCCCCAGCAACGCCCATGTTCTCAGATCATTGTCAGTGACATCCACCCAGCTGGAGGAGTTGGCCCAGGTGCGGCTGAGACCGCAGCCATCGTCACAGACTAAGGGGAAGTGTGGGTGCAGCTTGAGACCTTTGAATGAGAGCAGGAAATGACAGTCCCCACAATTGCTCCATTGAGGAGCACCAGGGCCTACCTGCGTCATCATCAAGAATAAAGTCGGCCAGCAGGAACATCCACCCTACAATCAGGGAGAAGGTTCTGCCTGGACCTCCCAGAGACACAGTGGCTTGGAATTTAGCACAGGAAAGAACATCCTGACAGGAGAAGGAAAGATGAAAATTTGCCTTCCCGGGAGACCCTGGGTGAGAGCAAGGGCATTGCCTCCCCAGCCCTGCCCTCCAAGGTGAGGAGGGGCAGTGATCAGCAAAGGCAGAGGGCAGAGCCAAATGCCCACTGCACCTGTCCCAGAGACCCAAAACTGCCAAAGCAGGACTCTGCTTACAGGAAGTCTTCACCTAGTCCCCAGCCAAAGGCTGAGGACCACCTGGCCATGTGGCTATGGAGATGCAAACTCAGCCAATTTTGTTGTACTTTGTTCAAAGCAAAAGCCATCACCAAAAGTTGGTGGAAGGGGAGGGTACTCCTGGCTGGGAGGGTGCCGTGGGTCAACTATCAAAATGGACAGACATCCAGCAGAGATTGTCTCTGGACTGATACCACAGTCCCCACTGTGTGCATCACGTGTCACTGAACTCCAGATGGGAGCTACCCGGAAACCCTCTGCTCAGAGCCCAGGTGGAGATGAAGTAGTGAGCAGGAACCCAGGAAAACTGAGGAGTCAGACCCTCCTACACACCAGGGACTGAGAGAACCCGCTGCCCACCTGACTTTGAGCTGCAGAGGCCCCCAGGGCAGCCCCCCACCTTGCAGGAGCACCACAGGGGTCAGCAATAGAATGGGATGAAGTGTGTCCTGGGCTTTGTTCTACTCCAGAAAGCCCACATAAGAAATGGGGGAAAATCTTGATGTATGACAGGTCATAAGGGCCACGGACCTGAGGGCACCAGCTCTGTCACTTACCAGCTGCACCATTTTTGACAAGTTACCAAAGCTCTCGAAACTGAGAGACAATGTTAAAATAATCGTAATAATTAATAATAATAATACCCCCTGGAGGAGAGAAGGATGGACTCGGCAAAGGTGCAGGTGAATCTTTTGGGGGTGATAGATACGGTCATTATTGTCTTACAATAGCTTCACATGTGTGTGCATGTCAAAACTCAACAGATTAAATTCTTTAAATATGTGCAGTTTATTGAACATCACTTACACCTCAATAAAGTTGGGGGATAGTGTAAAACAATGCCATGCTTCTCACAACATTTTTGTTGTTTTGAAAAAATCATTATTTTTCATTAAAACATGTTACATAAACACATTATTTGTCTAAGAGTATATTATATAGTGTTAATTTTAATTAATACATAAATATTCAAAAGTTAATGGGATTCCATGGTGTCTCAGAATCCAGTGAGATATAGATGAAAATATTTTGCACACTATAAAGTGATATGCAAAAAGATTTTCTAAGAGCAAGCTCAGGACTTGGGCTGCCGAATCTCTGCATTGGTGCTCAAAGTACAGAGCATGTCCCTGCCTTTGGACAATGACACACATGCCATTGACCTCGGTGGGGATCCTACCACGCTTCTTGGATCCCAACCTGCAAGAAATCATAGCCGAGCCCACTATGGCAATCGTTCCTGGCGGAGACCTAAACACTACCGATAAGGTCAGAGATAAAAGAAGAGGGTGTTTCTCCTAAGAATTTACAATGCAGCAAGGAACAGGCTGAACAGAATCCAGGAGCCAGAGACCAAATTTCTACCAATAAAAATCCATAAGCTCTGAAGATGCTGGCAGAAAGAACAAGGCCTCTTCCAAAACAAAGGCAGGCTGGGAGGCTGACAAGCAGGCTTCAGGCACAGAGGCCCAGTCCCAGAGGGGAAAAAGGCATTGATAAACCGTGAGGAAAGACTAGAGGAAAAGTGCTGCCCTTTCCTATTCATCACAGTAAAACAATCTTGGACAGTCACCAGCCTGCAAGCGGAATTGGATGCTCCCAATGATGTGTGTGCTCCCCACCAGGACACTGCTACAATTCATTGCCCAGAGGAGCAGAAGGCAGATGCAGAGTGGTGGGCAAAGGGTCCCCTGGGAGGATGGGATACTCAGACCAAGAATGGCCAATAGGTCCTGACTGGGCTGGGATAGTCCCAGTTCATTTCTCCTGCTTCATCATCCTATCCATAAGTTAGCATTTCAGCATTATCAAAAATGTCCCAGATTGGATAGCAAATCATTGGGCCACCCCATGGGCCAGCAATGAGTACCACTAGATTCAACAGCTATCAGACTTTTAGGCAGGATTGCCCCATATCTCCTTCCTGACTGTCATTCCTTTGGCCCATATGATAAATGTCCCACTCAGAGAGCAGCAGTTCTAGGCACTGAAAAGCCCATCACGTTACCTCTGAAAGCATCTCTATATCCCTCCTAACGCAAAACGTATGTGATTCTTTGATTTTGATACTTTTCTTCCCTCCTCAAGACACTTCTACAAAACCTCCATGCCATTGGTAATTACCTCCCCTCCCTCCCAAAGATGTGCTCTTGTCTTCTCTTACCTGACTTGCCTCTGGGCTAAGGAATATCTCCACTGTTTCCTGTGATTCAATCATCTCAACATATTTCAATTCAATAAGAATTGGGCAACAACTGTGTGTTCAGCAATGTGTAAGAGTTCAAGGCACACAGAAGAAATATAAGCTATCATGCCAATCTCTTTGGAAAACAGATAAATGATATCTAACACACAAAACATTATGGCTGGAGTGATTAATGTCCACACAGACAGGATGACTAGTGCCTCTCATTTGTTTTTTGTCTCCCTTCCACTCAGCAATAATTGCCAGATTGTGCTCTGAGAGAAACACTCCTTCTGGACGTCAGCCATATGTTTTCAGAAGATTGACCCTACTACCAACTCCAGGGATTGGCCCAATTCGGCTGGGCCAATCAGCCACAACTGGTCCTGGAACATGCATGTATGCAATCAGAACCAGGAAGAGGCAAGGACATGTTGACTGGAGTTTCTGGAGAAAGCAGCTTTCTCTTTCTGCCATAACTCTGGGGAGAACAGCGACAGCCAGTTTGTTCCATAAAGGGAAGGCCTGGGTCAGCCAAGGGACCAGCAAGTAAATAAAGGACGAAGTGGAAACTACAGAAGGTAGAGCAGGAAGATGGAGAATTAGGAGGTCCTTGGGGACGTTATTTGAGCTGCTAGATCAAGCTTCACCAGACCTGCTATGGGCATCCTAATTACATGAGCTTATAAATTCCCTTTGTTGTCTAAGCCAGTTTGAGTTGGGTTTTGTGTCAATGCAACCAAGAGTTCTCACTGATATATGAGAAACCAGTGGCAGAGCTGACTCTGGGCCAAAGGAGCCAGGAAGGATGCCATGGAGGAGAGGGAACTTGAGTTGTCCTTTGAACATTGTATGATGGGATTTACACATGTGAAAGCATTGTGGGTGGCATGGAAGAGAAGGAATAGAAGGAGCAGAGGTGCAAGGAGGAAGGAGTACAGCATGTGGAGACCAACCTGCCTGCAACAGGCAAGAAGCTGGGGAGCCAGAGGCCTGAGATGGGGCCTGTCCTGGATAGGATGCCCATGATGACCTTCAAAGTAGTGATCTTGACAGATCGACCCCGTATGTTCACACCTAGATTCACTATATCTTCAACAGTAGCAAGAATGACGAGACCCCGAATGCCTTCCTCCTTTCTCAATGGAGCTGAAGTAGGGCTCTCCCCTTTCTACAAGCAGACCAAGAAATGAAATGGATGGACAGCCACTGTCCCTCAGCTCTGGGATTGCCCTAGGCTGCAGTCCACAGGCTAAAGGAGCAAGCCTCCCATGCACCACCCTGACCTTCTGCAGGTCAGAGGAGGCAGGTTCCTGGAAGGCAGGGCCTGGCTCTTCCTTCTCAGGGCCATTAATCCTCATAATATTTAGGGAATCATGGTAGACTTTGAACATGAACAAAGCAGCAGTAAGATTTTCTACAACCCTAGTTGCAACCCTTCTGCAGCTGAAGACCTTTTCTCCAAACCAAATATTCCAAGACCTACCCTGGTTGAGCTTTGGAGGACCAGAGCTCAACTGGAGCTCAGGCTTCTTTGGCCCTGAGATGGTCTCCACATTACCTTTACAGACACCATAAGAGTTGTGCCATTGCCCTTGGAAATGGAAAGGCCCAGGACAAACACAAAATCAAAGTGCTTTTTGATTGTCACAATGACTGCAGAGCACCACTGCCAGGTAGTGGATGGCTGGAGGGAAGCCAAGCATACCGCAGTGTCCTGGAAAGTCCCATACAAGGAAAAAATGTCCCCCCTGAAATATACTGAGACTCTATTGCCCGGTTGAGAATCACTGCCCCAAGACTCAGGAAGCCACAGGCAAGTGCACTGTGCTGCCCGCAGATCTATCAGATCTGACATGAAAGCCGGGGTTAGCAGTTATTGCACCAGTCTCCACCCCACCCTACCAGGTTCAGACCTGAGAAATATTAAGGTAGAGTTTAAAGAAATCAATTTGTGAGTAATGACTAATTAGCTAAAATCCAGATCTTGGATCTAATATTGATGAGCTGACCAAGGACACTCTGGAAAGGGTACATCACTATGATGATAAAAAAGAATAGAGGAGTTATTTTGTGAGCTCCCAAAAATAGCCAGAATTAGCCCATCTGCAAACAGTGCTATGAATGCCTGGAGTGGTTTGGGGACCAGGAGATGAAGTAGATGGGACCGTGGAAAAGCAGGGTGCATCAAAGGAAGAACTCAGAGAGACTCAGCTTAATCTCAGCTCTGTCACTAAGCTCCCTGTGTGATCACAGATACAATATGTAGCCTCTCTGAGCATCAATTCCCTTTCTGGTAAAACAGAAAAATAACAATCTGAAAGCAACCGTAACCTGACAGAGTGCTTGTGAAGATCAGCAATAACATAAGAAAGACACCTCACCCAGTGCCTGGCACATAATAGGTGCTTGGTGCTAACAAGAATTGGATTCTGCATATGATATCTTCTGGCCAGAGGAATTTGAATTGAGGGGGTTTGTGTAATCTAGTTTCCAGCACCCTCCCTTTTTTCCCAGAAAAACCTGGCTCCTGGGGCTTCCCTATATGAAGCGAGAGAGCCCAGTTTGGAACATGTCCCCCCTGTGCAGCCAAAACGGGCTGTTCCTCTGCTGTGACCCTACACACACAGGGCTGTAGCTGGCCCTGCCTGAGCACCCACCCCTCCCCATGGCCTCCAGTCTGGAAGAAGGGGGATCATCAACCATGCTAATTAAATCTGCAGACGATAGCCAATGGGGCGGAGTCACAAACAGCACCAGAGAGGATGGGGAAATAAACGAGAAGGGACCTGGGGAGTTTAGGAAATATGGGACAGGAAATAACAAAATGAGACTCGATGCAGAAGAACGCAAGTAACTCTAACTGAGGTAAATAAACAGAAATGGAGGCATTGGGTGGGGACTGGAAAGAGACTGAGGAGATGAAGCCTGGGGGTGGGGTGGGTGACAGGTGACAAGTGAGAAAATGGGTGGCAAGAGGTGAGCTCCAAGGAGGGTCAAAAGCCTGGAGGGGAGACCAGCTGGAGAATGTGTTGGACTGGCTGAGCTCAGACTGCAGGTGACATCCAGCAGGGCAGGAGCATTCTCCAGGGCCACTTCCAAGGGCGATCCTCCATGCAGGCTCTAGCTCAAGTCACACCTACTCCAGGAAGCCCCTCCAAACTCCTGAACCAAGAGTCCCCCGTCTCCACACTTGTCACTCATCTGTGACATGCAACACCGTGTTCGACTACAGGCATCTTTCCAAGGCTGACTGCCTTATCTCCAGGGGACAAAGATCCAGCTCTGTGCCTCCCTGGGTTCCTCTGAGCAGCACCAGAGGACTAACAGCATGGTAGGTTTCCAACAAAAAGGAGGGTTGGCATCATCTCAAACAACATGGCAAAGAGAGGAATTTCTCTCTCCAGCCCCCGTGGGTCAGGATTCCTTCCCAGTCTCCTCTGCCACTCTCCCCATGCCTTCAGTTCTAGAGCAGAGCCCAGTGGGTGGTGCCCCTGAATCATACACATGTCGTCTATTTAACCCTTAGGCGGGAACACAAGCCAGAGGTTGCTCGGGGTCCAGGGGAGAAGACAACAAATGACAAGTGTGGGCAACACAACAAAGCACTGCTCCCCTCGGGTGATGACGACACTTCTGATTTAGCCATGACGCAGGAGCAGCTTCTCCAAGACGACAGTGGCCTCCCTGAGACCCCTGTCCCCTGTTAGCTGAAAACTTCACAAGCAATTATCATAATCAATAACAATTGGGCAAATAAGGCATAAGTTTTTCTCAGGGAACTTGAGTACAGCTCACTGGCGCTGCAGAGAAACCTAACTGCTGCTGGGGCCACTGTCAAGTCAAGCTCCTATGAAGGAAGTACCCCTCGTAAATCCAAGAACACTGAAGTTCTCACAAAACATGTGTTTGATGGAAGAAAGAAGCAAATACCAAGATCTTGCTTTGAAGCTCATCCTATTTTGGCACTGGGGACAAGAGGAGGGGAAAGAGAACAGTCAGTGCTGACCAATCTCCCAGAGAAGCCGAGGGACGGTGGTGATTTCAGAGTGGCGTCTGCGCCTAGCAGGTTCATTAAACCCCAAGCCGAGGGTCTGTCCGCTATTCTGAGAGGTCTTTGGAAAGAGAGCGCTCGGTTTTCCCTGCTGATTTGGACCCACACTATTCCAGTGCTGCCTGGCCCCCTGGGCAGTGGGAGCGACAAGGTCCCACTGCCAGCTCCACACCTCCCACCCATGGCACCTCGGCAAAGGCACTCCAGAGCCTCCCTGGGCCTCTGCTTTCTTCTCACGGATAAAACGATAAGAATTGAACTCAGAAGCATTCCTCCTGCTGAAAGATCTAGGACTTCATGAAGGGCCAGAGTCTTAGCATTTCAGCCTGAAGAACAAGCCTTTCCGTCATTCCACTGCAAATATAACATGATGGGCTGCAAAGCTCCCGGCCTCCTGCGGAAGCCCAGGAGCAAGCCAGAGCACAAAGAGTCACACACAGAAAAGACACAGGACTAAGGGTCTATGTCCTGGGCATGCCCTCATCCTGGCTCTCCTGCCACAGAACCCCATCCTTTCCAGCTAAGGGAGGCCCTGGGCTGTCCTTGAGCAGCTCAGAGTCTAAGCCCAGGTTCCCTCACACAGGGACTACCAAGCCACATATTTGTCAGTCTGTGACGAGGCAGCCCTTTGGAGGCATTAAAGGCTCAGCAAGATGTGATCCCACCAAGCTGCACCCTCACTGGGCTCTGAATGCTTTACCCCACTACTGGTCACAGCAGACAGCCAGGCCTACTAGGAGGCTGATGGGGGAGAGGAAAGAGATCTAGGGATTGTTCTGTTGAAGTTCAATTCTTACCACCAATGTGGGTTGCACAACTTGGTAAATATACTAAAGCCACTGGCTGTGCACTTCTAAAGGGATGGATTTTATGGCATAGGAATTACATCCCAGTTTTGTTTTAATCACACTACCTAGACCTCCATTTCTGCCCATATAGAGGGTCAGCCTGTCAAGGGTCTGGACTAGCATCCTAAATCACTCTTTTCCCAGGAAAGGCTGTGTGTGCGGTCCAGGGAGGAGGCATGGTACAGTGAACAGAAGCAGGCTCTGGGATTAAGAGCCTGCAATTCCCTCTGTATGACCTTGGTGGTTCCTGACCCACTCTGTCCACAGAAAGGGAGAAATAGCATCCTTCTCGGGGCCATTGGGAAGAGCCACTGGGAGGAGGCGTGCATGTGACAGGGGCACAGCTTTGTTATTGCCTTTGGTGACAGGGTACTGTTTGCACTGGGGGCTTTTTTTTCCCCTCAATATTTGGTAACCTGGGCTGGACAGCAAGGCTGCTCTAAGTGGCTGATTTCTGTATTGCTGCAAATAAATAAGACCAGCCAAATGGATGGGTGAGGACTGAGGAGTCAGCAGACCCTGCCAGGGTCAGGACTGTGTACTGTATGTATGACTGTATGTACTTGACACTGCTCTCTCTGTCTCTCTCTCATGACACCTGGATTTTTGCCCGTCTTCTCCTGCTCTATCACTGGGCCAGATAAGCCTCTGACTCTGGACAACTTTGGGGCTGCTTTACAGATAACAGACAAATCTGGGACTCCATGAGCAAATACTGTCTGACTCACTTTGCACCATTCGTCCACTTCACTCCCCTCCCATCCTCATTCCCAGTCCCATGCTGGAAGGGTTTGGGTTGGGGCCCATCCAGCATGCTGGGGGAGGCCAAGCAGTCTGCTCAACAACTGCAGGCACCTGGGAGGAGCAGGTCCTTCCCACTAGTGGGATGCTGAGCTGGAGAGTCATCTCTGGCTGCTCTTCCAGCCTTTCCATCAACACATCAGGACAAATGAGGTGTTTCTGTCAATCACCAAAGATGCATGGCATCCCAGCTGAGTCCTCCCTGAACTGATGGAGACATTCAGCGTTTAAGGAAGCTCTTAGTTCACAGTGGTGAAGCTGGTGGAGGAAAAGCTCTGCAGGTGGCCAGAGCACGTGGGACAGACTACAGGATAGCTGCAAAGCCACTCAGGGCTCAGGGATGGCTCACAGCTGCCTTGAGGGGCCTCTCAGCCCCAGGGACACCAGCCATTGCTGTGGAGCGCTATCGTGTCCCAGCCTGCACCCCAACCAAGGCACACAAAGGCCCAACCTCCAATCTGCATGCTCAGGAAGGTGAGGCAGAGGCCTCACTGCTCAGCATTTCTGCACACATCCCTGGAGCCAGTATGAACAAGGAGGGACTCACAGAGCAGAGCAGACACAAACCCTGCCCTCAAGCAGCACACACACTGGGGAATCCTACAAGGGGCTAGGAGGAAAGGCTGGGAGTCTGGGAGCTGCGGGAAATTTTAAAGGAGGCTGTTGGGAAGAACTTGAGCTTCCTAGACTCCCCTAGAGAGCTACGTCATGGGGTCAGTGCCTCAGCTCAGTTCACAATGCGCAGAGAGGCCAACCTTCCACCTGATCAGGATGAGCTTGGAGAAGCCAATTCCCTTCCTCCATGTCTCTTCACTTATGCAATGAAGAGGAGGTTAGATGATCTGTGAGGACACTTCTAACACAAAGCCAGGTGCTATGTCAGCACTTTACATTGATGGCCTTCATCAGCACAGCATGGCCTTAGATCCACGCCATCCCCCATTATCGCAGCGCCTACCCTTGGGTCCTGGCCTCGGCCTCTGCTCACTCTCAGCTCCTCTCTGCACCTATAAAGGGGGCACACAGCAAACTCCCAGCCCCACCTGCTCTGCTTTCCACATCCCGCCTCCCAGCTGACACCTACACACATACCCAAGTTCTGCCCTCACCAGCAAAACCAACTTTCTCTTAATTCTGTGTATTAGATGCACACACAAAAATCCAGAATGCCCCTGAGGATAGGGTCCATGTCTATCCAGAACTCTCACCTGCTGGCCCATTATCTAGGAGAGGGGCCAGCGAACGTTTTCTGTAAAAGAGCAAATAGTAAATATGTTACGGTTTCTCAGCCTGCATGGTCTCTGTCACAACTACTCGGCTCTGCTGTTGAAGTGCAGAAGCTCACAGAGACAATACACTCATAATGAGTGCCATGACAATTGTATTTACAAAAGTAAATAAAACTGATGGAAGGCTGGACCTGGAGCAGGCCGCACTGCCGGACACACCTCCCCCTGGCCCTAGCACAGTCAGGACTGTGATTGTTTACATGTCTGTCTCCTCTACTGGACTAGGGGCTTCTTGAAGGCTGGCTCTGTCTTTTAACTCTTGAACCCCAGTCTAATACGTGTATATGGAAGGTATCCAATAAATGCTCGTCCTACTGATACTCTGATGCGATGGTACATGTTTTGCATCTCATGACCTAGGGAGATCATCACTAGGTCAAACCACTGGACATCAAAAGTCAGGCAAGTTCCAGTAGGAGGATGGCCCAAGGCCCAAACCCAGCCACACAGGTTTGTGCCGTACCTGCCAGAGGATGCAGGGGAGCGCAGGCAGGCCTGCTGGCCTCAGCACTGCTCTTGAAGGGAGTCCCATTCTGCTACATCAAAGGGTGCAGCTCCTGATCAAAAGTTTGGACCAGACCCTGCCTCCTGGATCCATTTCTCCACCCCCTCCCACACTGACTACCCCTGACTGATAGTCCTTCAGGGACTGGGTTCAGCCACAGAAGGCAGACAACTGTAGGAGTGTCCAGTCCCTTTCATCTGGCCCCGCAGCAGATGTGTAATGACTCCCACTAACAGGGGCTGTGCTGCAGGAAAGAGAGTGTGCAGACACATCAGGCCCCTTGACGCACGATATCCTTGTGAATGGGTGTGACGAGCCTCATTCTACAGATCAGACTGAGTTCACAGAGGTTACGACCTCCTCAAAATCACCTAGGTGAGCAGCAGAACCAGCTGGGCCTAGGCCTTCGGGATGATGTAGCCACTGTTCAAGCTGATGTGACTTAGGCCACATCTAGAATGACAGCAGGGCAGGTTCCTCTCTATTCTCGGATGCATTTCATGGGGGCAGACAAGTCAGAGCCCCTTCATAGGAAAGAAATGAGAAAAGAAAAGGAACAGAAGGCTACATCCAGTGAAAAATGGATGAAGGTGTTAGACTGATTAGAGGGAAGTGGAGCACAGGGTGTGGGTGAGGGACCATGGGACCTGGCTAGGGCAGGGCAAGGCCGGCTGAGGAGGGAGTGTGCCTCTTACTCCTCTGCCTGGCATGGGCAAACACTAGTCAGAATCATGTTCTGAAATATCTTTATGTTCTTAGAGCATTATTTTAATTATTTCACCTGCCTTTTGGAAAAAGTACATAAATGTTCCTTCATTAATTCCCATTTTAAAGTAAAGGATGAATGGTTATTCTGGTGGGTTGAATAGTGTCTGCCAAAAGTTCATATCCACCTTAAACCTCAGAATGTGAACTTATTTGGAAATACAGTTGTTGCGGATAGAATCCGTTCAGATGAAGTTACACTGGGTTAGAGTGGCCCTAAGTCCAGTGACTTGTGTCCTGCTAGGAAAAGGAAAAAGACACACACAGAAGAAGGCAATGTGAAGACAGAGGGAGAGATTGGAGGGACACAGCTACAAGCCAAGGAACTCCCCAGACTGCTGGCAACCACCAGCAGCTAGGACAGAGCCATGGCCAGTTCTCCTTTGGAGCCTCCAGAAGTTGCCAGCCCCACCGACACCATAATTCTGGACTTTCGGGCTTGGGATCCATGAAAGAATAAATTTCTGTTGTTTTCAGCCTACAAGTTTGAGGATTTTTTTTTATTATAGCCTTAAGAAATAAATACAGTTATTAACTTAGAGATGCTACTCGACTGAACATTTCATAGACAGACAGTATAACATGGTGGCTAAGAGCAAGCAGGATGAAGCAAGACTGCCTGGGTGCAAATCCCGGCCAACCGTTCACCAACTGTGTGAACTTGGCAAGTTATTTGACTTTCCTATGCCTCAGTTTCCACTTCTACAAAATATTAAAAGAACCTCATAAGATTGTTGTAAGGATTCAATGTGTTAATACATGTAAAGCACTAAGAACAGAGTCTGTATCAAGGAATGTATGCTGTAAATTTTAATTATTATCATAAATTAAATCAGACCAGAGAGCTGAGTTTTATTTTACTACAACCACTACTGTAATAGTGGGCAGTAATAACAATTGCCTATTAAGTGCAAAGCACGGAACCAACCAGATCATGTTTGATGTATTATGTCTCTAGTTCTTACAATATTATTGTAAGAGAAGTAGAATAACCCTCACTTCAGAGATGAAGGAACTAAAATTCAGGAAGTTTGAGTAACTTGGTCAGAATCACACAGTAAGAAGTAATGCGATCAAGATTCACACTCAGGTCTGTCTGATGTTAATGCCTTTGCATAGTATCATGCTGCCTTCCTAGGCAGGGACGAGCTGTGTTCTCCACTGTATCAACAGCCCTAGCACAGGGTATGGCTAATAGTAAGTATACCCCAAACATCTGATTAATTGACTCACTAATTATAATATGAATGCCCTGAATATAAGCATGAGTGCCTTGCTTTGAAGATCAGCCCACACAGCATTGAAACAAGTACCCAACGCCAACCTAGACAGCAATCCCTAAATGAGCTAATAGATTTATGATTCATATTGCATCCAGTGTGGACACACCAGCTTACTTAGAGACGCCAGGGAAAATGACACTGAGATGAAGTACTCCCCTGAAGGAAAACTGTCCGGTAACTTCATTAAGATTTCCATTTCCCATGGGAAATGGAGCAGGGAGCAAAGACACACCTTCTAAAACTTTATCTTAAGGCAGATTGCTAATAATGTTCTACTCAGGCTTAACATTTGGTTGGGAGAGAGTGGGAATGGCCGTTGGGAACATTAAATGTGACAGTCAGTGTATCCAAACTTGGAGGTCCTGCAAGAATAAAACTGCTATTTTACCCCTCTCCACTGAAAGCATGGCATGTGCTGCTCCCAGGTCGGAAGATGAGGGCAAAGGAAAGGAAGCAGCCCCAGGATCAGGGCTGAGGGCCGAAGCGAGGCTGAGTCCACATCAGTAACTTCTTCCAATAATCAAAACAGCCGATGAAGTTGTAGGTGGGTAAATAAGAGTTGACTGTGCCCAAACGTGGAAACAAAGCTAATTTCAGGAGTCCTCGTGTTTTCTGGTGGATTTCTGACATGATAAGACAGAAGAGAAAGTCTTCACAATAAATGACTAAGTGTCTGTAACTCTGATACAGATCAGAAGAGGAAAAATAAATGTAGGGGGCTGTATAACCATAAACATGTACTGAGCTCTCTCTAGGCACAAGACCTGTGTGAAACACTAGGGAGGGTTACAATTCCAGGAGCTCACTGGCTAGTAGGGAAACTGACATGCAAACAAATTATTACAAGGTATAATAGAAGTAGGGAGCAGGAAACCAGGGGGCTCATGGAAGACATCACAGAAGAGACCGCACTTGAGCTAAGACCAACACTGTAACAGGGGAAAGACCATTTCAGGGGGAGGAAAGAGGGCAGGCAAAGGCCTGGAGACAAGAATCAGCACAGCCAGTGGTTTGGTCTAAATGGGGTCCAGGGTGTGTGTCTGGGGTCAAGTCAGAGAGTAGAGAGACTTACTGGAGACAAAGCAAAGACGTAGAAAAGAGGTTGATCATAGCAATTTGCTACAACATGTTTAAGAAGTATGAACTTGATCTTAGGGGCTTAGAAGCCACTGAAAGGTCTTAAATATGGGACTGACTTGATCAGATTTGCATTTAAAAAACCACGCTGATGCAGCATGAAGATGGTCTGGAGGCGGCAATCTAGGGACCTGTTAAGAGATACTGCAATAATGCAGAGGGAGATAATGAGTGCTGGAATTAGGATGGTGGCAGTGGGGAAGGTGAGGTGGAAACCGATATGGGAAATAGGACTGACATGACTTGGTATCCAAGTGGATGTGAGGGGAGGGAGAAATCTAAGGAGGCTTCCAGATTCTGGCATGGTTGAGAAGGAGAATGCTTAGGACAATCCCCAAGACAGAAAATCAGGAAGGTAGGAAGGTACAGGATTGACAGAGAAGATACTGAGTTCATTCATAGGAATGCTGAGCCTGAGATGTTTCTGGACATCCAGGCATTAGTGGTCAGAAGACAGAAGAGCAGAGAACAGAGGGGAAATGCTGTTTAATCATGAGTAGTTGAGATTCACACCATATGTACATAAATAATAACTCAGACATGGTGAATGGGTGAAATTGTTCAGAAGGAGTGTTTAAAGAGAAGAGTAACAAAAAGGGAAAAGGAGAAAAGGAAGCTGAAGACAGGACTCTGAGAACTTGGACCAGACACTTGGTCCATAAGGGAGCAAGAACACATGAGAGACAGCAAGAGGGGTGCCCACAGGAGCAGAGGAAATGCAGGGATGAACTGTGGGACAGACTCTGGAATCCTAATGGAGAGAAAATGTCAAGCAGGAAGTGGTGAACTGTATCAAATGCAAAAGAAAGATCAAGTAAAAATAGGAGTTCATGTTTCTATTCTCATTGAATAGAAATATTAAAAGAAATTAAATAATATGGGGTAGATTTGTATAATTGCTAGAATTTAGTAAGCATCTGATAAATGATGGATGGATGGATGGATGGATGGATGGATGGATGGAGGGAGGGATGGAGGGAAGGATGGATGGATGGTGGATGGATGGATGGAAGGAGGGAGGGAGGGAGGGATAGAGGGATGGATGGATGGATGGATGGTCGATGGATGGATAGAAGGATAAATGGATGGATGGTGGATGGATGGATGGATGGATGGATGGATGGAAGGATAGATGGAGGGAGGGAGGAAGGCAGGGAGGGAGACCATATTGACTACCCCCAGTGGAGCTCACTATCTACATCATGGATTTGTGATGGTTTTACCCAAAGCCAGAGAAACAAACATGACCACCAGGCATCCTTCTAGGTTGTTAGATAGTGTTCTACCTATATCTACAGAAAAAAAAAGTCCATAGAATAACAATAAAAATAATCATAGTTATTTTACCAAGAAGAGTCTTCCAAAGGTCATTCCATCTATCCCCCTGCCCCTGGCAGTATGTCAAGAGCAATTTTTAACGCACGCCATCAGTAACATAAAGAAACCCACATATGCGTGTATCCAAATCAGACTTTCCAGAAGGAAGGGAGGAGTAAATTTGCGCCTACCCTACCACCTCTTGCATCTGGCGGGGGGAACGGAAAAACTTGTCATCAACATAGCTGCTGCCCCCAGAGCCAGCAGCACAACCTCAGAGCCAAGTCTCTGTGAAATACATCAGATCAAACTCAATGATCAATAATAAAATCAACAGCCTTCTCAAAGCCAAAGGGGTTGAAATGCAGAAGGGGCAATCCTGTAATTTCTCCTGGGGCCATACAGCACACTCATTTTTGTGAAATTTACAGCTTTAACCAATTCTCCAGATGCAGGACAATGTTACAGAAGTCAAACTGTTGGACTAGGTAAGAGGCCAGGGTCAGGGGAGTAATGATACAACAATTAGAGGGCTCCTGGACCCCCTCAACCCCCCACTCCCACCAACTCTAACAAGAGGAATCCAAACCACTTATGAGGGTTAACTAATCAAACCAGAAAAATCCAACAGCCATCCAGTTCAGCTGGAAGAATGTTCCTTTATTAAACAAACAATGTGTCTGGAACACTTTTGGTCTCACTGTTCCATTCCAGGCTGGAGACTGAAGCTATAGAAATAAATTAGCAATTTCAATAATGCTCATCCTGGGCTGGCTCTCCTGGCAAATGGAGATGCCCAGGCTGGGGCTGAGAACTAAATTAACTCTTTCAGGTTATGACTGGAGGTGAGGGGTGGGTCGGAGTGGGTGGCTACAGAGGCAGAGAAAGAGATTACAAAACGTAAACCACTATTGAAAGAGGAAGACTGAACGGCCCTGAGAACCAGCATGGTGCCTTTTTCTTCAAGGGTCCCTAAGAACAGGAAGAAAAACAGGCAGAATGATCTCTAGGCTTTTACGACAGTACTAGCAGTGGATGCCAACCTGTATCAACCTGCTATCCATCACCTCTCCTACGGTCTGAAAGAAAGAATGCCTCTCCCCAACTCAAGCTTCCATCTAGGGTCCAGGGACATGAGGAGGAGGTGGATGTGCACCAGCAGGCTTTAGTGTGCATTTTATATATGGGAAACCAAGTTCAGAGTGATTTCCTGGCACCACATGACTTCAGAACCTTCTACTCATGCTCTATCTTCTCCACTTCTCAGGGAAGGGAATTTGGACAGCCATGACGCTTAATTATACCTTCATACAGAAAGACTAGGATCTGTACTCCTCCCCACAGGCAAGGAGTGGGGACTGTGCCAGCTTCAGGTCCTGGCCCGCTGGCTGGACAGAGGACATTCACAGCTTGGTCAGACATCAGAGGGACTGGTGGCCATGTGACAGGTCTTCTTTGCCAAGGTTTGGAGGAAACAGACATCAAAGACAGGACAGGCGTTAGCTGGGTGGTCTAAGGGAGCAGTTAGGAAGCAGCAAAGGAATGGAGAAAGGTGAGCCCCAGGTCGCCCACATCCCCACACAGAGCTGCCTTTGTTTTCCAGGCTCAAAGTCCAGCAGCAGACAAAGCCCCGAAAGAAAAGGCTAAGACCTGCTCACACTAGGGTCGGGGAGCGTTGCGGTGCTCAGAGTCACAAACACACAGTGCTGTCCACTGCAGAGGTGATGGACAGGAGGGCACAGCAGAGACAAAAAGGAAATTCTCGGGTAAGGGAGATGAGGTTAGAGCCAGGTGGGAAGAAAAGAGAATAAAGAAGGAAACACATGGGCAGAGACACCTCCCCGCGGCTCTTCTACTACGGTTCCACATGGGCCTAAGGGCCCGCCACACACCCTGCTGGAGACCCCCAAGGCCACGACCACACACAGCCCGTGTTAGTCTAAAATCTCATGGTGGCTTGGTTTTCCCTAGCTTCATGTCACCCGCGAGGGTGCTGAAAACTGAGATGAATTAAATACCTGAGGCTCACATCACATCAGAGCCCACACATAAATGTCCATCATGGGTACCTGTGGTCCTCCCAGGACACATATCCCCCCGGGGCAGGTCCACCTTCTCTTGCTGAACCAGACCTGGAGGTTCAGTCGGCCCCAGAGCTCACTCATAAATCACAGCCACTCTGGACAAACTCTCACAGAAACATCACTTAGCTGTTTGTTTACTATGCATCAGGAGTAACTTCTCTTGCTCGGCCACATACGCCATCGATTGGAAATAGCACAAACACTTGGGTGGGTTTATGCCTGCATGTGTGTTTGATGGCTGCTGAGCTGCTGGGTCTCTCTGGCTGTTCTTCAGGACTCTCTCCAAGTTTGGGGAAGAGGGCCCCACAGGGAGGTGGTGTGAGCACTGGGTTGGGAGCTGAGAACTTTGCTGCAAGTCCCTGCCTGGAACTGGGGCCTTGGCAAGACACGCTGTCTTTCTAGGCCTCCATGTCTCTATGGAAGCAGGAGTTTGCGTGTGATGACTAATGTCATAGGTCATTTCTAGCTCTGACATTTTCTGGGTTTATTTCATGCACTTTAAACAGTGCCAGGTATTTAAAATCAATCATTATAAAAGCTACTGTTGATTGACCCTGGGCTTGTACCCAGTCCAAAGGCTTTTGAGCTCTATAACATTGGGCCAGCAACCGGAGAACTGGTTAAAGCTGCAAATCTCACAAACATAAGTATCAGCCGGGGAGAAATTACAGGATTGCTCTTTCTGAATATCAACCCCTGTGTGGCCAGTACACCTCTAAAACCCTTTTCATGTACCATCTAACTGAATCCTAACACCAGTCCTGGTAAACATATATTATACTCCCCACTTTACAGTAAAAAACATTGAGGCACAGAAATTTAAAATGTGGCCAAGGTCACACAGTAAAAAATGGAAAAAGGAAACCCCAGTGGCCAACCTCCAGACCCTGACCACTTACCTCTGACAATCTAGGCCAACCCCTAGCCCCAGCATAGTCAGTACAGGGAAGGGCCCCTTGAATCTGGGCCTCTCACAGTGCAGATGCCAGGCAGGGCTAGATGGTGGCCACTGTGGGCAGTGATTCCAGCTGCTGCCACCAGCACATTGTAAATTCAGGAGAGGAGAGTTAGCGCACGTGCTCAGAGCCCAGGGCGGCTCGGTTTCCGGGCCGTTATCCTCACCCCGTGTCCCTACCAACCTCCAGTGCAGCCTGATGTGAAGGCCGAGTGCAGGCCTGACAGCCCTTTCACCCCCGCGGCTCCTTCCTGCTGCTGTAACTGCAGATGGGATGACGAGCACTCCAGGCTTGACAGCAAGGTGGCCTGCGGGCAAGGTCACGATGCTCAGGCTAGAGGCCCAGCCGGGCACCACTCTGGGGATGGTGAGCAGGCCACAGCAACGGGAACAGCAGGAAACTCTGCTGGGGCCCAGGTGACCATGTTCAGCCTGCTTCCAGAAGGTGCTTCCACCTTGCCTAACAGCCGCATTGGAGGCAAACAGCAATCACCTAAGCCATTCTCTCCAATCCAGGACCGAGGACGACTCCCTGGGCCTGCAGATTGCTCTAAATCATCTGGGCAGAAGACGGACCAAGCCAAAGTGGAAGGAAACCAACAGGCAGAGGCACACACACCCTTTCCCCTCCAACATGGTGAAGAAAGACAAACACAGCCCCAGGGCAGGGCTGCTGACAAAGAGCAGAGAGGACTCCAAGGCACAAACACCTCCTTCCCATACACCACCATCAGAACCATATTCAAAAATCTGGTTCCGATTTGCTGCAGCCGTCTATTGCCTGATTCCACCAGAAAACACTACATTCTTGCTCTACTAGTTCATCTCCCTCTGGTCCAGTCTGCCCTGGCCGTATGTCAGATTAATATTCCTATTCCATGGAAGCCGGACGAAATTTCCTGTGGTGGGGTTGACCTCTGCAGTTGGCCCAGGCTGCCTGGAAGCTTACAAAGCCAGTGGCGCCACCACCCCTTCCCCACCCCTGGGGTCCAGAAGTGTAAACACACAGGGTGGCCCCTGACTCACGTAGAAAGGTATTAGGAAGGAGTGAGGCTTTGCAAGGTGTCAGAGCTTTTGCCAAACTTTCAGTTCAGGTGAGCTGATCCCAGGGTTTTGCAGAAAGAGACACAACTGAATGGAAAAGGCACTAAGTACACAGCCCAAGCCATGTCTGAGGTTCATGCTTACCAACTAATGACCAAGGCTGGGCAAAGGGAGGTGACTGTAAGACAAAAAGCAGATGACAATAGTAACTAATATTTAATGAGCAACTTACCACAGGTTAGGCACTCCATTCTGGGCTCTAAATGCATTATCTCATTTAACTCTCTCAGCAAACCCAGCAAGAAGACATTACTCTTTTTCCCACTTCACAGATGAAGAAACGTGAGCCCTTAGAGGTTTAGTAATATGTCCAGGGTATTGTCAAGTGGCAGAGGTAAGACATGAACCCAAGCAGTCTGAACCCAGCATCCAAGCCCTGAACAGCTGAGCAACACCACCAGCATAGGCTGAGTCCTTTGGAACATCACTTTGAATCCTGCAATCCTTAATGAGCAACAGTGGGGATGATTTTAAGACTGTGCAGTAGCTATTTAAGACTCGGAGCTAGTACCGTCCTGCCTCCACCTGGCTTACAGACTCTGACCACAAATCAACACATACTCCAGAAATGGGAGATTAGTCCACCCAGGCTAATCCATCCAAAGGGAAAGCACACTTGTCCTTTATCTGCCCTCTGGAGATCTGAGCCGCTGCTCCTCTCCATTAGCAGGAATAACCAGAAGCAGCAGCACATTTCCAGGACTTAACAGGCACCTTCCAGGAACCAGCAACAAAGGCCAAATTCTTTACTATACAACAGGTCTAGATGTAAAAATCACATCTATATTGATAAATATTTTTCATGGTCCCACCAGTTGGCTACCTACAAGGAGATTTCCCAGTAGACATTAACTGGGTCAGGAAACTTCCCTAAAGCAGAAAACTCATCAAGCAAGTATTGATAGCAAGAACTATCATTGTTCACACTTGCTAATTCCTTATAAATGTGTTTGTGACCTAAGCCCACCCCCCTTCCCAGGACGTCTGCCCTTGACTCTCATGAAACTATGGTGCCCAGGAGATGCATGGAGGGGGCCAAGAGGACTCCAAATAAAGTCCTGACCTGGGATTCAGGACCTGCTTTTTAAGAGGAGAGGCCCAGGACGGACAACTTCTCTCAGGCCCTTCTCAACATACAAATCTAAGCTGCCCTGACCCTCCCAAGCAAATTTAAAAGCAGAGAGGAAAAGTAGGTACTCAAACAGATATCTGTACTCCCATGTTCATAGCAGCATTATTCACACTAGCTGAAATGTGGAAGCAACTCAAGTGTCCATTGGCAGATGAATGGATAAACAAACATGTGGTATGGAGACACAATGGAATATTATTCAGCCTCATAAAGGAAGGAAATTCTGACAAATGCTACAACTTTTGTAAGACATTGTGCTAAGTAAAGGGAACAAAAGGGCATTCACAAAAGGATAAACACTGTATGATTCTACTTACATGAGGTCCCTAGAGTAGTCAGATTCAAAGGGACAGGAAGTAGAATGGGGGTGGCCAGGGGCTGGGGGAGCAGGGGTGGACAGGGAGTTAGTGTTTAATGGGAAAGGGGTTCCATTTAGGATGACAAAAAAGTTCTGGAGATGGATGGTGTTGATGGCTGCATAAAAATGTGAGTATACTTAATGTCATAGAACTGTGCACTTAAAAATGGATACAATGGTAAATTTTATTGTTATTGAAAATTGTATATATAATGTTCAGTATGTAAATGCTATTTAAAATATGTATATTTAACCACAATTTAAAAATTTATAGTAAATGTTATGGTTCTTGAATCTTATAGTAATTAAAATCTCAGTCTCAGTCTTGAAAAAAAGCAGAAAGGAGTAAGAAAATGATAAAATCCACAGATGGAAAGGAGCTAAATTTACTAGCTTCAAACCCCCATGAAATGCAATGAGGGATTCACTGAAATGCAGGAAAGTGAAAATTAAACCTTCCGATGTTAAATTACTTAAATAACCCTACCTGACATAGTAGCATCCTTAGTAAAAACATACGATTCAAGGCAGATCACTCATGAAGGGGACCCGAGACCATCCCTGAGAATCCACTGCTTCCACAATGCGGATTTTGATCCCAGGGGCTGGCCCCATTTCCCTGCTCTACAGCAGAACATCACCGCTGTGTCCGGGGTAATGAGAGACTATCCCGAGGGGGCCCAGCTAGCCATATCACTGAGTCACAACTGGTGCTCTCGCAACAGTCATTTTCTTAGTCAACCAACTAACATTTTATGTGTACTTTCTCTGTGCCAAACACTGTGTGAAGCTCTGGAAGTAAGGAAAGAGGAGAGAGAAGGGAGCAGAGGGACTGACTTCTCTTTCAAGCACTGGCAACATGCCAGGCTCAGCCCTAAGCTTCTCACAGCATCGTCTTCTGCACTCTTCACAGAAGCTCTGTGGGGCACATACCAGTTGATAAGACCACTTTTTCCTTTTTTAGTGGAAATGCAAAGCCTTATTGAGGGAGATAAAGAAAGCTTTTAGCAGTCACACAGGGCTTAAATCTAGGGACCCCCAAAGCATGAGTACTTAACCACTACTTTAAAACTGCCCACACCTAGAAATTAATTCCATGAGATCCTTGCCCTCAAAGAGCTTACACTTTGGCTGGGGACAGTAGGACAAATAAGTAACTACACTCCAAGAAGAGACTCCAGGAAGATATGAATGCCCACGGCCCCAGGCAGAAGTCCAGACAGCAGCACAAGAATGAGACTCTTAAATTGTGTCTTGTAAGTGTCCTCATCTCCTTCCCCAGACTGTGGCTTTCTTGGGAACTTGGACCATGTCTCCTCTTCACTATACAGCCCCCTGTGCCACACTGAGAGGGCTAAAGCACTATGTGCTGGCTGCCAAATGGACAGTCATCTCAGGGACAACAAAGTGGAGTTCCCAAGCAGAGGGACAATGAAGTCTTTTAGGTCAGTTAGGAAAAAGTAAACCCTTCCTGAAAGGCGGCGTTAACTGTCTGCTGCTTGGGCAAGTGGCCCTCCAAGGCTCTTTACTGTCTCCTGGTGGTTTGGAGGACTCATAGCAGTTGATCAAATGATGCAGGCCTGTGGGGCTAAGAGTTCAGGAATGAAAGACAGAGGTAATGTGTCTGTACCTGTCCAAAAGCAGGTACACAGATAGAAAACAGGACTTACCCAGTCTGTGCCTTCTCTGGTCTGTGGCCCCTTGGGCTTAAAGTCCACTCTTTTCTTTTCTTTTTTTTTTTATTTTTTGTCCTGACCAGCATCTTGGGAAAACCAGTTCTGCTTAGAGGTGATAAGTCCCACTAGTATTGAGTCCTTGGCAGCATGAAAAATTTCCATGGGGAAGGTGGCAAGGCCTCTTTTGGCTGCAGAGCTCATTCCTCTAGTACGACAGCTGCTCTGAAATGCTGGCAGCCTCAATGCTACTCTACAGGACAAAGTCGAATGTGCTTCCAGCTGGGCAGCAGCACTGGGCAATGGAGCAAGACCCTATCTTAAGCCCTTTGGGGCCCTGACAGAAGAGGGCTCTCCACCCACAGCCCAAGGCAGAGGTGCAAATGTCAGAATAGATCAACAGACTGTTTGGTCTTTATAAATGCCCTAATCTTAAATTATTCTTGAGCAGTTCTACCTTCTAGTATGTTCCTAAAGGCACACATTAAAGTGTGAAGAAAGAACTCAACCCAGAAATCACTTACTAAATCCTGTGTTAAGGACGAGGGAGGGATATTAAGTATCTTTTTTCTAAAATTCTGATTCCTATAATACATATTCAGATATCTATCTTTTCCTTGGTTTAAAAAAATATATCGACATAAAATGTCAGATACATATCTGACCATGCCCTGTGTTCTATATGTTCATCATTGCCAAGATGGCATGGACAGTCAGAGTTCTTTTGCCAACCAGTTTTTCCTTGTTATTCAGAATTGAGATGAAAATTGAGTTCCTCTTATTATCTGTCCTATATTCAAAGACAAAGCCTATAAACAAAGAAATCAAGAGTTACTAGATTTTTCATGTTCTCCTTTTAAAAAATTATACTTAAAGGAGATCTTAATAATGGAAATTCCCCATCACAATATCTCCACCAGTTTTGAGTTCTATATTAGCAAAGCACCACCTACAGTTCCTATTTGGCCAAATAATCTATAACAAATTCCATAATGTTTTTTTTTTCATCTCCTCATCTGCTCAACCAAATGAATTCCACTGTGCTTTTACCTTCAGATTATTAAATAGTAAACCATTAAGCACTTAATGTTATAATATGAAAGAACTTGACTTACATTCTATTCTGGATAAAGAATTTTCCCATCCTATTTAAGGATAGACTACATCAGTGATTCTCAAAATGTGACTCTGGAACAATCAGCCTCAGCGTTATCTGGGAACTTGTTAGAAATACAAATTCTCAGGCCCTTTTTGAGACTAAATGAGGCAGAAACTCTCAGGGTGTGTCCAGGAAGCTGTGTTTTAAACAAGCCCTCCAGGAGTTCTCGTTCCAGGTAAGATGAAGCAAGGACTCTCCCTGGGTCTTTTCTTCTCAGTGCAGCTGTGAGACCTGAACAGAAGGTACGGAGGAGCTATATGAGAATTCTGGAAAGTGTATAATAGGAGGCAGACTGGGGGAGAAGAATGGAATTTGAACTAATTTGAACTGGTGTTTTCTCCCTCACTATCCCCCAGCTTGGACTCAAGGCAGTCTAAAACCCAGAAGTGGGCATCAGCATCATTGACAGAAAGAGGCCCAGGATAAGCCCTCTGGTTCTGGCTTGAGAAATAAGAAAGGCACCTCTCAACATCCAGAGACAGCTAAAGCAAGACCCCCTTTTATTTTTTCTGTTCTCCATTCTTTTGCACCCTGGCCCACAGGCTTCTGAAATTCTAATGGAAAGGAACCCTAGCTTCTGAACAGGGGAGAATTTCAGAAAAGGGAGAAGGTGGAAAAACCCCATGTTGCTTTTTCCCTCTCTCTCTCTCTGCCCTCCCACCACCTAACCCCAGATACAGGTGCAGTTGTGAAAAGTATGTGGTAGAAGACAGTAAATAAATTCCAATGTTTCTGGCTGTAAACTGACAAAGGGGATCCTGGCAAACTGGAAGGTACTAGGAAGAATGCAGAGAGGAAGGAGCTTGGCAAAGTGACCCCATAAAGCTGTTCATGAACTCTTTGGCTCACCCCTGAGCTGCACATGTATGGATCTGACCTAAATAGCATATGACATACCTTAAAGGCTGAACTACCCATGTCCCAAATTGGCCACTTGGTAGATTCTGTAGTACAGAACCAAATAGCAAAAGGCTTTGAAAATAAAGCTGATATTGAAACCACACCCAAGAAGGCTGGTCAGAATTTGAAGCCTGACCCCCAACCAGATAATTGCCAGCTAACACACAAATGGGATTTAAACAAGAGCCAGAGTTTCATAATATTGAAAACGTTCAGGATACAATCTAAAATTACTTAGCATACAAGGAACCAGGAAATGTCTTTATGGGAAAAGACAGATGCCAACACCAAGATGGCAAAGATACTTGAAATATGTGACAAGTACTTTAAAGTAGCTGTTATAAAAATGCTTCAAGAAGTAAGAGGCAGACACTCTTGAAATAAATGGAAAGATAGAAAACTTTAGCAGAGAAATAGAGGACATAAAAAATGAGCCAATAGAAATTTTAGAGCTGAGAAAAATACAATAATGGAAATAAAGTTCACTGATGGGCTCAATAGCAAAACAGGAGTGAGAAAGGAAAGAGTCAGTATACTTGAAGAAACCAATAAAAATTATCCAATCTGAACAGAGAGAAAAAAACAATGGAAAACAACCACCAGAAACTCAGAGGCCTATAGGACAATACCAAAGAGATCTAACTTTAATGCCATTAACCTCCAGAAAAGCAGGAGGACAGTGCAAAAAAAATGGGAATATATTACACTGAAAACTTCCTCACAAAACTAGTGAAAGATATAAACCTACAGATTTCAGAAGCCCAGAAAATACCAAACAGACTAAACCCGAAGAATTCCACACCCAGACACATCATAAACTGTTGGAAAGTAAAGACAAAGAAAAAAATCTTGAAAGCAACCAGAGATAAACAGGAAACAGAATTTGAAAGAGTACAGATTTTTCATCAGGAATCATCGAGGCCAGAAGTAGTAAAACACCACTTTGAAAATGCTGAAAGTAAAGAAATGTTCACCCAGAATTCCATAGCTGTGAAAATATCATTCAGGAATGAATCCAAAATAGAGGCTTCTCCAATAAAGGAACACTAAGATGACTTAGTGCCAACAGATTTGCTCTGAAAAAACTACTGTAGGAAATTCTTCAGACAGAAGGGAAATGACACCAAAAGGAAACTTAGACCATCCAGAATGAAGAAAGCCACAAAAGTGGTAAATACTACAGTAAATAAAATTTACCATTCTTGTCTTATTGAGCTATCTTAAATGTCTTTGACAATTAAAAGTGGAAATTACAACATTTCTGTAGGTTTTTCAAAATTTATGTAACTAATATGTACAGAATTTATGTAATGATGAAAAATGGGAAAGGTAAAGGGACTTACAAGGTGGTTAAGGTTTCTACACGCCACTTGAGATCGTGAAATATTGATTGAAAGCGGACTGTGACAATTCAAGTATGTCTGTTGTAATCCCTAGAGCAACCACTGATAAAACCATACAAAGAAAATCATAAACAAGTTCTCCAGATGATTCTGATAATGCTCAAATTTGAGAATCAGTGGACAACAGAAAAGAACTTTAAATCTAATCGAAGTCCTGATTACTATCCATTTGTGACCCTGAAACTCCAGCTTTAAATACATGATTTTTGACTTAGAAAAGGTCTAAAGTGATTGTAATAAGGATCAGGGGAATCATAGGGCCTAAGCAGTGAGAAAATAAATAGATCTGTTCCCCCATCCCACATGGAGTGAAAAGGAAACTGCTTCCCTCCCCTGGACTAGTAATCACAGCTGGAGATTAGACATTGTTGCATCACTAAGTTTTTGAGGATCACCCATGTTCTCTGTAAGGACACGTTGATGGAAAAATTTCAGGGGCCTGTTGACCATCAGTGGTGGTGGGAGGAATTCACTTGGCTTTTCTGTGCCTGCATTTGTCCCTCCTTTTAAGCCACACCATTCTAGATGCTCAAAATGAAGGTGAAAATAGTAACACTGAAGATAAGTGTGGATAAAGTGAAGGTTCCTATGGCCAGGATCCTCACCTAAACCTAAACTACTTGATGATGTAACTGGTCTGCTGCTAGGCTACTGCTTCTACACCAGTAGGTAATTAGCTATTATTGACAGAGTCAATATATAAGGAGCTCTGACCAGGGCTCTGGGCAGAGGCAGAGATGAAGGAGGATTACAGACATAATTCTAGTGCTTGACCTATCACTGGGAGAACAAGTCTGGTCATAAACCCTTTTACCCCAAGAACATTCCATTGTCATTCCTAGGTCTCACTATATTCATAGTGAACTTTCCCAGGGCTGAAACCCATTAGCAAGATAATGAAGCATGCCTAAGAGAAACCTAATGCATTAACAACTACCATTTTGTAGGGATATTACATATTCCTAAAGAGAGCAAAGAAATTTACAGGAATAGTTCAGGTAACTATCTCAACTTCCTTGTATATGAGAAAAATAGTTTCCCCAACTGATTATTTTTGGCAACTGAATCTCAAAGAAATTTAATCCCCGTCTGAAGCCCCAACTGAATGGGATCCAGGTACATAGAGAGGAAGTAGAAAGACAAAAAAATTCTGGGTTAAAAAAATAATTCAGGAGGAGATCCATTGAGGAAAAAATTCTGATTCAGATAATTCATGATTTCAAGCTCAGAGAAAACTCTAACTGTAAATACAGATTTTGGAGCTCTCTTGCCCTAAAGATAGCAACAGAAAGGTTGGAAATAAGACAAATCATCTTGAGAATAACTGTAAAATGAGAAAAAAAGAGAGGTGAGAAATGAGGCTTGAAGAAGCCCAACATTAAAAAATCAGATGGAGCAGATATCTTGCCTGAGGGTTTCAGCCCCAGACAAGTTCACTATGGATTCAGTGAGGTCAAGAAATGATAATGGAATGTTCTTGGGGTAAAAGGGTTTATACCTGGCTTTATTCTCCCAGCAGAAGGTTGAGCACTAGAAACATCTGCACCCAGCAGTCTGCAGGCCCATAATCCACCTCCATCTCTGCCTCCCCCTGGGCAGAGCTCTTTATACAGTGACTCAGTCAATAATAGCTTAATGCCTACAGCATGTCTAGCAGGAGGCCAATTACATTATCAAGGAGTTTAGGGTCAGGTGAGGATCCTGGCCATAGGAACTTCCGTTTTCCCCACAGCAGAATAACCCAGTCAAGGAGATAAGAGAAGGAGGGAAATCAGGAAAATAAGACATCAGGGAAGACAGTGTTTCAAACAAGATGGAATGGTCAGCTGTGTTAAATGTTGCTAAAATAACTAAAAAATGTTGCTAAGAACTAAAAAATTTCTGTTAGCTTCAGCACCATTTAACTGCTCATTTCTACAAGAGCATGTGGGCAGAGAGGTGGGAGCAGAAGGCAGATTGAAGGAGCCTGACTAAGGTGAAAAAAATAGAAATAATAAGTCAAAATAACTTTGAATGTCTATGAGATACTTGTTATGAAATACAGTGATTAAGATAATGAGGTACCAGCACAAGGACCATATCTTGCCAATGGGTTTCAGCCCTTGGCAAGTTCACTATGGATTCAGTGAGACCGAGGGATGACAATAGAATGTTGTTGGGGTAACAGGGTTTATTACCCGGCTTGTTCTCCTGGCAATACATCAGACCAATAGAACTACATCTGCATTCAACAGTCTGAAGGTCTGAAATCCTCTTTCATCTCTGTCTCCACCCAGAGCACTGGGCAGAACTCTTTACATAGTGACTTAGTCAGTAACAGCTTAATGCCTATGGGTGTGGAAGCAGTAGCCTAGCAGGAGGCCAGTTACATCATCAGGTAGTTCAGGTTCAGGAGAGGATCCTGGCCAGAGGAACTTCAATTTTCCCCACAATTTACAACACAGGTAACACTGCAGAGGGGATGGATGGTTCTTTCAATAACTGATGTTGGGTCAGTTAGATATTATTTTGCCAATGGGTTTCAGCCCCAGACAAGTTCACTATGGATTTAATGTGACTAAAGAAATGACAGTAGAACATTCTTGGGGTGAAAGGGCTACCCAACTTTATTCCCACAGTGGCAGGTCAATCACTAGAACCCCATCCACTCAGAGTGAGTCTCATGCAGCAAGCCAGTCTCTGCCTCTGGGCCTCTCTGCCCCTGCAGCTGTCTCAGTCTCTGTCTTCAGTGCTGCCACCACTCAAGTCTCATCTCTGTTCTCCTGCAGCCTTGCAGCCATGCCACCATGCCTCCCAGAGCACTGGGCAGAGCTCTTTATATAGAGTCAATAACAATGTATTGCCCACACATGTGTAGTGAGCTAGTCAGCCAGGGCCATGTGAGAATCCTGGCCACAGGATCCTTCACTTCATCCACAGATATCCAAGTGGGGAGAAAACTAATCTTAACTCACACCTCATGTCCCACTGTGGATAAAGTGAAGGTTCCTACAGCCAGGACCCTCACCTGAACCTAAACTACTTGATGATGTAACTGGTCTGCTGCTAGGCTACTGCTTCCACACCTGTAGGCAATTAGCTATTATTGACTGAGTCACTATATAAAGAGCTTTGCCCAGTGCTCTGGGCGGAGGCAGAGACAAAGGAGTGTTACAGACCTGCTGACCTTGGATGCAGATGTAATTCTAGTGCTCAACCTATCACCAGGAAAACAGGCCAGATAATAAACCCTTTCACCCCAAGAATGTTCTACTGTCATTTCTTTGGTCACACTGAATCCATAGTGAACTTGTCCACAGCTGAAGCCCATATTGGCAAGACAATCAGCGATGTTGGCAGGGTCCACTCTTGACCAAGGAAAAAGACAGGCTGCCCTTATGGGAGGGGTGCTTCAGCGGACTGCCCCTATGAATGGGGAGACAGTCAATTGTCCCCCAGTGGGTATGTGATCTGAGGTGGTTTGGCTCTTAGAGGGCTGGACCCCACCCCAGGACTGCAGGCAGGTGGAGGTGACACCTGAGGCAGTAGGGGTGGCCCTTAGTATAGTAAGTAGGTCCTTTGAGAAACAGAGTGCCCGTGAGGCAGCAGGGACTGAGGGTTGGCTGCTTCTCACAGTATTAAAAAAGGCCTACAGATGAGAAGAACATATTCCTGAAAGAGACACAAGAAATGGCAGCATGAGACTCGAGTTGCGAACTGCTGTGGATTCACTGAAGAACAAAATGGCATTGATATGAGAGGAGGCAGCACAAGAATGCCAGCTGCAAGGTGCTGTGGAGGAGGTAAACTTGCTGGTGACTGAAATGGCATCACTACTAGGTACTGTGGAAGAGGTAAAGGCAATGAAGGAAAAGGATGGACCCCTGCAAAAAAAAACACAAGAAGAGGCAGTGCGAGGTCCAGTGAAGGAGGTAAAAGATTCCTTACAGAATGAGACAGCAGCACTGCCAGGTGCTCTGAAGGAGGAAAAGGACACACTCCTGAAGGAAGCTTAGGAAGAGGTGGCACAAGAATGACAGCTGTGAGGCATTGAGGTGAAGGTAAGAGAGCTGCTGAAGACTGAGCTGGCATTGCTGCAAGGCACTGTAGAAAAGGAAAAGCATGTAGCAGAGGAGGCACTCAGGGGAGTGGAGAGAAAGGTGCCATCAGCCCCGGAAATGGAGGAGCTGGGGAAGGATGAAAGGGTGATGTTGGGGACACTGACCCCTCCTCTATTGAAAGCACCCCAGTGGTCGTAAAGAAAATAAAGACCCAGCAGCCAAGAAGAGGCACAGCCCCCTCCCCAGGTCATGGAGCACTCTATGCTCTGCCCCTATATTCAGGCTGAGCTGGTGGATTTGGGCTCCCAGTTTACACAGAAGCCCTCGGAGTCAATATCAGCTTGGCTTCTGTGCCTGTGGGATTTAGGGGTGGATGGAATTGTTCTGTCGGGATCAGAGATAGGAAGCTATCTTCCCTGACAGTTCAGCCTGCCTTGAGGTAGCGATTACAAAATATGCATCAGACCCCAAGAGATCACTCCTCCTTGATTGGCTATGGCTGCACTTTGTGCTGTGTGGCCCAGTCATGGTGATTTACCATCCTCCCCTGTTAGATAGCAGATGTATACTGAGCTCCAACAGTTGTTACGGGAGCTAGGCATAAAAAATGCCATCTATAGTCCAGAGAATTATGGCCCAGATGAGGAGCCTTTTACTGCAGGGATGAGAAATATGCTTCAAACTGCACCCACATTCCCTGTTTGGGCCTTCAGTGGCCATTCTTGCTACTCACTTAGGGCAGCCCATAAGTGAGGCTACCCGTACAGTAGCAGACTTAGGAGAGGCTGAAACAGTGAGAGCATGGAAAGAAATAAAGTCTGCTACTCACAAGAAGAATTTAAAGGGCGCCATGAAGGTTACGAGGACCCAGATGATTTAATATAGGCAGGATCAGACAGAAGGAAATTAGATGGGAAGTCAAATAGAATCTTACTGGAGCTATGGCAACAACTGAAACCAGAGCAGCAGCTCCAGCCATTAAGAACAAAGAGGCAGAGGCCAGGGACAGAGTCACAAGTCCAGCCTTTGTGTTTGCAAGACTTCCTGCTGGAGAGCGAGCCAACCTCACTTGAACTCACACAGAAAGATGATTGGGGAACACAGTTTGATTGAGGGGAAGATTGAGGTACCTGCCCTGAGGGGCCAGCAGGTCTAGAGGCCACATGTTGAAATAGCTATCCATTGGTCCCCAGTGAGCATACAATGTGTCCTGGCTCTGGTGGACACAGGGGCTGAATGTTCACTGATTTATGGCAACCCTGAGCAGTTTCCTTGGACCCCCACTATTACAGATGGATATGGGGGTAAGGCTATCAGGGTGAAATGAGCCCAAATCCCTTTGACCAACATATGACCAAAAGAAGCCTGGAGCGTCTCTTGGCCACCCATGGCCAACCACAGTAAACAGAGTGATCAGGGCACCCACTTTACTGGACATGCACTGCAAGAATGGGTGCAATAGTTGGGAATCAAATGGAAGTTTCATGTGCCATGCAATCCTACCACAGCAGGCATGATAGAGAGGTACAATGGTTTGTTAAAATCTGGACTGAAGTCAGATACCAATGGTCCGCAAGGATGGTCAGTCCGCTATGGACAGTGCTATGGCGTTTGAGCAAGAAACCCCAAAAGGGAGCCCTGAGCCCCATAGACATGCTAATGCATATTGCTTCCTCCCCTATACAACCACAAGTACAAACAAAGAAAGAATCATTGAAGCTGAGGTTCAGCCAGCAGAATAATACCTTGATGCCAACATCAACTGCACTAAAACCTGGAGACTCCATTGAGTGGACATGGCCTTGGACCTTTTGACACATAGACCAATGATGGCTGGCCCTCCTGGCACCTTGGGGACAGGCCTGGAAGCTAGCCTCCTGTGTATGCCTGAAGTAACAGTAGAGTGGTCCCCAAAGATCACAGTAGTATATCCTGAATGGCCAGAAGGCAGGAGCATCTTACTGGGGAGTTTTGTTTTATCATTATGGCCAGTGCATGCACCTCCAGTAGCACTATATATAAATCCCTCAGTAACCCCCACGGGGAGAGGAGTAAAGGTATGGTATACTAGACCTGGACGGGCCACCCTTGCTGCTACAGTCCTATCACAGCACTACTCTCTTGCATGCATCCTACCTGATGGACAAGATTTGCCTATGTTGGTGTCATTAAAACATGGATCTTATTGCCCCTAAGGTCTTTGTGGATTGGGCACACACCCTAGCAAAAAAACTGCTACTCATTGGGGTGCATGGAGCTCCCTATCCGTACCATTACTAAGTGCAAGTCATGAACTCATCTGAGTAGAACTGATTTTGAATATAGCTGAAATACCTCCTCAGGCTTGAGGATTATTATAATTTTGTTACCTGTATCAAAATCTTGTTGTACCTTAATTTTTGTTATTATGTCTATGTTGTTGTTATCCTCTGTTGCTGTTGTGGAATCTGGTTACAATGCTCCAGCTTTCTTGCACAGACACTGTTAGGAAAGATGGAGAGTGTGTAGATTGTGAGGTGAGAATCCTGGAGGGGTGGAGTGTGGAGAAAGTGAAGGTTCCTATGGCCAGGATCCTCACCTGAACCTAAACTACCTGATGATGTAACTGGCCTGCTGCTAGGCTAATGCTTGCACACCCATATGCAACTAGCTATTATTGACTGAGTCACTATATAAAGAGCTCTGACCAGTGCTCTGGGTGGAGGCAGAGACAAAGGAGAGTTACAGACCTGCAGACCGTTGGATGCAGACATAATTCTAGTACTTGACCTATCACCGGGACAACAAGCCAGGTAATAAACCCTTTCACCCCAAGAATGTTCCATTGTCATTCTTAGGTATCACTGGATCCATAATGAACTTTCCCGGGGCTGAAACCCACTGGTAAGATACCATGTGACCCAGCTCTTCCACTCCTAAGTATATACCTACCAGAAATGCATTCAGTAAAGACTTGCAAATAGTCATATCAATACTATTCATAACAGCCTAAATAGGAAACCCCAAAGTCCATCAACAGTAGAATGGATAAGTAAATTACGATATGTTCAAATAATAAAATAAAAACTATTATAGTAATGAGTAAATCACCATCACATACAACAATGTAGATGAATCTCATACACTTAGTGTTGAGCAAAAAAAAAGTCAGACAGTAAATATATGAGGAAATTCATGTGTGATGCTAGAAGTCTGGATAGTCGCAACCTTTGGGCAAGGCTGTGACTAGGCAGAGGCCCAAGGCAGGTTTCTGGAGAGCTGGACATGTTCTATTTGTTCATCTGATGGCAGTTACGCAAGTGTATCCAGTTAGTGATAATTCATCAAGTTGTACACTTTCAATTTGTGTGCTTTTCAGACATATGCAACACTTCAATTAAAAAGAATTTATTTTTGTTAAGCCTGGCTATGAAGAGAAGTAAGTAGGTCACAACTGCAGGGGATAATAGAGTTGAAAGAGGGCCTTCTAAAGACAGAAAAACAGTTGATAACACAGCTGCAGCCCAGAAAGCTTGCTCTCTCTTGCTAAGGTGGAAGAGGCTGCCCTGCTGTCTGCTTGAGCCAGGACTCTGCAATTCTGCCCCTGACATGGCCATGCATGGCAGTGCATGGTAGACTCACCTCTGGATGGTGCTTCCAATTTAGAGCAACAGCAAATATCTCTCACAGTCATTTCCAATAACATCTTAGAGGACTACAGACTTTGTGTTATTAAGATTTCTAACAACTCAGCCAAACAGCCGAATTGCATGAGTTGCACCTTCAGAAGAGGAAACAGGCACACCTGGTGGGTTAGCAGCTGCCCCCCAAAATCACACATCCCCTCAAAGACCAGGGATCTGGGGTCCTCAGTCAGGAAAGTGCAGAGAACCCAGGGAAATAAGGCGGCAACACAGAGCCATGAAAAGCAAACGGCTATGAAATAGAGTCCCAGCTTAACCTCTGAAAGCCTCAGTTTATATAAAATGGAAATCATAATTTCACAATAACTGCTACTTCACAATAATTTTAAGAGAATATAAATCTGGCATGTACTTGCTGACCACAAATGTTTGTTCCCTTTCTCCTCCCCATTCCCTAAAGAAGTACAAGGTTCTTAAAAGATCGAAACAGCTCTGTCTTGCAAAGAGCTCCACAAACCAGGGATGCAAAGTTCCCCAGGATTCCAGAAGTGTGTTCTAAGATCCTGCTGTCCCCCTAGTGCAGTATCTGTCAGTCCGCAGGACAGCTAATCCCTTTCCCTCTGCACAATGGTCGTTTAGACCATTCACACGGGTTTCTGTGTCTCTGCATGGTTTGGGTGTGTGTGCTTTTCCCAGATGGAGCGGGCGGGGAATGGGACGGCAGGGCAGGGGATGCGGCAGCACAAGTGTGTGTGTTTGTGTTTCAAGCTGCAGCTGTTTATTTCCCCAGATGAATTTTAAAATCACTCCAAATTCATCAGCATCTTCCGAGGAAGCCTCCTAACTAGTAACAGGCTCCAAACTCAGAAGCTGCGGTGGAGCAGGAGAAAGAGAACTGGGGAGAGGGAGAGGGTACGTGAATTCCGTTTTTCACCAGTTCCCTGTGCCGATCGTTCTGACCCCCTCTCCCGAGCAGATCAGCTCACCCTATTCACACCTTTGGATTTCAGTTTAATCCCAGTGAACCCAGAGCCCTGGGAGGCTGGGGAGGTACCACTGCTCCCAGCTTCCTCTTCTAGCTCTGGTTCAAGGTGAAGAGTAAGAAGAGATGCAGGCAAGCAAGATGAACATCCATGTCTGAGCCTCCCTCGTCATGAGAGATTTAACTTTCTGGACCTACTACTTAGCACCCATCTTGAGGGCAGAGGACAATTTAAAATGCCGTGTGAACTTGAGAAAGTTGCCGACCTTCCTCCAGTTTCCATCTGTAAAATGAGACGAGCATTAGACTCTCAGAGGTCCCCTCCAATTCTGCCTTTCTGAGTTATCAGGACTTACAATAAAATAAAATAGAAGATACCAAAATAAAACAAACTTTCCCGTTTCAAAAAAGGTGGAGGGCGCATTCACTGTCCCTCTGCAGATAACTTGCAGCCACTGCCATCCTGGCCCAGCCCCTCCCCAGACAGGAAACAGCCCCAACCCCCTCATCTGGCACTGCGTGGCTTCATCTGCTGAGTATTTAATGAGAACTGGTGATGGCTGCTATGAAAGAGCCGAGGCCAGAAGGGCAGGAAGGCAGCTCCTTGTTCTCTGCTCAGGAGACTCACAGAAGGCAGACAGCTGGGACGGGTCTCTGTCTAGGTCATCCCCCTGCTAGCCGCACTAGATGGCCTTCTGCGTTCATCATTCAGATGTTCTCCTGACTCCAGATTGGGTGGGGCCCCTCACAGCAGGGGAACCGGCTCACCCCACCCCACTCCTTTCATGGTTTGCTTTCCAAAAGCTGGAAATGCACATTTCCACGACCAGCAAGCTGCTGCAGTGGCTGCGAGAGGGACCTGGAGATGTTAGCAAACCCAGGCAGGAAGTAACAATGAGCAGATTCAACCTGGAAAAATGTGGCCGTTGCATCTGGGGATAAATAATCAGAAACACAAATACTCAGGTGGGAGGGAGATGCCTGGAACAGGAAGCACCAGACAGCATTTGGACAGGAGCTTGCAATGTGATCTAGTGACAAAGAAATTGCTGGGGGACTCACGGGCTGGATCACGGAGGTGATAGCCCATCAAGAACAAGGAAGGAACAGGGGTGGGGCCAAGCAGCTGTTCTTCCCCTCCCTAGAGGCCAGTACTAAGTGGACCAAGGGGTTGAGATGGCAGCAAGAGAGGCTCAAGTCAGATTCTAGAAAGAACCTTGTCACTATGAAACATAGGAAGGTATAATATGGGGCAATGGAGAAAGCCCCAGGAAGATGTTTGAGGGACTGGTATACAGAAAATCTGTTCCAGAGGCAGGGGCATGGACAAGATGACCTTCAGACATCTCCCACAGCCCACCAAGGAGGATGTGATTCTGAAGAAAACAGTCAGCCAACCTGCTTATAGATGCCACAGAAGACAGGAGATGGGGAGACCCAAACCAGCCCAAAACACCAAAATTTAAGACCTGGGGAAAATCACATGGCCTTCCCAGAGTCTGAGGAAACGCCGGGAAAAGAACTCAGATTTGCAGACTGCCAGAATCCCTCCTCCTCAGACCCATGAGGAAGGTATTTTCCAATCCTCCTGTTGGTTCCATTGCCTAGGACATGGGAGCCTCAAACAGAGGCCCCAGAGACAAGTCCCCACGCACATTGGACCCAGAGGAGCCAATCAAGTGCATGCCATCTGACCTGCTCCTTCTCCAACATATGGTTGCTCTGGAGGGAGTTAGGTTAGACCTCAAGAAGAACTTCCCTCCTGAGTTTTGAGATCTGCACAAGCAAGCAACAGAGGCAGTAATACACGCCCTTCCCAAGCTTGGCACCAAGGCTGGATTGTGCTTAGAGTTGTACAATGTGCGTGTTTCTCACTAAAGCACAGGGAGGAAGGAACCGTGGGCCGTGCTGCAAGCAAATTTGACCTTTGGAAGTCCGGGTTTAGAAAGCAGATAAATTAGGAATTCTAAAAAGGGACTCACTATAACAAGCTACATTAATATACTTAAAATTGGATGAGAATTTTAAAAACAGGTGTTCAGTGTCTCAGGCTAGACTTCCAGGTTTAACCAGGACACGATTGATGACTTAGTCACAGGACCAGGAATGCAAAAGTCTCTCTGATTCCGAGCATGTCTTCCTCAGTGAGGTATTTGATATCAGGCCTTCACTCTTAGGAGGGCTTCCCAGAGACTCCAGAAAGAAGAAAAGAAAAAAAAAAACCTTTTCAGGGGGAATCGTCCAGAGATATCTGGACAACAGGCAAGTGCTGGGGTCTCTCGCTGGCCCGTGAAGCCAGAAAAGGAATGGGAACAATTAGGACAGGAGAGACAAGTCAGCCTAGAAACTGGAAGCAGACAAAAGCGTTTTAGACATCTTAGGACCTGAGATTAAGGAACTAGAATAGCAACTGAAAACTGAACTTCTGACCTGTGCCAAGCCCTGCTCTGGGCACTTTGACAAATGTTATCTCATGTCATCATTTGTTTCCTTGACAGATATGAAGTACCCGTGATGCTCAGATCTTCTTCAAACAAATCAGATGAGAAAAGTGAAGTGGCAGGATTTGCCCAGGGTCACGCATCACTTGGTGGCAGAGCTGGGATGCGGACTGAGTCTGGCACTCCCACTTCACTTGATGACAGAATCTTCCTCGGGAAACCAACCAACTCTGCCCTTCTAGGTTCCAGTCGTCATGTTAGGGCAGTTTAGATTATGACATGTGTATGCAGACAAGGACTGTACCAACAATTTGCAATTGGCCAGGCCAGTGAAGGTGGGCAGGGGTACAGATAACCACGGCCCTTCGGCCCTGGAGGGACCTGCCCTCTGTGTGAGGAGGAAGATCCCAACATAGCTGTCGGATCCAACTTGGCTCAGGCTGATTAATGACTGACTTAGCTTCCATTTCCTGAGCGTCCTAACAGCAGGAGGGAATGACCCAGAATGCAAGGGGCCGTGAGCTGCTTAACCACTCACCCTCCGTAAGCTGCCCATGCATGGAACAGACCTGCACCTTCACAGGGGGCGTCCTGCATGACCTGGGGAAACTGTCCTCCCTCTGCTCCCATCAAGAAACCTGGACCTCCCAAATGTGTCCCCAACCTCCTCCTTCATCCCAGAGCAGCACAGGCCCCTGCGCAGGAGGCCACTCCATCTTGAATGCCGCCTGGCTGTTCTCCTGTTAGGCTCCAGGTAAGCAGCATATGACACCTGGAGAGGGGAGAGGGAGGCCTGTCTGGAGCCAGGGTCCTTGAAAAAGGGAAGAGCCAATAGTGGCCAATTCATCACCTTGAGCCTGAAGCACTGATTCCTATTAAAAGTGCAACTGCTACAAATCAGGGTGATCCTGAAGGGCCTGGGTGGAAGACGGGAGGGTAGAGAGGACAAAGAGTAATGGCAAAACCAGGCCCAGAGGAGGCGAAGAAGAGGAAGGCTGAGCTGCCCGGGACTACGGCCTCCAGGCCCCGCCATCACGCCCGCTGATTGCCACAGGCCGGGGAAGGGCAGTACACACAGATGGTCCCCACCCAGCCCTGCTCCCAGGGGAGCTGACATGCCACACTGGCTCATCGTCCTCCCTGCCAGGTCCCAAAGTGGCTCCGGACAGTACACTGCCCTGTGCCCCCACTGCACCCCGCGCTCTCTCCTGCCCTTGCAGTGTTGTCCTGGCCTCCCCCTCCAGGGAAGCTCTGCCTGCTGGATCCAGACCCATCCTGCTGTCTGGGGGAGAAGTTGGGGGTAGCCCTGAGCAGTGGGATTCTTGCCACAAACTCAGTCTGTGGGTAATTAAAAGGAATTGGCAGGGATCAGCTGTTCCCCAGTCCATGACCTTCTACCTAGGTAGGTAAGTGGTGAGACAACGTGAGCTGAACAGAAAACAAAGCGGTAGAAAAGACTCTCAAAGTCGGAGGCTCCTTCCTCTCCTGAGCCTGCTTTAGCTGCTGACCGTCCAGTGGTGAGAATATGGCCTCCCAGCCCCACACCAGCTCGGATGGCAGAAGCATTACCCCAGGAGCCATGGGACACTACTTGGCGGGAGCTGGTTCTCAGGATCTGAATCCCTTACTGGCACCAGCTGTTTGACCTTGCCTGAGTTATGTGACCTCAATTTTCTTATCTGCAAAATTGAGGCAGTAATGGTAAATACAGGGTTGTTAGGAGGATTGAATGGGTTACTTTACGCACCTGCACAGTAGAAGTAGTTGTCATGACTTGGCCTCAAAAACAGCAGTAAGATGCTCAGGGAGGGGAGGGTCCAGATTCCTGAGGCCATGTGGCAGCGGGGAGAGGACACAGGTCCTGGCAGCACCCAGGAGGAGATTTCTGGTAACTGGAGAAAGGCAGGGCCCCAAAGCCAGAGAGGCCTAGGGACAGGGCTGTAAGCCATGGAAGCAGTTCCTGACACACTGCCCATAGCAAACGGTGTCTGTGTCTTTTTCTGAAAGGTTTTATTTTTTTTTTAATTGAAGTATAGTTGATATACAATGTTATATTGGCTTCAAGCATACAACGTAGTGATTCAATAGTTATTTACATTATTAACTGGAGATTAGCCTGGCATAAACACCAGCAGCATCCGGTCCATGACAACAGCAATCATCTGGGGCTGTGGAATTTGCCCAGCAATACAGAGCTGGAGGTGCTAGAAGGAGGGAGAAGAGAAATGGAGAGAAGGAAGGATGGGAAAAAAAGAGGCCGATACGGCCCAGGGCTCAGCCCTCAACCTTCACCCAGCAGGTCACCCAAATCCCTTAACACTGGACCAGAGGGCAGCCTGTGAGGGCAGGCTCACCCCACAGGCCTCCTAAACCCCCTTCCCCACTCACTATCCCCACCTTCTCCCTCCCTCCCCCTCCCTCCTTCTCTCTTTCTCTCTCTCCCTCCCTCCCTGTCTCCCACCCACTCCTCTAGCCCAGCTCACCTCAGGGTATGGCTCTGAGGGGCTACAGTTACTGTAGTATTTTCTTCCCAGGTTGAGGAAGGAGATAGGGAACTAAAAACAAAGCTGCTGCTCCCAAGGACATGGGGGGAGAGGCACCAGGAGCAGGGTGCCGCCTGGATGAGGGGGTGGAGCTCCATCTTCCCTGGAAAGCCTCCCTACCAACCCCACCTGGGCAGATCTCTCCTGCCCTGAACAACTCCATGGAGTATGGCATTTGCTACCCATTAGGCTTTGAATCAATTCAACAAACTTGTTGAGTGTCTACTCTATTTAAGACACTGTACAAAACAATAAAGAATAAAACCCAGGCCCTGCTCTCAAAGTCTTCAATACATCCAGGCACAAGTGAAGCTCCATAGAGTGTACTAAATAAAGGCAGTTGATGATGAATGGATACACAGAACATCAAATGACATTTTCTGAATAGCAGGGGAGTTAGTCCCTTTGCATTTATCCTGAAAGATAAGGTCTCGGTTTACTGCCAATACAGCTTTACCCTCTCCAACACTAGCTAAGCTTCCTTCAAAGGAGTGACCCCCTGCAGTCAGCGTATCCAGCCAGATTAATAACATTATTTTGTTTCTGGTGGATTGTTGTTGTTTTGTAGTCTACTTGTTGGCCAATGATATTGATTTTCTACTTACGATTATATCATACTATTTCCTTTTAAAATAAATTTAAGTTTAAAAAGTGAGCCAATTTAACAAACATATTCATCAAATAACAGTATAGGTAGTAAACGGCTATGCCTCCAATCATGAAACTGGTAAGCAGACACATTCACAGTCATGACTGTGGCATTTAAATAACTGAACGTGTGAAACCTCTGCTAGGGAGGCAAAGAAAAACAAGCAACCAGCACATGTACCTTCAGGGGGGACATCCCACTCCCCAGCAGGACAGCAGAATCCCCTCTCCCCCTCTCTTGGGGTGCCCAATCCACACACTGAGCATTGTCCTTCATTTGGAAAATGGGAAGGAGATTCAACTCAGCTCCTAGGGAGGGTGAAAAACTGGAAAATTAAAGCCAACTGAGGGCAGGTGGGAGAGCCAACTTGGGTCCACTGGCAAAATGGAAAGCCCAAAGCAGGGAGAAACCCCACAGCATTCCTGTGGAAGAGGGACACTTCCTTTACGGCATTATAATAGGATTTATAAGAAGTATGTATTTGGTCATTCAGTTGATCAATGTATATTTCTCAGATATATTTGGTCTTCACCCACTGCTCTTGACAAAAACACTTCAGAGCTTAAAGGGGAAATGGGTGTCTTGTTACGTTAATAGAGACACTGGGCCCCACCCAAGGGCAGGGGCTGGTTGCCAGGGGACCACCCACCTGATTAGAGGGTGGGAGGCTTCAGCCCCCAGACCCCTGCCTGTAACCCCTGGGGAGGTTGAATCAGCCAATGGCCAATGACTTAGTCAATCATGGCTATGCAGTGAAGCCCTCACAACACCCCCGTGAAGAGCATTGTGCCCTTTCTGCATCTTGTGTCTCTGTCTGGAAGGGAGCTTCCATGCCCGGGAAACCACAGCACCCACGAGCCACCAAATCCAGCCCCATGAGAATAGAAGTTTCTGTATTTGGGATCTTGCCCTGTGCATCTCTTCATCTGGCTGTTCACTTGTATCCTTCATGGTGTCCTTTATTAAATGGGTAAATGTGCTTTCCTAGGTTCTATGAGCTGCTCTAGAAAATTAATAGAACCTGAGGAGTTTGGAAACCCCAATCTGTAACAAGTCAGGCAGAAGCACAGGTCACAGCCTGGGGTTTGTGACTGGCATCTAGAGTGTGGGGATGGGGGACAGTCTTGTAGGACAAAGTCCTTAACCTGGGGAATTTGGGGCTGTCTCCGGGCATATACCATCAGAATGGAGTTGAGTTCTCGGACACCCTGCTGGTGTTGGAGAATCACTTGGTGTCATGCATGGGAAAACCCTTTCCTCCACACACACATTGGAATTGGAACCCGAGTGGGAGGCATTCTACAATGTATGGAATATTCTCTCTCAGTGGAAGGTGCTGGCTACAGATCTCAGTTAAGAAAACAGACCCAACATGGCTAAGAAACTTGCACAAAGGCACATCAGTGAATCCTGCCCACTGCCCTCCATGCACAAACTTCTTCCCACTACATTTTGGAGTCAGGAGTCTGGCAGCAAGTAACCCCTACCTATACCCACTGGTCTAATTGTTCCAGCCACAGAGCTGGGACTCCCAGGCCCTGCTCACAGGCCGCAGCTCGAGCTGGCCCAAACACATCCTCTCCAACTCCACAGTGCACAGTGAGAACCGTACATAGCAACACACACAACATGTAACCACAGGTGGGTGGTGTGTGCAGGGAGCCAGCAGCAAACCCACGCAAACTCTGAGGGCCCCAGAGCTTCAGTCCAAAGCCTGTGGGGGTCCTTGGGTCTGCACTTGACAAAGAAAACACCACAGAACAGCACACCCACCAAATCCCATTACTCCTGACTTCCTGCTCCTGAAAAGGTGCTAAAACCCCACCAGGCCTCCCTGAGGCCTGGGAAGCCTTGACCCTCCAAAGGCATGCGGATGACCTAAGTGTGAGTTCTCTGGTCTGGAAGAGCTCAGAGGGAAGGGAACAACGCAGCTTTGGCTAAAACACCCACAGTCAGAGGCAATCCCACCCCTGGACACCTCACAACAATGGGTCCCCAAGCAAAAACTCAACAGGATAGTCATGAGAACACCAGTTATCACCTAGTCCAGGCCCATGCCCAGCCCCTTGGATGGCTGTGCTGGAGAGGAGTCCAGCTGCCTCCATGCTGGGGTGGTTTGCTGCAGGTGGGACTGCTCAGGGGACAGGAAGCATATTCTGGTAGACATCACAGTGGACCTGGGTTCCCTAGAAGCCCATCAGGCCATAAATAGCAATTTCTGTGAATCTTGCCAGGGAGATTCACAACACCTGGTCTTAGCTGAGCTCCCGAGCAAGTCAGGAGGAATGGAGGGACAGGGAAGGTGGGGTCTCCACAATGCACAGCTCACTTCAGAAGACGGTGACATGGCTGACAGCCCAGCAGGCTCTTCTTCCTTTTGCTTCCACAGTACATTGACCCTTGAATACTACAGCTTTGAACTGTGCAGGTCCACTTACATGTGCATTTTTTTCAATAAATATATTGGAAAATTTCTTGAGATATGCAACAATTTGAAAAACATTTTCTTTTCTGTATTTATTGTATGAATACAGTACATAATACATACAACATACAAAATATATACTGACTGTTTATGTTATTGGTGAGGCTTCCAGTCAACAGTAGGCTATCAGTAGTTAAGTTCTAGGGGAGTCAAAAAGTACATAAGGATTTGTGGCTGCAGGAAGGGCTGGCCAAAAGTACTGCCAGATTGTCCTTTTTCCAGTCATGGTACACAGAACAGGGAAGGCTGGGAACACATCGGGGCGCCGTTGTTTTTGTTTGCAGCCTGGATGTGAACAGGAGCATTATCTGCCCTGAAGAGAGGCCATTCCCCCTAAGATTCACCAGTTCACTCACCCTTTGCTCACCCAGAACAAAGGTAAGCCTTCCTAGCAGAATGCATCCTGAGATGCTGTGTGTTCATGAATGTCTAGGCAGGCCAGGCCACAGGGACTGCAGGAGATGGTAGAACACCCCCAGGTCATAGGGCTTCTTGCAGAAACGCTCACGAAAGTCCTTAAAATTTTAACATGCTTAATCCCAACATTCAAACTAGGAACAATTTTAGTGGAAGAACTCACAGAATAGACAAGAGAAAATCACAACCAAAACTAAGCTGCAAAATTGAACAAGATGAATCTCAACAAAATAATAGCAAACCAAATTCAAAAATATATAAAAAGGATCATCCTTCGTGACCAAGTGGGATTTATTCAGGGATGCAAGGATGGTACAATATTCATAAATCCATCAATATCATATACCACATTAACAAAAAGAAATAAAAAACACAAGATCATCTCAACAGATGCTGAAAAAGCATTTGACAAAACTCAACATCTATTCATGGTAAACTTTCAACAAAATGGGTATAGAGGGTACATACCTTAACATAATAAAGGCCATATAAGACAAACCCTCAGCTAACATCATAGTCAATGGCAAAAAGCTGAAAGCTTTTCCTCTAAGATCAGGAACAAGACAAGGATGTCCACTCTCAACACTTTTATTCAACATAGTAGTGGAGGTCCTGGGCACAGCAATCAGGCACCACAAAGAGATGAAAGGCATCCAAATTGGTAAGGATGAAGTAAAACTGTCACTATTTAAAGATGACATGATACTGTATAGAGAAAACCCTAAAGACTCCACCAAAAAACTATTAGAAATAATAAGTGGATTCAGCAAAGTTGCAGGATACAAAATTAATACACACAAATCTTTTGCATTCCTTTATACTAACAACTAGCTAGCAGAAAGAGAAATCAGGAAAACAATTCCATTTACAATTGTATCAAAAAAGAATAAATACCTGGGAATAAACCTAACCAAGGAGTTAAAACACCTGAACTCTGAAAACTGTAAGACACTCATGAGAGAAATTAAAGAAGACACCAATAAATGGAAATCTAACCCATGCTTATGGATAGGAAGAATAAATATTGTCAAAATGACTATCCTGCCCAAAGCAATTTAGATTCAATGCAATCCCTATCAAAATACAAACAGTACTTTTCAATGAACTAAAACAAATAGCATAAAGTTCATATGGAACCACAAAAGGCCCTGAACAGCTAAAGCAACCCTGAAAAAGAAGAACAAAGTCAGGGGGATTACACCCCCTAACATCAAGTTCTACTATAAAGCTACAGTAACCAAAACAGTATGGTACTGGCACAAGAACAGACCCATAGATCAGTGGAACAGAATAGATAGCCCAAATATAAACCCACACAATATAGTCAATTAATATACAATAAAGGAGTCATGAAAATACAATGGGAAAAAGCCTCTTCAACAACTGGTGTTGAGAAAGCTGGACAGTTACATGCAAAAGAATGAAACTGGATTACAGTCTAACTCCACCCACAAAAGTAAACTCAAAATGGATCAAAGACACAAATGAAGACATGAAACCATAAAACTCTTAGAAGACATAGGCAAAAATATGAACATAAGCATGAGCAATTTTTTCCTGGACACATCTCTTTGGCCAAAGGAAACCAAAGTGAAAAAGTGGGACTACAACAAACTAAAAAGCTTCTGTACAGCAAAGGACAGCATAAGCAGGACAAAAGGAATCCTACAGTATGGGACAATGTATTTGTAAATGACTCATCTAATAAAGGATTAATATCCAGAATATATAAAGAACTCATACACCTCAACACCAAAAACGCAAATAAACCAGGTAAAAAATGGGCCAAGGACCTGAACAAACATTTCTCCAAAGAAGAAATACAGATGGCCAACAGCCACATGAAAAGATGTTCCACATCACTAATCATCAGGGAAACACAAATCAAAACCACAATGAGATACCACTGCACACCAGTTAGAATGGCCACTATCCAAAAAACAAGAAATAACAAGTACTGGTGAGGATGTGGAAAAAAAGGGAACCCTCATACACTGTTAGTGGGAATGTAAATTGGTTCAGCCACTGTGAAAAACAGTATGGAGGTTCCTCAAAAAACTAAAAATAGAAATACCACTCAACCCAGTAATTCCACTTCTAGGAATTTACCCAAAGACAACAAAATCCCTGATTCAGAAAGATGAATATGCACCCCTATGTTTATCGCTGCACTATCTACAATAGCCAAGATATGGAAGCAACCTAAGTGTCCATCAGTAGATGAATGGATAAAGATGTAGTACATATACACAATGGAATACCATTCAGCCATAAAAAAAGAAATCCTGCCATTTGCAACCACATGGATGGACCTAGTGGGTATTATGCTCAGAAAAAATAAGCCAGGTGGAGAAAGACAAATACCGTATGATTTCACTTATTTGTGGAATATAAATACAAAGCAAAACAGAATGAACAAAACAGCAGTAGACTCATAGACACTGAAAAGTGACTAGTGGTTACCATGAGGTAGGGTTTGGGGTGGTTGGGTGGGGTGGGTGAGAGGGATAAAGGAGCACAGAAATGTTCAATCATAAGTTGGTCATGGGATGGTAGTACAGCATGGAGAATATAGCCAATGATTCTGTAACATCTTTCTGTGTTGACACATAGTAACCACACTAGAGGGCATGAGGATTTAATAATATGGGTAACTGTTGAACCACTGTGTTGTGTACTTGAAACCAATATAAGATTGTGTATCAACAATACTTCAATAAAAATAAAGAAATAAAAGTACAAAGAGAAAAAAAATCAAACAGGATTAACCAATTCTAAGTTTTTTCATTAATATTCTTTTACTTCTCATCCACTTCCTTTGCCCTCAGCAAGTACTTACTGGCAAACCAGGAGTAATGGCTTCCAAAGGTTTAAGGAAAAGATATGAAAGAACAATTTTAAATTGAGAAAATTATCTTTATCAATGCACTTTTTCAGTAAATTGAGAAAACAGTACCAATTTTCATTTGAGCCCAAACTATGTCACTCGAAGTCATGGAAAGCCAGGACTTCCAGGTACGTGGCTTGAGAACCCCTGATCATGCCCAACCGTCTCCTTTTCCAGGTGTGGAAATCGAGGTCCAGAAAGAAGCCAGTTGGTGGCAGAATGGGACCTGAATCCAGGTCTTCTAGAACTCGGCCCAATTCTCTTTCCTTTCCATTTTCTTCTTCAGTTCGAACCTCACACTTCCGAATGCAATCAGCCATGCAGGCCACATGCAGCAACAGCATGGAGGGCTCCGTGGATGTCACAGGGATGCCCGCTTACAGAAGCCATGCCCCTGCCTCTGCACTCCCCAGCAGCCTTCTCTGAGCCAGTCGGTCTCCACACAGCAGCCAGGCTGGACCGCCACTCACCGCCTGAGCCTTCTCCTAAGAGTTAGGTGTCACGATCAGGGGTTCCCAAGCTTCACTGGACCATGGAGCCCTGAGACAGACTGATGAAATCTATGGACCCCTTCTCAGAATGTCTGTAAATGTGTAAAATAATTATTCAGAATAACAATCTAAGTATATAGAAATACAGTTAATGAAATAATGACATAAATTTTTGATACAGTAATATACTTGCTTCATCAACCTATTTAATAGTGATGCCTAATAGCACATCTAAATATGGTCATAATTTCAAAGTAACAATGACTTTAAATGCTTTTGGACACTGTTCAATGACTGTAATGTGATGAGAATCTATGGTGATTTCTGTTGGTGACAAACTCCCAGGACCCCATTGTAATGCAGTTTTATGCCTTTATCTTTAACTGAAGTAAATGCTGAGTTTCAGTTAAATGTTGGTGAAAATGAAATGCAATTTTCTAGCATCCAAGTTTATGAATTCCACCCTTGAATTCTATTTACAAAGTGTCCAAGAACCCTGATGGCAACACACACCCCGTAGGTCATCAGCTATAAAGTATCAAGACACCCTCACAAGCTGACCAGGGGTACCTGGGAGACTCTGTCTGCAGTGAAGAGAAGGGGAAACTAGGCTGACGGGACCCTACAACCACCCTCAGTACTTTGAGGCACCAGATAGAACCACAGGGTGTCTCAAGATCTCAAAGGTTCCAAGACAGACCCTGGTGCATACAACATCCACTTCAGCTGAATCTAAATGGGCAGAGTCCTCACCAGCCACTCAGCTCCCAGAAGGTGAGTCCTTCTTGGACATCTGAGAAGTGGGGGACACAGCCCACTCACTTCTGCCAGGACCCCAAGCGTCAGGGGGCAAAGGAAGGAAGGTGGTTTAGCCAACAGCTTGGAGGTACAGTAAGACTTCTTCAAGTCCCCCAGACCATCAGTAGCTCTCTTCCCACCTCTGCACTGCACTTTCAGACCCCCTGGTGTGGACTCTCTGTGCTCAGGCCTGTTTCCCCTTCTCCAGGGTCCTTGAGTCAGGGACCACATCTTACCTCTGTGTCGTCAGCTCCCAGCCCATTGCTGGCACCTTAAGTGCTCAGTAAATGCTCCCTAAGTGAGAGGCAGGAGACGGGGCAGGGACAGAGCCGGCAGGTTCCCTGGAGCTGCTTCCCTTCTGAGTGTCTTTACAGCTGACGTGGCTGCCCAAGCAGCCTGTGGCTGACAACAACCTTGAACTTACCCAGTGACCAACAGAGAAAGGCTTTATTTCTCCATGTTTATTCAGAGCCCTAAACACCTAGCACAGCCATGAGGAGGGATGACTGTCGGGATAGAGACCAGCCCAATGCCAACTGTCTTCCTCGAATCCAGAGCTTCACGTAAATGATGGTAGGAAGCAAGAGTGATATATAAACCTTAACAGCCAGCACAGCGTATTAAGTCAGGACAGGCCCCAGCCATGGACGCCTGGTACAGTCATGCCAGAAGCACCAGGCAGATATCAGCCTCACAGGAAGGTGACTTAGCTGCACGGAAGGTGGATCTGACAGAGGGAGATGGGCCCCCTGTGACTTGCTGGCTTCACAGACTCTCTGTAATCAATATTTCATCTGCTCACAGCATTAACTAGCAGCATGAGCTTATACAAGTCACATCCTCTCAACTTCTGAGGGACCTGGAAGAACCGACCCAAACCCTCCCAGCTCTCAACCTCTCATCCCATCTTCTCATACCTCGCAGATGGCACCTGGTAACAGAAAACCAGCAAACACACAGCCAGCTTAGGTGGGGCATGGCCAGAAGCCCTTAGCCAGGCCAGGCACTGATCCTTGCCCTCTGCTACTGTGAGGTGGGATTGGCAAATCAAAGCCCACAGACTCCTTCCAGTCCCTTCACAGGTATCCTGCAGACAGCTAGAAGCCCTTGTCCACAGATGAAAGACATAATGGACCAGACAAAGCCACACCCAGCTCCCATCCACCACTGTGTAAACCCTCCACCTGCTTTTCACTAGACCCAGCACCTAACTGCTTTCATGACCTGGACAGAGCTTAATATGTGACTGGGTGACTGTGCAGGCCAAACACTACCCCTGGAAGTCACTTTGAGAGAACAGGGGGAGCAGGCATTAGGAAACCTAGTTTCAGGGTGCAGCCCTGTTCCTTACCAGCTTAACATGGCACTTTGTTCCTGCAACAAGGGGACAAGAGCTGTCCTAGCCACATCCATGGGGGCCCATGAGCATCGAGTGAAAATACTGAATATTAATTTTTTAACTATGAACTCTTTGAAAAGGTAAATATTTGCCCATGTTTGGGAGCTCAACTTTCCCTCCTTGCTTCTCTCTGTACCCTGCCCCCAGGCTGCCTGGAGGGCCCCGCAGAGATCAGAAAAGCAGCCCTTCTGTGGCTTCGCTCCGCTCAGCTGTGCCCCAGCAGGGGCACGGGCTGCTGGGCTGTCTTTGTTGTGTTCCCCAAAGGTCCCCAGGGCAGGTGAGACACCGAAGGCTCCAGCATGCTGCATCAAGGTGAGGCAAGTGGGACAGGAAGACAGGCAAAGCCAGGGGGAAATCACCACACTGTCCCCAGTGATCAGTGCACATCAACAGCAGTGCGCCCGCTGCCACACTCGTGAGAGCAGAGCAGCCATTACCAAGAAACAGTATGGGCTGGGCATCATTAAATCCCACTGTTGGATTTTCCCTGCGTCGCCATAGCCTTTCCTGAGAACTCAAAGCCCTATCCCACTCCTGAGGAGGGAACAGACCAATGTTATAATAGAGTCACTAGGGGTCTGGGGCCCCCGCCCCATAGAAATACACCCATCTGCTCACTGCAGCACCAACACCAACTGCTCAGTGCCTGAGGCAGAGCACGGACGGGAAGACATCAAGGACACACGGTCACCATAGAAAACTGAACAGCAACTGAATAGTCTTCCTAAGGACTAGGAAATTTCCTCCGCCCTAGTTGTCCCAGCAAAGCAAGACTGAGAGTTGTAAGAGGAGAAACTGGTTCCACAGTAGCTCTATAGGGCACGAGAGAAGACGTGGGTGGGTCTGAGCGTTTAGTCTCTAGGGCTGCAGGCTGATGTCATGTGAGGGGAAATGCTCACCAGGGCTGGCCCGGAGCTTCAGGGAGGCCAGAGCAGCACCCGGGAGAGCAGAAGACCAGACTGGCGGTGCTCACTGCATGGACACCCACACGCTCCTATAAACCAAAAAGCAGCCCCCTTTGAGATAAATAATTCTTGGCCCTTGCAGAGAACCTCTGCAGGTTCTGGGGAAAGAGGAAGAGGAAACTGCTACCAGGGGCTTGGCCATTCCCCCCGGGATGACAAAGACTTTGGAAGGTCTGAAGTTCAGGCGGGGTTCAAGCTCTACCTGGGTCACTTGAAAGATATCACCGAGGCTGAGTTGCTAGCCTCTGCTTCCTCAACTCCTTGAAAAGATGGAAGTAACTCCCTCCCTGCAGGACATCCATGAAGATTAAATGAGCGAGCACAAATGCAAGCAAGAGGCCATGTTGTACGGCACCCAAAAGGTGTTCAGGAAAGCTGGTTCCTTCCTTAAAAGTCATAGACTGAATCAAACTTTAAAGGTACAGCAATTTCCCAAAGTCACCCCACCTCCTCCACGGGCCTGGGAGAACAGCCGGTCCTATCAGCTGTTTCGTCAGATGTATAAAACCTTTCCTGAAGAGGAGGTGGCAAAAGGGATGATGATGAAGGTCAAGGAACAGTGGCCTTTGGTTTTAAGAAAGTAAGGAGACTGTCTGCTTTTCCTGGCCCACAATCTTCTCCCCTAAGTGAGCCCTTGTGGGAGTTCATGACGTCCCACACCTCAGATGGCCAGTAGCCTATTTCCTTGGCTCAGTGCAGTAGTTCAGGTTGAGAGGTCAGACATCCAGGCCTGTAGGGTGAGCAGCCGGGGGTCAGGGACCTCCCGGGGCTTGAGGGTAGGGGGTCTCCTCTCTGCAGAGAGGGAAGGAATTTGGTCTTTCCTGGGTTCAACCTGATTCCAAATGGGAAAAGAGAGGTTGCCTCCCGAATGGAGCTGTGGCCTCTGGGTGTCCCGACTGGCACACTGCCTCCTCCAAGCCTGAGTCTGCCCCGGGCAGCTCACAGACCTGCTGGAGAGGCCAGACTGTGCCAGACAAAGGCAGCTTCTGCGGTCGGTTCTCTGGTGCCCTCCTCCCAGGAAGACTGGCCCTGAGCAAGGGGCACTTGGCCTCCCTGTGGCTGCTCTCTCTTCCTTCCCTGTTTGGAAGATCCAGTTGCCCATACAAATGAAGTCTGGGGCCCTGCTTGCTGGCATTTCAGGGCCTGCAGAGCCGGAGCTCTTATGCCCAAGTCCACACACGTGCCCTCCGGGTCCACTAAGGGCATCGCCTGGCTCTGGGGCTCGCCCTCCCCTGTCAGCCCGCTTAGTCAAGCCATTCATCTGAATCTGAGTCTCTCCAGTCCGGGAGGAGGTGAGCCCAGGAGACCTTGTTCAGCCCACCCACTCTACTACCCCATCTGGAGGCACAGGTGGGTAAATCACTCAACTGCTTCATCAGCCTCCTACCAGCAGTGTTGCCCAGCTCCAGACAGGTCGCCCTCATTTACCTGAACTGGCAGTGAGGATGCGGGGGTCTCTGTCACCTGTAAGCATCTCCAGTGATGTCTTTAAATACAATTCTAGTCAAATGGCCAAACATAAGAAAACATAGGCAAACTTTGGTTTTGTCGCCCGATAAATACTGAATAGTCTTTAAAATATGAACATGGCAATGTCAATACATGGAAATATGCCCACAAAGTGAAAAACTAAAATACCAAGTGGAAAGTAGGTGCCGATCCCAGATATCAACTAGGGTTGGAAATGAATCCTAGGAAATCCAACCAATTGGAGTTTGATGGGTATCAAATTCTTTTGATTATAGGGCTAAGTGAATAATTTGTAATGGGTCTTGGATAGAGACCCATTTCCTCTCCGTTTATCTTAAAATCAAGGTGAAACCAGGGCCTACAAGACAGCCCGGCCCAGAAGGGTAGGGACATGCTGAGCAGGTAGGGCCACTGCACCTTCTCTTCAGGTGCCATCAGGCAGCCTCCCACTCCTGAGGTGTCGGTTCTAAGCTGCTGCCCAAGGCCAGAGGCTGAGCATCCTGACACAGAGAGGAGTTATTCAGACCCTCACAGGCTTCAGCTGATAAACCTCCAACCAGTGTTTAGTGCCACATACCATGGGTTGGGGTGAGGGCAAGGGAAGAGCAGGAAGAGAAACGGAGAAGATCTGGGCTGGTGGCCCTGAAGAGGGTGACAACCCATTCTCCACCTTGTTGGGTGACACAAGGTGAGAGGCAAGCCTGCTGTCACTAGGGGGTGCCTAGGCAAACTGTGGTGACTGCAAACTGCTCACCCACTGGGAAAAATGGGTTAGACTCACATGCAGAACATGAATGGTCTCAAAATAGAGTGCCGAGAGAAAAAAGCAAGAACCAGAGTGGGCAGTAAAATACAGTGGCTCTTGTGCAAATGAGAAATGCATACTGTTCTGGGAAGCCATCACAGCCAAGAGGAGCCTAGAGAGCTGGGACAGCTACAGCTACGCAGGATCCCAGAACAGAAAAAGGACACTAGGCACAAACTCAGGAAATCTGAATAAAGTAGGGCTTTAGCTAATGGCAGTGTATCAGTACCGGCTCATTAGTTGTGATAAATGTACCATATCAATGTAGATGTTAATAACAGAAGCAACTGGACACGTTGTATGTGGGAACTCTGTCCAATTTTTCTTTAAATCTAAAAACTGTTCTCAACGATCAAGTTGATTTTCTTAAATGAAAAAATTGTACAAAGCAAAAACACCATGATACTTTTCCCAGAAACACACCACACTGGAATGATTGCCCATGGAGGTCAGCGAAGTGAGAAACAGGCAGCGAAGAGCAAGGGGGTATTTAAATAAGGGACGAGAGGCTCCTCATGCAGTGGTTACAAGGTGCCATGATTGAGAAGCATGATCAACTCAACACTGTGCACAGAGGTCCCAAATCAAGGAGGAATGATTCATCTTTAGAGGGGAGAGACAGAGGGCACTGCAAGATGGCAGGTCACGATGGGCACATGAGTGGTGGAGCCCGAGGACCCCAGACAGGCCTCATGAAGGAGCAGAGCTAAGCTGGCCCTGAAGCCACAATGGGCACTGGGAAGGGGAAGCTTCTGGTGGTTCCACAACAGGGATAACAATCCAGGATGCACTCCATGCCCCCAGCTGACACTGAGCAGTACCAGAGTAACCCCGGGCCCTCCTAATTCCAAGAGAAAGCCAGGAAAATCTAATAGCAATCCAAACGAGGCACGCTGGAGGATAGCCAAGATGGGCAGTGATACTGCTAGCAGGGACAGCTGCCCGGACAGTTACATTAGTGTTTCAGATCAGCAATGAATATTTGTTTAGTTTAAGTATGTCCCCAGTATTGCATAGGACATACTTATGCTCCAGAATTATTTGCTGTGGGTCTGAAATACAAATGTAACTAGGCATCTTGGATTTGCTAAATCTGGCAACTCTAAAAATCACAGAAGTGACGCTCACTCACAGTTACTGTTCTGTACACTTTGTTTAATTGTCTTGTTTGGTCTTCACAAAAACCCAGTGAAGAATGTGTTGTAATTCCTTTCTTACCAACATGGAAACTTCAGCTCAGAAGGATCAAGTCACTTGCCCAAGATATGAGGCTAGTTGATTCCAGGCCTAGGATGTGAACACCTGGGTGTTGGGTCCAGAATCCACCTTCTGGGGCATGACGCTGTTTCCCTTCTGAGCAGCAGAGCAAGGCCCAGGCCTCTGCTCCCTGACACCCAGAGACAGGTGTGTGGACTGAGCCTCCCACAGTGGTGGTGCCAAGACCACCCTGTACACCCTCAAAACACACCACTGCCTTTAGAAACCTTCACACCAGACGCTAATTAGAGGCACCAGATGAGATTTGGGTTTCAAAAAGTGAAATCAAGGGAGCAAGGAGGGCCCGATGAGCCCTATTGGTAGAAAAAATAATAAGAGAAGCAGCTCCTAGTTAAGGTTCTGGAAAAGCAGCACAAAGTCTGAGCCAGGCCACATGCCATCCAGCCCAGAGACAGAGAAATGGTGGTCCTCTGAGGGTCCCTTCCAGCTTGGAGACAGTTAGCTTTAATCTCAGAACACAGGTTTCTCGTGAGAGTGGCACCCCACTCCTCAGCACAGCTCCTTTTAAAATAATCATAAAAGCATTTACTGAGCACCTACAGTGTACCAGACATTGTTTGAGATGTTTCCATTGCCCCATCTAATGACTACAATGGAACTACAATCCAGTGGGGTGTTTGTTACTTTGCAAATGAGGAACCCGACACTCAGGGAAAGTCATTTATTCATCTAACACTTGGTAAGCACCTCCTGCTTTTTGTTCAGACTCTGTCCTAGGTTCTGGGAACACAGCAGTGAACCAAACAGACCTCTGCCTCCGTGGAGCTGGTGGGAGTGCAGATGAATAAACACATAGCTCTATCATGTTATTTCAGGTAGCAGTGCTAAGCATGATGACAGAAAGTCAAGCAGGGTCAAGGACTGAGTGATGGGGTGGGGGTATTTAGCAAGGATGGTCGGGAAGATGTCAGGAAGGAGGTAACATTCAAGCAGAGGTCTGACGTGAGGGATTGAGAGCGCACAGGACTGGGGAAGGGTGTCCGAGGCAGAGGACACAACCAGCGCAAAGACCCCAAGGTGTGGATGACCAACACACAGCCCAGAACAGGCAAGTGGGCTGGACTAGGTGTGGGAAGGTGGAAGGGGGAGGATTTGAGTGGCAGGGGATGGTGAGGGCGGGTCATCTTTAAAGGACCACTGTGTATGGAGGAATAGATGGATAAGTGAATGAATCAATGGATGGATGGATGGATATGTAGATAAATGGATTCCCTTACTCTGGTTACTGACCAGAGTTGAGAATATATAGAGCTCACAAGTTGAAAAAATATGTCCAATGTTCATTTTGCAAATAATCTTCTCCCTCCAGGGCCCCAGGCAAACACATCCTTAGTGAAGTAGTTCCCCTAGAGAGGAATTTTAATCCACAGTTCAACAGGCAAACTGGGTCTTTATCCCAAGGAAACCATTGCAGAGAAGGCATAGGATGGGGCCTGAGTGCCAGCAGATGTGTTTTGCCTTCAATATCTAGCCAGGCCAGCTGCAGCAGAACAGACGGGCACACCGCCTTCACCATCACTACCTGGGGTCCCCAAGGCAGAGGCACTATATGCCAAGACTCCTCAAGCCTTTGGGCAAGAAAATCTGGTTTGTCCACCAGATTAAAAAAAAAAATGTCACCTGCCAGAACAAAGCCAAGGCTCCCTTCAGGGGACACTGATCGCCAGCCCAGCCCTGCAGGCCATCCCGTCGCATGTTCCCCCGCCACCTGCAACCTTACCTCCACGTCCTTCTCAAGCTCCAGCCCAGCCTCCATCAGGTTGTGCTCAAACTCCTCCCGCTGCTCCTTCCTCTCCTCCTCCAGGGCATCCAGCGGGCCCAGCTCCATGTCACCGGGACCCCCAGCATGGGGCTCCTTGCCCGTCTCTCCATTGGAGACTATAGCCAACGAGTGGCCTGCAGACCCATGGCCAGGGTGCACCCCGCGCTTCCGGTAATGGTAGGCGAGCACGTAGTCGACCTTCCTCTGGTTGTCATGGAAGTGCATGCGGCTCAGACGGGCCTCTGAGGACACTGGTTCATTGGCATCCAGGTAGTTGTTGATGACCTGGCCAGAGAACAGGACAGAGATGGGGAGGTCCGGTGAGGAAGAAGTGAGAGACAGAGGAGGCTGACCTCATGCTCTGGGCCCAGGGAGGTGGACTAGGAACAAACCCCTCTGGCCCAGAGGTCCCAACTGCCCCAGTGAAAGGACAGAGTGATCTAAGTTTAGCTGCAAACACCCTGGACATTGGTGCCTTCACGCCCACTCCGGCCACATGCACACAGATGCTCAGGGAACCAGACTGCGCTCTCAGCAGGCCCTACACACCCACACCACACACCACACAGCCGCCGGCCCCCGCAGACGCACACACAGCCCTCTGCACCGCTCCTACACATAGCTGAGCACTTGTGCATCACCCAGCGCACTGACACACACACGGCCCTTCACAGCACAGTAACACGCCCACTCACCCCCTCCTTCTTGGAGACCTGCAGGCTTGCCTGCAAACACATGCATATTTTACTCACTGGCAAGTTCTCTGGATCCATTGGAACAAAGGTCAATTTCTAGTCACCTGGCCCACCCCCACCTGCCACCCCAAAGGGAGTCACTCTACACTGTGCCCCTCACAGCCCCGCATCCTCCCCTCCTCTCCAGCCACTAGTAAGGACCCTGCCAGAGACGGAGAAGCAGGGGACTGACTCCCAGAGACAGGAGGTTGAGAGAAGAGGAGGAGAACGAGGCGGGGCAGGAGAGGGACCTGCCTCCCTCCCTCTGGGTGTTTCCCTGTTTATTACTGGTTTGATACCCAGCTGCCTGGCAGCCACCTGAGAGGTCACCTGGGCAACCAGATGGAGCGCCAAGCACTGGGGAGAACCTCAGAGCAGCCACAGCAGAGGTCTGGCTCCACAGACCTGCAGGAGGGAGGCCAGGAGGCTGCAGACCCACACGTGGGATCACCTGGCCTCCCACACCTCCCCCTTCCCTGTCCTGTGATCAGCAGAGCAGCATGGCTGGGACATGGTGCTTCCACGATTTGGACAGGGAGGAGAGGAAAAGGCCCTAACAGAAACCCTGGCCTCCCTTTCTCTCTCACACACATACACACCTGCCCTTCACATGGAGGGTCCCTCGGGCAAGAGCCTCCCTCAGGCCCCCAAGAGGGCCAACCATCCCCCCAGTCCAGTACTCACCGAGCTGCTGTAGACGCTCCCTCCACCACTGGGCTGGCCAGAATCCCAGTGGGAACTGCCCTGCAGCCCCAGGGCTCGGGGGCCAGACACCTGGAGGTCCTGCTGCCCCTGTTTGGGGTCCCGGTCCCCTCTGGCCACTGACCGAGGGCTCAGCCGGCGTGGGGAGCCAGGGAGCAGTGGGATGTCTGTCAGAGGGAGAGACACAGGAGGCAAAGCAGCTTCAGGTGACAAGAAACGGGACTCAGAGAAACCAAGGCACAGAGAGTGGGGGACTGGGGTGGCCCTAAGAAAACAGCTGTCTCCTCCCAGCCTCTGTGAGCCATGGGACAGGACTGCAGACAGGAAGGGCCTGGAGCCCCCAGCAGCAGCCCCCTCACATGACAGCTGTCATAATCTCCTGTGATTCCCAGACGAGAGGAGAGGGGTGGTGTCAGGCCAGCCAGTGGGGTGCAGGCACTGCCTGGAAAGTCACCTTGAATTAATGCCAAAGGCTTAGACTTTACTGCCTCTCCCAGGGCATCCAGGCCAGCCGCACCCTGGCCAGCCTCCACGCCCCTTGCAAGAACAGATGGAGAGTGGGCCCCCTGAGGGCAGGGGTGCCCTCAGACAAAGGGCTGCCTCCAGTGCCCTGGAAGGGTTCCCACACCCCTGCTGCCCACCAAGCCCTTGGCACTCCCGCCCCTCCCAGCACTCCAGAAGCAGCCCTCCTGACTGCCAGCAGCGCAGTGCGATTTCAGAAAACCTCCAGGACCCAGGTTGGTAATGGAAATGCAGAAAGGCAGAATCGAAGGGGACAGAGAAATTAAATTCTCCAAGTGCACTTGGCACCAAAGCCCCAGACAGGGGCATGCAGCCCATTCCCACCTCCGAGAAACACTGTCTGGCCGAGCGGCCCAGTCCCGTGCCCTGGACTTGAACCTCAGCTCGGCTGCTTGCTCAGAGACCTCGGTGAACCTCCTTCTTCAAGTAAAATGGGAAGAATCCCAAACTTGTAGTGGGAATGAGAGTGAGAAATGCACAAGCAAAGCACACAGGACAGTCAGAGCCTCTGGGTGTGCAACAAAAGGAGGTTATATGATTACTATTTTTAATTAAATTTTTATTGAACTATAGTTGACACTCAATACGAGATTCGTTTCTGGTGTGCAGGATAACGATCTGACAATTATATACCTTACAAAATACTCACCAGGATTAATATAGTTACCCTCGGGGATGGGGTGGGGGTGGGGAGGGTGGGGGTGGAATGGGTGAAATAGGTGAAGGAGATAAAGAGGTACAAACTTGCAGTTATAAAATAAATAAGTCACAGAGATGAAAAGTACAGCATAAGGAATATGGTCAATTACATTGAATAATTATGATTTTCATTTTGAGTTCCAGGTGAGCAGAAATCACAACTTACTCTTCTAGCTCAGCCCTTAGCACCTGCCCAGTGCAGGAATGGGCAAAAGCAGCCCTTGCTGGTCTCTTGAAGCAGAGTTCTGGGCAGTGGCTCCATTACAGGGCAGCTCCTTCCATGCCCAGCTCTCAGCTGAACAGTTCCAGCAGCCCTAGAACATTTTTTCCTGCACTTGAGAAACTTACCATCTCTTTATGAAGGCAGAGCTGACATGCAGGAAATGCAATTAAAACCAGCAGAGCAAAGCTATCATAATTCTTTTCTATATTGTAGGCTCCAGTCCATATTATGGGAAGCCACAATATGGCTAGGAAGGCAAAACAGGCTTCTGGAGGAGGTGAGCCTGAAGCTGGCCTCGAAGGGTGGACAGTTTCTGGAAGGCAGGGCATAGAACACGGCAGGGAGGGAGTGGGCACGCACGCTGGGGCGATGGGCACCTCCGGCTTAGGGCCTCAAGGGAGGGGTTCCCTTCCTTGGACCCTAGCCTTGCACCATCCCTCTCCCCTTGGGCCTTTCTGCATGCCTGCCCACCACCTGGCCCAGGGCAGATCTGAGAGTGGGAATGAACGCTCCAGGGAAGGCCTGGACACCTCCAGGCAGCTGGGTATCAAACCAGTAATAAACAGGGAAACACCCAGAGGGAGGGAGGCAGGTCCCTCTCCTGCCCCGCCTCGTTCTCCTCCTCTTCCCTCAACCTCCTGTCTCTGGGAGTCAGTCCCCTGCTTCTCCGTCTCTGGCAGGGTCCTTACGAGTGGCTGGAGGGGAGGATGCGGGGCTGTGAGGGGCACAGTGTAGAGTGAATCCCTTTGGGGTGGCAGGTGGGGGTGGGCCAGGTGACTAGAAATTGACCTTTGTTCCAATGGATCCAGAGAACTTGCCAGTGAGTAAAATATGCATGCCCTCTGACACATGGAGCCCTGCTTTCATGACCCCCTTTTTCCCCCCAACAATGACAGCACAGTATATGGTTCCACCCTCCAGCTCCAGAAATACATACCAGGCAAGGCGGACACAAAATGACAATATAATGACACAACGACAAAAAAGGTGTGGGAGACCCAAGAGAGCTAGCTTAAGTCAAGAGAGGAAGGCTGAGGGGGACTGTGAGTGAAGCCTGGCCTCAGGAAGGCTGCGGCAGGTGAGTGCCTCCAAGGGAATCCCCCGAGGAGCTGAGAAGAGATGGGTGGAGGTTGATGAGAAGTACAGGCCATCATCATATGCAGCCCATGGAATGCATTGCCCATTTGGAAACACCCTTCACTTCACTGACTATTCACTGAGGTCCTGGCTGCCTTGAACAGCAGATCCCAGGGTGTTCACGACTTAGCTACCCTCCTGGCCCACAGGGGCCAGGAAGCAGAGGCATGGCCTCACCCACCTCTGGATCAATCAGATGGATTTCTACAAGGCTTGGACCTGGGCCTCTTCTCTACACTCTCTTTCCCAGGGCACTTCCACCAACTCCATAGCCTTAATTATCACCTATGTGCTCAGGAATCTAAACATTTTATCATTAACCCTTGTTCTCCTCCAGCCCCTGGGTCCACACATTTCCCCGCCTCCCTGGCATCCCTCAGATGCTTCAGAGCCCCTTCAAAACCAACACATCCAAGACCAAACTTACCATCTCTGAGACATGGTTCTTTTCCAGTAGTTTTGTATTGTTCTTGTCCAGCATGTTTTTATTGTTGTGAATGCTGCCACCACTCAGTCCACAAACCAGAAATCTACAGGCAGCCTTGATAGCCTTCCTCCCTCCTACCCCGTAGCCAATTTGTCACAAACCCTGTGAATTTCATCCCTGAAATATCTCCCAAATCCACCTATTCTTCACCACCTCCATGCCTACCGCCTCATCCACCTGGATTACTCCCAACAACCCCGTTACCCTTCATTGGTCCCGACAAGGCAGGCAGGGGTTCCTTTCCGGATGTCAACCTGGCCATGACCCCAGTGTGGGAACCTCCTGGTGCTCCCCACCACTCTCAAGCTCTGAAAGCCTGCATATTCCTGCCTGCCCATGTCTCCTATTCATCTCTCTTCATGTTCTGCTGGATGTCTGGGTGTCTGATCAGCCACACTGTTCTGTTTCCAGTCTGTTTAATGCACCATAACTCCCTCCCAGCCCAGGATCTTGCCTATGTTCCTCCTCTGGCTAGAATATGCATCTTCATAGCTGTAGGCCACCTGTTCTTTTAATCATTAGGGACTCAAAAAATCAAAAGTAATGTATTCTAATTTGATAAACTTCTGATCAAGGCATAAGACAGAAAGATTCAGATACTACAAGCAAAGAATAATTTCCCTCCACCCCAAACATGATTGACATTCCACAATCTGAGGCAGTGTGGAGAGGGCTAAAGGGCCACAAACACACACAAAGTCAGCAGAGGAAGGCCTCTGAGCTTCACCCAGCAGATGCCACTGGTCAGCATGGGGCTACAGAGTGGAGCTCAAGGAGCAGCTTTCAATGTCCAGTGTCAATGAGCAAAGACAACCCATTGGGAAGCCCACTGATTGTCCAGTCAAGGCGTCTGCACTCCAAGGCCTTTGCCCAGATCCCCAAAGGGCCACCCCAACTGTGACTGGCCCATCTTTCATCTGTCCAGTTCCTCCTAAGCCTCCTTGAGCATTAGGGTGGGGGAAAGAAGAGCCTTCCTCTTCTTTCTTCTAGAATTTTTCTGAATATTCTAATTTGCTCAACTTGTGAGGGCCTTGAAGCATTGTAGAGCCATAGGAGTTGGACTTTTTGAGTGGGGAGGAAATGAAAGTAAGCAGGGCCATGTTCTGGTCTTGGCCTGCTGTTTGGAGGTATCTGCTGCCTGTCTAACTGGTCCAAGGCCACAGCTGACAGACTTTGCAGGCCGAGAATAGGAAAATCAACACATGCCATACAGTGATTTGGGGCTACATGGGTGTAGCACAGAGATAGGCTCTACACCCACCCAAGAAGCACTGGGGTTGACTTACATTGTTCTCCTTCCCAGCCTATAACCCTCCCCGGACCAGCCATCAGCCCTCTGCCACACAGCAAGCCCCACACTGAGTCAGGAAGGCCCTTGGCAGCCAGTTCTGGCATTACCACAATTTTGGAAAAATTTTGTATTTTCTCTAAGCTTAGCTTTCACTACCATGATTGGGAGCTTTTCCTTGCAGGGTAAGTGTGATGAGACAGTAAGAGAAAAAAAATTACAATTCCCTGGAAGTACAGGAGCTATGGGAAGTGTGAGAGACCAGGTCAGCCCTCCGCCAGGGCTGCAGTGCCTGCCCCACAGCTGTCTCTGCCCACCCTGACTTCTCTGCTCCAAATCCCCAGAGCCTCTTTCTCTCCCACCCTCCTGCTTACTTACTATTCATTGCCTCCAGGAAGCTTTCCTAGGCCTGGTAGAAGTTCAGCCGTCTTTCCCCATTTCTACCTGGGAATCGACTTCCTTTCTCATCTGGGACAACCACACACACTTCTCCCCTTCAGAGCTGAGCACTTCGGGGATGAGCTCTGCCTCTTCTAGTTGGATCCGAACCCCACCACCAAGTAGGGCTGCAGGTACCTTAGGCTAAGCCAGAAAGGCAGGTGATGAAGGAGCAGGATTGGAGATTTTGAGAGAAAAAGATAAAAACTAAAGGCAGGGAGATGCCCCAAGTAAACGCAAAGTTTGGTGGAGCCTGTTTCCAAGTCTCCGGCCACCGCCAGGCGCTCGCGGCCCTGCAGCTTTGGGCCCCCTGCTCTATGCCTGTGCTCTCCCCCACCGCCACCACGGTCTTCCCCCACCCATTCCCTCATTCAGTTCTCAGAAGCTAGTTCACCCCAAAGTACAAAGAGCTGGTGTCCTGAGATAATGTAAGTGAAAGCATTTCGAAAACTGTAAAGGGCCCTGCAGATGTCATCCTTAGAGCCCCATGTGTCCTCGGGGGCAGAGGCTTGGCCTGATGGAACCCTCCCCAGTGGTGAGTACTGGCGCACCACGCTGGGTGAGGGAGAGATGCTGAAAAGCAGGAGTTCTTTCTGGACCCTGCAAACCATGCCACACCTCTCAGAGTTCGGCAGGAATCTCCAGGGTCACAGCAAAGATCTGAGGGAGGAGGGGCCTCTGAGTACCGGAGAAGGGAGGGGCAAGGTAGGGGGAACTACTGAGAGTGAAAGCTCAGGCATGAGAGCTTGGTGGGGAAATGGGAGCAGAGGGACCAGGACACCATCAAGAGCAAGGCAGGGCCAGCTGCACAGAGAGAGCAGGAAGCGGGCTCACCAGGACGGAGGAAGGTGAGTGAGTCCTCAGGGCCCTGGGCGCTTCCAGAGCCTCCAAGAGAGAACTGCAGGGGGAGAAGGCTTCCTGCAGGAGCTGGACCTCCAGGCAGCTGGGCTTTCTAAAAGTTTCCCTCATGGTGTCATTACTGTCTCATTACAAACCACTGGCAGATGGCATGTGAAATGCCCTGACAGCCTCTGTCACCAGCCTTTCAAGGCCATTGCTTCTGGCAAAACCAGGCAAGCCAGGCCAGGCCTAAGGGGACACCATGCGTCTACACTCTCCCAGACCAAGAACAAAACTCTGGTGGGGATGGTCCTACTGACAGGCAGGGCCTCCTGGGGGCTTCAGAGAGACCTGGGCACTTGCAGAGTTGGAAGGCACTCAGCCTGAACCCTCCCCAACCACCCTGGGATGGATGGACTTCATGTCAGTCCAGGTCGATGCTCGCTCTGAGGTCTCAGCCTGCCTCCTACATGAATCTGATCCAGGACAACAGTCCAAATTTGATGCTCCATGATTGAAATTTGGACCCAGTGGTCAGCTAATCACCCCATCCGTTGCCACAATATCCCACTGAACAGTCCCTCCACAGCCTCGGGTGGCCAGAGTAGCAGAAGGACAACCTTCCAGTCCTCTCCACACAAAAAGGACCCCTTGCAAATCTGCCTCCTCAACTCTGCAGATCTCAGCCTTGGTTCAAAAACAGCCCCCTCTCTCCTGATACACCCAGCATCCCCTTCCTAATAATGATTCAGTCACATACCAATGGCTTGGTGAGTTGGCACCCTTACCTAGAACCCAGATAAGTAAGAGCTGATCTTGCTCCGCTCTGCTCCTCAACTCACTCTGTAGCTAGCATTACTATCCAAAGCAACCTGGCCAAGTTACTCTGTTCAGCGGCCTCCCATGATTCTTAGATGAAGACCAAATTGTCTGCTATGGCACCCAGGGCTTTTCCCGGTCTGAGCCCTGCCCAGCTGTCTGAACTGCTTCATCTTTCCAGCACCCATCCACGGCCTGCCCCTCCCTCCCAGCCCCTCCTCCACTGCATACACCACCATGCCATGCTCCAAGCACAAATGGCCAGTATTGGGGTGCAGGGTACACACATGTAACCATCCACATCTCTGTTCATTCCAGAAGACTGTAACTTCCCAGGCACTGAATAATACATTTGGACGTATGAGGTGAAACAGAACATGGTCCTTTCCACCAACCCTTAGGGGCCCACGGAAACACAAACTAACAAGGAAGGAAAACAGACTAATAAGGAGATATTTTCAAGAATAAGAGAAGAGCCGATGTGGAGAATGAACAAGGACCTGTGGAAGAAGGCCTCACCTCTGCTTACAGCCATCAGGAATGGCCTCCCACAGCACATGACTTTTGAGGTGCATCTAGAAATGATAAGCAGACATTTTCCAATGGGCAAAGAAAGGAGATTCCAGGGAGAAATGAATCATCTGTAGGTTCCTTTACAATCAGCTGCTGGCCTTGGCTGTTTCAGATCATCAGCCTCCTGAGAACTAGGATTGTCTCCTCCCCAAACTCCTTTTCCACCCACATAGTCCCAACAAGTGACCAACTAATGTGGTGGGATTTGAGAGGCAAAGAAAGGACCCTTCTGGCTTCTGGTACACAGTTTTTAACATGGTCTACAAAGCCTTTTCCCATCTTTCCTGTCAACCTTCCCAGTGTCAATCATCTCCGGCCAGTCAGTGAACACACACATGCACTCCAGACAGACCGAACAACATGCAGCTTCCAGAAGGTGACCTGATTTTTTATATCTTTGGTCTTTGGAATTGCTCTCCCTTCTGCCCCTGAACACCCCTCCTCAATCATATGCCACCCCAAATCCCACTAACATGCAAAGTTCACAAGTTACAATAACGTTGAAGAATTTTAAATGAGGGAGCAACATGATCAGCATTACATTAGAAAGATCACTCTGGCCAAAGTGAGGATAAATGGGGTGTCAGGATAAGGATGCATGTAGGAATGGATCGATGGATGGATGGATGGATGGATGGATGGATGGATGGATGGATGGATGGATGGATAGATGAATGGATCCCTAACTCCTTTGCTGCTACAGGGGATCCCTCATAAAACTTTTATTCAACTGGTGACTTGGCTACTCAAAAACCTCCGTTGTCTGGGAGCTTATAAACAACTTGGCATTCAAAGGCGTCTCTGTTCGGCTCTTACATGTCTCTGCTGCCTCATCTGTCCATGAACATTCCTCTTCAGCCAAACCTGTCTCCAAACTGATTCCCACTCTATGCCTTTGCTCCCACAGTCCCCACTGCTGGGAGTGTTCTCACCGCCAGTCTAAGTTCTATGCAGCTAAAGTCCTACTCTTACACCAAGCCTCTTCTAACTACCTAGGGAAGTCCACAAGATGTTCAGAAAACTTGCCTCCTATGTCTTTGTATTCCTAGTACAGGACTCAGGACATAAAAAGGGCTCAATAAACAGGCAATTATGTAGGGAATTACAGGAGCCTTTCTTATGAATGAATTTTGAACAGAGTGGATTCCCCTCTGAACTGAACACAAACTTATGACCTAATTGCAGCAACAACTACAACACTAGTAGCCAATCCTTCGTGTGTGCAAGGCACTGTTCTAAGCACTTGACACCTATCAGCTCATTTAATCGTCATGATAACCTGATGAGACAGATAGTATTGTTGTCCCATTTTACTGATGAAGAAACTAAGGCATAGAGCAATCAGGTCAGTTGCCCAAAGTCACCAGCTAGTAAGTGGCACACAGTCCACACTTTTAACCACTAAGCTGTAAGGGACAAGGAAGGCTACTTAATAAGGCCCCTCCTGACGAGACACTCTTGACATCCCTCATCCCTTTAAAAAGACCTTGTAACAAACAGCATTTACACTTGATGCTCAGTGAAGACCCAGGACAAGAAAAAAATAAGAAATTCATTTCTGGAAATGCTTCCCTCAATGACAAAATCCATGGACTGGAACTTGGATGAGTTGCCCAGATGAAACCTCTTGATTGGCAGCACGTCCTACACCAGGGTTTAGATTGTGGCTAGTGAGGTTCGGGTATAAATGTCTCTCTGTATCATGAGGAAGTAGCCAGTCCACAGCATAATGGGTCAAACTGTTCTGTTAGTTCGTTATTACCTGGTTTGCAAGTACATTGACATGAAAGAGCAGGATGATGCAACAGTGAGCAAACAGCAATCCTCTCCCAGCCCCTCTTCACACCACACACACACACACACACACACACACACACGCACACACACTCACACACTCACATGCCCACTTTAATAAGGCAGATTGACTTCTCTCCTGGGTGTACCAGGTGACTCCCCTCAATGTCCCACATCCTTCCCCACCACCCACTAACATCTTCCATCTCTGGCCCTTCTCTTCCTCTTGGGTGTAACCCAGACTGATCTCTTTCTTATTCCCATCTTTCCAAAAGAAGGCAGAGCAGGTATTTATTGCCCAAAATGGACTGGGTATGAGTGTAAAGCTGAAGACTTTCTGACTCCTCCCATCATAGCTCCCAACTCAGGCTGTGGGGCCTCTGGATCTGAAATCTGAGGGTTTCAGAGCAGATGTGACAAATACGGATGAACCTGGGAATTTTATAAAATATCTCAAATATATTTATAGTCTTTAGGAAATTGCTCAAAAATGTTCTCTGTGTTATAGCACTGTTAACCAACATGTCTGTATGAGTTTCATCTGTTAGATTGTTCTCTCCTTGAGGACAGAAGCAGGCCTATCCTGCTCACCACTGCATCCTCAGCCCGCAGCAGGAGGACTGGCACATAACTGGCTTTGGGAGCAGGACAAGTGCCTTCCCACAACTTGGGAAAAGGGTAGCATCAACATCAAGCATCGGCTGAGTTGGTAACACCATGCAGAAGCTTGGAGAACTGTTCATGGACACATGAGACATCCCCCACCCCCCAACCCCACCAGGGACTCCCTTGATTGCTGGGACAGACTTTAAGGACTGGAGATCCCATAATAACTACTGGGAGAAAAGCTTGAGAGACAGATTTTAGTTTCTCATAGTTCTACCTCCACTAGGCTGCTGCGGCCAAGCAAACACAGATTGCTCTTACTCAAAACCGGATGTGCCCTCATTTGACTATCAGTGAGGTTACAATCATCACATTCCAAAGGAAGGAACCAGAAGTAGCAGTTCTGGAGAAGAAGAAACAGAGGAAACAAGAGCGACTCTGTGGGGTGGAGGGGATGGTCATGGGAAGCCAGACTTAAAATATTAGGATTCAGTAACTGGGAAAGCTGACAACAAATGGAGACAGAGTGGTCCTCAACCTGGGATGCACATTGGAATCACCAAAGAAGATTAAAATATTGATACCTGAGCTCCAGTTCGAAATTAGGATGTAATTTGTTGGGGGTGTTCTATTATGTTGCCAGGGTTAAGATCACTGGTCTACAGAATCACTCATAGATTCAACAATGGGAGCATTGATCTAGTCACAGGTCTTGAAATATGAGAAGGAAGGAGCACCACCTAGAACTTGAATAAGGTAAGTTTAGGACAAATAAAGCAAAGTGCCCCTTAGCAGGGTGAAGATAAGTATATAGAACTAGACCTACTTTAGCCTGGGTGTGAAAAGGTCGGGTTCTGCAAGAGCCCAAAGCAAGGGATGCCCGCCACTAGAGAAGGCAAACCTGCCATGCATGGCACCCCAGCAGCATGCTTTGGCCCCTGGTTACAGAAGTGGTGTGTGCTTCAACAGGGGCCGGCTCTCCCCTGTGCTGCTTCATTGCGGCTTCCTGACTTCTAAAGCATACTGCAGAGCCTTGATCATAATACCAGCTTGAGAGTCAGAGGGGGTAGGAAGTGTTCAACAGAGTCCAAGTAAATTCAAATGGTAAATGTCATTGAATGTGGTTAACATATGCCTCAGTGATTTGATACAATTTAGAAGTGAACTGGGGCCATGGTCTACCTGTCATAACAAACAGGAAGGCAAGCGTCTTCCTCTAAATTGACAACATAGACATGAAAAGACATTCTGGAAAGAGCCTCCTAATAAGAATGCAAGACCATCGTAACACAACATGCATTTAAAAAGCAACTTTTTTTAAAGGGGGCCCTCAGGTAGAATTTCATCATTTCACCTACTTACTTATGGGACTTTGCTACCATCCCCTAAATGATCCTCTGAAGGATGCTAACCTCCAAGTCCCATAGCTTTCAAGTCCCATAATTACCTTGGTTAAATCCTTCATAATGAAATTTTTACTGAAAGTTTTTTTTAAATATGCAGCTATATCCCTACCTGGATGGGATTTGGTATTTGAGTACTAAGATTGTCACTATGTTTACACACAGAAGATTAAGGAAAAATTCCAAAGGTGGACAGGTACCCAAAGTTCATTTTTTGTGACTCTGCTGAATGACAAAGAACTTTGGATTTCTCTCCGTTTATAACAGTTTCATCCATCACAATATTTTGCCCTCTGCTCTATATTTTTTTAATTACTTAAACATTTGATGAAACATTCTCTAATGCTATATGCATTTCCTCACTTCTTTTAAAAATATGACAACTGTCAAAAAATGCACTAAAATATAAATGGAGATTGAAACATGTTCACTTTCCAGCTATAGGCTACTTTATAGAGACTTGAGAATTTTCTCCAATTGTTTAGTAAAAGTGAAAGAGAAAGGGTTTTTCCTGCCATTGGATATAACTTTTTTTTAATATAAATAAGCATAACTTACACACCTGCTGTAGGTGGGAAAATACAGAATATGTACCTTTTATGAAGAAAAGTGTCATTACAATATTCAATGAGAATATTACTGCTGATTTTCTTTTCCAAAGTGTAGAATATTCTTTGACTGTAGAATTCATTTTTGACCCAGATGATGGTTCTTTTACAGACAATAAAATGGCTGAACACTTTCACAAATATAGTGTAACTAAATCTGCATTTTTGATGCCTTGTCATTTGAGGGATTTTATGTTACTTTCTTGCTTCAAAATTCAATGTAAAGTTGTTGACTGTAGGGGAAATAAAGTGAATTCAAATTTTGTGTTAAAAAAATATGCAACTGTATCTCAAGCTCATATGTTATGATTATAATTTCTTTTTCCCGTTCCTTTAACCCAGTGTATTAATTTTACAAGGGTATGTAGTTAATTTCTGAAAACAATTGAGTTCCCCAAGGAGAACTTAGTGTCTCAAATTCATAAATTGCTTGGATTTCAAGGACAAGTGAAGTGTGTTTTTCACATTTAAATGAAGATTCATGTTGCCTTCATCTGCTTTCTCTAACTCAACTAGCCAGTCATCACTTTAGTTTAAAATTTTTTTAAATATTTTTTTAAAAAGAAGCAACTGAATCTGTTTGGCCAACTACTGTCATACCAATTCACTTCATTCATTCACTCAAAAACCATTTAATAACCATTTACCACATACACTGTCTTGTCCTTGATACTGAAACTTGAAGATCCAGAGCCTACTTGGGGAAATAAATGTGTAAATATGTAACTTTAATACAGTAAAATAAGTATGAATATGCCATATCAACCTTATCATTTTTGATAGGTCCTTATGACAGAGACTATTGGCAGTACCAAAAATCCAAATTCTCCTGTTCTTTCTGAACACACAGCTAGATGATATTTCCTAACCACCCTTGCAGTTAGATATGGCCATGAGACTGAATTCCAGCCAGAGAAATGTGAACAGAGTAATATTGCTACTTCCAGGTCTGGCCCCATAGACATCACCCATGCATGCTTCCCCTTGCAGATGACTGGAATGGCAACCCCCAAGGCCACCTTGGAAGTCATAGCTGAAACTGGATGAGCCTCCATCACCCTGGTTCTCTCAAAAGCTATGTGGAAAGGAGCTTCCCCACCAACTTGCTTACACACCCAGGACTGTGACTTTAGCAGGAAATGAACTATTGTTGTGTTTTACCCATTATTTATATTTTAGTCTACTCATTAGTGTAAGGCTGGAGGCACTGGAGGGAGGAAAGCGAGGACAGTGCAAACGGAGCAAAGACAGCACCAAATAGCTCCGTGCCATATAAGGAAGGAACAGACAGCTCTTCCTGGATTCCAGTTCCGTGACTTGCCAACAAACCCCAGATGCAGACCCCCTCCATCCAGAAGGAGGAGACCTCTGGCTGTCCTTCACCCGACCCTGAGCCAATAAAAAATTCCCCACATACCCCTCGCATGGCCCACTTTCCCCTCTCCTCCCTGTGCTTATAAAAACTCCCTGCCTATCTGGTTAGGGGCGACTTCTCCAGCCTGTGTTTCAGACTGGTGAACCTCGCCCGGGATTGCGCTCAAATAACCACCTGGCCCTTTGTTGCCTGTTATCGCCTGCTTATTTCAGTTAGAATTTATCTTACAATTAGAGCAGCTAGTTGAGCAGTACTCTAACACAGTATTGTTCACTCTCTATGTGGATAAATAGTAAGTAATCTCCAAGTGCTGTAACTCAGCCCAGTGAGATACCATCCTCGTCAAATACCCAGAGTTCAGAGCCTTGCTCAACAGAGTCTTTCCCAAAATTCTCCCAACCTGAGAGATTTAACAACTTCTCACACTCCTGCACCTCACAGATGTGGACAGATAGTCAAAGGTAGGGACTAGATATCACCTTCATCCTTACCACAGCCTGGGACAAAGCAGGTGTTCGATGAAAGATTGAATAAAAAATGGAAATGGTGAAAAGATGAGCAGAAGGATTTCTGGGAAAAGTAATCTCTTTTCTATGCTTTATGGTATAAAATTCTAGAACTTTGATTATGTTGAGTTCAAGTATTTTTGAGTAACAACAAAGTTGTTTTTAAAGAAAAGTTTTGGCCTTGCTTACAGCCACTCCCATAGTCTAACTCTCCCTGAAGACAAGAATTAATGTTAGGAATCTTAGCTTGTCATTAAAAATTAATAAATAAAACAATTTCACTCTTTTCTAAATCATGAGGAGCAATTCTGAATTAATGTCAGAGGGTCCTGTCATTTCTGGCCTTTGCCAATGGCCTACATCTGAAACTTTCCTAGCAAAATACTTTTTGATTAAAAGCCTGCTGACAAGAACTTCTGCTTCCAGGAATAATAGAATAAGTGTTATTGGGTAGACATTCTTCCTGAAGCAACTATAAAGTAGGAGCAAATGCCTAAGTCAACCATGCTTAGGCACTGAATGACCATCAGCACAGAAGTGTGGTACCTAAGGGAACAGAAAGTCACAAGTGCAGCCTCATAAGGACAAGTACTGAGCCAAGTTCAGGGAGCTGACAGCCAAGTAAAGAGATACTACCGAGTCAAGGAGGCAGAGATCAAGGTTTGGAGCTAAAATGCCTGGAAATTATGGGGCAGAGCACAGGACAGCGGGACTCTGTGGGAAGGAAGTTCTCCAGACATCTCTTTCAGGATCCTTCATAAGTTGTTGGCTGAAAGTAAGACTTCACATGCATAGGGTCATATGTCTGAGGCTTACCAGAGAGAGACTGCTGCACCACTGAGATCAGGACAGAAATGCTGCAGGTCAGACAAAACTGGGAGACGCTGCAGTTCATCCCAGGCAGGGTGGTAGGACCTCATTAACAGCCTAACACTCTAGGCCATCAGTTGAGATACCAGGGGTCACATTTTAGAATAAAGAACCACACACTAGAAAAAAGATCACTCTAAACTATCCCTAAAAAGTGCTAAAGCCAAGCCCTGAGCAGATCAGTAGAGGAAACAGACTTGAGAGCTTGAATCTCATCAAGTTTGAAAATTTTAGGAAATATCTTGGGTTTTCCACAAATACACCCTGATAAAGTAGAAAACAAATAAAAATAAGCTCAAAGTGAACAGCCAGTAATTGAACTGACCGCTATAATCTTTTTTGTGTGTGTCTTTTTAGCCCTCCTGAGAGGAAGATAGTGTTGTATCATGTACAATGTCTATTTTACCATCAAAACTTGATAGACATGCAAAGAAACAGGAATAAGTGACCCATGAAAGAGACAAAGCAGGCAATACAAACTGACCTCCACCCTCCAGCCTTTTTCACTTGGTCCAGGGGGACCCAGATCCAATTCACTCCACCCCCACCCTCATGGAAGATCCCCACCCAGGATGTCCTTATAAGAAAAGTCTAGTTGAGACTGCCAGGTTGGCCTTAATCACACACCACACACAAACAGAGGCTGTGCTGGACCTGGCCCTGTCCAGTGGACTGGTGGTTTTTTTTCATTACTCCATCTTAGTTCTGCTATTTATGCTTCTAAAATAAACAGGACTTGATCAAAAACAAAAAAACAAAAAACTGATCTCAAGATAGCCCAGATGTTGAATTTAACAAAGGCTTTAAAGCAGATAACATAAATATGTCTAATATGTAGAGATAAGTATGATCTCAATGGATATCAAGAAAACAACTACATTTCCAATTGCATCAAAAAGAATGAAATACCTACAAATAAGCCTAACCAAGAAGGTGAAAGACCTGTACCCTGAAAACTACAAGACACTCATGAGAGAAATTAAAGAAGACACCAAATACATGGAAATATGTCCCATGCTCATGGATAGGAAGAATTAATATAGTCAAAATGGCCATCCTGCCTAAAGCAATCAACATATTCAATGCAATCCTTAGCAAAATACCAATAATATTCTTCAAAGAACTAGAAAAAATAGTTCTAAAATTCATATGGAACCACAAAAGACTGAATAGCCACTGAATAGCCAAAGCAATCCTGAGAAGGAAGAACAAAGCTGGGGCATTATGCTTCCAAACCTCAAGCTCTACCTCAAAGCCACAGTATTCAGAATTTGGCACTGGTACAAGAACAGATCCATAGATAAAAGGAACAGAATACAGAGTCCAGATATAAACCCACACATATATGATAAAGGAGCCATGGACATACAATGGGGAAATGGAAGCCTCTTCAACAACTGGTGTTGGCAAAACTGGACAGCTACATGTAAGAGCATGAAACTGGATTATTGTCTAACTCCATACAGAAAAGTAAACTCAAAATGGATCAAAGACCTGAATGTGAGTCATGAAACCATAAAACTCTTAGAAAAAACATAGGCAAAAATCTGTTGAATATAAACATGAGCAACTTTTTCCTGAACACATCTCATCAGGCAAGGGAAACAAAAGCAAAAATGAACAAATGATGCTACATCAAACTAAAAAGCTTCTGTACAGCAAAGGACACAATCAGTAGAATAAAAAGGCATCTGGGAGAATGGGAGTATGGGAGAAAATATTCATAAATGACTTATCTGATAAGGGGTTAACATACAAAATATATAATGAGTTTATATGCCTTAATACCAAAAAAAAAACGAATAACCCAATTAAAAAATGGGCAGAGGATCTGATCAGAGACACTTCTCCAAAGAAGAAATTCGAATAGCCAACAAGCACATGAAAAGATGCTCCACATCACTAATCATCAGAGAAATGTAAATTAAAACCCAATAAGCTATCACCTCACACCAGTTAGGATGGCCAACATTCAAAAGACAAACAACAACAAATGCTGGTGAGGATGTGGAGAAAGGGGAACCCTCCTACACTGTAGGTGGAAATGTAAATTAGTTCAACCATTGTGGAAAGCAGTATGGAGGCTCTGCAAAAAAACTAAAAATAGAAATACCATTTGACCCACGAATTCCACTCCTAAGAATTTGCCCAAAGGAAACAAGATGCCTGATTCAAAAAGAAATATGCACCCCTATGTTTATTGCAGCACTATTTACAATAGCCAAGATAAGGAAGCAACCTAAGTTCCATCAATAGATGAATAGATAAAGAAGAGTGGTACATATATACACAATGGAATACTATTCAGCCATAAAAATAAAAGAAATCCTACCATTGGCAGCAACATGGATGGAGCTAGAGGGTATTATGCTTGGTGAAATAAGCCAGGCAGAGAAAGACAAGTACCAAATTATTTCACTCATTTGTGAAGTGTAACAACAAAGCAAAACTGAATGAACAAAACAGCAGCAGACTCATAGACTCCAAGAAGGGACTACTGGTTCTCAAAGCGAAGGAGTTGGAGAGAGAGGGTGGGGATGGAGAAGGGGATTAAGAGGCACTATAATTAGCAATCACAATATAGGTAGGTCACGGGGAAGGCAGTACAGCATGAAGACAAGTAATGACTATATAGCATCTTACTACGCTGATAGACAGTGACTGCACTGGGAGCAGTGAGGACTTGATAATATGGGTGAATGTTGAAACCACATGTTGTTCCTGTGAAACCTTCATAAGATTGTATATCAATGATACTTTAATTAAAAACTATAAAACTATGATCTCAATGAGTAAAAGAACTATGCAGAGAAATAGAAAATAGAAATGCAAACAAAAACAAATGTAATTGGCCTCATACTTTCTGATTTCAAAACTTTCTACAAAGCTACTATGGCACTGGCATAAGGATAGACATACAGATCAATCAACAGAATTGGGATTTCAGAAATAAACTGTTGAATTTCAACAAACGTGCCAAGAAGTGGGGATAGAAATGGGGACATGGTACTGAGCCAACTGGATAGTCACATGCAAAAGAAGGAAGTTAGACCCTTTCCTCACACCATACATTAAAATTAAGTTTTTGAAAAATTGATCACAGACCTAAATGCAATAGCTAAAACTGTAAAACTATTATAAGGTAACATAGAAGTACATCTTTATTACTTTGGGTCAGTCGACAGTTTCTTAGCTATTATATCAAAAGTACAAGCAATCAAAGAAAAAATAGACAAACTGTCCATCAAAATTTAAACTACTTCAAAAGACACTATTAACATAGTGAATATACAACCCACAGGACAGGAGAAAATATTTTAAGTCAAATATAAGATAGGGGACTGTATCCAAAATACATAAAGAATTTTTACTACTCAACAATAAAAAGACAACCTAATTTAAAATGAGCAAAGGATATGAATAAATACTTCTCCAAAGAAAATACACAAAAGACATTCAAAGCACAGGAAAAAATGTTCAACATAAGGTCACTGGAGAAATGCAACTCAAAACCACAATGACATATTACTTTATACCATTAGAATGGCTATCCTAAAAAAGATGAACAATAATAAGTATTGGTGAGGATGTGGAGAAATTAGGACCTTAATACATTGCTGGTGGGAATATAAAACAGTGCAGCCACTTTGTAAAATCATCTGGCAGTTCCTGAAAAAGTTAAACATAGTTTCCATATGGCCCAGCAATTCCAATCCTAGGTATATACCAAAGAGAAATTTAAAAAACAAAAACTTCTGTGTACCTGTAAATTCAAAGTACCATTATTCATAATGACCAAAGAGTAGAAATCCAAATTTCCATCAACTGGCAAAGAAATAAATAAAGGTGGTATATCGCTATAAGGAAATACTAGTTAGTCAAAAAAGGAATGAAGTACTGATACATGTCACAATACAACTAAACACTGAAAATATTATGCTAAGTGAAACAACCCAGATGCAAAACATCATATACTATATGATTCCACTTTTATAAAAGGTACAGAATAGGCAAATCCACAGAGACAGAAAGTAGATTAGTTGTTTCCAGGAGTTAAAGGGTGGGACAAAGGACAGGTGAATGATGATCGGTGAGGATGACATTTCTTCTTAGGATGATGAAATTCTTCTATTAGTGGTAATGGTTGCACAATGCTGTGAATATAATAAAAACTACTGAACTGTACACTTTTAAAGGCTGAATTTTATGGTATATGGTAATATCTCAAAAAAGCTGTTATTTTTTAATGGAATTCCTAGAACTGAAAACTGCAGTAACTAAGAAGAAAAATTCACTGAATTAGGTTAACTAGAGCAAAGCAAAGAAGGCAGATAGGATCAGTGAAGGTCAAGACAGATTAATAGAAATTATCTAATTTCCAATCTAAAGATTGGAAAAGATTTAACAAATCCTCGAGAACCAGAGGGACAATATCAAGCTCTCTAATATGCATGTGAGTGGGGCTCCAGAAAAACAAGAGAATGAAAATAGGGGAGAAAAATAATTGAAGAAATAGTGGCTGAAATCATCCCAAAATTTGATAAAATAGAAAAACTTCCAGGTTCAAGAAGGTCAGCAAACTCAAGTAAGAAAAATACAGAGGAAAATCATACCTGGACACATTATAGTCAAGCTGCTGAAAACCAGAAATAAAAATAACTTCTTGGAAGCTACCAGATTAAAATAATACATGAATTAAAACATTACATGAATAAAATAAAACTATAAATTAAGGCTGACTTTTCATCAAAATAACAAAGACCAACAGAGGGTTACCTGAATGCTAAAAGGGGAAAAAAATTGTCAACCCATTATTCTATATCTAATGAAAGTGTCCTTCAAAAATGAGAGTGAAATAAAGACACGTTCCATAAAAACACAAATTGAGAGAATTTGTCATCAGCAGAACCATACTTCAGGAAAGGCTGAAGGAATTTCTTTAGTCTGAAGGGAAATGATAACAGATGGAAAGTTGGATAAGAACTGTTCCTGATGCAAGAGTCTTGTAGCCTTTCTTACACAGGAGAGGAAAAGTATTGAGTGTCACTGGTCTACATGAATGATTTGCCACTGAGTTTTCTATATGGTATAAACTACTACTTTCAAATTAGAGTTTCAGCTCATTCATTGGTTATCTAATGGCTTGCAAAAAGCATTTTTAAAGATATAACAGGATAAAATGGACTAAAAAAGAATAAAGCACAAGCACCCTTTAAAAAAATCAGAAGCAATGTAATAATCGCCCATATGATAAATAATATTCTTTCTAAAAACCTACTAGTGAAACTACAGCTCATTATGTGGGGCAATGTCTAATATAAATATAAATATCACTAATAACACTGTGACATTCTTCTTACAGTTTAATGTTGATGAACCAGTCTCCTTTCATTTGACAATGAGACCCATGTAACATTGTCTCTTTTCTGACCTGCCTATCAGGACCCTCATTGATCAGTTTTGCTCAGTTATGGAACCTATTATTATCTATGCTTTGTGATATAACAATATGCTGCCAATCTTCATTTATTAATTTATCCTTGTTTAAGTTTTTATGTATCTGGGTTCTCCTTTTTTGTAAATTATTTGAAGATTAATAAATAATAAACAGCAATAACAATAGTTATCTGATATTGGCAAAATATAAATGGATTAAAAAGGAATTAGGATGAAGAATAATCACCAAAATATTAAAAACTGATGCTTCATTTTATATCTTATTTTATTATTTTATTTTCTACTTCTATTTATATGTTTTTACAATGGACATGTATGACTACTTTTTTATTTTTATTTTTTAAACCATTTTTAATTAGCTTATGATGAGTAACAGGCATCAATGGCTATAGAAAGTGGGAATTATCCCTTTGTCAGTGAACAAGTCAGAAGATGCACAGATAGCGTGCTCTAGACTTGTGTTTGCTAAACAGAAGGAGAATTTGACACCAGCTGATTGTGAGAACTGCAATCCTTTAGTAGTTTCAGCAGAAGTATAGATAGAAGGTTATCAGACAGACTTAAAAGTTGTTTCCTCCAAAATTCTGGGGGAAGGGCAGGGTTGTCAGTAGGAGCCAATGACCTGTAGTACAGCTTAAAATATCTACAGTGTGGACACAGCTAATTTCGTTGGCATGGTGTGAACAAGCCTACGTTTAACCTCAACTTCTCCATCCCATAACCAGCAACAATGGACGTGGCTGCTAAAGTATTAAGATCACCTTCAAGTTCCAAAAGTCTAGAATGTAAGGGCTTGACAGGCAGGTGTGAGCCCTTGTTAACCGTTGTAAGTCCAACACTGAGCATGACATTTGGCTTTTTGTCAGGCTAGGTGTCCTCTGAACTCACTAGAGCTGCGTGCACTTAGAGGGGCACAGGACCCAGAGCCAGGTTTGCTAAAGCCAATTAGCACACTGGGCAAGTCTTTGCCCTGGGTGGTCACCAGGTCAGTTCCCATGCATCCATAAATCCCAGATGTGGAACTCGGGTAACCTGTGCTCATTAAGGCACATCCCCAGTGCACCTCACAGAGGCACAGTTCTGTGGGAGTGTGGTGACAACACCAGCCTTCTTGGGCTTGATCCCACTAAATAAACTAACCATGATGTTTCCAGACTGGAAATAGTGTCAAGGTGAAACTTGCCTGGACTCTGACCACAGCATTTACCTAACAGCTTTGCAGAATTAATACCTCCCATAAGGCCCCTTTCCACCCACATTTCCCACCCATCTGCTGGCCTCTACCCTCCCTTCTAATGACATCTTATGAACAGAACAAAAGCAGTAAGGTGAGGTGGTGGAGAAAAAAAGTTAGAATTCCAGCTTTATCCTTCTGTAATTATTTGATGCTTAACACAATGTAACAGGCATATTTCTTAACCTCTCTGAACCCCAGGTTCATCTTCAGTGAAATAGAGTTAAAACTCACCCCCAATAGTCATTCTTGAAAAAGGATTAAAGATGGAGGCTTGAGAGGAGAGACAGAGGCTTCCTCCTAAAGCTGGATACAATTAGAAAATATAGTTGGTGCAACTAATCCTGAGAGAGCAACAAGAAAGAGGACGGAGTCAGACTGCGCACACCTGGAGAAAAAAGCAGACCTCACCGAATGGCTCCACGGGACCCAAGCCCCTCCCCCACCCCAGCTCACCGGTGGGAGGAAGAGAAACTGAGCAGGGAGGGAGTGGAAGGCCTGGGACTGCTGAATACCTAGCTCCAGAGATCTGCACTGGGAGCACAAACCTACATTTCATGGTGCTTTCATCATACTCTTCTGATTATGTGGTTGAAAAGCTGGGACTGGCGGAGTTCCTGGGGAGACTGGGATTCCGGCTGCTTGTGAAAAGCAGGGATCCATATTCAGCTGCTCTGGGACAAAAGCTTATACCTGTGTGCTTGGCCCACTGATTCAGGCAGTGGAGACGGGCACAGCAGTCGGGAAGCAGGGAACAGCTCTTTCCTCCCCCCAGGCACCAATACTTCTCCCCTGTGACATATGACATTGCTTCAGGGGCTGAGCAGCTCTAGAATAGGGCTTCTGGACAATAGAGGGCACCATAAACAAATATGAAACGCCAAAGAAACCTGGTCCAGAGTAAAATTATTAATACAACTCCTGAGAAAGATTTAAATGATATGGACCTCATGACTCTTCCTGAAAGGGAGTTCAAAATAAAAATCATCAACATGCTAAAGGAGGTATGGAAAGACATGCAAGAACTCAGGAATGAATTCACGTTGGAGGTCCAATCATTGAAGAGCATGATGGAGGGTATTAAAAGCAGGTTGGAGATGGTGAAGGAGACGATAAATGAAATAGAAACAAGAGAAGAGGAATACAAAGAAGCTGAGGCACAGAGAGAAAAAAGGATCTCTAAGAATGAAAGAATATTGAGAGAACTGTGTGACCAATCCAAACGGAGCAATATTCACATTATAGGGATACCAGAAGAAGAAGAGAGAGAGAAAGGGATAGAAAGTGTCTTTGAGGAGGTAGTTGCTGAAAACTTCCCTAATCTGAGAAGGAGATAGTCTCTCAGGCCATAGAGATCCACAGATCTCCCAACACAAGGGACCCAAGGAAGACAACACCAAGACACATAGTAATTAAAATGGGAAAGATCAAGGATAAGGACAGACTGTTAAAAGCAGCCAGAGACAGAAATAAGATCACATACAAAGGAAAGCCCTTCAGGCTAACATCAGACTTCTCAGCAGAAACCTTACAGGCCAGAAGGGAGTGGCATGATGTATTTAATGCCATGAAGCAGAAGGGCCTGGAAACAAGATTACTTTATCCGGAAAGATTATCATTTAAATTTGAAGGAGGGATTCAACAATTTCCAGATAAGCAAAAGCTGAGAGAATTCACCTCCCACAAACCATCTCTACAGTCTATTTTGGAGGGACTGCTATAGATGGAAGTGTTCCTAAGGTTGAATAGCTGTCACCAGAGGTAATAAAACCACAGTAAAGAAAGTAGAACAGCTAATCACTAAGCAAATGCAAAATTAAATTAACTATCCCCAAAGTCAATTAAGGGATAGACAAAAACTACAGAATATGATACCTAATATATAAAGAATGGAGGAGGAAGAAAAAGGAGGAGAAATAGAAAAGGGATAGACAAAAACTACAGAATATGATACCTAATATATAAAGAATGGAGGAGGAAGAAAAAGGAGGAGAAAATAGTAACAGCATACTAAATGAGTTAAGTTAGACTCTTAGATAGCAAGGAAATTAACCATGAACCTTTGGTAACCACGAATCTAAAGCCTGCAATGGCAATAAGTACATACCTATTGATAATCACCCTAAATGTAAATGGACTGAATGCACCAAAAGACATAGAGTCACTGTATGGATAAAAAAAAAAAACAAGACCCAGCTATATGCTGCTTACAAGAGACTCACCTCAAACCCAAAGACATGCACAGACTAAAAGTCAAGGGAAGGAAAAAGATATTTCATGCAAACAACAGGGAGGAAAAAGCAGGTGTTACAGTGCTAGTATCAGACAAAATAGACTTCAAAACAAAGAAAGTAACAAGAGAAAAAGAAGGACATTATATAATGATAAAGGGCTCAGTCCAACAAGAGGATATAACCATTATAAACATATGTGCACCCAACACAGGAGCACCAGCATATGTGAAACAAATACTAACAGAACTAAAGGAGGAAATAGAATGCAATGCATTCATTTTAGGAGACTTCAACACACCACTCACTCCAAAGGACAGATCCAGCAGACAGAAAATAAGTAAGGACACAGAGGCACTGAACAACACACTGGAACAGATGGACCTAATAGACATCTATACAACTCTACATCCAAAAGCAACAGGATACACATTCTTCTCAAGTGCACAAGGAACATTCTCCAGAATAGACCACATTCTGGGCCACAAAAAGAGCCTCAGTAAACTCAGAAAGATTGAAATTCTACCAACCAACTTTTCAGACCACAAAGGTATAAAACTAGAACTAAATTGTACAAAGAAAGCAAAAAGGCCCACAAACACATGGAGGCTTAACGACATGCTCCTAAATAATCAATGGATCAATGACCAAATTAAAATAGAGATCAAGCAATATATGGAAACAAATGACAACAACAACACAAAGCCCCAACTATATTTAAATATGCCCCAGGCATATTTAAAGAAGAAAGAACAAACCCAAATGAATAGTCTAACGTCACAATTATCAAAATTGGAAAAAGAAGAACAAATGAGGCCTAAAGTCAGCAGAAGGAGGGACATAATAAAGATCAGAGAAGAAATAAATAAAATTAAGAAGAATAAAACAATAGAAAAAATCAATGAAACCAAGAGCTGGTTCTTTGAGAAAATAAACCAAATAGATAAGACTCTAGCCAGACTTATAAAGAGAAAAAGAGAATCAACACACATCAAAAGAATCAGAAATGAGAAAGGAAAAACCACGACGGACCCCACAGAAATACAAAGAATTATTAGAGAATACTATGAAAACCTATATGCTAACAAGCTGGAAAACCTAGAAGAAATGGACAACTTCTTAGAAAAATACAACCTTCCAAGACTAACCAAGAAAGAAACACAAAATCTAAACAAACCAATTACCAGCAAAGAAATTGAAGCAGTAATCAAAAAACTACCCAAGAACAAAACCCCTGGGCCAGATGGATTTACCTCAGAATTTTACCAGACACACAGAGAAGACATAATACCCATTCTCCTTAAAGTTTTCCAAAAAATAGAAGAGGAGGGAATACTCCCAAACTCATTCTATGAAGCCAACATCACCCTAATACCAAAACCAGGCAAAGACCCCACAAAAAAGAAAATTACAGACCAATATCCCTGATGAATGTAGAAGCAAAAATACTCAACAAAATATTAGCAAACCGAATTCAAAAATACATCAAAAGGATCATACACCATGACCAAGGGGGATTCATCCCAGGGATTCAAAGATGGTACAACATTCGAAAATCCATCAACATCATCCACCACATCAACAAAAAGAAGGACAAAAACCACATGATCGTCTCCATAGATGTTGAAAAAGCATTTGAAAAAATTCAACATCCATTCATGATAAAAACTCTCAACAAAAAGGGGATAGACGGCAAGTACCTCAACATAAAGGCCATACATGATAAACCCACAGCCAACATCACACTGAACAGTGAGAAGTTGAAAGCTTTTCCTCTGAGATCGGGAACAAGACAGGGATGCCCACTCTCCCCACTGTTATTTAACATAGAACTGGAGGTCCTAGCCACAGCAATTAGACAAAACAAAGAAATACAAGGAATCCGAATTGGCAAAGAAGAAGTTAAACTGTCACTATTTGCAGATGACATGATATTGTGCATAAAAAGCCCTAAAGACTCCACTCCAAAACTACTAGAACTGATATCAGAATAAAGCAAAGTTTCAGGATACAAAATTAATACACAGAAATCTGTGGCTTTCCTATACACTAACAATGAACTAATAGAAAGAGAAATCAGGAAAACAATTCCATTCACAATTGCACCAAAAAGAATAAAATACTTAGGAATAAACCTAACCAAGGAAGTGAAAGACCCATACCCGGAAAACTATAAGACACTCAAGAGAAATTAAAGAGGACACTAACAAATGGAAACTCATTCCATGCTCTTGGCTAGGAAGAATTAATATTGTCAAAATGGCCATCCTGCCCAAAGCAATATACAGATTTGATGCAATCCCTATCAAATTACCAACAGCATTCTTCAATGAACTGGAACAAATACTTCTAAAATTCATATGGAAAACACCAAAGACCCCAAATAGCTAAAGCAATCCTGAGAAGGAAGAATAAAGTTGGGGGGATCTCGCTCCCCAACTTCAAGCTCTACTACAAAGCCACAGTAATCAAGACAATTTGGTACTGGCACAAGAACGGAGCCACAGACCAGTGGAACAGAATAGAGACTCCAGACATTAACCCAAACACATATGGTCTATTAATATACGATAAAGGAGCGATGGACATGCAATGGGGAAATGACAGCCTCTTCAACAGCTGGTGTTGGCAAAACTGGACAGCTCCATGTAAGAGAATGAAACTGGATCACTGTCTAACCCCATACACAAAAGTAAATTTGAAATGGATCAAAGGCCTGAATGTAAGTCATGAAACCATAAAACTCTTAGAAAAAAACATAGGTAATAATCTCTTGTACATAAACATGAGTGGCTTCTTCATGAACATATCTCCCCAGGCAAGGGAAACAAAAGCAAAAATGAACAAGTGGGACTATATCAAGCTGAAAAGCTTCTGTGTAGCAAAGGACACCATCAATAGAACAAAGAGATATCCTACAGTATGGGAGAATATATTCATTAGTAACAGATTCGATAAAGGGTTGACATCCAAAATATTTAAAGAGCTCACTTACCTCAACAAACAAAAAGCAAATAACCCAATTAAAAAATGGGCAGAGGAGCTGAACAGACAGTTCTCCAAAGAAGAAATTCAGATGGCCAACAGACACATGAAAAGATGTTCTACATCGCTAGTCATCAGAGAAATGCAAATTAAAACCACAATGAGATATCACCTCACATCAGTAAGGATCACCACCATGCAAAAGACAAACAACAACAAATGTTGGCGAGGTTGTGGAGAAAGGGGAACCCTCCTACACTGCTAGTGAGAATGTAAATTAGTTCAACCATTGTGGAAAGCAGTGTGGAGGTTCCTCAAAAAGCTCAAAATAGAAATACCATTTGACCCAGGAATCCCACTCCTAGGAATTTACCCTAAGAATGCAGCAGCCCAATTTGAAAAAGACAGATGCACCCCTATGTTTATCGCTGCACTATTTACAATAGCCAAGAAATGGAAGCAACCTAAGTGTCCATCAGTAGATGAATGGATAAAGAAGATGTGGTACATATACACAATGGAATATTATTCAGCCATAGGAAGAAAACAAATCCTACCATTTGCAACAACATGGATGGAGCTAGAGGGTATTATGCTCAGTGAAATAAACCAGGTGGAGAAAGACAGGTACCAAATGATTTTACTCATATGTGGAGTATAAGAACAAAGAAAAACTGATGGAACAGAACAGCAGCAGAATCACAGAACCCAAGAATGGACTAACAGTTACCAAAGGGAAAGGGACTGGGAAGGATGGGTGGGAAGGGAGGGATAAGGTGGAGAAAAAGAAAGGGGGCATTACAATTAGCATGTATAATGTGGGGGGGGACACAGGGAGGGCTGTGCAACACAGAGAAGACAAGTAGTGATTGTACAGCATCTTACTACACTGATGGACAGTGACTATAATGGGTTTTGTCGGGGGGACTTGGTGAAGGGAGGTGTCTAGTAAACATAATGTTCTTCATGTAATTGTAGATTAATGATAACAAAATGAATTTTTAAAAAAACTCACCCCCAAAGTTGTGAGGCAAAGTACCTTGCACAGTGTCTGGAAGACAGGATGCTTGATAAATGTTAAGTCTTCCTTTCCTCTTTGAATGCCAATGACACATGACCTGAGCTACGAGACTGCATGGTCTGGCTCTCTCCTACCTCTCTCCCTCTTGATCACTCTGCTCCAGGCACTGGGCTTCCCATGATTTTTGGACAGCCCAAGCCCATTCCTGCCACAGGCTCTTGCACTAATGGTGCCTTTACTAGATCATTCTCCATCTACTGGACAGCTTGTGCCTTCATTTAATGCAATCTCTGTTCAAATGCATCTCCTCTGATCACAGAGAATGATTCTGTTTTGTAACTAGAGGCAGGATCCTCGTCTCTAGTGGTCACATTTCTGTACCCGGTGTGCTCTCAGAACACCACACAGAGCGGGGATGAGCTTCACTCGGCCAGCAGGAAGGCCCGAGGACAGGTGAGCTCCTAAAACTCAGATCCTCATTAGAGAAAATGAAAGACAAGCTCCACTTTATACCCTACTGCCTCTGGGCCCCTAAACTTGCCCCACAATGGAAGAGGGCAGCAAAGGTACACAGAGAAACTAGACCAGAACCTCAGGGTGGTGTCTAGACCCACCCCTACCCCTCCCACAGCCTCTTCAGTCAGCCGGCACAGTGGTTCCCACATAAAGGCAGCTCACACGGCATTAGAAGATGCTGGAAAGGACCTTATTGGGGCTGTGGCTGCCGAAAGGAAGGTGCATAGCAAGGCACAGTGAGAGGAGCACATGGGCCCTGGATGCCCAGCAGCTGGTGCAGGGGGACAGACAGACAGGCCAGGGCTCTCATGTCAGGTCCTAGGAACAAAGTCCAAGCAAGTGGAGGGCCCAGAGTACCACCATCCTCTGGGAGAGACCCCACCCTGTCTAAGATCCTCTCTCCACCTGCCATTTGCCTTCAGGTTAGATCTAACCTTGCTCAGAGACCTTCTTCCATGGACCAGAGTCCACATGACCCCTGGAGGTATCTCTCCACACTTGCTTACAAAATCTCAGGACAGTGACTGACAGTTCCCGTCCCTTCCACTCCCAGTTCATGTCGACAGAGTGGGCACCTCCCCACCTCATGCCTCTCTCAACAACAACCAGAAGAAACAAGACATCAACAAGATTCCTGTCCAGGCTGGGTCAGCCCCTCCCTAAGCTTCTGCCTACTTACTATAATGTGGGAGGTGTAACAGAACGGCGGCGCCCCCCGCCCATGTCCACCTGGATTTGCCTTTCCTCTATGAAAAGCCCCTGAAAGCCGGGCCTGTGTGTCCCGGTGCCTGGGGTGTCAGGGCCCTTTCTGGGGGCAGGCTGAGGTCAGGCTGGAGGACTCCCCTGAAGCCGAGGACACTCCCAGGACGTCCAAGTCAATGTCGTTGCAGGTGAATTCGAACCCCTGTCCTCAGCAAGCCGGTTCTGAATTATTTGCTTACCCTCAAAGCAGGTAAGCTAAATACCCAACGACAAGGAGGCAACAACGAAGGGGTAGGAATTGGTAACGGGCCACCAAAAGCCGCTGACCAGTCCGCCTCGTTGTCCTACGGCCTCTCTCCTTGATAAACGATGTGTTTCAGAAATTGCCCCGGCGCCCCTCAGCGTCCCTCGGCTTCCTTCCCCCGGGGGAAAGGGGTGAGCGTCCCGCACCTGGCGCTCCAGGTTCACTTGCGGGTCACCAGTCCCAGAGGGCAGGGGTCGGACATCGTCCCTCCCCTCCCAGCCCTTCCTCGCACAACCCGCCAGAGGCCCGGAGCAGGGCGGGCAGGGGACACTCACCACGCAGCCCGGGGACGGCCATGGCGCGGGCACCCGGGACGCGAGGCCGCGCGGCGGGGCAGCTCACTGAGCCCGGGGCGGATTCCGCCGCGGCTCCGCTCCGTCCCGCGCGGCCGCCCCGCCCATGCCAACGCCCCCCGCCCGCGCCGCTCTCCGCGGGCCGCTCGGGTACTGAACGCGCTCGGGTCGGAGGCGCTGAGGGGTCCCCGACCCGGGGAGATGCCGCGCAGCCTGGCTCGGGTGTGAGCGTTCAGCCGGATTAGCTCGGGAGCCGTCTGGCTGCTTAGTCTGCAATCCCGCCCTGGTCAGGGGATTGCCCGGGGCGGCGGCGGCGGGGGACGCCCTCGCACACCTGCGCGCCCTCGGCCGCGCCCCCGGCAGTCCCCACTCTCCCAGAGGTAAAGAGCGCAGCAGTGGAGGAGTAGCGCCTGGGACGGGCGGGCCAGGGAGAGGGGCTGCGAGCGGTGCAGGCGGGGCGCGGCTTGCGGCGCTCCTGGGGAGAGGCTGGGACTGTCTGGGGCCGGGAGACGGGAAGCCGCATGCCAGGGCACGAGAGGAGGGCCATCTCCCCCGAAATGGTTAAGTGCCATTGGTTAGGGATGGAAGGAAACACCTCCAAAGACCACTCTGGATGATGGACTCCGCCCTTCTAAGACGCCCTGAAGCTAAACAAGCTCATTAACACCAGGGACCCCAAAATGAAAAGGTATTACATTAAGTCAATTGTCTTCTACTTATTCTCCAGCGTGAGGAATGCTAGCTCCTCCGCTGATAGGGGAGGCTGGTGGTGACGGCTCTCACTCTCTCTCACTCTCTAGGTGAGGAACCTGAGACCGCAGGGGGGAGTGGACAGCATAGAATGAGGCAGGGGCAATGAGGCAGGGGCAGAGGAGAAAGAAAACAAAAAACATCACGTCCCAATCGGGGCTTCCCTCTGGCCATGGGAGTGATCATGGCTGATGTTCACACAGGACCTCCTCTTCCTCAGGCTTTACCCACAGTAACCATACAATTCTAACAATTCTGTGAGGTACTGCCAGCTGCAGTATGCCCATTTCACAGATGAGGAGACAGCCATGTAAAAGGTCAAGCAACTTGACCTTTAGGAGATATGCTGGGACCCCAAAACAGGCAGCCTGCTCCAGAGTCTGTGTTCCCAACACCTTGCTATTCAGTTTCTTCCTCCCCTGCACAATGCCCTCCTCTGTTCTCCCCATTCACTTCTGGGAACCCTTCTCTGTGTCTTTTCAATGCTCAGAGGCTTGGAAACCTTTCCAGCAAGGTTCCTCTATCCATCCCCTTCTCTCCCTCCATAGCTTTCTCAGTCCCTTAGTCCCAGTATCCCTCCTGCTGACTCCCTCTAAAACTATCACTTTGGGGGGCACTGTCTCATCTGGTCTGAGGATGAGCAAACGAGAGAGTCCCTGAGAGCAGAGGCGGAACCCGCCAGAAACCCACAGAGTAAGGGAAGGCTGCCACCGCAGAGAAACCCCACTCCCAGCGCCTCTTTCTGCATCCTTTTTACGCTGCTGCCTGCCCATATTTTTTGTCAAAGCATGCAATTTTCTGATTCAGCTTTTATCTTGATAGTGAATTGTCATATTGGTAAATGTCAGGAGAAATTCATACTATGGAGGACAAGCAGTTGAAAAATTGACACCTCATTCTGAAGAGGTAGACTCCCCTCTGAGTTTCTCTGAGGCTCACACCCCCAGGTAGTGTCAGGCATCAGTCAGAAAAGAAACAGGTAATTCCCCGCCCCTGGATCTGCTTTCCCACAGAGACTTAGAGGCAACTCAGAGTTAGAAGCAGGATGATGGATGGGGAGATGACAACCTTTGAATTATTGAGCAGTTACATAAAATTTCTACCCTACTAAACTGTGCACCAAAATGGCCAACATAGCGCATGCCATTTGCCTGTAATGCATCGTCCCTGTTATTCCCCAGCAGTAACAGAGGCGTTGAGACCTAGCGGTGCAGCAGTCACTGGTCCCCACAATAGCAAGGACGAATCTGGGATGGCATGGCTCTGGTGGAGTGGCCTGGGAGTTCTTGCTCAGATGTCAAGGTTCTGAACCTGGCCCTGCCATCAAGCAACTGTGTGAGCTTTGACAAGTTACTCAAGTTCTCTGAGCTGCTTCCATCCTCTCTAAAGGGGCAGAAAAGGGGTAGTGGATTAGGTGTCAAAGTCTCTACTCTCCATCAAATTCCTGTCACACATCCAGTACATTCCCCTTACTCTCGTGGGCAGTCTCTCCCCAGCTTGAGTCTCTAGCATCTTTCCAGCATATATGTGCAAACTTTTTTCATAAATTGTATGGAAGGACAATCTTTTCTTGAGAATAACAGAACCAGTTAGTGGTCTGGGGACTCAGTGAAGTTTGAGATTATCTACATCTCTTCCCCTTGCACTAAAGGGTGTCTGGAGTACGCAGGGCCTTGAGTCTGCACGCAGCCGACAAGAGACTCAGCTCTCTCGATTCTTGTGGCTTCTTACATTATTATAGAGCAATTCTCAGTTACCCTCAGATTTACAGGATTGTTTTAACTTCCCAACCCCTGAGTGAGACTAACATCCATGCTTTCCATATGAGAAAACTTAAGTCTGAGAACCACTAGGTGGCTTATTTGAAGCCACACAGTTGAGCATGGACATGCGTGGAAGCCAGGCCTGCTGCCAAGCCTGAGCTGCCCCTCTGGCTGAGCCTGTGCTGGAGGGGACCATGCTTCTGTACCTGCCAGCACCCTGCTTCCAGTCCCCTCAGTCCTCAGCATCTTTCCTTGTTCACAGGCCACTGATGGTACACAGGAACATGGACAGCCAAGGGCTCAAAGAAATCTTTGCACACCTGGTCAAACTCCTCCATGACGTCAGCCTCACTGGTAGTAGCCAAGTCTATCTTGGCAGGAGCGTGACTCCAGGGCCCCGCCTCTGCTCCGCTCAAAAGCCCCTGGATTCAGAGATTGGAGACCCCAGTGCTCCTGAGCACATCCCATTTCCTCCAGGCCAGCGGGCTGCGTTCCTGAGAAGGCCTGCCCCACCCTGAGCCCTCCCCACTCTGCAAAGGCAAAGTCACTGCTTTTTCCCAGGGGCTGGCAGTGCCCGAGCTTTCTCCCTCAGAACCAGTGTCGGACTCCAGCCCAGCCTGCCGTTGTCATCTCAGCCCAGAAGACACAGTGAGCCATCAGCCTTTTGCCAGATGAGAAACTGGCCTTTATTGCAGGTCTGGGAGGGCACAGGAGCAGAGCACGCGGAGGATGGGGCAGCACTCAGGGCCAGCAAGGCCGAGGCGGGCGATGGCGGGCGTCCGGGCCGGCGGCAGGGCCCTCACTTGCTGCACTTCCTGGGGGAGCACTTGCAGTGCAGGGCATTGAGGACCTCGTGGTGGACGACGGAGCCGTTGGCACAGTGCAGGGGCACCCGCATGGGCTCCGTCTGTGTGGGAGAGCAGCAGGAGCACTGGTCCTGCACGTCCTCCGTGTCAATGGAGTACAAGGCTTTGCTGGCACATTTGCCCTGCAGTGGAGCAGAGAGAGGCCATCCGTCACGAGGTTGGGGGACCCCAGGGTGGGGAGGACCCTGGGCAGCTGCTCCCTCCACCTGCCCTCCTCCCAGTCAGGCCAACCTTGCCTCGTCCAGAGAAACCCAGGACAGCAAGGTAGCGTGTAAAAGCGTCTGAAACATCCCCTCTCCTTACCTAACGTCACACCCGCACCCCTCTAGCTGCTGTGTCTTTGCGTGTCTGACTGAGTTTCCAGAAACACGGCTTCCTTCCTCCATAAATAACCCTCCGTTCTTTTTAAATGACTTGTTGAAACTTTCCTCAGTACTTTTCTTTGGGGGTCAAAAGCTCCCAGTTACTTCAATAAAACATTTGCTTTAACCAAAAAAAAAAAAAATGCCTTCAGCTCCTTTCACTTCTCCCTGTGAATTTTCCAAATCCTTCTACAATGTAACCAAAGAGACATGTCCAAACAAGGGGACGGCCTCCCCACCTAGGCATGACCAAAGTTAGGGAGCCCTTACCTCACAGTAATGGATGTCCACTATCTCCTCGGACTTACAGTCCCCCACTTTGACGTACTGCAGCCTGGCCGTGATGTCCTTGCATTCCGGCTCCTCGCCTGCAGGACAGGTGAGAGATGGGACCGGGCCAGGCTGATTCTGAACAGCACCCTCCAGCCCAGAGCACCCCCCTACACCTTACTGGGAATAGGTCAATTGCCCAGTAACAAAGGGCCAAGCCAGCCTTGGGGAGGGGATTTAAGTTAGCCTGGTTCACCCCAGCTTCTGCTGGCCCTCCACCTTTAGAGATACAGTCATCACTTGGTTTAACTCACTTAATGGTACAGTTTTAATTGCAGCAGGAGCCTAGATTCACTCTACTTAAAGATGTAGCTGGATGAGAGTTGCTCTTAAATAACTGTAGACTCTAAACACCATAATGGAGCCGTCCTCTTAGGCTTATATTTGGCAGTTAATGAGCAATGAACTTGCCAATCAGTATAATTAGTATTTATCCGTCCCTGCCTTCGGAAAGGGGAAAAGCAAATGTCATGGGCACATGAGGCTCTCATTGCCTCTGGGGGTGCTAAGACTGCCAGGAGCTCTAGGGGCTCCCTGGGGGTGCAGCTGTCCCAGGGCACTGGCATGAGTTTCCTTACACTCAGGGGCTGGGGGTCTTCAGATCCGAGTCTCTGCTTGGCCCACCGATAATTCTGAGATTCAATGCCAGCTCGCCATTCCCCATCTGAACACTGGCAGTTTTCCATTCTTAGATGGCTCCAAATCCAAATCAACCCTGACTACATATTAGCCCGCCTCCCAACTTCCAAATTACTTCATTCTAAAGTGAAAGCCTGCCAACGACTTTAAAAAGATGAACAAGGAAAATACATTGAGACCAACCTACTCTATTCTTTCACTGCAGGTTTACATCCCTGGGCCTGGCTTCCTTTCCTCATGCAGGGTCTCTGCCCATTGAAAACATGACGAACAAAGGCCCCTGGCTGCCTTACCACTGGCTTTACAGGTAACAGTCTCTCAACCAGATTCCATGTGCGACGCGCCTAGAGAGAAGTGGTTTCCTGACTTTATATTCTTAAACTCTGCGGACGGGACTCAGAGAAAGAGTCACTTTCAGAGTGTTTCTTCAATCTGCAACCTGGTTACACTGATTACAGGGATGATCAGAGGAAGCCATCACAGAAAGAATGAACAACTAAACACTGAAGATATCCATGTTTTCACTTTTCCTTTCTCTACCTAAAAAAAGGCCCATGAACCCCTCTGAAAAAAAAATTAAACTAAAAATAAAAAATATTAGTCCAGGCAAGTAATTCCATATTCAGAGAATATAGCACTAATGTTCGGATTCTGAAAGTTACTCATGCTCATAAGCACAAGAATGTGTGGTAAGAATACTGTCTGGTGTGCAGACTTACTGGACTCCACCTTAGAAGCTGCTGCTGTGAGCTATTAGGACCAACCAGAATAACACAGTTGCAAGGTCAAGATGGGCCAAGGGTGAAGGAAGGGAGGCTAATAAACTGAGACCAGCCTTATGAATCCTCAAGCTCGAGACAACTGTGCTCTCCACAACCCCATAGCACGCAGTGGGAGCTACCATTCCCAGCCCGTGGCTTCCCTCTCTCTGAGTTAGCTGCCAGGCACTCAAAGAGTAAATGCATATTGAGTGTCTGCTCGGTCAAGATTACAGATCAGTTACTACCTGATGGACAGTAACTGCAATGGGGTATGGGGGGGAGACTCGATAATATGGGTGAATGTAGAAACCACATTGTTTTTTCATGTGAAACCTTCATAAGAGTGTATATCAATAATACCTTAATAAAAAAATTTTTTTTAAAAGATCACAAATCAAGGGTGCTCATCTTCAAGAAGCTCTGGTTGGAGAAAGATGTTCTCTCATGATAGGACTATAAACAAACAAAGCCTCTATGAGGCAAAAGGCAGATGACAGACTAGAGAGAGTAAGGAGTTTGGAAGAAACGTGTAGAGACTGTTTCACAGGCATTTGAAAGGGGATTTGAGCAGGGCACAGTCTAGGGACATTCAGGGTGAGATGGCAGTTCCCTGCAGAACGGAATGGAATGACTGGCCAGTGATGGAGCAGTATCTTTTCAGAATAAAGCTGACTCCAGAGAAGAGTCCCTGGATTTAGTCTGATGGACCAGCTGTTGGTAATGTACTTACATGTGTCACAGCAGGTGCCAGGAATTTTCAGGACTTTCCCCTAAGAAAATAACAAAGTCCCAGATTAGGCACAAACAGTGCATGGTGGACAGCATTCAGGTCATTTCAGAACAATTCCTGACTCTGGACTCACAGCCCAGACTTAAGTGTTGGATGCAAACTGTGCTTTCCCGGCACAAGTGTGAGCAGACCTTCCACCCTAATTGGCCAGGCTGAAACAATTCTGATTATTCTGAATTACCTTCCAATTGAGTCATCAGGATCCTTATTCCCAGGAGAGCCTAGGAAGCAGTGATCTCTCTCACCTTCCCATTCAAGGATCATGGATTCAGGTCCCCAAGGGAAAGGTATTTTTTTAAAGCATCACATAGTGTAGAGATTTTTCTCTCTCCATCAAGCTTTGATTTTGTAATTTCATTAACTATGAAATGAAGTCAGGGACCTCCCTTGGCCACTGGGGAGGTCATGTCCACTCTGGACTGCACGGTGTTCAGAAGGACTCTGTCTTTAGTGTCAAAGATGGAAATGGTCACGAGGAAAGCAGGACCTGAGCTGACTACTCACTCCCTCGGCCAGACATTTGTGCTGATCAAAGGGTGGGCAGCCGGTGACCCTCTTCTCCCAGATGTACTCCCCTCTCTCATTGACTTTGCAGAAGTGACTGTCACAGCCATCCTGGATTGTCTCACCATGCTGAAAGGGAAGAGGAGAAGTGGGTAGAGCACATCTGAAGCAGCACTGGGGTTTTACAAAGCCACTTCAGACCATGACCTTGGCTCCTTTTTTTTGGAGTTGAAGCAATTTGGAGGGCTATGGAACTATGGACTATGGAGGACTACAGATGAGACAGTATCTCTAAAGTCTCCACCCCCAGAACACAGAGTAGGGGTGGAGTCTTAGTTTTACAACTTATTTACTATGAATAGGGCTGCATAAATGTAGAGGATCTCCAAACTCTTTGACCTCATCACAGCCTAAAGAATTAGGGCAAAGTGGGGGGAAACTGGCTAATCAATAACTGAAATAGCGGTGAACTGGGGCACCACCTCCAAGCCCCACCAGCTAATTCTGGATTTCACAGACCAGAGTCATGTCACGCTCATTGCCTGTTCAATCTCACAGACAAACAAGGCTGGAAAAAAATGTAAAGATCAACCAACTCCAAACCATGGGTCCGTACACCAACCATAATCTTATCAAGAAGAGTCTCCAAATAACTAAATCAAAGAGAAAAGTCTGTAGCCTCTATAGGTTGCCCATCTCTTCTTTATAAAATCAGAAATAGATGGGGAAAGAAGCCAATACTGACCCACAGTTAGTCCCTCTTTTTTGAAGGAAAGATCCCAAAATAGGAACCAGATGGTGATATGAAAGAGAATTCTTTGAGTTCCATTTGCTCCCACCTTCAGAGTCATGCTCTGGCCTCCTCTCAGCTGGACGGTGCACACCATGGGCAGACACCTCCCACAGCAATCACCTTGGATCTTCTCTTCCTTGTAACCCTGTATCCAGGAGAAGAAGCAGCCTTAGTCAGCCTCCCCAGAACATCCCAGTCATAAGTAGGCTTTCTTTTCAAGGTTCTCATCTCCCCTATCCAGTGGTTTCACCTAGAGTTGAGAAGGTCAACAGCCAACTCTTAACTAACCCTTATGGGTTCTCAGCCCCCTAGATAGCATTCCTTCCCTCCACATACGTACATCTTGCTCAAGTTCTAGCAGTTCAGACTTATTAAATTAGACCTCTCCCCTGGGTCCAAACTTATGAATTGAGTTTCTGTTTCACAATTGTTTATCTTACTGTCATCTTAAGAATTATACACAAAACGCAACTTGATTTTTGTCCCAAATCTCATTCTTCTCCCATCTTACCTATCTTGGTAAATGGTTTCATTACTCAGCTGCTCAAACCAGAAATCCAGGAGTCATCTTTGACTTACTTCTTTTCCTCATCCATCCCCATTCATCACCAGAATTGGACAAAAGTGCTTCCCTGACTCATCCCCTGTTTGTCGTGACCAGGGTCCTCTGTCATCTAGTCCAAGCAGTCATCATCTACCACTGTGCTCTGACAGTACTCTTAATTTGTCTTCCCACCTCCATTCTTGCCCCCTACTCTACGTCTCTGCACATCTTCCGGAATGAGTTTCATACAATATAAGTCTAGTGTCACTTCCCTGATTAAAACCATCAATGAAGTTCTGGTTCTGATAATGGTAAAGTAGCTTATATTGGACTAACCTTCTACATATAACAATTTTAATTCTTGACAAATATTTAAAACAATTGTTTAAAAACACTGGATAACCACAATCAGGGCTGGACCATAGGTTATTTGATCCTTGAAAGGGGAACCATAAGGGGCAAGAATCATGTTTAAGTGATTTGTCCCAGGAGCACAGTCTATATGGCACCAGACCATTGGAAGTCAAGCAGAAAATTATAGTTATTTTTGCCTGAGAAGTCAAAGGACAGATTTGAAACTGATAAAACAGCTGGAAACTAAAGGGAAAAACCTCAAGAAAGGAAGCCAGAAAGAAGTTCCCAAATCTGCAAATAAATTCCCTTCAAATCCTTAGTTAAACCTTGAATTACATATGCTTAGAGGGACCTAGAAGGAGTCCAGGGATAAAAGAATGGGTAGACAGCTAAAAGGGCTGAGCAGAAATTTTAGCTGTCACATACCACAGGGGAGCCACAGTTTGGAGTCTGAATCCCACCAAGATAAAGGGACTAGGTAAATAACTCAGTTTTCCACTGAAATTTCAGAAGGGTGAAGCCTTAGCAGTAAGACAATGTTCCAGGACTAAAATTTTCACCCTTGAACTAAGAAATATTGAAATAAACTCTCCCTAATGCAGTTTAAAATCGAGGCTTCTTTAGTTCAAGGTGAACCACAAATAGTCTAACTACCTGCTAGAAGCACACTTAACATTCATCAAAGGAAAGAGAATTAAGAGTCTCTTCAACATTTCTTGCACAAATATCTAATACACAATAAAAATGTTCATGCAAAGGAATGGAAAAATTTGATACATACTCAAGAGAAAAAAAATCATTCCATAGAAACAGACATACAAATTACCCTGATACTGCAGTTAGCAGGCAGGAACTTTAAAATACAGTATTCCCCCCTTCTCCATGGAGGTATGTTCCAAAACCCACAGTAGCTGCCTGAAGCCATGGACAATACCAAACCCTATATGTCCTATGATTTTTCCTATGCATACATACCTATGATAAAGTTTAATTTATAAATTAAGCATAATAAGATAATTAATAATAAAATAGAGCAAGTATAACAATATACTGTAATAAAAGTATTATTAAATGTGGTCTCTCTCTCTCTCAAAATATCTTATTGTAATGTTCTTACCCTTCTTATTGTGATTATGTGAGATCATAAAATGCCTACATGATGAGATGAAGTGTGGTGAGTACTGTAAGCCCTGTGACATAGCATTAGGCTACTAGTAATCTTCTGACAACACATCAGAAGGAGGATCATCTGTTTCTGGACCAGAGTTGACCACAAGTAACTGAAACCGTAGAAAGCACAACCATGGATAAAGGGGGATGCTGTAATTAAAATAAATATGTCAAAGAGTCTAGAGAGAAAAAAATGCATTTAATGGAAAAAGAAATGGGGAGTTTTAGGAGCAACCTGAAAACTTCAAACAAGATCAGATAGAAATCCTAGAACTAGAACATGATACCCTAAATCAAAAACTCACTGGATTGAATTAACTGAAGAAAAGAAAGAATCAATGAATTTTAAGACTGATCAAGAGAAATTGTCCAAACTCAAGCATAGGGAGGAAAAATGGAAAAAATACACAGAGCCCCAGTGACCTGCAGAACAGTAGCAAGTAGACTAATATCCATGTCATTAGAGCCCCAGAAAGACAGGAGAGATAAAAAGGAGCAGAAACAAATTAAAGAAATAATAGCTAAAATTTTCCCCAAGTTATCAAAAAATCAACTCAGGTCCAGAAAGCTCTATGAATCCAAACTAGGAAAATATAAACCAAACTATTCTTAAGCATATACTTGAATTTCTGAAAACCAAAAATAAAGAAAACCTATTGAAAGCAGGCAATAGGAGAAGGTTTGGGGGTGCATACAAGAGAACAATGATAAAAATGACAGCTAACTTATCATCAAGAACAATACAAGACAGAAGACAATGGAACAACATATTTAAAGTGATAAAAAAAAAAAAACCTTCAACCTAGTAACCTAGAACTCTATATTTAGTAAATGAAAGCAAAATAAAGACATTTCAGATAAGGGAAATGTAAGAAATGAATTGCCATCTGGCCTGCACTAGAAGAAGGGCTAAAAGGAGTCTTCAAGCTGAAAAGGAAAATAATGTAACATGGAAATTCATAATACACAGGCAGTTCTTTTAGTTCTTAAATTCTGTAAAAGACAATTTACTGTGTAAAGCAAAAATAATAACAATGTCTTGTGAATTTATCTGCATGTGCAACCATACCATAAAGCACAGGAGAAAGAGTACATGAAGTGGTATATTATTAAATCAAGGTAGGCTGTGATAAGTCAAGGATGCATCTTATAATCTCTAGAGTAGGTACTATTATCTCTAAATCAAAAAATTTATATTTCCCTTGTGATTTCTTCATTGATTCATGGATTATTTTTAAGTATTTTATTGAATTTCCAAATATTTGGGAGGGTGGGAGTGTTTCTAAATACCTTAATGTTACTAATTTCAACTTAATTGTGGTCATAAATATATTCTATATGATTTCAAATTTTTGACATTTATTGACTTTTTATGGCCCAGAATTTGGTAAAGATACGTGAAAATTCCATGTGCTTGAGAAGAATGTAGGTTCTGCAGATTTAGAGTGTGGTAGTCTATTACTTTCAATTAGGTCAAGTTGGTTGATAAGAGTTTTCCAAAACTTCTATATCCTTACTGATTTTCTTCCTATTTGTTCTATCAATCACTGACAGGAAAACATAAAAATTACTGGCTAAGAAAATGGGTAGACCAATTTCTCCCTCTAGTTCTGCCAATTTTTGCTTCATGTATTAGAAGCTCTGCTATCAGACGCATACACATTTAGAATTCTCATGTCTTCTGATAAATCTATTCTTTCATCATTTTGAAATAACCTTCTTTATTTTTGGTAACATTCCTCATCTGAAAGTCTGTTTTGTTTGGTATTAATATACCCATCTCTGCTTTCTTATTCTTAGTGTTCACCTGGTATATTTTTTTCCATCTTTTATTTTCAACCTGTCGGTCTCTTTAAGTTGAAAGTGCACCTCTTGTGAACAGCTACTTGTTGAGTCTCGCTTTTTCTCAAACTCAAGTCTGACAACGTCCATTTTTAATTGGGATTTTGTTGTGCTCATTTACATTTAATGTAATTATCAGTATGGTTCGATTTAAACCTACCATTTTGCTAATCATTTTATTTGTTGTCTTCTCTGTTATTCTTTCTATTGCTAATTATTTTCTGCCTTAATTTAATCAAGCTTTTGTCTTTAAGCATTTTGTTTTATCTCCTCTATTAGCTTTTTAGCTGTATTTCTTTGTATTACTATTTAGTGGTTACATGGGTTTATACATTTATCAAATCTCATCAAACTATGTATTTAATATCTATGCATTTTATTGCAGGTAAACTATACCTTATTTTTTAAAATTTTACAAAAATTTTTAAAATAACACTTTCTATGACTTTCCATTGCATTTAGAATAAAATAAAGTCTCTTTACATGTTCTACAAGCCCAACATGGTTTTTTCCTAATTTTCTGACTTTATCTTACACCACTGTCCCCTTGCTCTTGCCAATCCACCCCCATGCATCTTCTAGGAGCATGAATAAGCCAACCTCCCCACTTGAGGGCCTTTTTGTATGCTGTTCCCTCTACCTGGAATGCTCTTCCCCACACCTTGTATAAGGAACTCTTTCTCACCCTTTAGTAATCATTTAAATATCATTCCTCAGAGAGGTCTCCCAACACACACACACTTTCTCTCTCTCTCTCTCTCTCTCTCTCTCTCTCTCTCTCTCTCTCTCTCTCTCTCTTTCTCTCTCTCTCTCTCTATCTCTATCTCTCTCTCTCTCTCTCTCTCTCTCTCTCTCTGTTCATAACACTTAACATAACTTGAAATTTTCACTTGTCTGTTTAGATGGTTTTTGTTCTCTCTGAGAGACATATAAATTCCAGACCATGTCTATGCTATTCATCATTGTATCTGTAGCACCTGACTCAGGCACTCCTGCATTCACTGAGATGAGTTCAGCTAGGAACTCCTTGGAAGTGGCTTAAAGCAAGGGCCTTTCATTTATACCTGCATTTGAAAGATGGGCAGCTTCTGACACCAGGATTTCACTGTCTTTCAAAAATGCCCCCAGATCTGGGAGTCAACATCTTTTTAAAAGAAGAGGATTTGAAACAATGTTAATGAAATAAGAACCAAAAAGCTACCATCAGCTGTCTCATCACTGCATTAAAATTAGTTTTAACTCTCCCTGACACTCCAAAAAATAAAAGAGGAAGGCATAATCCAAAAAAGTTTTAAAGAATAAATTTAGTTATGTGAGAATTTACTTGAATATGATGTCATTTTGTCACATTTAGTAATAACCTCTTAGAGATTCATTCATTGGGATCCTGAGGTTTTTCTAATAGGAGCCTCAGTTTGGAGCATACATGGATCAAATGCTCCTACCCAGGAGGCAACGTGTAAAGTCAGTACTTGCTCAGGAATGGATTTAATGATCTGCTTTTCATAAACCAAGCTTCTGAATTCAATGGGTCTCCAAGGAGTGGGCTATAGAGAAAGCCAGTGAGTACAGAGCTCAGCACAAAATCAGGGTAAGTGGGCCCAGACCACCACTCCAGGGGGAAGGACACTGTCAGGTCACCTTTCACTGGTGAGCTGTGAACTGTGCTTCCCACTCCTAGAAGGTATGGGACAGAGGTAAATGGGAGAGGAAGAATGAGAGGTAATGAACAATAGGAGCGAGAGTGTGTCAGGATAGTCAGAAGGAGAGAATAAAATAGGGCTTAACTCAGGCAGGATTTCTTGGAAGTGTGGATTTGGGCATGTTTGGGTGTTTGAAGAGAAAAGGATGTAGGATGTACCTTCTGCTCAGCAGGCCCAAGGAGAGGAAGATGGACAGAATCTTTGCAGGAGAAGTAAGGATGAGAGGCACATGGTGGGGGGCTGCTAAGGAAAGGGACAGGGGCAGTGGAGGCACAATCCACACACCAGAGAGGCAGAGGACACAGTCAAGCCCAGAATAGGGAAAGATAGGGGGCATTATGGGAGGAGAAAGAACAGGAAGACAGAGTGACAGGTAATAAGAAAGGGCAATGATTCTGGAGTTGGGCAAGAGGAGGGGAGGAGGAGAGGGAGGGTGCAGAACCCACCCACAGGAGTAAACACAGAACACAGACCCTGGGCTGCCCACTGCCCTGGAAGGCAAGCCAGGTCAGGTTGACAGGGCCTGCTGGGCTTTCCGGCCACTGCAACAGCAAGGTGTGTTCCATATACCACCACACACACACACACACCATAGGAGGACACTGCTGAGTGGGCTTTCCCCAGAACATCCAGTCAGGAGCAGCCACTTCCCCTGCAGGCCAAGCCAAGTTGCCAGCCAGCCACCGAGCTCACTTGCTGAGGTCTGATCAGCCAGTAAGTCTGGCCTGTCTCACCCAGTCATCCCCCTGCCCCGCACGTGTCTCCAAGCCCGTTCCATAAATTGCATTAGCTGCTCGAGGCCTTCCAGTCTCACCCTCCCTGTGGTCCTTCTCTAACCCTTGCTTCCATGTGCCAGTCAACTCCCCATCCTCCTTCCTGGAAAGGCCCCTATTCTACATTCAACCATTGCTCAAGATCAGCTCATGGGATCCCCCTCTCAGGGATGTCTTCTCAGCGTTCCACATCCAGACGGCCTCTCTTTCTCATGTTTTCCTTGAGAGTTCATCTCTGCCACCCCCAGCACAAACCCCCTTCAGCCGGTCTCCATTTAGGCTTCAGCCTCAAGTCCCCTGGGAGGGTGCAGGGCTCCCACCTCTGGGATGCTAATGCTTCAGTCTGAGGCAGGCAGTTCATGCAAACCTGCCTAAACTTGGTTCACCGCAGCCCTACCACCTGCACGAGGCCCTCTGGACCCTTCATGGCAAAGGAGCAGGACAAGACTGTTAAGGACACTGAGCTAGAATGGGCGCAACTAGGCAGTTTTCAACAAAGCTTGAGAGATACATAGAAGGAGAGCTAATGAAGGGGTTGTTGAAAGGAAGGAAGTGGGTACTCTACCCTGGGGGTGTATCTGAGTGTGGGAGGAAAAGAGTGCACAAAACAAAAGGGACCATGGATGTAAACATATTTAGGAACCTGTATCTAGACAGGGTTCTAAAGCTGGATTTCTGTGGACACAGAAGAGGCTGCCCTGCCTTCATCTGGCCACCCGAGGGCGCTGTTAGAGTAAACAGGCTGCTCCTCTGGGAGGCTTCCCAACAGGCCAGCTTTGGGGTGGCCCTCTTGCTGCATTACCTTGTTTAAGGTGCAGCCAAGGTAATAGGGGAGCCACAAACTCCAGACAGCCATAGGCTGTTCCATATTCAAGCCCAGATGTAGTCTAGGGAAGTTGTCACACACACACACACAACTGCACCCCAAACCCTAAAACATCAAGTAGGACAGATTTAATGCAATCTCTATCAAATTACCAACAGCATTCTTCAACGAACTGGAACAAATAGTTCAAAAATTCATATGGAACCGCCAAAGACCCTGAACAGCCAAAGCAATCCTGAGAAGGAAGAATAAAGTGGGGGGGAATCTCGCTCCCCAACTTCAAGCTCTACTACAAAGCCACAGTAATCAAGACAATTTGGTACTGGCACAAGAACAGAGCCACAGACCAGTGGAACAGAATAGAGACTCCAGACATTAACCCAAACACATATGGTCTATTAATATACGATAAAGGAGCGATGGACATGCAATGGGGAAATGACAGCCTCTTCAACAGCTGGTGTTGGCAAAATTGGACAGCTACATGTAAGAGAATGAAACTGGATCACTGTCAAACCCCATACACAAAAGTAAATTCAAACTGAATCAAAGACCTGAATGTAAGTCATGAAACCATAAAACTCTCAGAAAAAAACATAGATAAAAATCTCTTGGACATAAACATGAGCAACTTCTTCATGAACATATCTCCCCAGGCAAGGGAAACAAAAGCAAAAATGAACAAGTGGGACTATATCAAGCTGAAAAGCTTCTGTGTAGCAAAGGACACCATCAATAGAACAAAGAGATATCCTACAGTATGGGAGAATATATTCATAAGTAACAGATTCGATAAAGGGTTGACATCCAAAATATTTAAAGAGCTCACTTACCTCAACAAACAAAAAGCAAATAATCCAATTAAAAAATGGGCAGAGGAGCTGAACAGTTCTCCAAAGAAGAAATTCAGATGACCAACAGACACATGAAAAGATGCTCCACATCATCAGAGAAATGCAAATTAAAACCACAATGAGATGTCACCTCACACCAGTAAGGATCACCACCATGCAAAAGACAAACAACAACAAATGTTGGCAAGGTTGCGGAGAAAGGGGTACCCTCCTACACTGCTGGTAAGAATGTAAATTAGTTCAACCATTGTGGAAAGCAGTATGGAGGCTCCTCAAAAAGCTCAAAATAGAAATACCATTTGACCCAGGAATCCCACTCCTAGGAATTTACCCTAAGAATGCAGCAGCCCAATTTGAAAAAGACAGATGCACCCCTATGTTTATCACAGCACTATTTACAAGAGCCAAGAAATAGAAGCAACCTAAGTGTCCATCAGTAGATGAATGGATAAAGAAGATGTTGTACATATACACAATGGAATATTATCCAGCCATAAGAAGAAAACAAATCCTACCATTTGCAACAACATGGATGGAGCTAGAGGGTATTATGCTCAGTGAAATAAGCCAGGCAGAGAAAGACAAGTACCACACGATTTCACTCATCTGTGGAGTATAAGAACAAAGGAAAAACTGAAGGAACAAAACAGCAGCAGAATCACCAAACCCAAGAAAGGACTAAAAGTTACCAAAGGGAAAGGGACTGGGAAGAATGGGTGGGAAGGGAGGGAGAAAGTCGGGGAAGAAGAAAGGGGGCCTTACAATTAGCATGTGTAATGTTGGGGGGCGCTCGGGAAGGGCTGTGCAACACAGAGAAGACAAGTAGTGATTTTACAGCATCTTGCTATGCTGATGGACAGTGACTAATGGGGTATGTTGGGGGGATTTGGTGAAGGGGGGAGTCTAGTAAACATAATGTTCCTCATGTAATTGTAAATTAATGATACCAAAATAAATTTTTTTTAAAAAAATTCTTAGTTGGCTTCTAATTGAGGTGGGAATGTTCTCTCTGAACCATTCTATGAGAAGTAGCTGTCTCCTATAGATCCATTCATTCTACATGTACTTTTTTAAGCCCCAACTTTGACCAGAGCACTGTGCCAAGTGCCACAAAGAACACATGCAGACCATGCCATTGTCCTTGAGAGTGTAAAGCACCCGCACCCATGTGTCCCATTACTAATATCGCGGCCAGTACCCCCCCACCTCTAGCTGGCTGGACAGCTCCTCTTAGGAGGGACTCCTCACAGGACTCTGACCCAGGCCCCGCCTGCTCTACACCCAGTGGAGGGGAGAAGCCCTCCCTTTGCACCATCTGCAGGAGCTATTAGCAGCACATTCTGTGGACCTAACTCACAAGAAACTCATCTCACCAACTGTATTTTCTAAAACAGTGGGAGCCCCAGACACAGAAGGCAGTTTGAGGAAGAAGCCAAGGCCGTCACCCTGAGCTTAGGTTCAGCCCTGTGAGGCGGGGCTAGGAGTTGTAATTAAAACGGTGACATGCGGGTTTTCATCTACCAAACTAGAAATCAGGATTCCACCTCTCAGAATACACCCTCAGGAGGTGATTCAGAGCACAGTCACTGTGACCCAGCAAAAACACGGTGAAATATTTTAAATCGCCTAAATGTCCAATAAGAAAAGTTTGTGTTGAGGCACACTCACCCCAAGGAATAGGGTGTAGAACTTTGCACATGGTGTCTGACAAATATTTGTGGACTAATTAATTTTTAATGTTTACAAAGAATGCTGGTGATGTTTCTTAAAATGGTGTATCACAATACAGAACTGTAAATATGGTATAAACCTTGTATAGTGTTTATTTTTAAAACACAGGAAGAAAATGCTTAAAATTTACAAAACTAAATTACAATTATTTCTGAGAGCTGCAATTTGGGTAAATAACTGTTAGTCTCTTTGTTACAGTTGTCAAATATTGTCATTATTCAGAAAATAACAAAGCTTTATTTAAAGGTCCTGGTGAGGTGCCATTGCTTGTGTCCCACAAGTATCCAATCCACCCCTGGGTCCCCAACACCCTCTCTCACCTGGGGGCAGTCCTGGCAGGTGGTCTTCCTGCACTCCAGCTTGAACCCAGAGATGACCCCCACCTGGACAGTGCAGTGGCACGTGGTGCACACGTCGATCATCAGGCTCCTTCCGGGCTGGAAGCAGAGGCACCAGGGTCAGCCTCCAGCACCGCGAGACCCTGGCCCTTCCACTCGCCTCAGCGGCCATCTCCCTGCCACCCCTCCCGTCTCCAGCAGCCGGCTCCCTTCCCTGACCCCCACCTCGAGTGCTGCGACGGCCGGAGGAGCGCCTGGGAGGGAGCCGGAGCAGTGGGTGAGGGGACAGACCTAAGCGCGTGCAGTGACATTAGAGCGCTTCTCGGAAGCAGAAATGATCGCGTGTCTGGGGTAAGGGCCGGGCGATGGGTGCTGGACAGCGGGCCCTTAGAGCACCCGCATGCCTGGGAAGCCCCGGGGGCAGCGGGAAGCAACGTGGGGATGGGTCTCCCCGGTTCCTTCCATTTCCAGTTCGGAATGGCTGAGCAGCCACCCCTGCCCCCCAGCTCGCCCTGCAGAAGAAGGCGGCCACTCACCGCGATGATGGTGCCATTGAGCACGCAGGCCTCCACGGGCTCTGCCAGAGAGAGAAGGGCAGAGCGCAAGGGTGTGGAACACTCTGGCAGAGACTGGCACACAGGCCCATCCCTGCAGGGTCCTCTCCTCCCGGTCCCGCCCCTCTCCCCACCCCGGCCCAGGCACCGTGGGTCCCACTGCCACTGCGCACGGCAGGCTCACTGCACCAGGCCTGCCAGGAGTGAGAACCTGCAGGCAGCGAGCACACAGTGAGAAGACCCCTGAGGTCCCCGAGGCAACAGCACCTGTCTGAGTGGTTCACACTTAGGGGCTGAGTGGAGGAAGCTTGAGCTTAGAAAAGAATAAATTCTATTCTGGAAATGTCCAGTCCCAAGAGAGAATCATGCAGAGTTCAGAGCAGGTGGTGGAGAGCATTGCCTGTCGTTACTGCTGCCTGTCTGTTGGCAGGGTGAGGGGTAGAAATTTGGAACACATTCCCCAACAGAACAATACTGCAAATGACTGGCAAAATGGCCTCTAGACTCAGAGAGGTCTGGGACCCAGTCCCAGTGGGGCCACCCACTAACTCAGGGAGCAAAGGGAGGTATGTCGGCAGCTGTCCTATAGATGACATGAGGTAAGGGTGTAGAGCCACCACCAAGCACAATGATTTCCAATAAAAGCATTAGGGACAGAGGGAAAAACTTTTTCCCTGCCCATTTCCCAGAGTTGCTAAAAAAGCAAAGAGCTCAGGAGCCCTTAGTGCAAAGAGGCTTGAAGGTGGGGCCCCAGAGGGCAATGCCTTACCACAGTGACAGGCGGGGCAACACTCTGAGGTCTTACAGCTTAGCTGGAAGCCCACGGGGCAGCTGGGGACCACCAGCTGGGGACAGGAGACATTCCGCTGTTCCACAAAGACCTGCTCCTTCACTCGGACACACTCATACACGATGCAGGGGTTTTCAGGGGATGACCAGTAAGAGCCAACCTGTAGTTAGAGCACTGGAATCGGGCAGGGCCTGGGTGGGGTCCCAATGGGTGGGTGCTGGGCTCTCAGGGAGCCTTTGGGGCTCAGAGGGTGAGGCCCATGCCAGGAAGGAGCAGGGCTCACCCCAGGTCCCTCAGTGAGCAAGCCAGAGTCACCCTGACCCAGGTCCTGCTCAGAGCACGTGCTCTCCTACCCATGCAGCCTTCACTTCCTGAGCTGGCACCTCAGGGCGGGGCCTCCTCCCCCTCAGCAGTGCTGTGAGCTGGGCACTCTGCCTATAGAGCAGCAGCAGGGCCAGCACAGAGGAGACGGGGAAGGGAACTCAACCCATTTCCCAGCTCAGGGCTACTTCCCACTCGCAGGGGAAATGTCGAGAGGCTGGGATGCTGGCATCTGAGCCCACAGCCCTGCAGCTGTCCCTGAGGCTTCCAGGCCTGCAGATGGGGGGAGGGGGGCTGACCCCAGGGCTGGCCACACGGGCCAGGAGCACTGCATGGCTCACGTGGAGATCTGCCTGGAGAATGTGTTTCTTCCAGCCCTATCCTGCAGGCCAGCTTCCGATGCATAAACAGGGGCACTGTGCCTGCCTGCTTCTGGCCCTCTCTCAGTTCCTGCTCACCTCCTTCTCTTTTCAGAAGAGGTGTAGAAAATGCCAGACCTGTGCAGCCAGTCTCTTCACCTCCATTTCTGACACCCATGGGAGGTCTGCCCCAACCCCAGGCCTCTCCCCTCTGGTTATTCACCTGCTGAGCCCAGGCCCCGGGATGCATCAGGAGGACCCTTTCCCACATAGCTGGTCCCTGACATGCTCCCAACAGCAGTGGCAGAACCACTGCTGACACCCAAGTCTTGCAGGTAAGAGGCAGATTTGAACTGAAGAAACTCAGGTCCCCTTATATTTGTAACCCTGATGTGGTCAGGGCTGTGTGAGCCCCAGAGGGAGATGAGAGCCTCCAGGGGCTGAAAGGACTGCATACTGAGCTTCACAGGGACCAGCTGTCAGCACCCATCATGACGGAGCAGCCTCTGAGCTGAGCTGGACCCTGAAAGGGAGAGTAAGACTGGCCTCGTTCCAGAATGGATGGGGAGCAGGGACCCAGGGCAGGGGATCCACAGGCAACTTGGGCTGGAAGGAGGAGGTGGAAGCCCTGGTGGAAAAACCCAGGGAGTCATTCCGTTATCACCACCGAGGAGCAGGGCCTGGCGGGGGAGGAGATGGGCAGGTCTGGAGCAAGACAGTCAACCCTTAGCCTTCCTTCCAACACAGTGCATTTGGGTCTTACTGAAAGGACACGGAAGCGCAAGGCCAGCAGGTGCCCCTCCTACTCTTCCAGAGCTCCCTGCGCCCCCAGGGCCTGGGCCCGCCCGCTTCCACCTTATGAATCAGAGTGAAAGAATTGTCATTTCCCCAGCACCTGGACCAAAATTCCCAAGGAGGGAATCCTCTGGGCTTCAGAAAATGACTTGATAAGCATCCAGTGTGGGGCCTGAGGCCGCAACGGAGGCAGAGAAGCTGCTCTGCTCTAAGAGAGCCAAGGTGCTGGGCTTGGGAGCCAGAATGGAAACCGCAGGGCGGCGAGGTGCGGGTCTGCCAGCGTGGCAAGATGCTACAGCCAAGTGGCAGAAATAGCTCGGGGACTTTGGGGGCTTCTCTGGGACATACATTTCTCCCGTGAAAATCAGTTCAAAGGCTGGAGGAGCCTGCCTGGGTCATGGTGGCACAGAGCTGTCTTGTGGAGCTTTGGAGGGGTGGCCAGGCCGTTCCCACACTGAGCACTCGGGGACAGCAGGACCTCAGATTCCCGGGCCAGCAGGAAATAATAAATCCCACAGGAGTTCACAGGCGCCCAGGGAAGGAACTGGGCTTCTCCCAAAATCCACAAATGGGATGTCAGAGTCAAGCTAACTAGTTCCTAAGGGACAAGGCGACCCTAGCTGACGTCTGGTTAGCAGCCGCAGCCAGAGTCAGCAACCTGCTCAAAGCAAAGGGAAGCAGAGGGACTCTCTGGAGTACAGATGGCATCAAGGCCAGTGCTGCCCCCAGAAGGGACACCCAGACTGGGAAGACCAGTGCTCCTCCCACCCATCCAGGGCCCAGACCTACGTTCTTCCAGTGAGACTGGAAGTCCCCGCGTGGTGAGCCAGTCACCACCTCACAGGCAGACGGCAGGCACTTCCCACAGCATTCACCTTCATGGAGGATGTAAGTGAAGCCCTGGAAATGTACAGAACAGCACGTGAGGACAGGCCACCCCAAGACACAGATGCTCTCGTTGGGCACCTGCTGTGCACTGGGCCTCAGGGCTTCCAGAGAAGCAGCCAGACTGGGCATCTCCAGCCGTGCCACCCATCGGCCTCAGGACCATGCTGAGGAGAGGTGGGGCAGCACCCGCCATGCGGGCACTGAGCTAGGCCCTGCTCCAGCTGAAGGGCCGCGCCCTGTCCTCCTCCCTCGAAGACCCACATCCAGCCCATGGGAGTGCCGACGACAGGCCAGCAGCCACTCAGCAGCAGCCAGCTGGCCTGACCTTGATTATGGTCAAATCTAGGGCACTTCACTGACTGGGGCAGAACATTCAGGATGCCTGGGAGGTCATCTCGGTTCTAACAGGGCGGATTGCCTCTATGAGATGAATACCTTGGTGCCAAGACCTCACACCCACGCACAGTGCTGAATCTCCCCACAGTGATGTGACATTTGCCTATAGTTTATGGGGCACAGTGAGATGAGAGCAACAGAGACCAACCTTCCCCAGAAAGCTTGCAGGGGGACCAGCCTCCTAGAAGTCTGCCAGCCCATCTTGCCTCTTGGAGGTCCCCCAGTCTGGCCAAAGCATTAAGAACTCGGATTGAAACCCTCCACTGGGAACTCTGAAGCCATGCACAGAGAACAGGCCAAACAATGATGTGTGTGCTTGTCCCAGGAGCCCCAGGAGGGAACCCAGGGCCACACTTCGTCTTGGGGCCCTGTCCTTGGGAGAGAAGCAATACTGTCATTGTTCAGTTTGGGGATGGGGGCTCTGCTCCCCAGGCACTCACAAGCAGGCCAAGAGGGAAGATGCGCACAGCACTGGCTATCAGCCTCGCTGGAGCCTCTCTCTGGAGGCACAAGCACTCCAGGGGTTTGGCTCAACTTCCCACCATCTCCATGGGACCAACTTACGTCCTGACCCACGTCACAGCGATGCCCAGGGAGCTATACCCCATCTTTTATCAGCTGAGATTCTAGTCATTTACTGTACATCTGTGACATACTTGGTACTTTGGAGGAGCCAACAGATTGAGATGATATGACCTAGACCCCCTCTACTCCAAGGCAGAATATACAAAGTGCCGTGAAAGAAGGCAAGAATGAAGGGAGCATGGAAGAGGGTTATTAATCCCTGGGGACCTACAATCATCCTGTGGCCCCTCTAGAAGGCTGGGCGACCTGGATTTATGCAGTCTTCATGTTTTCTGCTGCCTCCAACCACAGGCAAACACATCATCCACACGTGGGGTGACTCCCAGGTCACATGCCTGTTTCCAAAACCCCACCAACTTCTCATGCTCAGGTATTCGTAGCTGTATCACCAAATTTCCAGGCTGCCATCCTAAGATTCCCCACCATGCCTCCAACATCCCCATCTTCCCGCTACACAGCCAGGGCTCATCCCATCTTCCCAGCTCTCCTTTTCTCGTACTCCTCCCAGTCCTATAGTTTATGTAGGTTCAAATATATGTCTCAGACCCTTCTCCTTACTCTCCTCTCCATCCTGTCTTCCCTGACTCCCCACTTAAGAGTGGAATTAAGTAGGTCTAATATCCACCTAAGCTAAAGACAGACGCCACTGAAAAATTAATTCTTAATTTATTTAGCAGCCCAGTCCTTTAAACACAAGGGCCGTAGCCAACGTGGAGGTGGGAGGCATGGAGCACTGGACCCTTCCGTGTCCCTTCACTGGGCCAGACTGGCCCTTGCAGTGCTGGTGTGGCCTGAGAGAAGAGACCCGGGCAAGGAGCCAGGGTACTCCAGGTCTGCTGGCCTCAATCAGGCTGTGCAGCTACGGACAACGTCAAGCCCTGTGCTAGTCCTCTGCTTTCGGTCTGACAAGTGAGAACAGCCCTGCGTCTTCCTCCTCCTGGAAGAGGATTGTGAGAGTGAATAAAATCTACTTCCTCATATTCAGTCCCACAGGACACAGTTCCTAGAGCCAGGACTTACTCTGATTCTGGGCCTAAGGAGGGGGAATCAGGTGGTCATAGGCCTTCACAGAAAAACTCCTGCAGGGTTTATACCAAGGAACAGGAATTTCTCTTGCTGTCAACACGGAAGCAAGCAGGCCACAAGCCCACCTATGAAACCCCATGGGAAGCCCGCAATGCCCTTTGCTGCTCCACATCACATTTCTGGCATGAAGAGTAGTACCCTGGGGAGGGGGCTGGGAAGGCAGGTTTCTGCAGACCGTGACCTCAGGAAGGAAAATAGAGGGTAATGTGCTAATGTTGTTCTATGTGGTTTTTTGTTTCTGTTTTTGTTTTTGTCACAACCTAGACAGCAAATGAATTCCAGTGGGTGAGCCCCAGTGTCTCTGGTGAGACAGGACAAAACTGGTGCTACCATCTGAAAAACGAAGTCTGAGGTTGTCTCAGTCCCTGAAGCTTCCGCCTCAACCCAGCACACCACACAGATACACACCGAAGCCCAGCCTCCCACAGCCCCTCAGCTGTGACTAACCCTCTGCTCACTCGCCTGCCCCTGGGCCCAGCTTCTTTCTGAAACTGCCTCCAGCACCACAGCCTTTAGTCAGCTGGGTTTACAGCACATGACCTGCACCGCCCCTGAAGCTGGCTGGACCACAGCAGGGGACTGGACAGAGGACCCAATCCATGGGCCATGCCAGGCCCACCAATTCTCTCCTTAAGAAGTTAATCTATGGGACACAAAGATGGAATATGTTAGATTGCACAGGGATGATCCCTGAATCTGAAGAGGCACGTTGAGTTGAAGCCAGATTCAATAAAGGCATATGCAGATGAAAGCAAAACTCCTTCCCAGAGGAAGCTGGCCTGCAGGGAGCAGCTGGAGCAGATGGACAGAGAGAAGCCAGGACAGGATGGTGTAGCAAGGGGAGAGCAATGCCCTGTGGCCACAGAGTCACTCAAGTGTCCTGCACTTCTTGTCTGAGAGACTCCCCTGTCTTTTCCATAAACCCCTTTTTACTTTATCTAGTGGATTTTGAGGGGATTCTGTTCTTTGCAATCAAAACTCCCTCCTGAAACACAAACTATACCAGGTGCCAATTTTATAAAAATGACCTCTAGCCAGCACTCTCTTTACTTAATAGCATCACCTCCATGGCCTCTGGGAAGAGATGGAGGCAAACGTCTTCCAAAACTTAGATCTTGCAAAGGCATGCGGCCTACCGCAGCACCGCCCCCTCCGAGGGCACAGAGCAGCGCCGCTCCTGCTCACTGCCAGCAAAGCAGCCGCAGAGCAGGTGACCTGAACAGACGCTCCGCTTCTGGATTCACACTCAGGCCCCACCGTCCACCATCAAATCATGCACTTTCAAAACAGCATCAGGAGCATCACGTTCACTGCTGTTCTAGGAGCAACCACGAGGCGTATGTACTTGTCTGCCCCAGCTACTCCTGTCTAGCATCATCATCTCCTGATAATCCCACAGCAATGACAATAATGCATTACCAGCAAGCAGAATGTGACCTACAGTATTTCTGCACACAGCTGCTCCCTCTCTCTCTGGATCTGATCAATCTTAAGTGTGCAAGAGTAGAGTGTCCCATGACACCTGGGTGCCTGAGGGGCAGGCAGCACAACAAGAATGAAAAACTGAATTAAGAGAAAGTGATCTGTGTTTTCCACACCTCAAATTATACACATGGTCTGAAAAATCACCCATCTATGTGGAAGCACTATATATATAGGACATTGAAACAGGGAGAGTCTCAGAAAATTGGGAACATACATCTGTTCTAGGGATAGGCTAAGGTGATGACTGGGGAGAGAAGAAATAGGAAAAACTCAAGTTCTCTTTTGTAGGCATTTACTCCACATCTCAGCTCAAACCAATTCCACAGTTCTCTGGACTCAAGACCACACACCAGACATGGCCAAGGACTGAATCCAGAGGGAGGAAAGAGCAGCCCTTTCCTCATGCCCAGCCCCATTCACCTCCTTGCCGCTCACCTCTGGCCTTGAACCAGAAGCTGCTAAAGGGGCTTCCTCATCCTTTCCTAGGATGGCCCCATGCAGCATGCAGCCTCTCTGAGCCCCTTACCTCCCGGCAGCTGTCCTCGCAGGGCTTCTGAGAGCACTGGGCCACGCGCAGGCCCATTACCGCGTCCTCCATGTCTGTGCAGGTGCACACGTCACAGCCCTCCTCCCAGAATTGGCCCACGGGGTAGATGGTGCCTCTGTGGACGCACACCTGCAGACACAAGGCTTCCATGTGTGAACTCATGTGGCTCATTTAAACAAGAAGTGGAAGCATCTTCTGTGTGTTGGAAGCTGTGGTGGTTGCTGAGAACACAGCAATAAATAAAACAAACGAGGGCTCTGCCCACATGCAGGATGCTTATGAAGTGCATTCTGCCCTCTGCCCTCTGCCTTTCCCTGCCCACCGGTCCAACCTGGGAGGGGCCCTGTGGATCCTACATGGCCCACAGGCTCGGCTATAACACACTGGCTCCCCTAACTGCATTTACTCCCTCCCACGTCACACAGAGAGCTGTACCCTAACTCCCACATCCCTAAAGTCCTTGAACTTAGTGCCCATGCACAGATGACCCTCTGTCCCATATGAGTGGATTGACAGTGAGGGGGATTGGGCAGGGGCTACAGAATAGTGTCCCCTTGAGACCTGCCAATGACAAGGAACACAACAAGCAAAGAGTCTGAGGCACAAAGTACAGGGTGTGTTTGAGAGATGAGGGGTCCCTCCTGAAAGCACTACAGGCTATGGAAGGCACATGGAAAATGAGAGGACAAAGGCTGACTGAGGATCAGAACACATACAGCCTGGGATGCATGTGGCACACCATGCTCAGGCTTTGTTTGTAGAAGTGAGGTGCTGAGGAAGTTGCCTGATCAAGAGACTTAATGACAGTTTTGACATGAATCCCAAGTCTGCTCTCCAAAGCTCTGCACTGTCCTCCACCCTTACTCACATAACGGCATACAGATATTTCCAAACCATTATCCTATCCCTGCTCAGCCTTACAGCTTCTGTATAATAAATCAATTGAATGAGATCTTGTGTTCTTCTATCAAGAAGCCTGCTAAAAAATGTCACTCAAATCTCACTTCTAGCAGTCTATCCCAAAAGACAGGCTGGCAAAAATACAAAATGACAGATGCGCAAGGGTGGTAGTTACAGTGTTCTTGGTAATAGCAAAAGACTGGAGCAGGTCAAATGTCCATCAGTAGGGGACTTGCTGAATGAATTAAGGTGGATCTGTGTAATGGAGTACTATGCAGTTGTAAAAAGGAATATCATAGATCTCCATATACTGATACAAAATAATTTCTATTATATATTTTTATGTGAAAAAAGAAAAAAGAAAATATCAAAATATAATTTATAATACATTTTTCTGTAAGAAATGGGAATATTTATAATATATATAATATATATTTGCAATATATTACATATATAAACTATTATATATTGAAATGTGTATATACGTGTAATATTATGTATTTATATAATAGATATATTACATAATATATATTTTATAATTGCATTTATTAATATAATATATATTATATATGTAATTTGTTAATATTTCCAAAAAGAAAAAAATGGAAAGATATGCCAAAATCTAATGAAAATTGTGAATTGCAGGGGGAGAGAAGGAACAAGAAAAAGGAAAAAGGGATACAGGTGAGACTTCCAGGAATATGTCTTGTTTTATAATCTAGGTTTTAGAATCATTTAGGTGTTTTACATAGCAAAATATTAAATCAAAAACAACCTCTAAAAGTGGAAAAGAAGTTGAAATACCTGATTAACTGGATATCAAGGCAATGGCACAATCACACAAGGGAAATACTTATTCCAAATGACTTGAAAACCCAGAATTTCAGCCATATATCCCTAATGAATTATATTCTTAGGATAAAGAGAACCACAAGGAAATCTTGAACCTCTCCCAATAGTCTTAAATCATGCATAGTAACATCAGCATTATTATTTTTGAGCTGTCAAAAGTTATTGTAAGATAAAGCAAGAAAATAGTTCAGTTAATTACGTTAGGAAACTGAGATTTTTCAACCCAGAAGAGAACTGATACAAGTATAAATCAAAGAAATTCAGTAAAACCCCATAACCAAATTTGAATAAGAAATATCACTAGATGGATGGATGGATGCATGCATGGATGCATGAATTGATAGCAATAATAAATGAGTGAACTATCAACTAGTCTCTAAATAATCCATGTGGTCATATTGTTTCCTTAGCTAACCTAAAGAATGAACTCTTTATAGGTAGGGACTGTGTTATATACCCAGCCATGCTGAGCACCTAGTGGGCTCTCTGTAAATACTTCCTGAGCTCATTAAGTTACCCTGCAGGCTGAGATGGGGCTCTGACTGCTCACCCACCAAGCCGCACAGGAAGGAATGGGATTTCTTTTTCTCGGTGGGGCAGGAAGCAGTGAACTTGGCAAAGAGCCTATGAGGAGCAAATGTTCAGCCACCCCTCCAGCCAGAGCTGAGCAGCCCCCACCTTGTCAGGGAAGCAGGTTGTCGTGGTGCAGCCACAGTCGTTGGTGACAGTCGAGGCCAGGTAGCCCAGTGGGCAGCTCACTGTAGAGTTGACGCAGTTGCAGGCACACTCGTATTGGTCACAGCACTGGGTCTCCCGAAGGACCGGCGTGCGGTGCGGAGGGCAGGAGGGCGGGGGTGTCTTCTTGCACTCTTCCTTCCTGCAGGCTGGGGAGCAGCACAGGGTGATGCCTGAGCCCCGTCACACCCACATGGCACTCAGCCCAGGCTTGGAGGTGTTCAGCTGTGATCTAAGGTCCCAGGGAATGCTAGACCCAGAGTATTCAGTCATAAATGCACGTGAGCCCAGGTCAGGAGCTGTGGGGGCATTTGGTGCCCAGTCAGGCCAAAAAGCAGTTAGTCTGCAGGAAAATCAGAACTTATCAACCAGAGGAAGGTGAGGCTAGGACTTCTAGTGGAGGCGATGTGAAGGCTGCCTCGTCCTGCTCGGCCATCTTCCCGAGCACATCTGAAAGGGGTAGGGTCCTTCCAGCTGCCAACTCGCCAAGACTGTGGATGGGGAATCTCGGAGACCCACACAGGCACGCCACACACTGCCGGCACGTCTATGTGCTGGGAGCTTGTGTGGTCCCACCCCCACCTCTGCACCCAGGACAATCCCCTACACTGTTAGGTCCTCTGCAAGCCTGTCAAATCCACAATGTTGTTGCTTCAGTGCCACATCCCAGCCCTGGTTCTTTGCCAATTCCCACCTTCCCTCAAATACAACATTGTCCCCCTCACCCTCGAGGTCTTGATCTGGAAACTCAAGTGAGAGTCCAACCCAACAGGACGGGAGCCCTACTTGACTTAGATGGGTCTTCTCAATAGCTGAATATAGGATTCAGTTTCCTGACAAGGCTCAGTTTAGTCCAACCCTATGCTTAAATTACAGTATTTATGGATGAAATACATAAGCATACAGACAGGGAAATCTATAAATTTGGGAGTAAGATTCAGGGCTGAGAACAAACCAAGGGACTTTTTCCTGCCCTCTGGTGTGTGGAGTCTGGGAATGAATGAAAATAGAATCAGAACCTTCCTCACACCCCCAGCTGCCTGTCACACAGCCCAGGAGGGAGGGGGCCTATGACTGTGCCCACAGCCACAGCACCTTCAGCAGCTCGCCAGTAGGAGGGTTCTGCAGAATTCAATCCAGGTGCGACCTTAACCCCTCCTTCCAGACACACCCCAAGCCCAAAGTCAGCTAATTACAATACAAGACGCCTTCCCCAGGCCAGGCCAAGAGAGAGTAGCCCCCCCACACACACCCTCCTCATCCACAGAGGCTTTACCACAGGTGAAGACGGGTTTGCACTCGCCGGGATTGGTCAGCGTCAGCTGGAAACCTCCTTCACAGAAAGGTACCGGGGACTGGTCACAGCTCACCTGGTCACACACTGAAGGCCAGGAAAGAACGTCCACTCAGAGCTCAACAGGGTTACTCTTGAATTACCTGTGAGCGGTGCCCTGCATTCCTAGTCATGCAGACGTTTCCCATTTGGAAAGATGATGATAATAAGATAAAGGGAAAGAGAGAGAGGGATATAGATAAACAATAGATATAGATAGATAGATAGATAGATAGATAGATAGATAGATAGATAGATAGATAGACGATGGATAGAAGATTGATCCATTGATAGATCACAGTCATGTGATAAGCTCATGCTGATTACTCTTGTCAACTGCTAGAATTTCAGATCTCCTCAAGGTCACTGGAAGCTTCTAGGCCTCAATTTTGTCTTCTGCTATGTGGGAAGTCTACCCTTTAGGGTCAATCTAAGGATGTCATGAAATCCAGTGAAGGAAAAATCCCTGGCACATTACAGAAGCTTAATAATGTCCATAAAATGAGGGATTTGAATGGAAGGATCTACCAGTTCTCTCCTGTTAGTATTCTAAGATCTATTTTATACAAATTGTTCTCAAGTCAGATCTCCCTCTGAGGGACCTCTGTTTATCCCCAATAAATTTCATCACGTAAATAGATCCCTCAGGCTAGTTCATTCTTTTTAGACCCTTGTACCGTCCCTTGATCTATTTGCTCTCCCTTGAAGATCTGCATCACTGCCAGTTTTGCAGGCCTGTCTCCATCTGTATGATTGATGGGCACACTGGACAGGCCGGACAGGCTCCCTGTGCAATCCTGTCATGTTAACCACCATCACATCAGCTCTGCACTTGCTCAGGTAAACCATTATGCAGCCCAGCACTTGCTGTGGGGTCTGCAAGCCGATATCAAACTCTTTGACAAGTAACTTACTGCAATCAAGGTTCCCTGTGCAGCCTTCCCTACATCCTTAGATTATTTTATAGAAAACGAAAATGGGTTATTTTGGCATAGCTTTTTCTTCAGTAAATCTCTGTGTATTCCGCACCCCCCACCACTGATTACCTTTCTTCTTTTAATGCTTTCAAACCTCACATTTAATAATTCACTGCAGAATTTTTCTAGAAAGCAAATCCTATTTTCCAAAGGTTGCTCTTCCCATTTTTTTGGAAAATCCAGTCAGCCTCACCCACCCCCTTCCACTCAGCCACCCCTGTCAGCACGCCCACGTCGTTCACCCGGGGCTGAGGCTGGGGTCTGGGCGGGGGAGCGGCACCCAAGGCGGGCCACGTACCACACTCATACTCTGGGCAGCACTGGTCTGCGCTCTGGCGGAGACGGGCCACTTCGCACGGGCCACATGTGGGAGCTGGAGGGGAAGAATGCCGCAAAGCCAGAGAAACAAATAAGGGCACGGCCTGGGGGTGCTTAACACGGTGCAGACTCTCACCCACCGGAAAACAGCAGAGGTGGGAGCAGCTGTGGGACCCCTGATGAGCGCCCAGCACCTCCTGCTGACCCCCTCACATGAACCCTCCCAGAGACTCTGAGTCCGTGGGCCACAGGGACACAGAGGGCAGGGTTAACCTCTGCAGGTGCAGAAAGGGGACCCAAACCCAGCAAGGTGAAGCGGGGCCTGGCACCGAGAAGGACAGGTCAGGTAGAGGAAATCTCCCCAGAGCAGCAAGTGGGGCGGAGCTCACCTCTGGCAGTGGAGCAGGGCTGTGATGTGCAATTGACCGTCCGACCACTGAGGCACATGCAGATCTGGCAGGGCTGGTGGTCCAGGACCCAGGTTTCCAGGAACTGAGGGAAAAAGAGGTTCAGAGAGGGCCCAGGCTGCTTAGGGCACCCAGCCCTGGAGTGGCAGGAAGTGAGCCCTCCCCCACCCCTAGCTGGGTCTCCCCTCGGCCAGGGCCAAGGCCTGCACCACCCCTCTGTTGGAAAGGTCAGGGGAAGCTCTGAGAAGCACTGGGGTGCCCAGAAAGGCCTGCGCATACTGCTTAGTGAACCCAGGGACGACAGACTACGGATTCTGGAAAACTTGGGGGCTTCCAATGCAGTCTTCTCTGTTGGTGGCACTGAAACTAAGCAGAACAAGAGAAACAGGATCCCTGTAGGTGCCACTGGTGGCTTCTCAAGCCAAAGGAGAAGCTGGGTGGCCTGAGGAAAGGCTCCATTTAGTTCTGGAACTGGTTTAAGACAGTGTGGCAAGAAGAGTCAAGACAGAACAGCACAGTGTCACGTCATGGTGCGGGCAGTGATTTTAGGGACCAGAGAGCAGTTCCCCAGATAAGGGCTCACTGGGTTGGTACAGCGACTTCCTCAGAGGTGGGCCCAGCCCTACAGCATAAGGGCCTTGAGGTCAGGAAGCCCAAAACTCCACTGTCCACTTTGCAGCTCTGTGCCTCAGTTTCCCTGCTGAAGGGAGGGCACTCAAGCCCACCTCGTGGGATTGCTGTAAGCACTGGGAGACCAATAGGCACAGGTAGGGACTGCAGGGCTAGGGCAAAAAAATCCCTCTAGACTCAGCCACCAAGTTAAATTCAAAGTTGAAATTAAATTCATGTTAAATCACCCCTAAGGAAACACATTCTTATCCAGTAGTCCACAGGCCTCTGAAATTCCCAGGTCAGGAAGGCCTTACTTACTCCATCTGCTTCCATGCTCAGCAACCAGCCCTTTGGGAAGAAGGAAGTTCAAGTTCTCCGGGCAAATCACCTCCCCCACCCACACATCTTGCTCCGTGACCCTCTAATCTGTCCCTTGGCACCTCCCACTTGCTCCATAAATAATAATGGCCAACATTTGAAGAACAGCAGTTATGTGCCACTGGTTTAAAGGTTTGTACTATAAATTACTCATTCAGTCCTCACTGCAACCCTATGGCAAGGATGTTTTTATTATTATCCCCACTTGTCAGATGAGAAAATTAAGGCACTTCTTTAGAGCTAGGATTTGAACCCAGAATCCACCTTCTTAACACTGTGCTCTGTTGTCTCCTAGTAAAAGCCAGCATTAAATAGGTTCATGGTATTTACATTTATTCACATTTTGCTCCTTAAAATAACCTTATCAGATAAGTACTGTTATTGCCTACATTTACAATCAATGGCAGCGAGGCACAGAAAGGAACCTGGCGGGGCGGTACAGCCAGGATTCGAACCTGGCCTCCTGGCCCCAAACATCGCACTCTTTTTGTACTCCAAATGCCTCTCATCAGTAACCACAGTGCCTGTGGCAGCCAGCTTACACGGCTAGGGTTCGAGGGGCTACCATCACTGAACACACTGCCCCAGCCTTCAGGTGGCTAACAGCCAAACTGAGGAAATAAGACGTATCCATGACAAAGTTGATAGAGATCAATAAATTGTGATACATCCACACCACGGAATACTATCCAGCCCTAAAAACAAACTATGGAAACACACAACAGGGGTGATCTCAGAAGTGTTATTCTGAGTGCAAGAAGACAGACAAAAAAGGAATACACATTGCATGACTCCCATTTATATAAAATACAGAAAATGTAAACTAATCTATAGTGACAGAGAGCAGACCAGGGGCCAGGGATGGGAGATGTGGTTGGGGGATGTATTAAGGGCATAAGAAAACTTTGGGAGCGACGGAAATGTTCGTTATCTTGATGGTGATGACGGTTTTGCAGACAATTGTACATGTCAAAACTCATCAAACTGCAGATTTTAAACAGGCACTGTTGATGACATCAACTATAGCTCAATAAAACTGTTACTTAAAATGAAATAAAGGAGAGCCACAGGAGCAGAAAGGAAGAGTCCGCTATGACTGGGGGCTCCAGAGAGGTCTCACAAAGGCCACCTGAGAAGGACCTGGTCAGAGAGGAGAGGAGAAGGTTCCAGGCAGGCAGCAGAGGCAGGGAGGTCCTGAAGGCCAGCGGACAATCCCAGCAGCCTTCCCTGTCCCCCTCAGGAGGCTGTGCTGACTTGGCAGGCGCGGTGCAGCCTTCAAGCTCTGTAAGCAGGGCCGTGCCTCAGAGAGGAGTGTTCCATAGGGTGACCTGGGGACAGCGAGCAGGATGGAGAGGGAGGGTCCGAGAAAGGAGGCCGAGAGAAAGGCCACCGTGGCCCCTAGTCTGCTGTCCCTGCGGAGGCAGGAAGGGGTGGCCAGAGGTGGGCAGATCCCTTTCCCCAGCCTCTGTCCACACGGCCTCTCCAGCTCACCTCCGCTGCTCATGAGGATGCCAAGAAAATGGCACATCAAAGGATTGCTATTTGGACTTTTAAATGGCAAAAGCAATGAGGTGAGAAAGAGAGGGTCATATTTTTACATGTTTTGGGATTGTTTTCCCCTCTTTCTAAATGTGGATTTCAGATACCTAAATTCAGAATAAATAGTACAACTGTCCAACCATCCTGAGAGTGGGCAACACCACAAGATGACCAGGACCACAACCCTCTTCCTCCAGGCATTTTCATTGTGCCAGGAAGCTTTAGAGAGGCGTACCTGCGGCAAGGGACAGACTCGGGGGCCCACGGAGAAGCCCTTTGCCGCTGAAGCCAAGCTCAGCAACGGCCTGACGTGCCGGGCTGTGCGGCAAACAGGCCAGCAGGTGGCGCTCCTGCGTCAGAACAGGCGAGCTCCGGCTCCAGAGCTGGGCATTGACTACTAACGGGACAAGGCAGCAGGTGTGACGGCTAGCTGGCGTTAAAAGGTTAAACAGAGAAGATAAAGGGACGCCTACGGAGAATACGGCGCGGCGCGGTAAAATGGAAGTCTTCAAAGCCCGAGATCAGAGAAGGGACACAGAGGTCATCAGGCATTCCCCACCGCAGCTGAGGTTTGAGGGAAGACGCAAGTGAGACACAAGCGCAAGCCGGAGGCTCCAGGCGCTGCCTTCTGGGTGGTGCAGGCACCCCCGCCGGGCACGGCGCCCCCACCCTCGCCCCCAGCTCCGAGGAGGGGCCGCCTGTGCTGGGCTCTGGATTCTGGCTCTGGATTCCTTCTGAGCCGGCGACAAAGGCTCACGTCTTCAGAGAGCATTTTGTAAAATAAACAAGAGCTATGGAAACTGGTAAATATTTTGCCTTTCTGAAGCTACCACAAGAGATTCATACCCTGGGTTATTTCCCTGAAGAAAAGGTTTCTAGGCTTTATTTCTTCAGCTTAAAAAAATTTCATTTAATGGAAATGTTCTTCATATTAGATTTTTTACAGTTTCTCTGCTTTGAAAGTGAAAGCTGAAATTGCAGGTGGCCAGGTAAGATATTTGTTTCATCCATTTAAACTAGGCTTTCTGAAATACTAAAAACTGGCAGTGTTCCCTTCATAAGTTTTTATTAACCAATTTTATGTCGCTGTAAGAACTCAGATGCATTTCAATTCAAATGAAATGATTCGTTTCCTGGCTTACAATGGTATAGTCACTGGAATTATTGTTTTCCTCATTCTCCAGGTTGGTTAGCTAGCTTTACCATGAGATCTTCTGGTTCTGATTAAATAGTATTGAGTCACCCACCAGGTCCCCTTTATGATAAAAGTCCCCTGTGGTGATGATGGGGATGTTAGGACCTGGGTGCAGCCCCTGACCACAGAGCGTACTCTTTTGCTAGAAGCCAAATCTGCTCCCCTCTTCCATGCTCTGTAGTATCATGGCCAAGGATGAAAGACAGGCCACTGCACACATTGACGTGTGCATAGACACGTACTGCCCAGATCCTACAAATATACAGGTTGTCAACTTTGAAGAGGTATAACTGCCATCTTGGCCAAGATGGAGGAGTTTGGTAAATATCTCTTTAAAATGCACTCAGTAACTCCTAAAGGGCTGAAAGAATTGAAGACTCAGTGACTCTAAAACATATCAGCCCAAAAACGATCCAGCAAAAGGGCACTTTTATTTATCAGAAAGAACAAGCGCTTTGGAATCAGACAGACCTTCAAATGCTGAGTCTGACCCCCAACTCCATCACTTATAAACCCTGTCTGTGGGCAAGGTGCTAAGCTCTCTGAGGCTTGGTTTCTCTGAGAGATTGTGAGTATTTATGAGATGATGTAACATACTGCCAGGTGTTCTGTGGAACTCTAGGCCAAGGGGATGCTACACACACATATACACTCATACACACATATACACACCCACACATTCACTCACTCCACCATACATACAAGTTCCACAGTCACATAAGTTTGAAAAGCAAAACCCTCTTAAATACTTGCAATGTACATTAGTACATTAAAAGCGCTAAAGAATCCTGCAATAAAGAAACCTATTTAACTTGTTTAGCTAGTACTTGTTTAAACCCTCTTGGCCCTAGGTAACTGTTAATACCGTGCAAAACACACCTTTGAAAAAAAACATTGAAATAATGAACATATAGTTCTTAGTACAATGCAAGGTACATAATACATCTTAATAATGGTAGACATTACCATCTAAAATACTCTTTCCCATCACCTCCTGGATTCCTATAGCATTTCACTTCATGCATATAATGATAAAAACAGTAGTAATAGTAGTAACCTGTGGTTAACACTTGGGTGTTGGATCACACAGCTAATACATGACAGACCTGGGATTTGAACCAAGATGTGTCCAACTCCAAAACCATTACGCCATCCTGCTTCCCTATCCTCACTGGTCCCCTGCTGCCAAAGGTGGAAGGGGCCAGTCACCAGAGAACACTCCACCCAACAGACCCCAGGGGAGAAGCAGCCCCATGGCAGGTGACAGGCCAGGGCTCCTACCTGGCGCCGGACTCCATCCTCACTGACGCACTGGGTGCAGGTCTCCTCAGGGACACAGCTGCCTCCCAGTAGGACTTGGTGCGGGGGACAGAAGCAGCCTTCCAAGGGGTGGTCCCCACAGGAGCTCATGTTGCCCTCACAGTGCCGGGGGCAGCCGTGCTCACAGTGGCTGTACACCAGGGGTGGTGGGCAGGACATTGCTGCAGACAGAGAATGAGCTTCCTCTCAATGGCCCCACCGGAGGGTTTCAAGGTGGCTGATCATCTGACAAACGTGCTGAGGCAGAAATGACTGGTTTCCACCCACTTTCATTCTATCTTCCATAGAAATAGACCATGAAGCTGGGCACATGACCACCCAGAATAAAGACTACATGTCCCAGCTTCCTTGGCAACTACAAGTTCTGCCCAGTGAACTGCAGGAGCAGGTGCAGATTCACAGCAGTTCCCAGGAATCATTTTAAAAAGACAGCTGTGTTCCCTCCTTCCCCTATCCTGCCTTTTGGAAACTGGTTATAAGAACTAGAGCTCCAACTTAAACCATAAGGAAAAGCATACCCAAGTGAGGACGGGGCAAAAAACTCGAATCCAGTTCAAAACTCAGAAACAGCTGGAGCCACTTCCCCATTACTTGCAGCCAAATTGAATCCTAACTGCTATGTCAACCTTATATCCTTAGAAAGTTTTATGGTTCTTTCTTTTGAATACTGATATAGTTAATGCTTTTTTAAAATTAAGTTAGGAATCCACAGCTATGAAGAGTTAGTTGCCTTTGGAGAGAAGCCACGAGGTGATTCCCTTCCCCCTCTTCCAGCCCTTCTCAACCCCTTCCTCTCATTCTCACAGTGCCAGGCCAGGCGACAGAGAAGGTTTACAAGGATTTAGAGCACCAAGGTTTTTCCTATAAATGCACAATAAGCCAGCAGGTAGACAAATTAGTAAACAGGGAAGGTGCTGTCAGTAACCCCGAAACAATCACTTGCCCCTTGATATGCAGGCAGATTGAAAGGACCTACAGGCAATACCATCTACATGGACACAGAAAATCAGAGCTCAAAGGAGCCTAAGGATTGCCGAGTCTGACCATCCTGTTCTAAGATGCAGTGACCGAGGTCCAGAAGCACTGAGAGAGCAGCCGATCACCCGCTGAGCTAGTGCTGGGGTGCCCAAGTCCCCCAGCCCCTCGTTAGAGCTGTGACAGCTCTGAGACTCCAAGATGGTTCATTCCCCTCAAAAAAAAGTCAGGAATTATATTCAACAACTGAGGATGTTGAAGTTCACTGCATTCTTCACCCCAGTACCCCTTGAGGCAAGAGCCACATCTGATTCATTTTGGTATCCCCTACATGCCAACTCCAAGTAGAGAAGCTGACTTCGGGGAGATAGCTACACTAGCAATCCTGTGGCGTTTGTAATTAAGAAGTTTCCTGATATTCAAATGGCAAATTCCCACCACACTTCAACATCCTGCTCAAGCACGCCCACTCTGGGAGCCTTTGCTAAAGCTTGGTGGGACTTCAAGTTCACTGTGACATCACTCTGCACTTTGCTGGTACCTATGTATGTCTGACATTAAAATCGCATTTGTCTAAACTCTAGAAATACTAATAGAAAGGCTCATGCTTCCATTTACATAGAAATTCTACATTCTAATTATTTATAGATCTACCATCTTATTTGATCCTAAATGAAATCTTATGTGATAGGAAACACAGGGATTTTGATCTTCAAATAAAGAACTGGAGGCCCAGAGAGATTGAGCAAGCCCTCACCTCAAGTTGGCCCTCACAACTTGTAGGGGTGCATATGTACGTAGGAGACTCACCGCAGAAGTCAGCTGTCCTCCAATCCACGCAGACCCCGTTGGTCCTGCAGAGGTGGGCATAAGACGCAATCACCTCACACACTTGCTCCCTGTGGCAACTGTCCTGCTGGCAGATGTTGTAAAACGTGGCTGGAGCAAGAACCCTGTGGCACTCAGCAAACAGTGCCGAGAGGAGGACCTGGCAGTCGGAGCTGCTGGAGACAGGACAGTGCTCCTCAGGCAGAGACTGGCATGTCTGCCCCGGCTGCTGCACGGTCCAGTCTTGGACGAGTGCCTTCCAGTCTGTGGTGACCGTGCCATCCCTCAGCATGAAGTCATTGGCCCCGTTCTCATCACAGATCCCTAGAGAAGCGACGAAAGACAAGGCTGGTAGCCCTTGGGGCGGACACATTAATGCTGGAGACCTGGCCATTCTCCATCCCCACCAGTGTCTGAACCTTGCTACTAGACGCAGGAACATAAGCACCAGAAATCCTGAGGGAATCCAAAGGCAGGTTTATTACTATAAAAGGGGAGAGTCAAGAAGGTGTTCTTACCACAGAGACCATACATCTTTGCAGCAAAGGTCTTAGGGCTCAGCTGCAGCTGGAACTCATTGTTTTGGGGAGTGAATGTCAAGATGTGGCCAAGATGGTTGAATCTAAGCTCATGCATGATGGCGCCGTAGATACTGACTTCCATGTCCCCACCCAAGTAAGGGGCAGACACCAGTCTCCCATTCACTGCCACCTGCCCAAAGAAGAAAATGATTCATCTATAGCCAGGACAATAAGGAATCTGAGAAGTTCAGGGTTAGCTTCTTCCTGAAGTTACAGACAGTGCCCACACAAGTTATCTACAAACCCTGACATTTGTGAGCAGCTCTTCTAAAATAAAGGGGCTTTGTAGAGCTTCCCAGGAGAGCAGACTATTATAATATTGCACAGACGGCCATGCCCCTGGAACCTGAAAGCCCAAGGGTCACAGTGAACCTTGCGTCTGTGTCACTCAACAGGGGAGGACAACCCCTCCAAGATGGGCTGAGAAAAGTGCCATTTTCCCAACTCACCAGGTCCAGGCGTGTCTAAGAGGACTATGTGAAGTCTTTTTTTTTTTATTTTTTTGGTCACTAGCTCTTTGGAGGCCCCAACTTATATCATCTCAAACATATTAAGATATACTCACATTCCATGGTGCATATAATTTTTGCTGCAAAATTTTGGGAAGGCTTTTGGTTTTAAATTTGGGGGCTGCGGTTTTTCAACAATTACTGAGCATATTCAGGAGTTCTTGCAAAATGAGAAGAGCTAACCTACAAGTTGCTTTCACAGAAGGCAATATTTATGGTTTCCAAATGAACAAGTGAAGAAGTTGGCACAATGGAAACTTTTGTAAGCATTTAATCAAACATTTGTTTTTATCAGCTTTGCAGTTTTCTTTTTGAATTTTGGAGCCATGCATTTTGTTTAGGCCTTAAGTCTTTTCCAAGGGCCTAACTTAGGCCCTAAATAATTTCCTTTGAAGAGCTCCTAGACCCTACCTGCTGGGTTCATACTGCTGGGTGAACAACACTGATGTCAACCCCAATTTTCTACCAGCAGCAGAAACTGTCACAAAATTCACAGTTAAGTTCTTCCAAAAATGGATCCTTTCTTCCAGAACTGGGCCCAGAACAACATGAAATCACACCACAAGGGAACTGACAGTCAGCCCCTCTTAAGAAGGTAGGGCCCGACTAGTTAGGCAGAAGGCTGAGTCCCTAATTGCCAGTCAAACCAGCTAAAACTAACTGCCAGCAGAGGCTTCCCCAAGCTTCAGCTGCTCCTTGCTAGGGGGCCCACGGCAGCACCTCTCACCTCCATGTCACTGTGGAGCTCAACTGAAAGGCCATTATGCTTCACCTCGATGGACTTTATGCAGGCCTGCCTCGCCCCAGGGATGCAGGCACCATTATGGAGAATCACCTCCAGGTCCTGCTCTTTGTTTTGAAATAAGACGTATGAACAGCTGCCAGTCAGCTTGAAATCCTGCCCATCGAAGGTCACAATGTGCCGGGTAGAGCTGCCCATGCATACACCTGGACAGGGGAGAGCAAAGGAGGGTGTGACATTATCCAAACCCCCATACATGCAGAGAGGTGGGTATTGCTAAGTCACACACAGACACAAGAATTGAAACCTGAACGGGGCCTTTGAGGTCAAATGGTCTTAATTTTCTCCATTTTACAGGTTAGGAAATCGATTCTGAGAAGTAGAGTAACTTAGGTAAGTAAAACTTGGCCATTTAATATTTTCCTCAAGAAGGTTTAGAAGGACAAATATTTCATAAAAACTTGGCTACAGAATCATACTTGCAAAAGAACATAACATGCAAATGAATGATCTTCTCGAAAGCAGTACAAAATATCACCTAGGAGACAAAGCTAAGTTCCAGGGGTGTTACAACTTGTTGAAATCATGAGGAGCTAAGCAAATCATGAGCTCATGAGCTCATTGTAAAGAAAGTTCACCTAAAGATACATGTTTCCTTTCAGCTGCCAAGTGACTAATAATGGTCAAGTGGCCATGTTGACTTGATCTGGTAAGAGATCACCCAAGAGAAATATTTCCAAAGCCAAAACAAATGGTTAGATCTCAGCCCTCCCTCTTTGCCACTCCTTCATTCACATCATCAGCAAATTCCCAAGATTCCCATGCAAACACCCTTTGGGAATACTAATCATCTTGCAGCTACAAAAACTGATTCAGTGAATATCCCCCCACAGAAGACACCACAGCCATACATGATTTGAAAGCTAATCTTGGACCTAAATGATGTTGGAGGTGAGTATTCCAGACAAACCACAACCACATCTACAGTGGTGGGTAAATACAGTGGGTAAATTTTGGTAAATACCAAAAAAAAATTGGTTCAGGCACAGATCATCAATGCATGCTAAACTTAGTGGGGGAAAGTGTATTTCCATACCTTCAAAATATCTCTGCACATGCTAATTACTAAATGCATGGAGAAAACTAGTAACTCTGCAGTGGAGAAGCCTGGTTAACACCACCAAAACTAAGTGACCAAACTGAACATCACCAAAAATGGGACAAATTGATAGCATGTACCTCCTTCTGATACATCACAAAAGATACAATGTATCTTCTGGGATACACCTGACAAAATGTGTGACCTGAATTTAACCCAAGCTGAGGGACAGTCTGCAAAATTACTAGCCAGGATTCTTCATAACATCAAGGTCATAAAAATCCAAGAAATGCAAGGAATTGTTGCCTATAGCAAGAGACATAAGTAAATGTAATGTGGCATCCCAGGCTGAATCCTAGGCCTGAACAGAGACATTAGTGGGACAACTGGCAAAAATTGAACTGGATAAAGTGTTTTATAGATGCAAATTTCCTTATTTGGATCATTATACTGTGATTATATGAGATATTGCAATCCGGCAAAAGTACACAAGAATTCTTTGTACTATTTGTGCAACTTTTTTTATAAGTCTGAAGTTACTCATAATGAGAAGTTTAAAGACATTTTCAAAAAATAGCCAAAATCTAGTGCTATCACTCCTGAAGCCCTTCACTCATTTTAAGAGTATAAAGGGTCAAGAGGAGCACTGATAGATTGCATTGGAAAAGAGGTTCATTTGCACGGACCTGTTACTGTGTTGTGAGTCTCACATCCCCATGTGCCCTACACCAGGGACAAACGGGACACCCAAGCCTAGAGAGCAGGACTTTCAGGAGGCCACTCCCAGAGATGGCTTTGTATTCCGTGAAGTTATGGGGGACACTGGACCAGAGCCTGACACTACCTGAGGAATCTAAAAGAGAGAAGGCACTGCTATTGGCCAGAGTCAGCTAGGCAGCAAGATGGAGACTTGCTGTTTAAGAGAGTAGGTGTGCTCCACTCCAGTGGTGTGGCAAGGTGCCCGAGTCCTGGGACCAGATATTGGACCTACAGAAGGAATAATGACCTGGGATCGTTCTAAAAGTGATCTTATCTAAGAGCACCTCTGCTATAGCATCAGGAGGACCCCTGAGGAGAGAGAGCCCATGAGGGGTCGGCTGCAAAAACCCAGATGCACAGCAGGAGGAAGCAGCGGGTCATCAAAGGAGATAGGGACTTACGGACCCCAAGATGGAGTGTCAGAGGAACAACAAGGGGCCTCCTGAGAAATCCTCAAGAGTGCTGGCAAGGAAAAGCGACCACCCCAATCACCTGCCAAGCCAGAGAACAGAGCCCTCCCAGAGAAGCACTTCCAGCCCCCGTTCTGTGCCCCCAAGCCAGGAGAGAAACCGACCAGCCGCTTCTCCAGAAGGAGGAGCCCAAACTGGGATTAGTGAAGTGTTTTAACTGTGACTCAAATTCAACGTCTTGATTATTAGACATGAGCGGGCATCTCATTACCAAATTGAGAATTTGTTTTACAACTTAAAGAAACCACAGAACTCTTTATGAATAAGCAGAAATGACATAAAGTCTGGCAGCCTTGCCGTCCAGTCCAGGGAAACCATTTATCCCACTAAATAAATCCTAAAGGGAGACTAAGATATAAAACACAGTTTTGCTTTCATCCCACAGGCTGTGTCTATCCAACGTAACAGTCACAATCTATCTACTGCCACTTAGAAATCATCACCATCAGCCACTTCTCGCAAGCACAAGATAGATGGCCAACCGTCCTCCATGGAAGGACGCTCCCCACAGGTTTGCATGAGACAGAGCTGAATATGGCCTCCTCTTAAACCAGGCCACTGAAAGACCCACACCACCACCCCCAGCTCCCATGCAGCTGTAGGTGAGATGGGAGCATCTTCTGGGGACGTCTGCTCACCGCTGTGCCTCCACTGCACGGATTCCTAAAGGGTGACTTGCCAACTGCCAAGCTGAGCCCTGACCTCAGAAAATTACTTCTTCCTTCTGGTTATGCTTAATCTGGGGGGTGTCTTCTGAAGACACAGGAAGAGAACCAAATGAGAACACCCCCAGAGGACATGAAATGAGGACATCGGTGAAGGTAGTCTGTGCATGTGGTGCAGAGGGAGTGGGTGACTCTGGGTTAGTCAGCCTCTGGTCCGCCCTTCTGCCCAGCCCAGCTGAGAGCACCGCCCTTTCAATACGTTCCCGGCTGGTGACGCAAAGGACTCACAGGGGCAGGTCCAGCGGCAGCCGCAGGTCTCTTCCACCTTGATAGGGGACTGGCTGTTGGGGCATGAAGGCTTCAGGCTCCGGTCGCAGTTGACTCGATGACTCTCCAGCAAGGTCTGGCCATCTTGCAGGCACGTCACTGTGTGGCACTGATCTGGCAAGGTCCAGACATCCCCAGGCTGCCAAAGAAAGAACCTTTAATTCAGGAGGGGAATAGGATGAGGCACTATCTGCAGTCTAAGGCCATGTACAGTCACCTGACCCCTCTGAGTACATGGACACTAGGACTTGGACATAGGCCTCAATGGCCAGGAGACAAGAGGCAGGACAAGATTTACAGGCGGACCTCTGCCCCCAAAAAAACAGGATATAATGGTAAGGAGGGCCAGACCAAGACCAAAAGAGGGAGAGGTAGCCGGGGAAACAAGACCCCCAAGTACACATTTCTGATCTTTCTTTCAAAGTCAACAGAAAGAACTTACCATCTTCTCATTCCCATCCTCATCTATGCAAACTCTAACGAACCCTGAAATAAGACACAAATAAGATCTGAGTTCCCATCCATCACCCAGAAATTCTAATCCATTATCTGCTCAGGCCACAGGGACTAGTCCTGGAAGTGGACATAACTGAAAGGATTTGAGTGGTTTCAACAGTGAAGATGAAGAGACACCAGACTAACAGGTGGCTGCCCCACAGTGGGGCCGGCATGCTTGGCAGTTGTTAATAACTCTGATATAAACCAATGGTGATAATATGGCAGTAACTACAGTTCATGAAGCCTTTTCCTCTCTTATATGTAGCTCAGCACCTACTTATGGGGTGGGAGGAGGACATGGGGGAAGACCCCAGAAACGTGAAAGGGATCTTGAAGATTTCTACCAGGAGAGCCACCATCCAGCAGGAAAGGGCAATAACTATAGGTTTTAACTCAGAGCTTAGGAAAAAATATAAAACCTGGTTTTAAAAAATTGTATCTGGTTAAAAAAAGTTTCTAACCTTAAGTCCACTTAAACTATGGTATTTTGATGTGAGATTCTATGTTACTGTATTTCTAAGCCCTTTACACCCATGCTGAGGGTGAGTTCAGGGTGGGAGGAAGACCATAACGTGCCAGGTGTTGGGGTTCCTGCTTCTGTCTTCCACTTCTTTGTCCTAGACCCCGGATCCCTCTGCACAAGTCAGTATGGGCTTCTCTGCTAAGGTTGGCATGGACGGTGAGGCTGGGCAAGGGCTACACACAGAGAACCCTCTGGTAGCCCCGTGAAGGTTTGCAGGACAAACTTTCCTTATGCAGAAACTTAAATGTCCTAGACTATATAACAATCTTCATTCAAGGCTGAATCTTGTCTCTAGAACAAGATCTCTAGGTTTCATTGTTTTGTTTTTGCTTCTGAGGGCTGTTAAGAAAGACATCACAAACCCACCAGAGCACAGCTTGTGGAGGAAGGAATTTCCCAGGGTGACCATGGTGGGAAGATCTTCGATTCGCTGGAGCTTCATCACATTGGAGCTGGCCGCTGGGCCCGCCAAGGTCCTCAGCTGGGCCTCATCATACCGGTCCCCAATTCCAATGGGGAACACCATCACTCCTAGAGTTAGCAGAGGAACAAGAAAGAGTCTGTGTCAACCCACTTCGGCCAGATGGGCTCACAACACACTGACCTGAAGCTGTACCCATCTGTCTGGAGCCTTGTGCTTTCCAGGCTGGTCACATACCCATCCTGTGAGGCAGATACGCAGTCAGCAAATGTTAATGAGCTCCTACTCTGTGTCAGGCACTCTTCTAAGCTTTGGGGGTACAGTGAACCAAGCAGATGAAGTCCTCATCCTTGTGAGCAGATAAGAAGCAAACTTCTGGTATTTCAGACATGGATGCATGCTTAGGGAAAACCAAAACAGGATACAGAGGGTGGGTACAACGGGGTAGCGGCAGAAGTGACTGCTTCATACGAGGTGGTTGCAGACGTACTGAGTGAACACAGGACAGTGAACAGAGACCTGAAGTAAGGAGGGGAAGAGCCAAGAGCGTATCCCAAGCAGAGAGAAGAGCAAGGACACAGGCCCCCAAGCGGAAGTGTAGGTGCACTCCAGGGTGACTGAAGCAGAGCAAACAGGCCGTGCAGAGCTTCACCGCCTGCATGAGGATGTGACCTGCTCTCTGAATGAGACAGGATGCCAGCCAACACTTTGGAGCAGAGAAGGGACATGAGCTGAGCTCAGTTTGAAAGGGTCGCTACAGCTACTATGTTAATTATGAACTTTTGGGCAGCTGGGATTCCATTTAAAAGTTTTACAATAGTCCAGGGCGGAGATGATGGAGGCCTGATCAGGTGGCAGTCGGGGAGGCAGTACAGCAGAGTGGGAGTCTCAATATTGGAAGACGGAACTCTAGCTGGTTAATGGGTTGGATCTGGCATGAGATAAAAAGAGGAATCAAGGATGCCGAGGTTTCCAACTTGAGCAACTGAGAGGACAGACTGACCATTTTCTAAGATGGGAAAGACCACAAGAGATTTGGGTGTGAAAGTCATGAATTGGGTTTATATTGAGTTTGCAGTTAGAACGTTAGGTGGAGATGAGGTTAGGGGTCCAGGCTGGAGATCGGAATTTCTGAGTCAGTGGTGTATGAATGCAGGTAGACCCGTGACACTGACTGAGATCGCCCAGGGGATGGCTGTAAGAGAAAATGCCTCAGGGCTGAGCCCAGAGTAAGTAAGGGCCCATTTTCAGATGAGAAACTGAGGCTTTGAATGGTGAAATCGCGTGCCCTAAATCACATTTCCTCCAGATCACAATTGCTTCTTTTCCTAATGCCACATCCTTCATTCCTAATGCCAAGTATCATCATTGGGATACTTGATACCAAAGGAGAAAATCCTCCATCCTGAAATTTCCCAGTTCAGTTCTCCAGAAAGTTCTAAGTATTTGCAATTTGCTTAGGGATAGAGCTGGTTTTCTACTAGCAACTTCTCATCTTTTGTAAGTTCGTTGTGTCATCCAAATATATATCCTTCCCCTCTCAGGGTCTTTTTCCATGAAATAATAGATTTCATAAACACGCCACATTCTTTCGTTCAACAAACATTAAATGGCCACCTATTTTGAGCATCCTGCACAGATGATACAAAAATAAGCAACATTTTGCCCTTGACGTCAAAGAACCCCTAGTTTGTGCAAGAAACAGGTATTTAACAAATAAACACAATGTGACTTGCAGATTTTGAGTTCAGATGTGGTACAGAAAAGAGAGTGACTAACTCAGGAAGCCATCAGAGAAAAGAGCTCTGGAGCAGGGTTCTGAAAGATGGACAGTTCTCCAAGCGGCCATGAGGGGACTCGCCATTCCACCCACCCAGGCCTCCCCCGGCACTACAAGCCTGTCCTGGCTCACACTGCATTGATGTTCACAGCTAATGTTTGTATGGGGCACCACAGCTGGGTCACACCTGTGCCCACCCCTTTGTCTCTCGTCCATTCAGCACCACCCCCAGCCCATTAGGCTGGCACTGGAAAAGGGCTCAGAACCCATGGAGATCCCTGGTGGTCAAGGCCCCACAATGAATCACTCTATCCTCAGACATGCTTAGAGTGGAGAGATCACTTTAAAAAGGGAAGGTGTGGAGGAATGACTCACCTCAGGATACAGAGGGAAAATATGGAGAAATTAAACGTTATAGTTGAAAGCATAAAAGGATAAACCCACATTTATCTCTGTTTGACTTCCAAATAGCACAGGGATTGGACAGCTTCCTGAAACCAGCCCATGTGTGGGGATTAAGCATCAAAATCATCCCCCACCCACTGTCAGTCCTCCAGGAGGACTGGACCGTGGACACGGGGCACTCACGATTGGATCTGGCGGCATAGGCTGCTGCATCTACCAAATCCGTGGAGACGTCCATGACGAGGGTGACCACGGCCTTTGAGGCTCCGGGCCTGGCACCATGGACTTCTGAAGTGACATACCGCACAGCAAAACCCAAAGCGTCCCCTGGGAATGGAGAACAGACACACCACATCAGTCCTGACTGCAGGCGTTCCTCAAGCCAGCTGGGCGTCCTGTCGCAGTGTCCCCCAGGCCATCAAAACAGAATGACTCAAGACACAGAGAAACACACGGGGAGGTCTGGAGGAGGTGGAGGGGCACCGAGACCATCACTTTACAGGAAGGGAAGCTGATGCCAAGGGGCAAAGTGCCTGGCTAAGGTCACTCAGTGACTTGTGCCAAGAATTAGGGCCAGACTAGGCTCTTGCAATCCAGCCATGGTGCCACATTACCTATTTGGCTGGGGCCTCCCTCCCGCTGCATGAGGTCCACGAGGGTCAGTAAATGGGCTTTCTCCTGGGCCACCGTCCATGGCACATCGATGGTGGTGATGCTCCCATACTGGAGCACAGACACCCGAGTGAGCTGAGGCCCTAAAAGGAAAGAGAATGTGGGAGTCACACTCTGGCCCAGGTGAACCCGTAAAAGAGCCCCCCGCCAGCCTGGCCCTGGGAGAGCACCACTTACCTAAGTTGGCTTTTGAAATGAAAGCCTTGGCAAAACTCTTCATTTCGTCAAAATACGAATCTGGAAAGCCAGACGAGCCATCCAGGAGGAGGACCACATCCAGGGGCTGGCTGCAGTCTGCCGGAGACCAGGGAGGTCAGCACGGAAGCACCAGCGGGGCCACCGCTGCAGACGCCGTGCTCAGTGGGCGGCAGACACCGCCAATCACGCAGCACCACAAAGGGGAGGCTCTCTCTTTGAGAGGTGGCGGCAGGGGACCAAGGACAAGGGGAGGGGCCCCTGAGTGCCCCACATTTAGAGGCACTGGGAAGACTCTAACTCCTCCCCAAGGTAGTTTACATGCCTGCAGATGAAAGCACGAGGTGTTCACCCCCTCAGGAACAGGGGACGGCCACACTTCTGGAACTGAGTGGCAGAGAAACAGAGAGATGGCCAAAGCAAATGGCATAGGGCTGGAAAACAAGCTTGTGTGTTCTAGGTCTCCTGGGCTGTCTAAGGTGCTCTAAGGTACCCCAATCACACAGGACTGGTGCCTGTGTTGACGTCTGGGCATAGACATGGTCATGGTGAGGAAACAAGCTCTGGCCTGATGAGCATTCTGAGATGTGATAAAATGATGCTCTGTGGTTCTCAGCAGAAACACACTGAATTTAAATAAATCTGTGGCTCTAATTAAAACAAAAGCAAAGAAACAAGTCACAGATAACAAGTGTGACAATCCATAGACAGTGAAAGAAGGCTAGGTATTCTGGGATGGTCCCAAACACACCAAGGGATGTCTTGAATATTCTTATGTTTGAGAACTAGGAATTGATTAGACAGGAGTATCAGTTAAGAAGGTAATAATAATAGCAATCATGGCAAGCCTTTTTTGAGCACTTGCCATGTGCTAAGTACTGTTGTTAGCATTTTACATGTATGTACAATTGTTATCCCCATTTTACAGATGAGGGGACTGATACACACAGAGGTATTTGCCCCAAAATACCCAAAAATTATTACCAAAAAATTGCCCAAATTTACCCAACTAGTAACTGGCAGAGGTGAGAGTCAAACTAAGGCGGTTTCACTCCAGAATCTGAGGACTAGAACTCTACCTGTCAACTAACTTCTTAGAATAACTGCACCCACCCAGTGTGGTCAAAAAGCTGATAAGTCAACAAATTTAACAGGTTGCCTCCAAGGCACGTGGGATTGGATGGAGATGAGGCCATGTGGTAAAGCAAGATTGTATTTTTTACTCCATACTCTTGGTATTGTTTAAATGTTAATCATAGACTTTCATTTGAATTTACAAGCACACTCAATAAGAAAAGGTCTTCCCCAGAAAGGATCCCAGGCACATTTTCCCACCTGGGAGGTGAGAAAATGCAGATGCTCACAAGGTATGGGTCTGACTGAAGGCAGAGTGCAGGAAAGCCCAGATTGGACAAGAACCACATCCCGCCCCAGTTGCCCCGGCCCTGCACCTGTGCGTACCTGGGGCAGGGGGGAGGGTGGGGATCCGCAGCCCCTCTCCGGAGCAGCACCTCTGCAGCACCAGGTCAGGGGCCTCTCGGGGCAGCATCTCAAAGTCCTGGATAAGGATGGGGGCGTTTGGCCAGCCAATCCTCTCAAGCTCCTGCACACTGGCATGAGGACCCACTCCAATGGGCACCACCTGGATGTCTCCAGGCATCCGCGTGATCACATCAGAGGCGGGGTTTCCTGTGACCATGTAGACCAGGTTGGGTGCCTGCTCCCGGTCACCCTGGCCTGCCAGGAAGCTGTGCTCAGACAGGTACCTCAGGGCCAGCCCAGTGTTGGTCCTGTTGCCGCCCTGGAAGCGAATCCCTCGCACACGCCGCAGGACGTCCTCCCTGGACTGCACCTCCCTGAAGCTGTACTCCACAGTCACCATGTATGAGTACTGCAGCACTGTGACGTGGGTGCCGTCCTGTCCCACATCCATCTGCCGAATGACCTCCTCCATAAACTCCCTGCTCCTGTTGAAGTCGGCCTCGCCAATTTTGTCTGACCCTTCCAGGACAAACACGACGTCCAGAACCATGGATTTCCTCTGGGGTCCTGGTGATGAGACCCCCACAACTTCTGGGCCCATAGTGACTTGTGCCACAGGGAGGTGCTGAGTAGGGGCAGGAGCTTTGGGGGCAAGATCACAGAGGTAGTTGATTATCTCATCCCTCCACTGCTCCAGCTCGTCCACACTGCTGAGCAAAAAGGCCTTGTTCTCAGGGGCCTGCTTCTCAATGAGGCGGATCTGCTTGAGGCTGGCGTGGGGCCCGATGCCCACCGGGATCACAATGACCTTCTTCTTCTTCAGGCCCTGCACGTAGCGGACCAGGTTCCGGGCCAACTTCGGCGGCTCCTGGCTGGCCATCAGGAGCAGGGCGATGCGGGAGGCTTCGGGGCGGTCGACCTTGCCGAAGATTTGGAACAGCGTGTACTTCAAGACCTCGCTGGTGGAGGCCACCTCGCTGCCCGCGTACTTCACCTGGCTGGCGATGCGCCGCAGCTCCGAGGGCCGCTTCCGGTCCTTGAGCTGGATGTAGGCGTGGGAGCCATCGTGGTACTCCACCACGGCAACACGGATCCACTTCTGCGAGATGTGCAGGCGCTCCATCATGTCCACCACAAAGACCTTCAGCACTTCGAACTCAGCCTCCGACAGCTTGGAGGAACCGTCGAGCAGGAAGACCAGGTCCAGAAGCTTGCTGCAGTACACATCATGCAGCGGCGGCTCCGGTGTGTCCTCCACATACGGGGTGGTAAAGCTGACGGGGCCTTCCGTGGGTGGTATCACTAGGCCTCCGGGATCCCTGCAGGCCTCACAGGTGAGGTTGATGCCATCACAGTGACTGCAGTAGAGGCAGAAACCAGAAACCATTCAGGAAGAACTTCTGGGAACTTCTCAGCCTTATTCAGAACCGTTACACAAGTTCCCACAGGACTGCCTGCCAGGCCTCCCTGAACTGAGCCCCCCATCCAAGTAAGGCATCATGTTTTAATACATGTCCCCAGAGAGCAGCCCACAAGCATGCATGTGCGTGCACATACACACACACACACACACACACACACACAGAGCAAAGGCTTCCCTTTGTTCTAGACACCAAAGCTTTAACCTACTGTAGGACCTGAAAAAGAATCTTTCTTGCTTTTGGGCCATTCACTCTAACTTTTTAAAGTTCATGTCATTTTAATCTACATCTCTAGCAACATAAATATTTAATTATAATCCAAACCTTCTTCCAAGTATCTCCAAAGACAAACATTGCTCTAAAATGTTGACACTGGACTGGGACTTGTAAACGTCCCATTGCAGATAAATGCTTTACAGTATTTACTGCAGCAGAATTTAAGCTGCATGAATTCTGTACCATGTTTAATATGTTGGGCCTTAAGGAAGGGAAGAAGAAGCAGAGTAAAAACATTTTGGAAGGATGAATAAAGGTTCAAAATCCCAGCTTCCTCTAACAGAACCAAGTACTTGGGAGTCACATCCTAGGGCTTTCAAGATGTTAGACAGGAAAAAGGCAGTGGTTCACTCACTCATTGCTCCAGTAGACATATGGTGAACCTGTAAGCTGTGCACGGAATGGCTCAGTCCTGCACCCGGCCCCAAACACATACCCCAAGGCTGTAGCAGAGCCGCTGCCCCCACACAAATCCTCATGCTACCAGGCCAAATTTCCAGTCCCTTCTGGTCACTTCTCCCTTGTACCAGTGTCCTAGGAAGTGGCAAGGTGTGCCAGGCCACAGGAGAGATCCTGTGGTGGAGACCCATGCAGGCCAGGGCCTCCTCCTTTGGTACCCTCAGCCTCTGAGGCAACTTGCCTTCAGTATCCCCAGGAAAGCAGCAGTACCCCAAGCCCCAGCCAGTGGCCCCTACGGGGGCCTCCCAGGCAATGCCCCATCTTGCTTTGGAGCTACTGTCCACACCTGTCTGAGGCCGCAGGCTGTACCCTGGTGGCTGCCCCTCCGCTGTGCCGGTGGGGGGAGGCGGGGAGAAGGCAGTCCACTCTCATGGCCTTGGGCCAAGCCAGCACTGGACTCCAGTCATTCCTATTCCTCAGAGTCTGTTTCAGCACAGGGAGGTGGGCACACAGGGTCTCCCTGGGAAGCTAATTTTCCTACTTCCTCATAGTCCACACAATTTATGGCTTCAATCCTTGGTTAACAGTGCGTGAATGACATACTTTCTAGTTTCCTTTGTTTGCTAGAAAATTCGCCCTGGGCAATGTTTGTGCTTGTTTGTACAGATGGTGGCGGTGGGATCTGACTTTGGCAGCTGCAGCCACAGCCCTTCCCTAGCAAATTTAAGTTCTCAAGTTCAAGTTCCCATAAGGCTTGATCAGTGTCAGGGAGTGGTATTAAACACATGAACATTCAAATACATGTTCCCTACTTAGGAGCAGGGCGTCAGCTCGGAGCTCACCCCGAGGTTGCCTTCTCACCTCCCCAAAGACCAGTTCCGGGAAGCAATCCGAGAGAGCCCAAGGGGTAGAGATGAGTGTCCCCCTTCCCAGGCAGTTAAGCCCTGTCCTGGAACCTTGGCTGGGGCTCCAAGATGTCTGTGTGACACTGAGACATCCAGGCTATACTCCTCTGTCCTCCCTGTATCCCCACCTCCAGTAAAGAAGAAATCTGACTTCATGGACACCTGTCCTCAAGCTAGATGTGACCACCAGGGACAAGAGATTATGTCCTTCCTTCAGCCAGAAGAGGTTAAAAATCCTTAAGCTCTTCAGAGACCTTTTCTGAGGAAGAGATCTAGTTGGTTCTTAAAGAAAGAGAAGCAAACCTAAAAATGATTTAAACAAAAACACTCTACCTCTCAGCTCATCTAGCAAGGATGTTTTTCCAAAACCCAACCTCAGAGCAGGTCCCAGAGAAGATAGGAAGACCCCTCACTCCAAACACCAGGGGCTCTGTTTTACCAAATCTGGCAGTGCTCAGGATCACTGGGGTTCAAGATGATTTTCTTTCCTGGGGCTAAGCGCCGGCCGGCAACCTCACATGTGGGGCAGTCCTCAGGGTCCACACAGCTCTGCAAAAGCTCATCCAGGACTTTACCTGCACGACAAACCCCCATTGGATCCCCACCCTCACCCCACCCACAAGGGGATGCACTGTCAGCTCCCGGGGCCTGGCCTGGAAGCCAGCCCTGCCTGCCTCCCCCAAGGCTCTCCTCACTACTTAGCAAGCAGCCTCCCTTCCAGGAACCTTGATTTATCCCTCCGCGAAACTGGGGATGGGGTGGCCCTTCACCCTACCTCACTCTCACTGCCCCCAAATATTGGGACAAATGGAATCTCATCTCCCAGGGTCTTCTCACCACAGTAAAGAATTCCATAAATCTAGATCTGTACCATCCGATTCAGTAGCCAGTAGCCACATGTGGCTGAATTTAAATTGAATTAACACTAAATAAAATCGAAAATTCAGTGCCTCAGACACACAAGCCACATTTCATTAGAACTTTCCCATCATTGCAGAAAGTTCTATCAGACCATGCTCCAGATGAAAAACATCACCAGTAGGCATCCAGAAGCACTGTACACTCACAGCTGGCCTGGCTCTGAGGAAACCACACCTGGAACCAGACCGTAGAGTGGCAGATGGGGACCGGATGCCCCTGGACAAGACCAAGATGAAGCGGGACAGGGAAGCACCTTCCTGAAGACCCACCCAGCACCCCAGAGGCAGCCAACTTACCAGGAGGGCAGTGTGCATGGCAGCCTTCCACACACTGCACGGGGCACACCAGGGGCTCAGGGTGCTGGCACGTGATAGGACAGGCAGGAGCACAGCTGGCATAGCGCCACTCACACTCGTACCCATTGTCCCGCAGATTCCTCTCCTCGCAGCTCTGGGCTGTGGGGCAGAAGCACAGGCTGTTAGAGCACTGGACACCGGAGCAACCAGAAGCCAGGGCTGCAGCAAGGGCCCCATGCAGGGGGCAGACCTGCGGTGCTGGTGGGCATGCTGGGGCATGGGGGAATAAGGAGTTGCAAACATTAGGGGCTTGCTGGCTTTTCAGACACCTGCACCAGGAACCTACTGGTCCCAAATCAGTTTTTCAGATAAAAACAATCAGCTGCTTACACCAAGGAGGACAGCCTCTATATCAATGCATGAGTTGACCACTCATATTGCAACTAGGACAGTGTCTAATTACAGCCATATACTGACTTCCTTTTCTTCCTCACTGCTGAAGAAATTCGCTCTTGCAGAATTTCTCCAGAAGAGTCTATATACATTAATGTCTCCATCCCCTGCACCTGTCCTTGTCTCTCACCCCAATGTCTTACCACCCTTGAGCCTCAGCTGCCCATCCCCACCCCTGAGCTCTGCCTCCTCTCCACCCCAACCACCTGCACCCCACTTTATGGTCTTAATGTCTGAATACACAAGGAAGGAGGGAGGGGTCTGAGACCACAGGGAAGTCAGGACTCACGGCACAATGTGGCGGTCCTCCAGGTCACCACCTTGCCATGCTGGGCACACATGTGGGCATAGGCAGCAATGGAGTCACAGAAGCAGGCACAGTCCCCAATGGACTCACAGGAGCAAGTGTCATAGATGCAAACGTCCAAGAATGGCTCAGGGTCCACCTGCAAGGGAGCCTCAGGGTGGCCTAGGCCCAGGACTTAGGAACACCAGATCTTGATCTGGGTAGGAATCTTCCTGCGGTCAGAGCAGGGAAGTGGGGGCTCCAGGAGAGGAGGGGAAAGGTGGCTCAGTGGTTCCAAAAAGGGAGTGGGTAACAAGGCAGAATCCCTAGATTCTGGCCTGAAGTCCAGCAAGAAGAGCTGAATAAGGCAGTACTGTTGGTGTTTCATAGAAGATGAGGTCCCGAAGGATTTGTCAAAAGAACATTCCCTGCCATCCATCTTTGCACCTGCTCTGCCATCCATCCACCCCCATAACCCACTCCCAGCCTCATGGCATTTGGGTGTTTTTATACAAACACAAACACGTATCATGCACTTTCTTTCCCTGCCTCCATTCAGCAAAGAGGATGAAGAAACACACCAGGACCTGCTCCTGTCACCTCCCCGAGGTGCTATGGGGGCTAGTGGGAAGGGCCGGAGGACAGTTTGGGCCCTCCTGACCTGACTCCAAACGCACATGAAGGGGCGGCCCACGTCCACCCACATCCAGCCCCAGGCTGGCCCCTGAACACGCCGCTGCACACACTGGCCTTCTCCAGGCAGGCGTGACAGGAATGATTGCAGACAGTAAGTGGGCCGTTGTTTCTGAGACTTTCCAACAACCCTCATTCCCTCACACACTCGCTATGTCACCCTCCCAGCTCAGAGGGCAGGGTTTCCTCCACACCAGGGAATCCTATGTATCCTTGGGGGTCCTCAGGGACTAAATCATTGGGTGGATAGCATGCTGAGAGGCAGGTGGCCCATGGGCCACTCCCAAGTAGCCAGAGCCACAGAGCAGCACACACGTGTGTGGCTGTGTGTGTATATGTGCATGGATGTCCATAAACATGTACACATGTGCCCACATGTACACCCATATACGTGGGTACTTACATTCATACAGAGACAGAGAGAACTATAGGGAATTCCTCATCACCATTTGAGATGAAGACACAAAAGAAGTCATAAAATGAGGGCTCCAGAATCTGGAGTTAAGGCCAGAAAAGGGTTTTTGTGAGACAAGAACTAGTTGCTAAAGGGTTTTGTTTGAGGGAGGGGTGGGGGTGCTATGGTCCAGACACGGAGCAGCTAACAGGAAAGTGAAATCCCCAGCTCTAGTGTAAGAGGCAAGACAATTTGTGGAGGAGCACCCCTAAACTCAGGCCAAAAGAGAAGCATGGGTAGACGCCCGGAAGAGCTATGCCTTGCATAGAAGAAAAATGATGCACCAGGCACTGCTTTCAGCAGAAGCTGTCAGTTACACTTTCTGTTTCCAGCCTGCGGCCAAGGAAAAGAGTAAATGGGTGACATGACCCAGGGCTCCCCGCTGGCTGAGGCAGCACCTATGATCAGACTCAGGGTACCAGCCGCAAAGCCGGCCCTCAGCATTCCTCCACCCCCGGGAGCATCACCCTCACCAGCTTGTTGCAGTCCTGGAACGCGTCACTGGTGAGGACTCTGCAGGCAGAATCCACCATCGTCTGCTTCATGACGTTGTTGCGGCAAGAGGCAGGGGATGAGTCCAGCGGCTCCTGGGGAACAGGGTGAGGGCACAGACGGACCAGAAACTGTAAAACCAGAAGGACCCTAGAGGCTCTTTCTGAGCGCTGCCCCCACCGCGGTTCCTACCACCCATCCCCACCACCCGCCTCCACCCTGGTGAAATTCTGGGGAGCAGGCCCCCTGGGCTCAAACTGCACAGAGACCCCGGACATACTTTCCTGGTGTCCGCACACTGCAGGCTCACTTTCCAGGAATTCCCAAAATCCACGGGGTCCTCCTCCACTTGGAGGCTGCTGCTGGTGAAGTCATTGTTCTGGTTGCCATCGAAATTCCCGCACAGGCCACACACCTGCTCCTGCCAGCCGGGTGGGGAGCATGAGCACAGTGACCCCAGGCCAATGCTCTGATTTAGGGGGAAGGGGTCCCAGGCAGCAAGCCAGGAGGGCTTGTCTGGGGAGAGGAGGGCAGGAGGGGGCAAGCACAGAGCCCCAGAGACCAGGGCAGCCAGCAGAGCCTTACCGTTGCCCAGGCCTTCTCCTGAGCCACCTCGCTGACCCCATTTTCAAGTTAAGGAAACAAAGATCATTCAGAAAGATAGACAACCTGTCCAAGTCCTGTGGTCAGCCGAGGTCAGAGGTGGGAAGGAGGCAGCCTCACCTCAGACACTCCAGTGTAAACCATCACCCTTCCCAGTAATGGTCTGAGCAGAGCCGGGCTGGTTCCATGTTACGTCCACAAGATCACAGGGGCCCAAGGAGGGAAGGTTCTGGCCTACTGTGTGGACAGGTGAGCCCCTTGCCGTAGAACTACAGCCTGTTCAGAGCAGGCTGGCCAGGATTCTACTTATGCTAAATGCCACCAGGGCTGATGCAGTATCTTATTTGCCCCCATGTTCACCCATCATGGTGTGCAGCCTGCAACAGGTCCTGAACAAGAAGCCACTGAGTGACTGGAAACCATCTCTTCAGAGCCATGGGAAGAACTGGAAATATCTGGCTCAGAAAAGAAAAGGTGCTATGCTCTTCCAACACATTTGGAGCTCTGTTTTCGGACAAAGGGATATAACTTACTCTATTTTGCTTCAACACAGAGAATCTGATTTGGTACAATGGGTTTGAGTTACTGGAAAACATGTGGAAGATTGCTCTCATTGACCAAAGGCCAGTGATCTTTCCGTGGCCTGCAGCCCCCATGGAATGGCCGCTGCCCTCCTGGCTAACTGCACTCACCCAGACCCTTCTCCCCATCAAATTGGCCTCCTTGCTCAGACACTCCAAACACCACCCACCTTGGGGCCTTTGCACGTGCTATTCCATTTGCCTAGTCTCCCATCTAGATATTTATCTGGCTCACTCCCGCCCTTCCCTGAAGACTCTACCCAGACATCGCCTTTTCACACAGGTCTCATCAGACCACCCAATCCAACATAATAGCCCCACTAGAATATGATCTCCCCCAGGGCTGGGGTAGGACAACCATGGCCCCCAGAGGGGTCCATGACCCAATCCCCAGAGCCGTGACTGTTTACCATACACGGCACGAGGCACTCTGCAGCTGCAATGAGGCAAGGATCCTTGTGTGGGGAGACTGCCCTGGATCACCCAGGTGGGCCCAGAGCACTCACAGGGCCTGGTGGGGCACAGGAGGAGTCAGAGGGAGGAAGGTGGTGCAGAGGACAGACACAGGGAGGTCAGAACATGCTGTTCTTTTGGGTTGGAAGACAGAGGATGAAACCACCAGCCTAGGAGCGCAAGCAGGCTCCAAAAGCTAGGAAAGGCAAGGAAACAGATTGCCCCCAAAAACTCCCAGAAAGAATGCAGCCCTGCCAATACTTTTGGCCTCCAGAACAATTAGATAATAAATTTGTGTTGCTGTTTTAAGGTACGAAGTTTGTGGTAATTTATGACAGTAGCAATAGGAAACCAAGGATTAAGATATATATATACATATAATTTATGTAGGTACATAGGGGCTAGATGTGTGTGTGTGTTTCCTTGCTGTACCCAAGGTGCCTAGAACAGTGCATGGCACATACCAGGGCCCGAGTAAGAGTTTGTTGAATAAATGAATGAGTGAATTCCAGCAATGGAATGGGCTTCCACAAGAAGGAAAACAGTGCAGCCCCACTTCAGCCCAAGCCAAAAAACAAATGGGTCTGTCTGAGATGCTGCAATGTCATTCCCGCCAAAACTAAACCAGCTACCAGAGTAGAAAGAGCACTGGTCACAATACCTGCCAGTTAGAGAAAGTGTTAAAGTCCCAACAAACTTGGAACCTGGAAAAGTACTGTGAACTTTCTCAAAAGGAGGTTATCACCAGTTCTATAGAGAGCTCTAAAAGTGTGCTGGCCTCCGGCTCAATGGTAAGGCAACATCCCAGAACACTTCACAGTGTTATATTATTTTGCATGGTCAATTCACCTCTTTAGGTTACAAAACCTTAAGAAAAGCTATTGCCTGACCTTTTAACTTCCTTCTTTTGTGGATATGAACTGCATGCCTCACAAGCCCGTCAAGGCACGGTTTGCAGGGTTGGGAGGCCACCCTCACTCTTCCCACATGCTGCGAGTCTCAGCAAACAGCCAAGGCTCACTGCACCTTGAGTCCACGGTGTGGGGAGGAAGGCTGCGCACGACAGTGGGCAGGGGCAGTGGGTGCAGCTCAGAAAGCCAAGGAAGGTGCAGACAAGTCACAGACAAGGTGAAGAGGAAGCAGAGAAAGGCCACTGACCTGGTATGTCTGCTTCAGTGACACGGAGATGCCCAGGTGGTGGTCCCAGACCACAGAGATTGCCTTGCTCAGCAGCAGAATGACATACCGGCCAGACTCCACAATCTCAAAGTACGTTTCATCCTTCATGGGTTTCTTCACATTCACCTAAAGACAAAGCATGACAACGGGGAGGATGGAGGACAGGCTTGAGGGTAGCTGCTCCCTCCACACATGCCAGGCCTGTCTCCAAGGCCCTCCAGAAGTACAAGTCATGGGCCCCGGCCGGTCAGAGCACAGCCCTTTGGGGCCAGCACCCCACTGGACATTTCTGTGTCCTCCTCGCCTACCACTCTCCAAAAATCCTATGATGAAGGGATGATAATAGAGCTAAATCATAATGATGAAACTAAAAATATGATGAACCAACCAGTAGAAGATATAGATTAAATGGTATATTAAATGCACACAGTCCCCTACATAGGTTTTTAATGTGCCAATGATTTTACACATCTCTGGGTAATTGATTTAAAAATCTACCCTTTTATAAAAAATGAGCACTAGACTCTCTCCTTTTCTTCCCCCATCTCCCACTCCCCAGAGTCGCTGTCATCAGGAGCCAGAGCTGACAGAGAACAGGGAGAATGAGGAGCTCGGAGCTGGTGGCGAGAAGCACAGACCTCAGTTTCCAGAGGGACTCTGATCTGAGCCCTGCCTCTCGGCTGGCTCGTTGCCGATGCCGAAACTTCAGGGCCGCTGCAGCACGCTCAGCTGACCACCTACCAACAGGTGTTGCCGAGAACCTGTCACCCCTCTGCGAAGGTCCTCTCCTTATGGCATACCACATGCAGAGCTAATCACGTGTGCTCGCCTCCTCTTCAACATCTCGGCTGTCACCTGCCCTAAATAAGCTGTCCTTGGAAGTGGAGGTGACACTGTTGACCCACAGTCAAAAACCCCACATGTACTGGACACTTTTCTCCCGTAATGGAGGCGAATTCACTTCCCACCCCCTGATGTCAATGATGGGTGCTGGCGAGAGGGCAGAAATGCAGTCTGAGACCGTGAACAGAATGCAGACCCCAGGGCAGGTCTGAGCCCAGGGACCCTGGGTCTCCCTAGTCCTAGATGCAGCCAGAGCAATGGAAGCAAAGCTGTGGCCTACCGAGTACCTGCCACTTCAGATGCAGATTCCTGGGCCCCAGGCAGACCTACAAGCCAGAATCCCAAGGTGGACCCAGGAGCAGCATCTGAAACAGCAGCTCCCAGGCAGTTCTCGTGTACCCTTCTGAGAACCGCTTCATAGCTCTTAGCACACAGGGACTGAATCCACTGTTCTTTTGAGCTCTTTTAGAAGGATTCGGTCTAAGAAGTTCTGAAAGTAAAGAGAGTAAAAACCTTCCCAAATATGTATAATGTATGTGTGTATAATTACATGTACATGTGTGTATACATAATGCGTGTGTATATAATGTATATGCATAGATAATAAATGTATGTATAAATGTGTATATATGTGTATATATGGTGTGTATATATTATATGTATGTGTAATGTGTATATATGTACATATGATATAGACATATATGTATGTGTGTATATGTGTATACATGATACATGTATTTTATATGTGTATATGTGTATATATAATATATGTGTGTATAATATACATGAATAGCATATATAGAACATACATGTGTGTGTGTGTGTGTACATATATAAGGAAAGGTCTTCCTGCCCTTCACTCTCCACCCCACCCTCCAGAGGTAAAAACTGACTCCTCTCTTCCTCACGTAGATGCAGTTACACCTCCTTGTGCACACGTATCTCTGCACTCTCTTACTAAACTGGGACTGTGTTACCCACAGCTGCCTACAGCCTGTCGTTCTCGTAGAATGTGTCAAGGTCAGATGACCCAGCTCTACCTCACGCGCTTGAATGGCTGCACAGAATTCCAGGCACGCAGATTATAAGCGAATGCTTGACCCATGCCCTTCATCAGCTGACAGAATGAAGGATAGGCTGGCACTCACCTCCCCATCAAATAGTTCAATCTCTCCTCCTTCCACCAGGATGGTGACCCTCTTCTTGCACTTCACTGAGGGGTAACTGCACCCCTCATTCCCCACCAGGATCCGAAAGGTCCCAGGGTTACCGCCACAGTAATCCTGGGGGAAAGAGATGCCAGGAGAGGAATGTCATTCCCACTAGCACTCCCTGACCAAAAGACTGGCATCATCTCAGGCCTTTGAAGGACATGTGTTACAGGCTGTTACCACGTCCATGCATGTGTGTGCCTGTGTGTGTGAGGGGGAGAGAGGAGGGACACTTGAAGGTGAACTCCCTCTGGCATGTCATCCTCAGCCATTATGTATGAACCAGGTGTCCACAGCCATGAGCCCAAGGTAGAGGGGGAGGGAGCGAGGGGGAGGGAAGGGCGTGTGGCATGCCCTGATGGGCGCATCAGCACACAGCCCCTACCTAGAACCTGTTAGCTCTCACTTTCACCCAGGTAACGAGGACAGTTGGAGACCAAGGCAATCAGTGGCTCTAAATTCTTTTGGCCCAGAAATGTAACTAAAGCTGATCTAACACAGCTCAGCAGGAGCTAAGTTACCATCTCTAGTTGGGACTAGAGGGTGAGGGGACACTGTCCTTGCTGGTCAATGGCATAGAAAATCAAGCAAAAGGGGCACATTTCTAGCAAATACCTCCCCACAATGGCTATATAAAGGGGAAAAACACACTCAACTTAGAAAAACTAGATGTGAGCCTTAGTTCTGCCACTTACCGGATACATTGATAAGTCACTTCTCTAGAATCCCTACAGATGCATGCACATATGCACATATACACACATGCACATACACACATGCACACACACAACACACACACATACACAGACACACAGATGCATGCACATTCACACACAGACCATAGACACATGTGTGCATACATGCACATACAACATTGATAGATACATACATATGTTCGCACACATACATAAATACAACACAATCTGTCACTCTATAAAACAGGATTAGCCAGCTTAATGGGACAGTCAGGCTAAATGGGTTTGTGTCAAATCACGGGATTATGAAGTTACAGTAAAAGAGAGAATGAAGTTACAAGTGCTTGGTAAATTACTTTTGTCCCCAGCTGAGCTTTTTCTGAAAAAAAAAGACCTACCTCCCAAAGGAGGGAGGGAGAAAGGAGAGGTGGACCCAGGACAAAGTATCAGAAGGGGACAGGGGACAATAGACTGGCTGGGGGAAAGGAAAACAAACAACTCACAAAAGACCACAATTTGAAAGGGACTCTAAAACTGGGCCACGTGGGAAAGCTTTGCCTGGGCAGTGGAAGAGCCACAGAGCAGCAGCTCTGAGGGGCTGCCCTCACTGCACTGAAGTAGTCATGCTTTCTGGGTGCTCAGACTTGAAACTGGAAAGTGTAGGTGAGCCCCAGAGCTGGTGTCACACCATCTTTTGCTACCAAGAATGGGAGGCAGACAGGTAATTGAAAGACAGGCTTCCGTACATAATCTGTGGGAAAGCTCTAGAGGAGGATACACCCCATATCCACAGATGCTGGTAAAACCATTTCATGGTGTGGTGTGTGTGCCTGTCTCCCCAACACGCTGCACACCTCCCTGGGGCCAGACTGGGGAACGGCAGCGTTGGTTGACCACTCATTCCCAGCATGCCCTGCACACAGCTGATTGGTGTCATTGCTCGCTCCCAGCATGCCCTGCACACAGCTGATTGGTGTCATTGCTTGCTCCCAGCTTGCTCTGCAGTCATGCATGCTCAGTCACTCTTCTGCCTGACTCATGCGGCCCTGCCTCTGTGTTTGGGGTTGAGGCTCATCCTCCCTTCAGACCACCCAAGTCCCATCTTTCCCCCTCCTACGAACAGACAGACCACATTTGTTTGAAGCTTCACAGGGTCAAGCCATCTCATCCCTCATGAGAAAAGCACTCGTACCTCCTTGCTTACCGACTTTGGTGTCCACCAGCAAGAGAAACTTACAGGAATCCATGCAGTGGGAAGAAGGAGGCAGAGGGGCTGGTGCCCTGACTAACCAGCTAGGATTTCCTGGGCTCTTTCTCATCCCATAGGGCAGTATGACTTTTCTGTGCCCCTCCGCACCCCCCCACTCTGAATTGCACTGGGTTAGAAATGAAAATGATGGAGAATGCCATAGCATTGCAGGAAGCAAATTCCAGGGGTCATTTCAACCATCCCCCTGTCCAGGCCACTGCATAAGGCCATGTGGGCTGTTTACTGCACAAGAGTGCTAGGAGGGAGGTTGAGTGGGAGCTAAAATCCAGCCTGGCCCCCACTCCCCACCATGCATCCTCACTGAGGCTGCAATGGCAAAAGGAACAGATGACTTTTTTTTTCCTACAGACAGAACAGCAGAATTCACCCAGAAACCCCCAGATTGCATTCAGCACCTCCCACCCCCTGGAGAGACAACACTCCCCACCCCACACTCACCTGCACCAGAACATACTGGCACTCCCCGGGGAACATATATTTGAGCCCGTCGAAGGTGAGGTAGTGGGCCATGCCAATAGCAGAGCACGTGGCGTCACACACATGGTCCGTGCAGTTCCACTTCCTGTCCCGACAGACACTAGAACGGCAACAGGGAGGACGGGTTGGGCACTGGGCACTGGGGACGAGGAGACAGTGAAGGTGCACAGGATGCTCCACTGCGCTGCCCAACCTCCAGGAAACCTCAGGACATGGAGCATCTGCAGCCTGTGGGGCTTGGGCCTCAGGGGTACCTCACAGCTGGAGCGGACTTTGTAGTCATAAACTGACACAGGGCCCCGGAGGAGAGAGGGGCCTGCTCTCCGTTGCAGGGTAGACACTAAGGACAAGGAGGCAGGCCATGAGGGGTGATCCAGGAGCCAGGGGAAGAGGCCCAGGCCCTCTGTAGATTGGCTATGCATCTGCTAAAGCTCAGCCACCTTGGGAGCGCCTGAGTGGCCTTAGGTTCTTTACAAAACAGACACTGAGGTGGAAAGCCCCCTGAGGCATATGGGAAAGTAGCACAGAGGAGCAGGAAGTTCTGGGCTGGGAAAATAGTCACGAACTGGGAACTTCTGCCAAGAGAGGCTTTGTGTGTACACAGCTCATGTTTACATCTACTGATTTGCCGCTTGCCACCGTGCTGCCTCCCACCACCACCCCAGAACCAGAGCAGACACCAGGAAGCCCACTCCGTACGTCAGAGGCAGTGCACTCAGACCTCAAGCCAAAGAGACATCTGTGCCCCTTCGGGCTCCCAGCCCTTCCTGCTCTGTCCACACGGGCCCTTCCCTGAAGCTGGGCACAGCCCAGAGGTCAAAGGCAGGGTGGGTGAGCAGAGCTGAGGACCACATGAAGGACGGCCATGGAGAAGGGAGAAGGCACACCAGCCACCCTCACAAGTCCCTTTTCAAACTGAGCCATGGTGAGCACACCGGCAATACACTTCGTGGGCAGTGAAAGACCAGAGGGGGGCTCCAGACCCACACCTTCTGGCAGTTTGTTCACAGTACAGGGACCAACATGGAGCAGGTCCTCCCTGAGTGGAAGCCCTACCCGCTAACAAAGTGTCTGTGCAGGGCGAGCATGCGCGATGGTAAAGATTCTCCCCACTTCACAGATGCAGAAACAGAGGCACAGAGAAAGGGGAAAGAATGAGCACATTCCCACGGGATGCTGGAGGCAAGCACCAGAGGGCCAGGTCATGCCTTGCCCACACCCCCTCCCACCCTCCCGCCCCCAGGGCCCCTCCCAGAAAGCCCCCCAGGGCCTCACCATGTGTTGCAGCCCATTTTCAGCGTGTCTCCCGGGGCATACTCTCGGCCCTGGTGGAAGCAGGGACACCTTTCCAGGGCCACACACCGGTTTTCATGCCGGACCTGCAGGAAAGGAGTCCAAAAGTCTTGGGGGCCACAGTAAGTGACCAAAAGCCCTGCTGGGAGCACAGCCTCGGCCACAGGCCAGGCCAGGGAGCCCACACCCAAGCTGAGGCTTGGCAAACGCAGGCTCCCATCTACACGATGCGCCCAGCTCGCCCTTGGCCCTCATACCCTGCTGGCGACAGGGCATCCTGGGACCTTGGTGAAGACTCGTTGGTACACGTGTCAGAACCCTTGAAATGTGCATATCCTTAGACCCTGTCATACCGCATAGAGGACTTCTCCAAAGGAACAAAGTTATACACAAAGATTGATGTAGAATTATCAGCACAAAAAAATGGGAACAACCAAATGTTTAAAATAGGAAAATGATTAAATCCATTAAGGAACCCCCACATGATGGCATCCTATGGAGCTATCAGAATGGCCCTTGGAATAATCATAAATGATGTGAGAAATATGCATGCTGTTAATTTTTTTAATGGGGGGGAATAGTACCCACATATGGTCCCAATTTTGAAACTTACAACTTTTTTTTCCCAAAAAAAGACTAGAAGGAAATACAGGCATTGCTTCCAGATGGTAAGCTGGGATAGCCAAGTGGAGACAGTTATTTCCTTTCCTGGTTTTTAAATTCTTTTTCTAATGTTCTTCAGTGAGCATGTACTATGTTTATAATTGAAAAAAATGGACAACATGTTTAATAAAATTAAAATGCACTTAATACCCTGGTGGTAAAAACTGAAGACCGGCCCTAGACAGGGATGAGCCAAAACCAGAGTCTGGGGCTTGTCCAAGTGCCACATGGCGCCCCCTCACCCAGTGCCCTGAGATTCGGGCACCCACAACGGGGGCGTGCTCTGCTTCCCTGCCCTCTGCCCACAAAGAAATTACCAGTGAGCATGTGACACTCCTCAGGTCTGTGCGGGCACAAGGGCAGAGAGAACTAACGACCCACTGGCCTCAGGGGGCTTAGGAAAAGCTGCCAAACTTTGATTCCAACATGCAGCTCTGTCTAAACCCAGGGAGGCAGCTCTGGACATCGGCGTCGGCTTTGGAGTAAACCAAGCTTGGGTGTTAAAGACCCGCGGTGCACAGACACTGAGAAGCCACCGACCGTTACATGGGGGTGGGAAGGGGGAGGGGGATAAAGGGGCACAAAAATATCATAACGTAAGTCGGTCATGGGGACAGTATGGAGACAGCACGGAGGATACGGCCGATGATTCTGTAACACCTTCCGATGTTGACAGATAGTAACTGCTAAATCTTTCTTGTGTGCTTGAAACCAACATAATACGATATATCAACTGTAGTTCAATAAAAAACTACACTTAAAAAAAAGAAAAGAAAGAAAGAAAAAAGACAAAGATAAAAGACCCAGGGGTCCCCCTCCAGTGACGGGACCAGGGCACTTGGGCTCCGGGGTGGCCTGGGAGGGGAGCGGCGCCTGGCCTCGGCGGCTCGTGAGCTCCTCTCGCTCCGCAGCCGAGCCCGAGGTCCCGGGCCGGGCGGCAGTGCCGAGAGCACACCCCGTGGTGGCTCTGACCCCCGACGACCGCCGTTCTTGGGGGACAGTAAGCTTAGGCGCCCAGCAGGGAGATGGCACCTGGGTAGGAACAGGGAGGGAGGGAAATGTCTCTCCCAGCGTCTCGGGAAGCTGTCACAGCTGGGGTTCACGCCCACACCGCCCCAGACCCGTTCCCCGCTGGGACTTAAGTCCGAGGGCTGCCACCTAGTGGCCGCTCCGAGAACGGCTGACGTCCCCTGGGGAACCTTGGCAGGCTCTCAACACTCACACCTGCCGGCAGTGGAGCCCAGGCAAGAAGCCTCATTACTGGAAACACTCTGAGAGAGGAAAGCGATGCCGGATGCCTAGGAAACAAGCCCTGCCCACCTCCCTCACGCACCTCGGCAGAATACACGTGGCCCCGTCGCCATCAGCAGGCTGGGTCTGCATGCCGGAGGTTTCCACCTCTCTCCACGGGAGTCAACCCCCTGACCAGAGGTCGCACACCCACTTGGCCCAGGGGTGAGTCCCGGGAAGCCCAGCCCTCCTCCTGGGGACACCAGCTCAAATCCCGGCGTGGCTCTGAGATAATGCCGCCAGGTCCCTGCGCGCTTTCTGACACCCTGCGGCTCCTCTCTGACTGACTTACGGATGGATCACAGTATCAAGCAGGACCTTGGCAGTGGGTGAGGTCTGTCAGAAAGATCCTAAGTCAGCACTGGAGAGGGGACAGAGCACCACCGTACAGGGAGAGGAGCGGGTTTCCAGGCACAGCTCAGCATGAGGGAGAGATCAAATGACAGCAGCCCCGCCAAAAGCACCCAGAGTCCCAACATTAGCGAAAATCATGGAGAGAGAGAGATAAAGGCAGGACACAAGGTGAACAGGACCAAGAGGAGAAGTGGCCAGACACGTGGGGTAGTCCAGGGTAGCAGTCCTCAACTTGGTGTGTGGCAAGTCACTTAAACTTCATGTTTCAAATGAAGGAAACCTAGTGTTTGATCCTTCAGGATGCCAGAAAAATAATAAGACAAAGTCTTCAAATGTCCTTCAAAGATTTCAGAAGAAAACAGGCAGAAACGGTGTCACTATTGTTTCTCAGCTCATGTCAGCTTGAGTAAGAATGGCTCCAGCTGAGAACATGGTACTAACTCTCAGTCAGCCCCAAGAAAAATTATGAAATAGAAAAAAGTTAGCTTCGTTCCTCTTCTCTGAAAAGGCCCATCTTCCACACACCCCATAGACAGACACCATACCAACCCATTCTCCAAAATCTTTTAGACTTCCAACCATCCTTTGTTCTAGCTCCCCACCTCATCATTACTTCCAGCTCAGTGCAGCTGATTTCAAGGAGATATTTGTTAGGAGGAAAGAATCTGATTAAATAATTCACACTAAAGTGTGAATGACTGCCTATGAGGATTTATATGGTTGTAAGCTTTTTTAAAGCTCTTGCTTGCAAACCAAAATGAATTTATGCTTATTATATTGCAGTATGCCTGATTAGGTGACAAACTGTGCAGGTCTAAGAAATATTTTTGAGACAGGAAGGCTTTCTTGGGCCTTTTAAAATTACACCTCATAGGATTTACAATGCCTACATGTGAGGCCCACCCACTCCTGACGGGCCGCTGAGCCCAAGCCCTAGAACTCAGAGAGCCATGGCGAAGTCTTCCCAGTCTTCAGACAGGGCTGGTGAGAAAACTGGGCAACAAAGGAGTGGGGAGATGAACATGCTTTCTGACCGCTAAGGTTTCCTAATACCAGCAGAATGGGGCACCAGTTTGGAAGGTGTAACCACTCAGTTTCAGAGGGTGAGTGGCTGGGCCACCCAGAGGGAGGCGAATGGAGCCAAGGAGCCCAGTCTGGGAGTTAGAAGACCAGGATTTCCGCTGTTCAGCTTTGTAGCCTGGAATGGTGGTGTTTCCTTTCTTTGGCCCTCCCACGTGATGGGGCTGCAGTCGTGGTCAGCAGGGCCCTCCCCGCTCTGCCCTCCACGATGCTCCTGGAGAATCACAGCCTTGACAGAACTGAGGCTCCAGGCGGCAGTGGGTTGTGCTTTTCTGCCACCTCGTGGAAGACACAGGTAATAGTCTAACATAAAGGCACGACGTGTGCTCTAGAATTTCTGAACTAAATTAGACAGGGGAAATGTTCTAATGTGACCTCCTAATTTTATTGATTCAGCGGACCTCAGAATGGGGACACTGAGGTCTGAAAAGTTGCTCCCAGTGTGCACTAATTTCTTAAAGCGTCTGTGAGCATAATAGGATTCACAGTTGTCTTCCATGACCTTATCAGAGCGGTCACTAAACAACCACTAACAGCAACTTCTGTGTGCCTGCCCCTTTCCTCTCCAGCCCTGGCATCAACCCTGCTCACCCAAATACACAGGTAAGAAAAATCAGACACAAAGAGTTTAAGTGACTTGCCACTCAGTTAAGTAAACATCAAGGAGCCAGGATGCAAACCTAGAAGACTCCAATGCCTTTTCCATGCAGCTTACCCCCAGCCATTTATCAGGGTGTTGACCACTTATCAAAAGCATCCCTACCCCTTTGTTCTGTGTAAGGAGACTTATGCACCAGTGGCAGGAGCAGATGCAGTTTGCAATTTGTGGAGGGGACCAGAAAACCTCTGCTGTAAACAGGTGTCAAACCTGAATAAACTGCAAAGAGGGGGAATTTCCAAACAGGTGCTGCTGGCCTTGCATGGACTTCTTGAAAGGGGAAAGGCAAGCTTCAACCGAGAGCAGCGCTGCTCGAAGTGTGGTCCGCGGGCAGTGCCTGTCTGCAATGACGTTCATGCAGAAATGGAGTGCTGTTTAATCACATGGTAGTTCAACTAATATATTGTGTCTGTTGTATTTAATAAAAATTGCAGGGTGGAGGGGCTCATATTTTGTATGACACTGCCTTTTGTTTCATTTTTCTGATCACTCATTGGTACTGCATTTACAAAAGCTTTGGTCTCGACAGATTGGAAATTTAAGAAAATGTACACTTCAAGGGTCTCTCCTGTGGGTAGGAGGAAGTGATTGGCACAGCCTCTGAGCCAGAGCCTCGGTTATTTATGAAAACGGCAATTAAAGCTATTGCTATGATACAACAGCACTTTCACATACAACTCTTTCGGACCCACAGCCAACGTATGATGAAGGCACAACAAGAAGTATGTGTCCATGTTACAAATGAGGCAACCGAGGCTCAGAGAAAGAATGAATGATTGAGCAAGAGCAAAGAGCCAGCAAGGAATGCAGCCCAGACCGAGAGCTTGCCCTCTGCCCTATTCCTACTCAGGTGCTCTTTCTGCTCTCAGGAGACCTGCCCCTCAGCAAAGAGTCACTTTCTACCCCTTTCAAGACTTGGGAATGCAGAATCCATGACCTCTTTCCCCAAGCCCTTGCAGCATGTCACAATCTCGCACCTTCCGCAGGGGCCAGGCTGAACAGAGAAACACCCTCGGGGAGAGTGTCTGCACTGTCACATTGGCCCAAACCAGTGTTTCCAGCTCCTTGTGCTTTGCACTGTGGCCAAGAACACATGTCCAGTGCAGCAGCCAGCACACCGTGCACTTAATAAATCACCCGGATATTTCTGCTCTGCCAAATCTGGCCTTAATGATTTGCACATTAGTCGGCATCATAATGAAGCAGTTGTGAAAATAACCCAATCTCTTAAACTATGAGCTTTCAAGTTTGATCCTCTACAGTTGAGGTCAGAGTCACCTCATTATGTGACGGGTGCCCAAAGGCTGTCCTCAGAATGCATGCCAGGGGCTTCAGGAATGCCAGTGGGCTCCTAACATCCTGTGCTTGAGGTCTCGCTGTCCGCTGGGGATTTGGGACAAAGTTATTAATACTTCAGACGATCTGTACTGCATCCCTTATGAAACCAAAGTCCCTCGGAAAGAGTGGCTGATGCTGACATAGTCTCCTGAGAGATGTCCCTTTTCTTTCCAGATTCTCTCTGATGTTGGGAAAATTTCTCCTCCAGGTATGATGAAGCGACAGTCAACGAAAGAAGCCCGAGGGCAAAAGGAGCACTAAAGAAGCTTCCCCTCCCCTCTGCTATTTGCTGTCCCTGCCCAGCTCTGAGTCCCCTGCCATTACAGGCCTCCTTGAATAGCCACTTCTTCCAAGGCACCGAACAAAACCTTCTAGTGTGGAGGCACTCCCTGGCCAATGTCCTGCTCCCCCATCAGAAAAGACAGGTCTGGGGTTCTCTTGTCCCCTCCTGGAGTGAGCCAGGAGCTCTATTCTCTCACTTTATTTCTAAATAAAAGCCTGTACCTTGCTCTCCTAAAAAAAAAATAAAGTGTATAATTCATTGACATTAACTATATATACAATATCATGCAGCCATCACCACTATCCATTTTCAGAACGCTTTTGTTAAAAAAAAAAAAGAAAAGAAAAGACAGGTCTGGAATCCTCAGAGGCTAAAAGAAAGGGTAACGCCCAGGCAAGAATCACTAAGAGCTGATCTCTGCCTTGGAGGACAGAGGGTGGGAGGACAGGAAATGGACCATCTTCCCTGCACACCCCAGTCCGCAGCCTCCCTGGGGGCCACCAGTCATGGGCTCAGGTTCCTGCTGCACAATGTTGGCAGTGCCCACAGCCGCTCTCAGGTCACCGCTCCACAAGCCAAGGCCCCGGCATCACTGATGCCCTTAACAGCCATCCTGCACCCTCCCATTGTGACCTCTACAACCTCTACACCAGTCCCTCATCACTCACTTTGGGCGCAAGTGAAGTCAGGGAAAGCAAGAAGACAGGATGCATTTGAAACAGAAAAATCCAGAAGTTGAGACTTTCAGGAACGCAAGAATAAAATATGTATACAGTAGTCCCACTTACCTACAGGGGATATGCCCCAAGCCCCCCAGTGGATGCCTGAAGCTACAGATAGTGGCTAAATAAACCCTATATGTACTGTATTTTCCTATACATACATACCTGCGACAAAGTTTAATTTATAAATTAGGCACAAGAGATTAACAACAATAATAATAAAATAGAGCAATTATACAATATTCTGTAAAAGTTACATAAATGTGGTCTCTCTCTCAAAATATCTTATTGTACTGTGTTCACCCTTCTTATGATAATGTGAGATAATAAAATGCCTATGTGGTGAGATGATGTGAGGTGAAGGATGCAGGCACTGGCTTTGTGACGTAGCATTAGGCTGCTACTGACCTTCTGATACTATCTCAGAAGGAGGATCAGCTGCTTCCAGACTGTGCTTGACCACGGGGAACAGGAACCATGGAAAACAAAACCACAGCTAAAGAGGGTCTGCTGTGACATATTTAACACAAAACCAGCCTCAGACTGCACTTGGGGGGGAGGTATGGAGGCTGGGGCGTGCTCAGACCACTGCCCCCTGCAGCAGTCTAGAGAAGGCCACAGAGGAGCCGTGTGGCTGCAAACACACGCCTTGGACCACATGTGGGGCCCAGGGAGCCGCTGGCTGCAAGTCACATATTTGTAGCCCCAGTCCTGGAATCACAGGAACTTAAGAGCTAGCCAGGACTTCATGACTCACTTTACAGTGGGGAAAACAAGGCTCGGGGTGGGGAAGGGACTACTTGGGCCAGTCCTTGCTAGTGGCATGGCAGGAGACATAAACAACTTCTCTCGAAATAAAATGCTGTATGCGTGTATGCAAATCATATGAAATATGCATGCACCTTCTCATCATCATACAATGGAATGTAGCCCTTGCAAAAATACCTGTGGAAATGCCTGTGTTCGCTCTAAGTATTTTCTGGAAATAGTTGCTTTGCTTCCTACAGCCCCTCTGAGCACTAAGTCCTTGTGCGCTTGTCAGACCTCACCAGGGTCGGCCCCAGACACTTGGCCAGAGTGCTCTTCCCAACCCCAGCCCCCACTCCCACCCTTGTGCAGCTCTTGTTTCTTCCTTCCTCCAGTTCCACAGCCCACGTCACTCCCCACTGCGTGCCAGAAAAACGGAAGGCTGCCGGCCCTTTGTGGCTATGGGTGGCTTACCATGCCTGGGGGACAGAGGCAGCCCGAGACACAGCCCATGCTCATGCACTCCAGCTCGTAGTTCTGGCAGGTTTTGGCACACTCCAGCCCTTCAGCCCGTGGGGTGTCAGCAGGGCACACCAGCTTGACCATGGGCGGCCGGCAGGACAGGCTCCTCTTGCCTTGCAGACAGGAAGATCAAAGAGGCCATTAGCACAGGAGTGGGTGGCTCCACCTTCCACACCGTCCTTGGTCCCCTGGCCGTACCACTCAATTCCAGAGACTCAGAGCCACCCTGTCCCTGGGACGGAGACTTCCGGTCGGGTCTGGTACTGAGCTCAGCTCCCTGTGTGGCCCTGGGAAGGCAGCCTCCTCTCATCTGAGCTTGCGACCTTCGCCTGGGCTGAAAGCACCTCTCCTGACCTCAGCAGCCCTCTGGAGGCCCCACTCCTCACCCCTCTCCATCCTGTTCTAGCAACGTGCATTGAAGTCAGAACACACTGCAGCAATGTGCAATCCCAGGCTTAGAAGGACCTGGGTTTGGATGCTAAAAAGGGACCTTTACAGGCCCCAATGGATGGCTCCTAAAATGGCTACAACTGATTTATACTCCCAATGTGACTTTAAATGCCTCTGCTCACATGCCCTCCTCTGCCTGGCCACTGGCCATCCCACCCACTCTGTTTAAATTTGGGACACTCCATTGGTTGAGACATCTGTCTGCCCTCTCTGCCTTGTCATTCTCTACCTGATCACTGTTGATACAACATCCAATACACTACGTATTTTATTTAATTGTGGATTGCCCACCCCACCCACTAAAATATATGCTCCATGAAGGTAGGGGGTTTTATCTACTTTGTTCACTGTTGCATCACATTTCCTGACAGTAGCATCAGTGGCAGACTAAATAAATGATGACAGCAGATATGGATACAGCCCCTTTCTTTCAAGAACCCTGGTGTACATAACAGCATTTGTATCTTACCACACATAGGGCTTACTTACTATCCCTTGTGGCCCTGAAAGCCAGAATTGGCAGACTTATTTTTATGTGGAAACTTTTGTGAAGTAACTGAAACCCTCAGAGATTAAATGGCTTCTCTGAATCACACAAAATTCTAGAAGTTTCACCCAGAGGGGGACACAGTGAGAAGCCTGGGACGTGGAAGAGGACCTTTCCCCAGGCCTGCTGGCACCCTGCCCACAGACTTCCAGGCTCCAGGACAGTGAGCGATGTGTCTCTGTTGTTCGTGAGCCCCGCAGCCTGCGGCTTTCTGTTCTAGCAGCCCGAACAGAACAAGCAGGGTCACAAGGCCTGATCTCAACTCAGGAGCCACCCACTTGCTTGGGCTCCCACCCAGCGCCGGGCTGAGGGAAGCCACCCCAACAGGAACGCAGGGGAGCCGGGCTTCCCATCCAGGGCAAGCTGCAAGACAGCACGTGGCGCACACCTATACCGCTGAGAGAGGGGGGGGCTTGTAGAAGGAGAGAGGCAGACAGAGAAGAGGTCAAGTTTGAGGTTAAAAATAGCCTGTTTATTTGCCTAAAGGCACCACCCTCCCACCTATGAAGAGACCCTTTCAAGCAAGGATGACGGGTCGCTCTGGGAGCCACGAAGGCCTCCCATCCTGAGCACAGACATGGCCCCACAGCGCCAGCTCAGCACTCTCTCCCTTCTGCGCCTTCTCCTTAAAGTGCAGCAATTATTAGGTCCAAACCCCCTTCTCTGAAATCCATCTGAGTGGCTTTCTAAGGAGGGTCCTTGTCAGCATGTCCCTAGACAGAGAGGCCACTGAAGGAGGTAGTTTTCACCACAGTCAAGGGGACCAGCTCACTCGCCACTAAGGTCACCATGGATGAAATGGAGATCTCCCTGCATCCATCGTGCAGAGAATTCAGCCTTCCTGCTGTCACAGAATAAAATTCTTCTTGCCTCAATAATTGGGACATACATGTACAGAGGCACATTAGACAGAGTGGCCCAGCCCTCCCCGGTGGCCCCGCATCGGGCAGAGGGAGAGGAAGGGCCCCTCCAGGGGGCAGTACTCACTGCGGTGAGACAGGGGACTGCCGAGGACAGAGTCCGGCAACAGGCTCCCCGGGGCTCCACTCGGGGTGCAGTGCATGAAGCCGTCCTCACAGTAACTGCGGGAGGAAAGACACCGCTCAGCTTTGTCCGAGCTCCTGCACCTGCTGGCGCTGTGTCCTCACCTGCTACTCACCCTCTGCCCCTCCAGCTGGGCTCCCAGTCCACAGATCGTCTGAAACACACCCACCACGGCCACCAATAACCTGCATGTCAGCAAACCCAGTGGCGCTGCCTTCCATCCTTCTCTCACTTGCTCCCCTTCAATGTCACTCAGTACTGCTGAGTTCTCCATTCTTCTAGAAAACACAATTCTCACCTGGTTTTCACCCTCTTTGCCCAGCTGCTCCTTCTCAGGCTCACTGCAGCTCACCCCCTTCCACTGGCTCCTTCCCAGACCCTCTCTTCTCCTTTCACCATGTCATTCACACTACAGTTACACACAACGCATCAATTCACATCAGCCACTCAGGTCTCTCATTTGAACCACAGACCCATGTATTCAAGTGCCAGTGTGACAGCCACCTTAGTGCCTCAAAGACGCTCCAAGCTCAGCACGTCCAAAACTGAACGCATGACCCCCAGAGCTGGTTCCCCTCCAGGGCTCGGACTCACCACAAACCAGTCACCCAGGGGCCAGCCCTGACACACCTTCTCCCCACCTTCTATACGTGACCCGTCACCAAGCCCTCGGACTTTCTCTCCTAACTATCTCTGGAATTCATGCCCACCTCTGTCACCGCACCATGAGCCATCATCACACTCACCTGGACAATGCAAAGCCCCCCAGCTGATGTCCCTGCACCATTCCTGCCTCTCTCCAGACACATGCCTCTTGGCAGCCCAAGCACCTTTTCAAAACCTAAATCTGATTATGTCATATCCCTGCTTGGAAGCCTTCAATAGCTTCCCCTCAACTGGCCTTAGGGAAAAGATCAAGTCCCACATGTGACCTCCCAGGCCCCCTTTCCTTCTTTTAATCTTGCAGGCGCATTGCTCCCTTCAAACTCAAGGGCCTCTGCACCCATGGCTCCTCTCATCTAATGTCACTTTCACCCACCACACACACACAGCCTGCTTTGTCCACCCGCATTTCAAGCTCTTATGGACCACATCCTTCTCCTCCTACCACATGTGTACTTTACATGCATTTGAATTACTATGTGGTCAACCTCTGTCTCTGTCCCTGGACTATAAGATGCAAGAGGGTAGAAACCAGGGCTGGTCTTGCTCTTTGTGTCCCAGCATCAGCGTAAGACTTTGCTTACAGTACTCAATTTTTTTTTACTTTCGTTTATTCCTATCCTTCAATCCCATCCCCTTTAACACAGGCAACTATTTTCATGGTATCTAGTCTCCAGAGCAGTTCCCAGGGCCCCCCACATCCTGGTGTTTCCACCCTGTGTAACCCCCTCCTACACTGCACCAAGGTTGGTCAGCGCGACCAGTAGTCCCTGGCAACAGTGACATCCCACAGACCATCTGGCACTTACAATCAGGTCATAAAAGATTCTGCAGGGTTGGTCTGGGTCTCTGCCTGGTGTGACTCACTCTGGGGAAAGCACGCTATAAGCAGCCCCGTGGCAAGCTCCACTTGGCAAGGAACTGAGGCCTCCTGCCAACAGCGTGGGAATAAGCTGGGCTGGGCATGGACCCTCCAGATGACATCAGCTCTGACCAGCAGCCTGACTGTAGCCTTCTGAGCAGACCTGAGCCAAACCACCCGACCAGGCTGCCCCTGGATCCTGACCCTTAGAGACAGTGTACGATCGTTAATGTTTGTTATTCTCAAGCTGGAAATTTGGGGGGAGTTTTGTATGCAGGAATAGATACCTAATACAATTTCATTCTGTTTAATGTACATCTGACTGAGTAGGTTCCTACAAAATTTGTGATTGTTTTACATGTATATATGTTTAATTTATAAAAGTGGTATTATCTTATATACCACACAGTGTTTCGCTTTTCTCATTCAGCACCATGTGTTTAAAATTGGTCCCTGTTAATATGACCAACTTCCAAGGCTGCCCAGCAGTCTGCAGCATGCACCCACTACATCTGACATCCCAGTGATGGACACAGAGTGGCACCTACTCCTTGCAGCCACTGCAAACAGGCTGCGATTAACATCTTCGTGCATGTGCTCTTAAGAAGCTGTTTAAGAAATTCTTTAGTATATATGTCCAGGAGCAGAGCTGGGGGATATCAGGCATGGATATCTAATGTGCATATGCTGTATCAATCACTCTCCCACATGCAGGTGCAGTTGACTTTGGGTTTGAAGGGAGCAATGTACTGCAAGACTGAAAGAAGGACAGAGAGAGGTAGCAGGGGTCAGATGACCTGGGGCCTGGGAGGCCACATTAGGAACTCGATCTTTATCCTAAGACCCGTTGAGGGGAAGCTACTGAAGGCTTCCAAGCAAGGATGGCACAATGAGATTTAGGTTCTGAAAAGACTCTGGGAGCATCTGACCTAGCCTCTATCCCACCATAGCAGATCAGGGACCCCATGTCCTGCAGCCCTGCCAACACTTGGCATTTTCCAGATTCCAAATTTTTCCAGTCTAACTGATATGAAGTAATACTCATTGTTTTAATTTGCATTTCTCTGAGCATAATGACTTTGAACACTTTTAATGAGGCTGCCGTTCAATCCAAATTTGTTGAATGAGCAAGAGAATCAGACCTTCCCTCTCAAGGCACAGGTAGAGCCTGTTCCTTCCAGGTTTTAACTAATACCTGGTTAAAAAAAAAATCCTCCCCCAAATGCCATGTTCTATCTGCCATCTGGACATGATCCAAAGGCTTAATTTTATATTTTAAAAACAGCCTTGCAGATCAATTAAAAATCAACTCCTCGAGACAAGTGCTGGGCATAGAAGCCACAGGGCATAAATCTGCAAAGAAGTAAAAAGCTAACCTTTTCAAACAATATGGCTTCTCTCTCACTTACCAACTTTACATTTCCCTGTATGGCCCCGGAAGATGACTGGTTAGCCAGAGACGGGTAAGATTCCTCAAGGGAGGAACAACCTAAGACAGGCACAGTCGCAGGGGGGCCATCAGTGGAGAATTTGGGGATCAACAGAGGTGAGGCTCAGAACCTCACCCCCCCTGCTTTGAGAGAAATCTTCTGCATCCGTGGATGTCTTGCTGCCCTTGTCTAGCCTGGATTAATACTTAGTCCATAGGCACACACCTGATCATCTGATCATCTACATTTGCCCTCTTACAGCACTAAACTATGTTTTCTACCTTTATCTTGCATCTACCTACCACTTCAGCATTTTATTAAAAATAAAAATAATAATAATAATAGGAGAAATGTGGGATCAACATATAAATCAAGTACAAAAATCAAACCAATATTCATATTTGACCTGATTGTTTATAGGTCATAATGCATGATCAAAACCGAAAGTTTCTGTGATGAATGCCCTTGTACTGTTCACCATGTAAGAATTTATTCACTATGTAAGAATTCGTTCACCATGTAAGAACTTGTTCGTTATGCTTCAGAAGATTGGAGACTGACAAGAATTAGGGCTGAGATGGATTAATGATTGTACATTGAGCATTGACCCCCCTATACTGAATTTTATTGTTGTTAACAACCATTTAATCAATAAATATGAGAGATGCCCTCTCAAAAAAAAATAAAATAAAATAAAATAAAATAAAATAAAATAAAAATAAAAATAAAAAAATCAACTCCTGGCCCAGAATCTGGTCTGCGATAGAGTAGGATGTGCCCCACTGCGGTGGCTGTGTGGGTGACCAAACAATGGTCTGAAGAAATTCCAGAGCGTTCCTACCATCCTATCACCTTTTCACGGGCATCGCCAGCATTTGCTCCAGCTGGGCTCATTCCTCAGTGTGATAATAAAACATAATAAATAATAAAAATAAATGCCCACAAACAAGCTCTAAATTCCCTCTGGCTCACATTCTCCATGAAACCCAACTTTCTACCTGAAGTGGAAAAACAGTCAATAGCTTTCACCCCTGGGGCCTGAAGCGAGACACAGGAGAGGAGGCAGTCCTGGAAAGGTCACTGCGGTGCAAACCCTGAGAAAAGCCTGAATACAGGGCTCTTCCCGCAGCCCGATCGCCCAGTGCTGCTGTTTCCCCCTCCTCCCTTCCCTGTGCCTCTGATATGGTAAAATCACCAGCTACAGTTGCTGCCCTCCAAGCCACCCCAGCCTTCTACCCTCTGGCTTCTTTCCTCATGGCACTACTGAAACATGGGGCCACCATGACCTTCTGATCACCACATTCAACAGCCTGCTGTCTGTAGTATGAAGAGTTACTGGCTTCTAGTCACTTGTTGGGTGATTTGAGAAAGTGATGATCTCTCAAAGCCTCAATTTCCTTACTAAAAAGGCAATTTCTGCCTGCCTAACAGCATTGTTTTAAGGTCTCAGAAAGAAACACCTTGAAACTGTAGGCAGACAACTGTAGAGAAGCAGCCACTGGGCTAAGACTGATGCTCAAACCAACAGAAACTGGTCCCTTCACTGCCCTGATACGACCTTTTCCCTGAGCCTCTCTCCCAGGATCCTCTTTCTCCTACACTGGCCTGCTGAACATCACCCAGCCCTGGACTCTGTCCTCCTCTTCCGGGGTCCACTCCCCACAGGGAGCTGGGGCAGTCCTCTGGCTCTGCCCAATACATCTTCACAAATCCTGTCCTCCAGCCTCACTCTCTCTTTCACGTTCCAATCCCATAATTCCAGCTATTGGTTCCAGTCACTCACTAGATGCCCTCTTAGTTAACTCAGGTCATCAAGGCCAAAACCACTCAGTATCTTCCTTCTACCTACCAAGAGCCCCCAGCTGTTCTAGCATCACTGTCTTGAGCATTCAAGTAGAGACCCCTGGGGCCACCTCCAACAAACCTCCTCCCAAGCACCTGCTAGTCGGCTTCTTTCTCACAGTGCCCAGCTTCTGTCCCCTCTCCATGTTCACTGAGGTTTCTTGGCCCAGGACCTCAGCACCTTTTCATCTGACTGTGTCAACATCTTCCCCCCATCCAATCTCCCTGCCATCATACCCATGCAGCTTCCCGAACCCACTCCCTAAAGCCACGTGTTGATCCTATTTGCTCTCTGCTCCGCCTTTCAACGTCCCCATTGTGTCTTGCCCAAGCACCCATCCTCACCCTATCTTTCAAAGACCCCTGAGGCTGGCCCCCAGCTCCCTCCAGTCTCATCATCTCTTCCCCAGAGGACCTACCTTGGTTACTGGTGATTCTCCTGTGGGTTTCAGTCCCTGCACCTCGGCCCCACCCAGAAGGCCCTCCTCCATCATCCACCCCCTCTGCTCTCAGAGTTCGCCTCACCCTCAACAGCTGCCTCCTGCATTGAGTTCATCAATTCCTCCCCAGTGGAAACAATCCTCACCTGTTCTGAATGAGTAGGAATTTTTAGGTCTATGATAGGGTGGGTCTACCAACTATTACAGTTATTTTATCTCAGTAGACATTGATTGTAACTGCTTTTTGCCAGAACTGTGTTAGATGCTTGGGATCAGGCCTAAGACATTGTCTCTACTATTGGGGAGGCCACAGTCTAGAAAGGAGATACAACACATATTTCTGAAGTCCAAACCCAGTGACCATAACAGTTTTTAGCACAAGTGTGAACACCCTGCTGTGGGTCCACGAGATTGGAAGGGACCACAGATTCCTCTCACTGGGGCGATGAGAACGGCTTCATACTAAATGAAATGTGCAGACCTCATGTGGATATTCACTTGAACAAACCAATTATTAAAAGGCATTTTGTGACAATCAGGACAAGTGAACAAGGAGGGAATATTAGGTGACATTAAGGAAGTACTGTGGATTCTTGTGAAGGGCCAGGGTTTTTTTTTTAATGCTTATCTGTTAGAAATACATACTCAAGTATTTTCAGATGAAATGGTATAATATCTGAAGTTCTCTTTAAGCCACTCCAGCCAAAAAGGGAAGGAGGATACAAGTGGCAAAGGGCTGACAGTCACAGAAGCAGGGGCTGGACGCACCAGGGCTGACTCCTCCTGCTTTTCTCTCTACTTTTATGACTGAAGCTCACCATGCCAGAACATTTCAACCAGTCTCCCTATAGACCGCTAGCTTCTTGGGGGCCCACACTATGTGTGGGGCTCCTCTTGAGATCGCTCATCTCTAGCCCAACAGGACAGAACAGTGCCAAGGCAATGCTGGCCCAACGAATGTCCTGTCACAAATGTGACACAAATCTGAGACCAAGACAGCCCTGCTGACTTACCACGACAGAGGGCTGAGTGAAGGGCTGCAGGAAGCACGCATGATTTGGAGCTGTTTTTCAGGGAAGTGCATGAAGCTAGTCTGGACAGCAATGCCCCCTTGAGGCAACGCTGCTGCGGTATATTTTCTTCTGACTCATATGCTTCAGCCTGAGAACACTGAACACTGACGGGGCCAAAGGGGTGGGGACAGGGAGATCACCCATTTCCTGTTCTAGAACAGGGAAGCTGAGACCGAGAGCAAGGAAATGGGGCTCAACACAGGATAGATGACCATAAGGCTCAAGAATTCCTACTGCCAGCCCAGAGCTCTAGTTCCCTGCGTCAATGTCCTGGGTGGAACCCCAGCTCTGCTCCTGACTTGCTGTGCAACTCTGGACATGTCGCTTCCTTTTTGGGGCCTCAGTTAACCTACCCATTAAATAAAGGACTTGGAGGACCATTTTCCTTTCCAGCTTGGCCATTCTAGAGGTCTCTGGTCCTGCCACTTGCACTTACCACATGGTGTGATGGTCTGAGAAGATGTCTTCTGGCTGGAAGATCTCACCATCATAGTAACAGGGGCACTGGGCCTTGGGCACGCAGTCCCCCCTCTCATCCAGGTAGAGTCCTGGGGGGCAGAAGCAGCCCTCCAGGCAGACCTCGTTGCATTCCTCATCCGGGTAAGAGAGGGACCGGCAGGTCATGTTGCAGGGAGTCCCACACTGCAGGTACACCTGGCCCTGGGGGCAGCTCAGCACTGGAAGAGCAGGGAGGGCAGGCAAGTCTCAGGGGACACATTAAAATGACAAGGACTGTGGTTCTCGGATGGGGGTGCCACCCCTCACAGCTGTGAGCCCCAGTTATACCTGGGTGGTCACCACCTCCCTTTCCTACTCTGAGCTAAGGGGCACTTTCATGCTCACAGGGCCTATTATCATTATGGATGCACACATTTTCACCTCTGCTTAACCAGAGGCATCACGCTGGAGTCTCAAAGCCTGGGACAGAGCAGAAATCCTGGTGGCTTTTGAAGCTGTGACTATTAAGAACTGGGAGCGAAGGGCTACCATTTGTGGTGCACCGAACACTCTGCTCTTCACACAGGGCTTATGCTTTTTACACCTCTCAGTGAGTTAGACTCCTAATCCCCTTCCGACAGGTGAGAAAACTGAGCTGAAGCTCAGTGGCCTCCTGGGGGCCTGGCTCCCAGGAGGAAGCAGAGGAGGCATTTGAACCCGCTCTCTGCGACCGAAACTCATGCTCTTAACCATTATGCTCTAAAAAGGAAACAGTTCCTCGGAAGCCGTGCTCTTGAGGACACACAGTCACAAACTGCAGGGACGCTCTTGTACCCACCCCACCAACGTGGTGGCACTGGGTCCGGCAGCCCTCACTCTCCCTGGCCTCCCACAGAGAAACGGCCCAGCACCCAGGAGCCAAAGGGAAGTGCAGCAGAGCAACAGTCACTAGGAGAATGGGCCCCGTGTCCCAGGTTCCTGGGCTCGAGCCCCAGTTCTGCCATTCGTTAGTGACATGACTGGGAGCAGTTTCCTACTGGAATATACTAATATCTATCCACCTGGGCCGTGGGGACAGTGGTGTGAGCTAACAAACACCGCCTCACACGTGGTAAGTGTTCATGCTACTGCTGTCATTATGGTTAAGATACTCCTGATCACAATCAGGTGGAGGCCCCCAGCACGGGTCCAGCAGGCCCCGGGTGGGAGGGGTGTCCCAGAGAAGGCTCTAGGCCTATGGGGACAGGGCACTCCTGGATTCTGGCCAACACATAACACACTTTCTGGGATCACAGTTGTCTCGTGAGCACCCTGATGGGGAAATTCTTTGCTGGCAGGTGTGGGGAGCATGCCACCCTTCAAAATGCTTTCCCACTGCTGATCAGCCTTTGCTGGAGAAATGAGAACTTTGCTCTGAGGACACTTCCCTGGGGCCATCAGAAGGCTTCACTTCTCAGGTAGAATCCATCTCTACAGCAGAAACCCACTGACAGGGCATTTTGCAGAAGCTGTAGAAGGAGGCCGTGACCATGAACCTCAGAATTGGGCGGTGGGGGGTGGGAGGACCCTCTGAGAGCCCTGCAGCCTCCCACCCCGCCCTGCAACTACCCTGGGCTTGGTGTCTGTAGGCCACTGAAAAGGGGGGCACTGTCACCATATTAAATATCTATTTTTTTCTGAACCTGCACAGAGGCTAGGTTGTCGGGTGAATACTTAGTGAGGGCAGGCTGAGATGGGACAAGCTGGGCAGCAAAGGTGGGCAGCCCTTCACCCCATTGACAGTTCCAGGATCAAGGCACATTCCACCTGTTAACAGGCAGCTGAGCTGAGAGCTTTCTTCTCTGACAGACTGACTCCAGAGCTGGCTTGGAGCCCTAGTAAATTCCCCCTGCAGCCTTCCTCCCCAGAAGAAGCAATGTACAGCCTGCCGGGGGCTGGGCTCAGGGCACAGAGATAGGAAGGCTTGGTCCCTGCCTTCAAAGATCCCTTGGTCTTATCTTCCCAAAGGAAACGTAACTGATGTGCAAGGGAAAAAAATGTGTATGCTTCCCCCGAACCTCCTCACAGCACCCCATAAAACAGACAATGGTCAGACCTCACTCCATGAGTGTCCCCAACTGGTATGGCCTCCTCTTACGGATGGACTTAGCGGTTTAGGAAGCTCTGTCTATTCTCAGAAAGGGAAAAATGAGGTACTGGATGAAGGCAGGAACCCAGGAATCCTGCCCACACTCCTTGGGCTCAGAGGAGCACCCCAAACCCATCTGGCCAGCCTTTTCCCTGGTTCACCTCCATATAAACCCCTAGATACAGATCCTTCATGTCCTTCAAAGTCCCCAGGGAAGCCTCTTCCTAGCGCCCCTCACTTCCTGTGGTGTCTGTCATGAGGCCTTGGAGGGCAGGAATGTCTCCAGCCAGACCTCAGCCCTGCCACTGCGTGGCCAGCCCGTTCCCTCCCAGCCTGTTCTCAGGGGAAGTTAAGAAGAGCTGTTCTGAGGCGGGGGGCGCCCGGGCACAGAGCAGGGCAGTCATAGCAAGCTGCCAGCAAGGTCTGAGGCCCTGCCCGGCCCTGCCGGCCGGCGCCCCACAGTGGGGGTGCACTGCAGGCAGGCACCTCCATACTTGCTCCCTTTGGCTCCTACTGTTGCCTTCGAGCCGCCTTTATGAGCTTCCTTAGGCTTGAAGCATGAGCTGGCTCATTGAACCCAAACAGCGACACTTCTAGGGCTCCCGTAGGTACACTTCTCTTCAAAGACATGATTCAAGCCCCTCAGCCTTCCTCGTAGCTCCTATTTTCCTGCTTCTCTCAGGGCCACCAACATTTTCATCTCCAAACACATCTACTTCACCCTGAGAATCAGCATATCCACGACCCCTTCCCCTCCCAGAATATCCTCCTCACTTCTACGTGCTGCTGCTACTACTCCACCATCAGAATGACACTCCTCTCCTAAGACAGCGCCTTTTAAAAGCCTGGTTGAGAACATGGCCTCCAGAAAGCCTTCCTTGGTTGCCCCTGCCTTAATCTATCATTTTATTCCTTGTGACAGGCACCTAGTAGGGAAGTAGTGCCCATCTGATCTCAAAAAGGAAGGGTCAGGCTCTACAGCACTCACTGCCTGGCCATGCGGGGCACTGGCAGATGTGCCCAGAGCAGCCACAAAGTGAGCACACTGTGTAGCCACCTGAGGGACTGGAGTGTGGGGCATATACCAGCCCTAGTGCCAGGACTCTTGACAGAGCACAGTGAGACTCTAAAGTCAGCAGGGGACAACGATGTCATTCAACTTTCACTTTATACAAGGCCATTGACCCTGGCCGGGAGCCCAGCCTCAGACGGGGGTGCAGGGACCCACTTGGATCCAGCACCCACTGGTTCCTCAGCCTGGCTGTGCATGTACTGAACACTAGGCGGCAGCAGCCACAGGAAAGCTCTGCTTGGCAGGGACTCCAAGGACTTGGCAGGCCTCCAGGGTCTGGGGTCCAAGGAACAAGCCTGTCCTAGGGGAGAGCCAGTTCCCACCACCCTGTCCTGCTGGAAGATGGGAGGGAAAAGTGGCTGCAGATGAACAGTTCCCACAACCCCTGCTTGTCAGATGCCCCCGGGCTAGTTTCTGAAACCAGCAAGGCAGACAGTGCTTTGAACAGGACAAGTGGGCAGAGCCGCAGGGCATGCAAGGCGTTTGGGCTGGGCTGTGGGGGTGGCGGGCAGGAAGGGCACCCACCACAGAAGCTGGGCTCCCGCCACGCAATGTGCACGCCTCTCCAGGCACAGGCTGCTGCGTAGCTGGCCACTGCGCTGCAGAGGCAGTCCCTGCCATCGGAACAGGAGCAGACGTCATAGTGGCAGTTCTGCAGGTAGGGCAGAGGGCTCACGGCGTGGTGGCAGGCCTCAAACTTGGAGGACGTCAGGAGGGCACATGCCTCCTCGGCAAACCTGGCTGGGGGAAGGAAGGGGCGAGCACCACAGCTGCTCAGTGCCAGACCCCAGAGGACATAACAGCCCCCACTCTGAGACCCCCTCTCCAGCTTCTGGCTCAGCAGCACACCCAGCACAAACACCTTCTCCCGGCTCTGAGCATCCCTGCGATGTTCCTTCTGCAGCCAATACACTTCCCTAATTACTTTCGACTTAAACACATAATAAACTGCATTTCCAGAGCACACACCCCCTGGCAAAGGAAGAAATAATTCCATGGTGGGTTGAGTAAGACGGAGAAGGTAATGCAAGACTAAAAGTTTGCTGCAGATAAATCTGCTCATGGTCACCCCAGTGGGTGTTATGATAATTAAGTTCTGAGCTGGTGTGGCTGCTGCTCCAACAGAGAAGGTCCGGGGGCAGGAACTATGTGCTGTTCTTGTTTTCCCAGGGTTTGGCCCACTGGGGGTGCTCAGTAGAGGGACTATGAAAAAGATTATCCAGATGCAGATATTAGAAGGCTGCTGGTAAGCAAAGTGCCCCTCCACCCCGAGGGGGGCGCCCTGTCCCCTGGAATGCGTGGGGCCTTGGAGACCTTAGGGCCCTGCCAAGTGCACACCCCCTCCCAGGCTCATTACTCAGGCGCGGGTTGAGGTGACACGGGTCGCGGCTCTGCCGCTGCAGGTCTTCACAGTGCCCGTGCAGCTTCCAGGCGTTTCCGAAGTCCTCCACCAGGGCCTCCACCAGGCCTGCGGGCGTGAGGAAGTCATCGCCCTTGTTGCCATTGTAATTGCCACACAGGCCGCAGGTCCTCCCGGCGTAGACAGGGGACAGCTGCGCGAGAGGGGGACCACCTTGGAGCGGCAGCCGTCAACGCGGCCCCAGCTTCCCTTCACTCCTGAGATGGTTTTCATCAACAACGCTCCCCAGGGAAAAAACAAGTATGAATCTAATAAACCGCAGCTAAGCCCTAGATGCAGAAGGAGAGACGGAGCTAACTGCAGTATAAGCCTGCCACCAGCGATGTCCCCACTACCCCATCCGGGTCAGAGACCAGTCGTGCCCCACAGGATTTGGGAGATTCTCTGGGCATTTAAAGATGGAGATAGTGAGTTCCAGAGAAGGAAGGGGACTTGTCTGAGGTCACAGAGGTCGTGGCAGAGCAGGGACAGTGGCCAGGTGAGCCCTGGCCCAGTGTGATCTGTACCACCCTGGCCGGTCAGTGGGGATGCCCAGGCCAGTGGGTCCCGACACCATGGAGATCAAGTGCAAAGTCAGCACCCCTTTACCAAGCACTTCCACGGTCATACCTGCGGGAGAAGCAGGCCGAGTCAGTTATGGCCCCAGTCCTCTCAGAGCTCATGCTTGGTGACCAAGAACAGCACCTTTCTAACTACGTATGTGAAATGTAGCCACTGAGCATCACTGAAGAGAAAAGGCCATAAGCCAAAGAGGACTCTGGGGGTTGCAATTGGAGTTGGTGGGGTCAGCAAGGACACTGGGGCACCTGCCACGACTGGGGGGCCGGGGTAAAACTCCAGGCCATCGGCATGCGGCTCATTCTCCAGCCTTCTAAGCCCGAAGTGCACACTCATGACAGGCTTGCCTTTCACACTTCACAGCTGGGGCATCCACTGTTTCTACTGCCAGGGCCCCAATTCAAAGATGCAGCTGGGGCTGGGGCCCCTGAGGCCTGACTCCAGTCCCGCATGTAGTTAACATGGCCAGTTGTCCCGCCGAGTTCTGAAACCCTCACGTGCCAGCCTGGGTCCCTAGGGTCATCCTCAGAGCCCATTCCAGCTTCCAGCTCTGACTTCATAGAACGCAGCATGAACAGTCTGGTGGAAGGTTCCAGACCCATGTGAAACATACCCAAGGAAATATCATTAAAAGAAAGAGGATGCAGTAATGTTTCCTTGCTTCTTTACAAATATCAAGCATTGGCACATGTAAATGTAAATCCTGACCAGGCATTTCCTGTCCCTTCTCTGCTTTGCTTACTCCCTGGGATTGATAGCCTTCTAATATATGATATAATTTACTTGTTGGTTTTGTTTATTGCCTGTCTTTCCCCATAAGAACTGAAACTAAATGAGGCAAAAGTCCTGGTCTGTTTTGTTTCACAGATGTAACCCCAGCCCCCAGAATGGTGCCTGTGGATGCTCAATAAATATGTGTTGAAGGAATAAATGGCTAAACAAAGGCCTGAATAAATCTGTGAGTGGTTGCTGTCTCCTCCAGACGCAGGCGGAAATGCAATGCCAGGCCTGAGCAGAACAGCCAACTTGGTGATGAGCCTTCCCACCCCTCTGCCACCCTCAGCGTCCTCTCCCCCTCGTTCTCAGACCCTTTGCACACTTCCCCCAGAGCCCTGTGTTGCTCCCCGCTACCATCCACCCCTCCCTAAGACTCCATCTTCATCCGTTCCTTTGGTCCGCTGGCCTGTCTCGGGGGTCAGCTCAGCCCAGGGTTACCAGATCTGGATGCCAGGGCCCAACGCAAGTCCGACATAACCCCAAGATCAGGGGTTTGGAGAACATGTTTGCTCTCTGCAGGAGATCTGGGACCAGTGACACTTCTGACAGGGTGGGGACTGTCAGAGGTCTTTTGTACACCACTCTGCCTAAGGCTGACCTGCCAGCCCCCCAACCCACCCAGGGACAAGGCATCCACACTTCATCAGGGGAAGGAGACCAGGGAGCCCCAGGCAGCGCTCCCAGCCTCTCTCGGGGTGACTGTGTTCCCCCTGCTGCTCCCCTGTGCCTCCAGGGAACGTCCTCCACCGGGGGCCCCACAAACCCCACCACAGTCAGCATGGTGACACACCCCACCTCCTGCCATGTCCACAAGTGCACACTTTCCTTTCCAGTCCCAACCAGGGAGACATTCCCACAGGCCACGGGGCCACTGCTGCTGTCTAAATCGTCTTAGGTTTGCTAAACTGGCCAAACCCCAGATCACCCTGCACCCCATTCCCACAGAAGGAAGTCGCCTCAGGGAGATAAGGACCAGGAGCCTGAGGAGGGGAAGGGCAGCGTCCCCAGACAAGGTGTTCAGGGCTCGGCAGAGCGGAGAAGCTGCACGGTGGGAGAGCACCCTCTCTGTGACCAGGGGGTAATGGCGAGAGTGGGGTGGCTGACGGGGGTGCAGGAGGCATCACTGGAATCAGAGAGTTCAGGGCCTTGCTCTGCACCCAAATGACCGCAAGACCCAGGCAAGTTACCGTCTTGCTCAAGACATGAGGGATTTTCATTTCCAACTACAAATGATGGGTTGACAAGCTCTCCCACACATGTTCTGTGGTCTGTGGTCATCAGGTTTAGTTTTTATAAAAGAAAAAAAGTGCTGCAGATGACATGGTATTGTACATAAAAAACCCTAAAGACTCCACTCCAAAATTACTAGAACTAATACTGGAATTCAGCAAAGTTGCAGGATACAAAATTAATACACAGAAATCTATACACTAACAATGACCTAATAGAAAGAGAAATCAGGAAAACAATTCCATTCACAATAGCATCAAAAAGAATAAAATACCTAGGAATAAACCTAACCAAGGAAGTGAAAGACCTATACCCTGAAAACTACAAGACACTCTTAAGAGAAATTAAAGAGGATACTAACAATGGAAACTCATCCCATGCTCCTGGCTAGGAAGAATTAATATCGTTAAAAGGGCCATCCTGCCCAAAGCAATACACAGATTCAATGCAATCCCTATCAAATTACCAACCGCATTTTTCAATGAACTGGAACAAATAATTCAAAAATTCATATGGAACCACCAAAGACCCCGAATTGCCAAAGCAATCCTGAGAAAGAAGAATAAAGTGGGGGGGATCTCACTCCCCAACTACAAAGCCACAGTAATCAAGACAATTTGGTACTGGCACAAGAACAGAGCCACAGACCAGTGGAACAGATTAGAAACTCCAGACATTAACCCAAACATATATGGTCAATTAATATTCAATAAAGGAGCCATGGACATACAATGGGGAAATGACAGTCTCTTCAACAGATGATGCTGGCAAAACTGGACAGCTACATGTAAGAGAATGAAACTGGATCACTGTCTAACCCCATACACAAAAGTAAATTCGAAATGGATCATCAAAGACTTGAATGTAAGTCATGAAACCATAAAACTCTTAGAAAAAAACATAGGCAAAAATCTCTTAGACATAAACATGAGTGACCTCTTCTTGAACATATCTCCCAGGCAAGGGAAACAAACGCAAAAATGAACAAATGGGACTATATCAAGCTGAAAAGCTTCTGTACAGCAAAGGACACCATCAATAGAACAAAAAGGTACCCTACAGTATGGGAGAATATACTTGTAAATGACAGATCTGATAAAGGCTTGACATCCAAAATATATAAAGAGCTCATGCACCTCAACGAACAAAATGCAAATAATCCAATTAAAAAATGGGCAGAGGAGCTGAACAGACAGCTCTCCAAAGAAGAAATTCAGATGGCCAACAGATACATGAAAAGATGCTCCACATCACTTGTCATCAGAGAAATGCAAATTAAAACCACAATGAGATATCACCTCACATCAGTAAGGATCGCCACCATCCAAAAGACAAGCAACAACAAATGTTAGCGAGGTTGTGGAGAAAGGGGAACCCTCCTACACTGTTGGTGGGAATGTAAATTAGTGCAACCATTGTGGAAAGCAGTATGGAGGTTCCTCAATGCTTAAAATAGAAATACCATTTGACCCAGAATTCCACTTCTAAGAATTTACCCTAAGAATGCAGCACTCCAGTTTGAAAAAGATAGATGCACCCCTATGTTTATCGCAGCACTATTTACAATAGCCAAGAAATAGAAGCAACCTAAGTGTCCATCAGTAGATGAATGGATAAAGAAGATATGGTACATATACACAATGGAATATTATTCAGCCATAAGAAGAAAACAAATCCTACCATTGCAACAACATGGATGGAGCTAGAGGGTAGTGAAATAAGCCAGGTGGAGAAAGACAAGTACCAAATGATTTCACTCATATGTGGAGTATAAGAACAAAGGAAAACTGAAGGAACAAAACAGCAGCAGAATCACAGAAACCACAAATGGACTAACAGTTACCAAAGGACAAGGGACTGGGGTGGATGGGTGGGAAGGGAGGGATAAGGGCGGGGGAAAAAGAAAGGGGCCCTTAAGATTAGCATGTATAATGTGGGGGCGGGGGTACCGGGAGGGCTGTGCAACACAGAAGACAAGTAGTGATTTTACAGCATCTTACTACGCTGATGGACAGTGACTGTGAAGGGGTATGTCAAGGGGACTTGGTGAAGGGGGGAGCCTAGTAAACATAATGTTCTTCATGTAATTGTAGATTAATGATACCAAAAGAAAAAAGAAAAAGAAAAAAAATGCGGCTAATTTGGAACTCTCTCAGGGACTCTAGGACCAGAGAAAGAACATGGCCTCATGAGGACAAAGGAGGCCAGGACGTCATCAGGGTTGCCCCAGACGGCCAGCGCAGGGCTGCACAAGGGCCCTGTGCACCCTGGGACCCCAGGATGCAGGAGGGGCTCTCCCAGGACCCTAGGGAAGATCCAGGCAGTGGTTCTCAAAGTGTGTGTTGGAAACCATGGTGTGTGTGTGGAAGGGTTGCAGGGGGTGACGGGGGTGCCTGAGTCCCTTGCAAGGGGTCCATGAGGCCAAAACTATTTTCATAATAATATTACGGCCTTATCTGGCTTTTTCCTCCTCATTTTCTTATGAGTGCACAGTGGATTTTTCCAGAAGCTCATGACATACAATATTGTAAATGATTGAATGCAGAAGGAAATGTGAGACGACAGCCGTCTTCTGTGAAGCCAGTCATTAAAAAAACTGGCAGAGATGTAAAACAGTGGTGCTCTTCTACTACTTATTTTTGTTTGGGAAAACACTTTTCAAAAAAAATGTTGTTTATATTAATGTGTAGTGGGTTTATTATTATTATTTTTAAGTGAATTCATAAATATAAACATATATTTTAAGTGTCTCTGATTTAGTTTCCAGTCTGGTAAATATTGATAGAGAAAACCTTCCTGAAAGATCTTGGCATCTCCAATAATATTTCGGACCACGAAGGCATCTGAAGACCCAAAAAGTGAGGAGTGTGGTGTAGTAGACAGGATGCTGCCCAGGGAGCTGGCCTGGCTCTGCCATGGGTCGGCTGCGTAGTGCTGGGCAGGCCTCCCAAAGTGCCTGAGTCTTGGTTGCTTCATGTATAAAAACAGCAGTGACTATTTGCAATGCCCACCTTCTAGGGAAATTTCCAGAGGGGTAAAGCATATAGGGAAGCCCTGTAAAATATATGGATTGTTATCCAAATATTACTCTAGGACTGCAGAGAACAAGGGGACGTGGTCGTTTGCCTGCAGAGGCCCGGGGCCTGGGGAGGGACCTGGCAGTACCAAGCACAACTCCCCCAGGCGGCAGGATGGCTCTCCCGGAAGGGGTTTGCCAAATGAGGTCTCAGCTGTGAGTCCCAGACTGGCTGTTCCCTCGCTACCCACAGCGGGCATCGTATGTGGACACCCCCTGCGCCCATGCCTTGTTGCAGCCAGGAGACAGGGCAGCAGATCTGCCACCTTCCCAGCCCTGCAGGAGCCCACCCAGTCTGCAGGCCCGTGTGGTACCAGAGCCCCAGAAGTACTAACCCCACCACGAACAAGGGGCATCCAGACAGCAAACACCAGCCTCTCTTAAACAAGAGAGGCCTGTTCCTCACTCTGGGGGTGCAGGGCCTGGGGAGAAAGGAATTCTTCCCCCACCACACAGAGCCACTCTGCCAGAGCACAAGGGGCACTTTGTAAGGGCCGGGCTGCAAGGGCAGTGCTCGAGAGGGGGCCTACCTTCACCAGCAGCCTCCCTCGGCCATCCCAGTCCACCTGCAGGTCCTCCCCATAGCTGAGGCACACGGAGGACATCACAGTGTGCTGGATACGGAGGTCACCTGGAACAGAGTAGGGACAGGATTTAGGCTGAGATCTGCAGAAGGCAGGGTGGTGACAGTTAGATGTATCACAGGGAGAGATGGGTATCCAAAAAGGACGGCAAAATGAAAGCAATGAGGTAGGAGGCAGGTGGGGATGTCCACGACACTTAAGGGGGGATCTCGGAATGGGGTGATCGGGTGGGTGAAGTGCACACAGGGCTCTCTAGAAAGGTGCCTCTGTGTCCCTGCTGTGGCCTGCCATTCCCCCTGCTTCCACAAGAGGGCATAAGAGGTTCCTACATCCTAGGCTTAAGCAGGTGCCAGAAGCCAAGAGCTCTGAACCGTGCACCCCGATGCCTGAGCATGCCCAGGCCTCTCTGCCCTTGCACACCACTTCCAGGCTGAGTTACTCAATCCTCATGGCTGAGCGATGTTGTATGTAAAGCAGAACCCTGTATGCACAGCAGCTCTTGCTGGAGATGAGGTAGAAGCATACCTCTTGCCCTGGAGAAAGGCGTAAGGGGACAGACACAACCTTAATACACGTGGACATGCTGTGTGCGCATGAGCCCAGGTTCTCCCACTCTGTACAATGTCGTGACAATGGCCCACAGGGTGGCCAGTGGTCATGGAGAAGAAGAGGGCAGGAATCTGAGAGCCACAAACTCACAGCTTTGAGGGTGAAGGTGGGGATTATGCTGTGCAAAGGGGCACAGTGCAACCTGGCAAAGTCACTAGACAGATGGGCTTTTCCCACAGGTGACAGGACCACCTGGCTTTGCCCCATGACATCCTCTCACCATCGTCTCACTCGCCACCAGCTGCCCTCTTCCTGACCTCTCAGCATCAGCCTTTGCTGCTTCCTCATCTCAAAGAGGAACCAAAACCAGTGTCCAGCTCCCAACATTCCCCTTTGGCCAAGTGAAAATCCTCTTGAGTTTCTCTTCCCTCTTTGCTCTCCCCCAGGCCTGGAGCAGCTTCCTCCGTTTCCAGGCATCCAGCCCGCTTCCTCTGCTCCTCCTCCTCCTCCAGGAAACCTTCCTTTCTTTCACAGATACATACCAAGGATGCTCTGCCAGCCTTCCCTGACACTGCCACAGAAGAGGCGAGCAGTGGGCACCGCTCGGGAAGGGGCACTGCAGGGCCAGCTGGACCAGGCCCAGTGGAGGGGGAGTGGGCACACCTTGCAGAAGGGGCATCTGGACATCTTGTCCATCCATGGACACACCGCCCCCATGCTTCAGCTTCACCAGGCTGCTGTGCAGGTTTGGCAGGCGGATGGTGACAGAGCGGGTACAGACAGCATCCGGGTCATCAGCACACTGCCAAGAGGGGCCACAGAGTGATGTCACCACAACCCCACCAGTGCAGTGCTGGGATCCATGTACTCAGAGAGCGACCCCAAACCCAGACAGCCCCTGGCCTTCTCATACAAACAGCTCCATCCTCACAAAACAACCTCTGTGCCTGGGCTCCCTGGCGGTGGGCACAGAGAGGCCCTAAGCCAGCCCTCACCCCTGCCCAGCTCCCGTGCCCTCTCCCATCCTAGTCTCCTATAAAAACTGCAAGCCTCCAGCTTGTCCTCCTGTTCCTTGGGCCTCTTGTTCCAAAGCCATCTAGGACTCCAGTCCTCAGGGAGCCCCCCACGCTCTACCTGTCCTCACCATTGCTCCATCCTCTGCAGAAAGGAAGCTCCCACGTTTACCATGGTGGCTTGGCAGAGGATGGGACCTGCACGCCCCACCCAGCCACTCCTGGGCGGCTCCTGCCAGGCTCACCTGCATGGTCTCAATGACGATGGAGAAGGAGTGGTCCCGGCAGTCCCAGACCAGCTGGTACTGGCAGACCCCGCTGAAGGTGAAGTACCTGCTGTCAAAGCTCTTGAAGTGGGACTGTCCTATGACGAGACACTCTCCTGGGGGCACACGGAGAAAGGGAGGAAGATCCAGGAGGAAGGAGGCCTCCTGGGGTAACACATGGCGGCTGGACAGGGGGGCCGTCCCTCAGAAACCCCGTGGCTTTCCCACACCAGTCTGAGAACGAGCTCTACAGAGGCTGGAGTCACAGCCCATTCCTCAGCCTGCAGAGGTCAGAGTAGTGGTTCAGTTCAATCCCTCCTTTTAACAGGGGGGCAAGTGGCAGAGCCCCCCATGCAGCGGCAGAGACCCCCGTGCAGTGGCAGAGCTGGACCAGACCTGCAGCTCCAGGCTCCCAGCCCACTGCAGCCCCCAGTCCTGCCCCGCAGCTGCCACTCAGGTTCTGGCTCTGCTGGGCTCAGGTGCCGCCAGGTCCAGGGAGAGGCCTTCCTCTGCCCCGGCACTGTGCGGGGCTCAGAGACGCAGCCCCAGCCAAGAGAGACCCTGAAGGCAGAGGGCAGAAAGGCCAGCCCAGAGAGGTGCTAGGGAGGAGGAGGTGGGCAGCAACTTGCTCAGCAGCACAGAAGCCAGGCCCCGACCCTCGCCCCTCAGCTGAGGGGGGCTCTTGGGCCTCCTCACGGGCATGTCCAGGCTGGGACTTCTGTCACAGGGGCCAATGGGAGCCAGAAAGCCCTCCGCCATGATCTCCCCACTGCCCACACTGACACGCCTGTGAGTGGGCATGAGGACTCCCCTTTGTCACCCCACAAATCAGAGCCCTCGACTCAGCCCCACTCAGCCACCGCTCCATCCTCCCCCAGGCCCCCATCCAAGCCCCAAGCCATTGGCCCAGAGCAGCTCAGACCACAGATCATATGTCCTGGGCAGTGTCCATGCAGGGGGTCTCGGCCACCATCTCCAGGGATTCCGCACTGGCCCCACCCCAGCTCAGGGCAAACCCATCTCCAGGGCCCACCATGGACCCTCTGAGGCTGGGGCAGGATCTGGACACCTTCCCAGCCTATGTCCTTCTGCTCATCTCGGCCTCCTACTCTATAGGAAAACAAAAATAGACACACACCACAGTCGTTCCATGCAACAGGGCCCTCCTTCACCATTAGACACTCCAACCTCCACACAGCAGTGTTCTCCACGGCACTGCTCCAGTCTAAATCTGAGTCCCACCAGGAGGGTCCCACAGCTAGTACCCCCTGGGCCCACTTCCAGGGGCTGCTGCAGGGTCCTGTCATGCCATCAGGGGGTCCCCAAAGGCCTTAGGGAGATTCCAGCTGCCCATATCTGTTAAAGACAAACTCCACAGGTCCCCACCTCCCCGCCTTGTGCTCACATTTGCCCCAGAAGGCACAGCAGTTAGCCAGGGGCCAGGGCCAGACTGCACGGCTGGACTCAGGGGAAGGCAGGGTGACGGTGAGTAGCCCAGGCTACAGCGTCCTTCTGCCAGGGCAGTTGACCCCTGCCAAAGGGTACTGGCCAAGGGGACACAGTCCAGAGAAATTAGGAGAAAGAAGGAGGCCCCAGGTTATACTCATCAGCATCACATTCTGAGATAACATAAATTGGTCTTTGTCCCTTGTTCCTAACACTGCTTGTCAAGCCTTTGAAATTTCCTAGGTGAGAGAAATACCTTTTACTCTAACGAATCCCTTCTTGGCGGGTTCCTAGATAGCTTCAGGATGGGAGCTGGTTACCAGAAAGACCCAGGCCTGGTAAGAGGAATGGAATTTTCAGGCCCACCAGCCAAGCTCCAAGGAGGGGAGAGGGACTGGAGGTAGAGTCAATAATCCATCATGCCTACATAATAAAGCCTCCATAAAAACCCCTAAACAACAGAGTTTGGAGAGCTTCTGGGCTGGAAGCCCTCTATCTTCATGCTATCTACATACATATCATATCTACATGCAGGAGGAGGGCGTACCCCAGCTCCACAGGGACAGAAGTTCCCATGCTCAGGATCCTTCCAGATCTTGCCCGGGTACCTCTTCATCTGTTGATTCATAATCCTTTATATCCTTTACAACAAACCGGTAATAGTAATTAAAGTGTTTGCCTAAGTTCTGTGAACCATTCTCCAAATTATTGTACCTAAGGAGGGCATTGTGGGAACTTCCAATTTATAGCCAAGTCTGACAGAAGTGGGGGCCCTGGGGACACAAGACTTGTCACTGGCATCTGATGTGGGCCCAGGCTTGCGCTCAGCCCTTAACCTGCGGGTAATTAGTGTCAGAACTGAATTGAATTATAAGACACCCAGCTAGTGCCCAGAAAGTTAGAGAACTGTTTGGTGTGGGGGAGAAACACACACACATTTGGCATCAGAGGCGTTGTAAGTAGACACACAGCATGCCTTCCTGCTGCACTGGGCCCCAAGGACAGAGTGGCGGTGGGTGGGGAGCAGGGGAGTCAGAACAGAACAGTCAATAAGGTGGGGGCGGAGGTCATCCCAGCTGATTGTAAATGTGCTGGGAGTCCAAATCCACTGATGTCACAGGAAAGCCTTTTTAAAATGGTTATTTTTTAGGACCCAGCACCATTCTACAAACAGGGCAACATGGTCCTTTGTGTCAAATGTCGTGACCCTATTGCTGTAAAATGGGTGGGAATTCTTCCCCTGACTTTTCTGTTTTCTCAAGAGCACTCTTATCTGAGTAAGAAACTGCACTTCCATTATCTTTGACAATGCCCAGGAAAAGAAGGGTCAGCGAAAAAACGTGCAAACATTTGCAAGCAAAACTTTCAAGGCTGGAATCTAATCCTTGCATCTGATTTCCTGCTCTGACCCCCACTGATTTGTGTTCTGAACTTTCTCGGGAATCAGAAGTCTAAATTATAGTTCTCTTTTCTCCTTGGTACAGTTGAGGGCTGGAGCTGCAAGCACAGATACCCAGGGGCGTGGATGGGTGAGCGGCTGGGTAGCAGTCAGCCCCCGGCACAGAGATGTTAGCCAGAGCAATGGGCCACATGGCAGTGCCCACCCAGCCTGCCCAGGGCTGGAACGCCCATACATTCCCAGAAAGTTGGTCGATCAGCAAAAGGGAGCCTCTGACAAACAGCTGGGCCACCGCCAGAGAAGGAGGGCCATAATAGTTAAGTGGATGAATGAAAGGCTATGGGGGCATAATACTAAAAAAGAGCCTACAAAGTGGAACCACCAGACTCAAAAGCAGATCTGCTCCATGAATAAAGCTCCTCGCTCGTGACAAAATAAAAAGAAGTCTCCCATCTGATGGAAGTACCTTACCTCTTCTAAACAAACCCTTTTGTTTGCAGTAAGGGAGCTGCTCCGCCCAGACCGCTGGCTTCCATCCTTCTCCAGGCAGCTACAGAAATGCCAGCCTGTAGGCTCTCAGCAAAGCCACTCAGACTTCCTCCATGTCAGTTTTCACCAACGCCTGCCTCCAAATCATAGTAACATGATCTCGACCAAATGTGCACGAAGCATCTCTAAGTGCCCTGCGGGTACCATCTCACCTTCCGCTCCCAGGAGGTGGTCATCGTCATCCTAGGTTTACAGATAAGGAAACCGAAGCACAGGGGAAAACTCGCTCCTGGCCCCAAGATGGTCAGAGAGGGATTTGAACCTGGGCACTACAGCTCCAGAGCCCAGCACCACCCTGGGTTGGCCCTGGCAGTTTGTCCTAAGCCTCATTATATAGGGGCCAAGCCTGATGTCGTTCTGATCTGGCATAGACACAGTGGGGTCTGGAAGGAGGCACGAGTGAAGGGAAGCCTTGCAAAAAGCTGATGCGCAGCCAGGCCTGGAGGGTTATGCTGTGATACCCAGAGGAGACTCTGAATGACCCCAGAGACTCAGAAGCCCCAGGTGAGCCCAGGCACTTAGAAATGCATGCTCTGCCTGGAGGTACCAGCCCTTGGTGACTCATCACTGTCTCAGTCAGCCAGGGAGAGGTTTCTCTTTCTTCCTGGAGGCCGCAGAACAGTTTGAATCCCAAGGCTGAATTACAGGGCTGTGTTAGAACGCATCACAAATTATCCTGAACCAAGTGAGTAACTGATTACACGGAGGCCCTCCCCTCCGCCTCCAGACCAGGCAGGCCCTCTAGCTCCCACACTGCCAGGCCAAGTAGGCTCTGGCCCTGTCTCGCTCTCCTGCCCCACCTGCCCCCACCACACCCTGCCTCACACCGCCTCTCCCAGTCCAGGCTCCTTTGTGCGGCTGCCTGCATCTCAACCCTTCTCTGACCCTGCTTAGTAAACAGCCGTGGCTGTGAAGATGAACACAGCTAACATTACTGAGTGTTTGCTGTATATCAGGTGACAACAGCTTCCATGGGATGAAGCTGTTATTATCAACCGTATTTTACAGATCAGCAAACTGAGGCTGCAAATGAGTAAGCATTTTGCCAAAAGGTTCCCAGCTAGTGGGTGGTGGAACTAGAATTTCAACCAGGCTGCCAGCATCCACAGCCCAGGCTCCCAGGCCCAGCACGCTGCTATCTTCCCACACTCCTATCATCTGGGTCACAAATGGAAAGCCCTCCTTCACAGCTTCCCAGCTCCACCAGAGGGCCTTCCACAGTCTTCCTTCAGAAGTCTGGAATTCTATAGCCAGAGCTGTATCCCTACAGGCACAGTCCCCATGAACAGGCACCCTCCTTCCTCATTAGCCCTCTGCACACACTTCCGGCTCAATGGGAACTGAATTCGCAGAGCTCTCTGGATAGTAGGCTGCAGAGGAAGGAGACTCTCCAGCTTAGAGAAGGGGAAGTCTGCAGGCTATGGGGGCATCACAGTGTTGCCTGGGGTTGCCCTAATTCCTAACCAGAATAAAGATGTGCAGCGAGCAATGAAGGCCGAGGAGCATGGCACAGATGCTCCTGCCACCCCCACCCCCCCACCGCCATATGGACTGAGTCTCTCTGGGCAACTTTTTCTCCCTCCCGCACCCTTACACAGCACTTGCTGTGCTAGGCAGCCTCCAAAATGCCCCACAATGGTCCCCACCTCCTGTAGTCATGTCTCTGTGTGATTCCTACATCTTGAGTGTGAACTGGACATGTTGACTTGCTTCCAGTAAACATAATACTATATAAGTGAAGGATGCACTTTAGAGATCAGGTTTCTAACAGACTGTGGCTGTTTTGGTGGCCCTCTCTCACTGAGTTCACTCACTCTCCCTCACTGAGGCCACTTTCCCTAAAGGAAGCCAGCTGTCATGTCCATGCCCATGGAAAGGTCCACGTGGTGTGGGATCAAGGCCTGCCAACCATCACAAGTGAGCTTCAAAGTGACCCTCCTCACACAGTGGAGCCTTTGGATAAGACCACAGCCCCAGTCAATGATTTGATTGCACTGTCATGAGGGACCTTGGGTCAAAGGCACCCAGCTAAGCCATACCTAGATTCCTAACAAAAAGATAATCTGAGATAATATATGTTGTTTGCTAAATTTGAGCATAATCTGTTATATAGCAGTAGACAACTGGCACACTCTCATCTTATTCCAGAGAATCAAACCCAGCTCTCTATTTCTAAGACTCACAGGATCAGCTCCTCCAGGGACTTCAGAGAAGCCCAGACTGCTCTTTGTTTCATTAGCAGAGCCAAACATATCCCCTTCCAGAACCTTCCCATCAGGAGTTCTACCAGCAATCATCACACTTGCTGAATCATGGCAAGGTGTAGAAATATGCCTGTGTAAGTGTCTGTGTACAGGTAGGGATGGACTGGGAGGCAACGACCAACTAACTTCCAGACCTAGAAAAAGGGGGTCAGAGCCAAGGCATTGAATGTGCAGAGCAAGAGCTTAATGATTGTGTTGGCAAAATATCAAACTACTCTTTAGGCTGCAGAGTTAGAATTTGTTATTTTCCCGCTGAGACATCAAGAAAATGTCTTGCATCCTACCAAAGCTTCTAAATGTTGAATTGAAGACCAAGGGATTGTACTGTCTGCCCCAGACCAAGGACTCCACCATGGACACAGTGGGTGGTCACATACTTGTTGGGTGGATGGATGGGCAGATAGATGGATCAATGGATCTGAGACCCTCCCTATAGGAGGTGATTATTAAGAATTCCTAATCTAGTAGTCAATCTGACAAAACACAGTAAGCTGAATTCCTAATTCCATTCACTGTCTCTCACAGATCTTATACAATGAACGCTTATTATTTAGACATTTAAAAGTTTTTCACAGGTCAATTGCAGCAACTTCATATGTCCTTTGAAGGGCTCCTCAGGTCTTTCACAGGATGTGATATGTTAATTGGAGCACTGATATCACTTGCTAGGGAATTCTTTTGTCCTTCATGTTTCCTTCAAGAACTGCACCAAAGATACACTGGGCCAGACTAACTGACCCAGTCTTAATGCCCATTTTCCATCTAGTTCCAGAATTTTCCCAGTATTTCAGCTATTAGGTACGGTCCAAAGTGACCCTGAAGCCTCAGACCCCAAATATGATCCCAGAGAGCCTGGATATCCAAACTCAACTCCCCGCCAGCCCACCAAAGCCAACATGGCCTCTTGGGGCCCAAGGGAGGGAGCCTGTTCTCTGACTGTTCTCCCTGCAGTGTTTTTTATCATACTCTGCAAACTCTGCAAACAAAGTAGTATCCAGCATGCCAACTGAGGCTGAGCCTGCCTTTAACCAAGCGTAGGGCCTCTCCAGAGCTCCTGAAGGAGAAGATCCTCCTGCAAAGGTACAGATCAAGGACTAGAAAGGAGAGAAAAGGGGAAAGCAGAAGTCGGGCTCCTTGTGAGTTTGAGCCCTGTCTCTGTCACTTAGCAGCTGTGTAACTTCAGACAAGTCATTTAACCCCTCTGGATATGTTTACTGTTTTGTAAAATGAAAATGAGTTGTACCTGCCTCAAAGGTTGTTGTAATGAGGTAGTGTATGTAAAGTGCTTAGCACAGTGCCTAACACGTAGCAAGCATCATGAGAGCGACCTCAGCCTGGAAAACCATTAAGAGAAGAGTCAAGGTCACTGAGTGATGAAACAAAAGGGCACTTTGAATAGCCCAAGTTTGCATTAGATAGAAGAGTTGGAGCCAAACAGGAGTAAGTATAGGGCAGTGATCATAAGGTAATTCTCCTAAATAGTTTCCAGGACAGGGAGAGGGTAGGAAGAATCATTTGGTGGCTTGACTTTCCTAGCTCTTGGACCAAGGTGATCATATTAGACATTCCAGAAAATTCTCACTTCAAGCTTAAAGAATTACCAGGTCCCTTTTCCTCTTAATCTTGCAAAGAATTTGTGTCATCTTTGCTTAGTCAGCTGTGACCTTCAGTTCTTACAGTTCATTCAACCTTCATCCTTAGCCCAGGTACATCCCCCCTTTTGGCTGTTTCAGGGCTTCGCTCTGTTGGCCCATGAGTGGGTAGCACTGCGGAGGTCAAGGGACTGCATCCGGCCTGTGCAGAGAGGCCACCTTCTCCCTGCCTTGCTCTGTGGCCCTTCCTGCCCAGGAAAGGAGGTCACACCTCTGCACTTAGAGAAAGGAAGGGTCACCTACCTGGGCACTCTTCGTTGCTGCAGACCCACAGGCTATTTCGGCAAATGCTGTTGGGGAGAGAAGCACAGGTCATGCTTCCCTGCAAACACAAGGGCACATGAAGGGATCTGGTGCACACCACAGACCCCACAGCCCCCAAAGGAAGGGGTCTGGAGAAGAAAGGAGCTGATGCTAGTGGGGTCTCTATGAGGCCAAAGATGCACAGGACAGGGCTGGGGGTACAGAGGAATCTTGGACATGGCGCCAAGGGGAAGAAAGCTGGCAGAGAGAGAGAAGAGGAAAGAAACCAGGGGACCCAAAGTCCCTGAAAATCTCCTCAGACACTAATTAATGTGATTCCTATCACCCCTGTCCCCCAACCACAACACACTGGTGGGAGGGACGAAGGGAAGGCTGGTTGGAAGGGGTGACACCCAGAACCACGGTGGGCATCCCACGGACACTCCTGGAGAGTGCCAAGCACTGAAAGACAGCAAGGGAAGAGGCTGCAGACAAAACGGGAGTTATTCTCCCCCGTGTGCAGAGACCAGGCAAGCCAGCCTGAGGAAACACCCAGAGGAACTTCCTTAGGACATGACTTGGGCCAGAGACAGCAGCCCAGCTGAGGGTGGCCAACTACAGAGAGCCACGGGGGGCAGCCCTGAGTGAGTCTGCCCCAGGAACTGCTGCCCCGCTCCACCTAGGAGATAGATGATCTTAGGGAGAGAACTGCCCCTGGCTTGGAGACTGCTACTCAGTCCCTCTGCAGGGAGAGAGAATCATTTCTTAAAGCACAGCCTGGGGGAAAGCTGGAGATGCCGCTGGCATGGAGGGAGGCCCTGCCCCCCCCCATGCCCCCTCCTCTGGCATATCTGTAATGTAGATTTCACTCCCCATCACTGACTTCCCCAAACCACCCCCATCGCAACCTCTTCTCCACCCAGGCCAGGTCCCATTTCACTGGCCGCTGCCCCCGCTGCCCAGCGGCCCTCCCACAATCCACAGGCAGCCCACTCCCACCACCCCAGACCACACCATGGCCCCACTTACCAGGTGTTGCAGTCTCGGGAGAGGGACGCGCCTGGGGGGTACCGCTTCCCGGAATGCATGCAGGAACACTCAGCATGCTGCACACAGCGGCCATCGTCCAGGAGCCACCCCTCTGGGTTCAAGGGCATAAGGGCAGAGACTCAGCCTGGTCATCCTCCCCACTCATCTCACAGCTACGGCCTCCCCGTGGGCTTCCCCAGCTCACGGCTTCCCAGGAAGCCTAGAGACCCTGTTCTGGGGTGCAGATCTTTCACATCAGTGCACTATGAGGGAGGAGGGTTATGAATCTCCACTCTATAGACAAAGAAATGGGGGAAAGAGCTTTGTGCAAAGTCTTCCAATAGGAAAGCCATGAGTGGAATTGCAGAGAACTCACCCTGAATAACTGAGCAGGGTTTCTCACCAAAGCCCACAAAGTCTCTCCTGAGAAAGACTTTCTGGTGCAAAGCTCTTTTTCAGCTGAGCCACATGGCAAACCCAGGAAACATTCTAAAATATCTTTCTCCCAGACCGGTTCCCTGACATTTAACTGAGAAAACAAAACTGCACTCAGAGTGGGCCCCGTGTTCTCCCTGTCGGACCACACCACCCTTCTGTTTCCTAGACACACGTGCTTTCGGGGATACCGTAAAAGAGGAAAACATAAATTAAAAATAAATTCCAGCTCAATCCCAATCACTCAGTACAAAGACATTTTTAAAAAATAAATAAAAAGCCTCTGAATTCAGCAATAGGGAACAAACACAAGTGGCCTTCATCTGGGCTCCCCACGCTATGGGTACTGGCAAGGTCTCAGGGCTATAAATAAAGCAGGAACTTTATTACCAGGGCAGCTGCAGCCATCCACACATTGCTCCTGACACACTTCATTGATGTGCAGGCTCTGGCAGGTTCTGGCGCAAGGGGACACACACTCCTTGTACTCCATGCCACCAGGGCAGGCCGGTCCTGAAACAGAAGTCAGGAGCCTCCCCAGAGTGGTCCCCTGGGGCAGCCTCTCACAGGCCACACCACGCGGAGGCTCCAGGCCCCTTTGCTGCCCTCTGTCTTCAGGGCCCCAGGGCCATCTGCACCCCACTGGCTCCCCAGTAGCCAATGTGCCCTCCAAGGCCACCCTGCCAACCACCTGTCCCCTGAAGGACCATCATATGGGAGGGCCCCGCCCAGACTCAGCAGGGTCACCTGAGGCCACCACCCCTTGCCCTTGGTCTCCATGAATAGCCTGACATATTTTTGCTCCGCTACACTCTGTCCCCATCTCCTAAAAACCCCTAAGGGTGATACCAAATTCCTCTGGGCTGAATACAAACGTCCTCCTGGAGCCAGGCAAGTAGTAACCGGTGTCCTCCACCACATCCCCCATGAGGGGTCCTCTTCCCCATGAACTGGCCCTCATCAAATGCTCACCCAACACAGAGCACGCAACATTTACACCCACTCCGCCCACAAGGGTGACACTCATTCCGTATTTCTTTCCCCTGGGCACGGGACCACCTGTGGAGCCTTACACGGAAGCAGCTGCCCTCCCCGCTGGACCCAGCTTCCCATGGGCAAGGGCTGGATTTCCTCTGTCTCTCGACCTTGTGGCCAACTGATGCTCAGGCCAACTGAAGGACCAGAAAGTACCAATGCTCTTTTAGGGGCCTCATGACACCAAAGGATTGTCCCAAACACCTTCCCCTCCAAGATACATCAGTTATCCCCCCATCCTGCCATGTCTTCAAAGACCTAAGGAGCAGCCACTCCACCTTACAGAGAAGCCAGCTGCTAATAGCCACCTTTCTCACACCCCCACAGCAAGGATGAAAGCTATAATTCATAAGCTGAAAACACACAAACTGGAAATCGTGTGTGCAGTGTAAACCTGTGGCCTGGTCCCTGTCTCTATCAGTTGGTGCCATCTGCATAACTACTGCAGCCTGGCCATCCATCTGCACAGCTTTCTCCATCAGGGGAAAGTCTGGGACAGAAGAGGCTTCTTGCAAGGTGACCAAGAAGCTCCTACTTACTTGGTAATGTGGGGATGGTAGCAATGACAGAGTAGGGGCCCAATGAGATCAGATCAAAGCCCCAGGCACCACGAGGTGGGGTGGAAGGAATGGTGGCATTGCCAACCTTTTGTGTCCAAATGATAGATTTCCTGAGGGAGTCACAGGGACCTGAGGGAGGCCTGGCATGAGGACAGGGGCAGAAGAAAAGACATGGGCACTTGGGAAGGCCCTTCAAGCTACATCCTTTACAGGAGGCTGGCCCCAGTGTGGCAGCACCCTGTGACCAGGTGGCAGAGGCCAGGAGCCAAGCAGGATTCAAGCCCAGGAACACAGAGGCCTTGCAGGCCCTAGTTGGTTGGGCTGTGGTAAAGGCACCACCCGGGAGCTTGAGTGACACCCCAGGACAGACCCCACCCCTCGCCAGCCCCCAGCAGCTGACTTACGGCAGGTGCTGTGGTCAGCCCAGCCGTGCAGCACCATTCCTTGCTGGGCACAGGCCCGGGCATACTCCAGGAGGGCAGCGCAGGAGCACCTCGGCCCCTGGGCACATGTGCACAGAGTCTCCTCACACAGGGCCACAAAAGGCTCAGGGTCCACCAGAGGGTGGCAGTGGGCGAACACCGAGGCACTCTTCAGAAGCTGGCACTGCTCCCATGGGCCCTGCAGGGATGAGAGGCACCTCCTCAGTGAGGGCAGCACTCACACGACCCTGGCTCCTTGGTGAGTCCACATAGTGTCCCGCCGACACCGAGTGTGGCTCTGTGGTGACCTCAACCTGCCCGAAGCCTGGGGCAGCTCCCTGACACCTGGTGCCTGGTGGGTGCTTACCAACATTCGTCAAATTGAACAGTCCATCCATCAAAGGAAGGATATTGAACTCATGCTACGTGAAGTGGCCTGAGGTTAAGCTACCTCCTCACTGAGCCCTGAGCCCTGGAAATGCAGGGTCCAAGGCCGCGGAGTGGCAGGAGGTGTCCCATAAAAGGGAAGAGCAGCTCTCTGCTCTCTCTGCAACAGCAAAGAGCTCTGCACTTGGACTCAGGCTGCCCAGGATGCTGATCAGAATCTGTTTTGCACTAACCTTACTGCCTCGTCTCCCGGCCCCTGGTTGTCACGACAAATGAGCAGGTGGATCAATGAGTTTTATAAAGTAGAGATTTCTGAGATTTAAATTCACCAATGTTAGGGTTGGAGTTCAGCAATACATTTTTGCAAACATTTGTCAGGCAATTTCCAGGACCAGACAGGACCAGTTCCCATCAGCAAAAACATGTTAGGATTCTACAAAATGTGTCCCCCATCCTCTGCCAGGCGAGGGCTATTCTTGAGTTTTACCACTTATCTCTGAAGTGGGGGTGCATCTTACAATCAATATTGCACTTTGATTAGCTGTAGCTTTTTTTTTTTCTGGACTTGAAAATAGACTCTGGAATCTCATCCTACAGACTTTTATTCAGGCATCTTAATAATTCTATAAGCCATCTGACAATAAATAAATCCTATAATAAATCCTTTTTATTCAAATTGTCTAGAGTAGAATCTGTTATCTGCATCAGAATATCAGCCAATACAAAACCCCAAAGAGAATATACAGAACACTTAAAAGGACTCGTTTTTAAAGGCTATTTTACAGTAAATCAAGTAACTGAGTTCCATGATAATTGACCCTGATAATAGGTCTCCCCTTGTGATTTCTCTTTTTTTAACACCCAATTATTTTCCGCTTCCTTCTCTCTATTGCTCAGCTTTTTCACTCTTAGTGGTACATAGAACACTGATGTGTTTGAGAATCAACAATGTCTTAGATTTGACACAATACAGTTTTGTCCCCATTGGGTGCATCATACACTTTCTGCACAGGCTCGCTTGCGGCCTGGAAGCCAGCCGTTAGTGAATGGACTCAGAACCTTCAGCCAAAAAGAAATAAGCACAAAAGTATCTAATGGAAGGGAGGAGCCTTAGAGCAAACTGGTGTTTGCAAAGGGGACCCTAAAAAAGAGGAAAGAAATGACCAGTTTGAAGAGAGGGAAATCCAATCAGCTAGATTGTACAAAGGATGGCCGGAGCAAAGACTGGAGGGATGGAAATCTGACCCACTGCTGCTCACCATCCACGAGAACCACCAGGCAGCACCAGGGGCGAGCTGCAGTCCGAGGGAAAGCCCGGGTCCTACCCACAGTGCCGCGGAGCTGGGGCCCCGCCCCCTGCCCAGCCAGCGGAAACAGCAAGCAGAGTAGAATGTCACCTCTGCACCCTGATCATAGCAGGGCCCTGAGGACCCCAAGGGGAGGGATGGCTGGTTCCCTGTGCACCTCAGAAAATCAACGGCCACATGGGCTGCTCAACTGCAAAGCTGCAGCTGCAGACTCATGGGACAGGCAGGAGGCCGCTCCGTCGTGGAGCCCCCTGCCGAGAGCAGCCCTCCTTCTGTGACACCGCCTTTCTGACTTACCTCCCGAGGTAGGTAAGTCAGAAGTGAGGCACTGCACCCACTGCCGGCTGCTGAGAACAAGCAGAGACTTGAGGGCAGTTCTGCCTCACGGGCAGCAGGGACTGAGGCAAGTCTCACATCAGCATGTTCTTGAGCAAGACGGGAATGACCCAACAGGCACTGCCTCATGGTGGGACACCGACGTGCCAGGCATGGAGCAAGCAACCGGTGAAGGAAGACTGCCACTGCAGGTCCCATGCCCACTGAGGTCCCAGGTTATCATATGTGTCCTTCATGTGCCACCCTGAGCATTTTCCACAAGGGAAACTGAGGTTTCTGAAGGCAATGTCAGGAAGAGTCCTGCTCTGGGCTCATTGTGCCTTCACAGCCCCATATCCAAGTTCTGCCTCTCCTACGTGCTAGTGGGGTGACCCCGGGCTGTTTACTAACCTTCCTCTTCTGTCAAACCGGAATAATGACAATGGCTCCTGTCTGGTAAGAGTGTGGTGAAGACTGAACAGATGCTCATAAAGGTTTAGCTTTATGAACAGCGCTTCCACACCATCACGCTCATCAATACCCCAGCCACTCAAGAGCCCCTCCACTGCCCCTCCCGCCTCTGGGCTTACCCTCTAGAATGGTGGGCAGTTCACCAGCCAACAGGACATCTTTGCCCCTTTCCCCGTCTCCATCTCCCTGGGCTCTACCATGGCAACAGGTCCACGTCCCTAGACCTTGGAGGTGCCGTGATGAACAGAGGGGCTGCAGTTCATCTTTTCTGTGGGAGGAGTACTCTTCCAGAACTAAGTGGGTTTCTTTCTAGTGGGCCTGAGGCAGGACCCACTCTTCTTGCCATGTGCTGGTCTAAGAATCTCCCGAGGCTCAGGGGATGGGGGTCTGTGTCTCGGTCCTTCCCTCCCGCCACACTGCCTGCCTCCTGAGAAATGCCACTCAGAAAACGAGCTGATGGGACTCTTACAGGGCAGAGAGGACAGGTACTCAAGCTCTCGCCCACCTCTTCCCCCACCCACAATTTGGAATCAGAGGAAAACCCAAAAAGGAGGCTCCCCAGGGTCTCCTGAGTGGTGCTGCAGTCACCTGGGCTGTAGGAAGGGGCTTAGAGCAGTGCCCCACAGGACCGACGGCACAGGGAGCAGGCCCCAGGGTCCTCCCAGTAGGGCTCAGTGTCAGCCAGAGCAAAGATGGGCCCCTGAAGGCCAGGTGTCCTCCCCTTTGGAAGCGACAGTGGGGCTGGGCCGAGTCAGTCCTTTACCTGCTCACAGGAAAAGCGGGAGCAGGACTCCAGCACATTTCCTGGGAGGTCCCTTGAGTTACTAAACAGTTTGCAGAAAGTCTTAGCAAGAAGGGTGTTTTCTGATTATCAGCCTGCAGGATGGGAGTGGATTTCTGCAGAAATGGCCACCTCCCTTCTTAGAGCAGCACCTTTGGCCTCTACCCACACACCTGAAGTCCGGTTCGAGTCTCTTCTCAGCAGAAACAGAAGGAAAGGTCTGTCCTCCCACCTTGCCCTCCAGTCTGCCTCCAGCCAAACCAGGCCTGCACTTGGCAGCTGGAGCGGCCACAATGTGACTGCCGGGCAGGTCTCGCAGGTGTCCTCCCTCACCCCAGGGCAGCAGCTAGCTCGCTATCTCTGCCTCCCAGGCTTCCCGTCCCACCACAGGGATCCCTGCCAGGCCAGGCCCTGAGACAGGCCGTCTCCGCAGAAATAAGTCCAAGATGGAGCCAACACCCTGTCCTGTCGACCAAACAAGCATTGGCTGTCTGGGCTCTGGGTCCCCAGCAGTGTCCCAGTTAACAGAGGGGGCACATCTGCCTCTGTGCGCCCCAACCCAGCCTAAAGGGCAAGGCCCTCACTCAGGAGGAAGGCGCTAGGCCAGGCCTTCCGGGATCTGAGCCCAGCCAACCTCCTAGCTCCTTCCCCACTCCCGTCTCATGCATTATTGATGGCTCCCAACCAAATGAAGCTCCAGAGACTGCCTCAAAGAACCTGCAAAGAACACAAAGCCCTCAGAGAAAAGTGAGATCAAGAAAGTCTTTCAGATTTAGAACCTGAGGCATGGAAAGAGTAAAGAAAGAATTTTCTAGATCAGCAGTTCACAAAGCACAGTCCAGAGACTTTGTACAGACTCCCAAGATCCCTTCAGGGGTCCACGAGGTCACAACTATTTTCATGACAGTATTAGGTGTTTCTTGGCCTTTATGCTTTCATTCTTTCATGAGCATACAGTGGGATTTTTCCAGAGGCTCCATGATGTGTGAGGTCACAACAAGCTGACTGCAGAAGCGGACACAACAATCCAGTTGACTTCTCCAAGCCAGGTAGCAACGAGATTTGCCAAACTGTGAAACGGGCAATATTTCTTTGTTTGGCATTACAGTTCTTTTTATTAAAAGGATGTTATTCATGTTAAATATAATGTGTTTATTATTTTTAAATGAGTTTTAAATGTTTTCTATTTCTCAGATTTAATACCTAAGATAGTAAATATCAACAGATAAAACTTACTTAAACAGAATCTCCTTCACGCCCTCAATCATTTATAAGAGTGGGAAGGGGCCCTGGAGTTAAACAGTGGGCCACCTGCTGTTCTGGTGGTGGGGTGACCAAGCAGGACGCAACCCCTGACTCCATCCTGCAGGCTAGTTACCTGTCACCAAACCACAACCACATGGTTGCCCATGCCCTCAGTGCCCCCCGGCCATCCCCACCTTGTTTCCTAATGATTAGATTGGAAGAAGTGCAAAACAGGGGAAAGTTCTAAACAGCCCCGGTTTAGAAGCAGGGTCGGGCTGGAGTCCCAACACTGTCACTTCTAAATGTGACTTCAGAAGAATCATCTCACTTCTAGGCCCCTGTTTCCTCACCCATAAAAGAAGGAAGGTGTGGAGGAGGTTGGAGCTGTCCAGGACCTGTTCTTCCCTTCCTTAGTCTAGGACCCTCAGTTTTCCATTTTCATCTGGGGACATAGTGACTGAGAATAAAGGTTCCATTTCTCAGCCCCCCTCACAGCCACCAATAACCGTATGACAAAGCTTGACCCAATTGGACATAAGCAGAAGGGTCATGTGCAAATTGCAGGAAGTGTCCTTAAAAGGAGAGGGTGTGTCTTTCTCAGTCCCCTCTCCTCCTACTGCTGGGATGTGGTTGTGGTGTCCGAGGCGTAAGCCGCCATCTTGGGCCATGAAGTAGAAGCCCCACACTGAGGACAACAGAGAAATGACCCTGGATCCCAGCACCAAGGGGTCCTGTACTGGCCCTGGACTTCTCTACCATGGGAGAGGAGTAAATTTCTATGCCATCAGCTGTTGCTTTAGGCATCCTATTGCTCACAGAGAAGCCTACTCCTAACACAGATGGCAGTACCTACCTTAGACAGTTTCTGCAGAATAAAATTAGACAACATTCCACAGGCAAGGCAATTAAATGCTTACAACTATTAACATTGGCCTGCTGTCAGTACAAGCCAAGCAGCTTGAAAATGGCCTCTCCTCAGCTCTCTGCTAAACCATTCTGGCAGACACACAGAGCGATGGTCAGCTCATTTGCACACTTCCAGCATCTCCCTGACTCCAATGCCGGGCACCAGCTACTTCTCTCTTCCTGCACTTCCTGTCTGCAGTCCCAGAGGCTGGCAGGAGAGCTCCAGCCCACTCCATCAATCCATGACCTCAGCCTGCCTGGGTGGGAATACAGACCCAATTGTGGCCCATATTAATCACATTCTCAGTTCATTAAAGAAGACCAGGCCTCTTCCCTGGAGACGCCAAGCAGGTTGGAGGGAGGGGTAGAGGAAAAGAAGCCCAGGTCCCCAGAGGAAGCCAGGAGGAGGAGAAAAAGCAGAAACAAGAGATCTGAAATGCAGCCATTGTGTTTGTTCCCAAAGAGCTGACAAAGGAGAAGGGAGGGGGGCATTTTTAGGACTGAAGGGAACAAAGGAAGAAGCTAATATATAAAGTGCAAGCTTGTTCAGCCAGGCCCTGATCTTTCCAGCCCTGGGTGGGTGTCCTGTGGCTACGCCTGGAGGAGGTGTGGAGGTGGCCGGAGCCTGAACTGGTCTGAAATAATGGGCTCAAGAATTCAGCCCTGTGACAGGGCACAGTTCCGCATTGGTCAGCCTGCACAGCTGGATGGGGGAGGGTTGCTGATTCTATTTATAACTTCGGCTGGCCTGGGATTCCCACCCACATTCCAAAAATCAGCTCAGAAAGACCCTGTGAAATTGGGTTGATAGATTTCATCCAAACGGATGGCTTTGCAGAGTTGGACATTCCTCTCTCTGAGATGGTTGGGGTACAGCCCTCTTGAGAAGTAAGGTAACTGAATATGTCACAGAAATCCCCCCGCCATCGAAAGGGCCCTCCTCATCCTCTGCCCTGGTCTCCTGGGAGGCATCCAAACAGTTCTCAGGGATCAGGCATCGGCCCAGCAAACTGGGAGAACAAAAGCCAAGCACCATCCCAGTGTTCCCAGCCTGGGGTCTGTCCAAGCTCGGGGGGTAGAATCGCTCCACCGATCCTGCTCCCAGAAGGGAAGATCATCAGCACGGTGATAAAAGCTGATTCCCTGAGCAGCCATACCGTCTACCATTTTTTTGGCAATTGGTAATTTACAGGCCCAAGACAACATTTGTGTTGTTCTTCTTGGCAGATGTCTAATTTCTCCTGTGTGCCTTGTCCCATAACTGAGATTGCAAATTCACTTGGCACAGTTTCAGTATCACCCAAGTCCTAACAAAACATCTCAGTAAATTTGTGCAAATGGGCACTATCAGATTCTTGTTCACTCTGTCCTCACCAGAGGGAAGGAAAAAGGAAAGAAAGCCACTTAGGGAATATTTTGTTAAAGGATTTTGGGATTATTATGTTAGGGAGGCATTTGAATGAAAAGCTTGAATTCTAGAGCCTTACCTGACCCTCCTGAAAGGTTTGTCAAGTAAGTTCTGCTGAACTTTGAGGGAAATCTTTGAAACCCTGTGGCAGCCTCCAATCTCTGCCGTAAGGCTAGACCCCAAAAATCACAGCAGCCAAGGTCAGCCCCACCCCACCCCAAACACGGGGGCTCACTGCTCCTTATCCCCGCCCTGTGCTCAGGTGAGTGAGTTTGCCCTAAAGGAAAAGGCTGCTTCTTCAATCAGGTGTCCAGTGGAGCTCTGCTTCCTTGGACGGGGAGGTCAATAGGTACCAGAGGACACTGCAGACTGAACGCACTAAGAGCCGCCCGCTGGATGCACGGACCTCAGCAGAGCGAGTGAGATGCAACCTCACTCCCCAGCCTACAGAGAGCGGTTCTCAGTTCTGAGAGTGAAAGGGAGAGAGGTGTGCATCTCTGTACTTGTGTTCAAATCCCAACTGGGAGCTAGGCATCACTGGGACATAGCGGGTGGGCGCCCTGCCTGTAGAACCAGGTCAGGTCACTGTGCTGTCATCTGACGACTACCTCCTCTAGGGTCACCAGGGTCTTCCCTTGAGATCCACTGACCTCTCCTAGACCATATTCTCCAACTGCAATCAGTCTCCTTATGAATCCAACTCTTCTACCAAGCAAAAGAATGTTAACAAAATTCTTCCTAATCAACAAGAAATGTCTGTTCCAGGCCAAATCACCCAAAAAGTGAAGGGAAGAGGCAGAGAGCAGAAACAAGGATGCCAGGAGTGGGCCTGGCCAGTGAGCCCCCAGCCTGCCATAGTATCTGGCACTTCTGCCAGTTCTGTGCTAAATTGCCTGCCTGCAGGCCTGTGAGCTGCCTTCCAGCACAATGGGCAGAAATAGTAGAAAGAGCTGGGTACATACTTTGGCAACAAAAGGCTCAGGCACTATTTCTTGAGGACTTAAAGAGTGAATTGCATTGTCCCCAGCAGAATGGATAGATGAGGTGTGCCTCTGTGCTACTGAAGATCCGTGGTAGGTTACTCAAAGTTAATATGAGTATTTGCAAATGTTAGCTGATGCAGGACCCGTGGCTTCCTGGAGGAAAGAGGAACCACAGGTGAGCAGCATCTGTTTCTGAGAAGGAGGCGGAGACAGTGTGAAGACAGGAACAGCAAAAGAACAAATGGCAGAAGACAGGGTTCACTGAGTAAATAGAGCCAGGGGAACACCAGCAGTTGGGGACTGTTAGGTGACTGATGGCAGTACAATCAGGTGTGAACACTGGAACAAGACCTAGACAAACTAGACTGGAATGATCTTGGTGCCAAGGGTGCCGAGGGAGGCTTTAGCTTCAAGTGGGGATAAAAAGAAAGAAGAAACTTACAAGGCAGCCAAGAAGGCTGCATAGGGCCAAGCTCTACAAGAGGGCTGAGAAGATCCCAGCAAGGATGTCTCACAGACGTAACTCTAAAGGTTACCGTCTCACCGGGAGATAGCTTATGAAGGGCATTCATGCAGTGGGCAGGGGCCTGGACTAGAAAGCTTCTAGCATCTCATCCCACTCTGAGTTACTCTGAGCCTAAGATTTCTAACATTGACAAAAAGGTATTTCTTCTGCTCCAGACACCTGCCCGAGGTTGATGCGGCTGAGGGGGTGCACACCACCGGCAGGCTGAGTCACAGCTGCTACACTCAACCTTCTCAGGAAGGACTGGCCATCTTGAGGACCAGCTCTGGGAAAGCAGAGGGAAAGAACTCTTGGGGACATGGGCATGAACGTGTCCTCATATTCCTATGGCACAGAAGAAGCAGGAGATGGTGTTCCTGCTCTGGGGCAGGAGATCTGAGGGTGGCTGCAGCAATCACACCTCATGGTGGAAACCAGGCCAAGACCATGGCCATCTGGTGTATTCTGCAGCTCAAACAGTGCAGAGCGACAGCACATTCAGCAGGCGGCCATTCACATTGCACACATTGTGAAAAGTAAAATAAAAATGGAGTCACTTATGTCAAGGAGTTTTTTTAATGGAACCAGGAGCCCGTTAAGGAGGTGGGCTGTATGCATGTCCTCCTCGGTAGAGTCATGAACTTTTGAACTGGGTCAAACAGCAAATATTTCAAGGACTCAGCCCAAACACCTGCGACCTGCTACAGGAAGAGATTGTGATAGAGATGGCTTAGTGCTAGCCCTAGCAACCAATTACATTCAGGCAAGATGAGTTTTCTGCCTCCAACACCAAAACTCTTTGTGAGCAGCATAGACAAGCAGTCCCCTTCGTTTTTAAAGACCCCAACTTTCGTTACCCAGTGGGACACAATTTAGGTTGCTATTTGAATCTGTGCTCCCCAAACTGCAATTCTGAGACCGGAAATAAATGCTTTTGTTTCATTTCTCCACCCTCTTTCCTCTATCGACATCATACAGGTACATGTGCATTCTTTGAACATTTATAATGTTCATGATGGCAGTTTCCCAACAGGAGGCGGTAGTGTCCCGAGGAAGGGTGTCTTTTTCTAATTAGCAAGAACATTGTATGGGCTAGCTGCCGCCCCAATCCAGCTCCTGGCGCCTTGGGCTTCCTGTAACAAACAGGATGGCAGGACAAAGACAAGATCCTTTTGTAAGTAAGGTTCGGCCTTTGCTGACATTCCCCAGACTGACAGATTTTCAATTTAAAAAAAATTTAAAAGGCTACCTAAGAATCATTCGAAAATAGTCATTGTGTAGTAAAGTCACCTGCAAATTAACATTATTTGAGCATTTGTAGGTCGGGGCTTTTTATTACTAGGTCTGCAACCTGAGCTCCAGACTCCACCAGCCCTGACCTCACTTTGAAAAGCTGAAAAAAGTGAAATTTACATGCAAACAAGCCATTATCCGTTCCAGCAGAGAGGCTCAGGCTGTTGTTGGCATAACAAGGAAGCATTCATTCCCTTGGTATCAGTAACTGGACCTGGCTCTCCAAGTAAGCTGACTCCTTGCTACCACCTGGCAGGCAAGGAAAGCACCAGTGAAGTGGGGAGATAAATTCTGGAGGCTCTCAAGACAAGTTCTCAGGTCAGTGTAGTCTCCCCTACAGAACGCTTGCAAACAGCCTTTGGAGCCACAACGACAAACCCTTGAAAATGATGCCCACTCCCCAGACCTGACTCCCCCCAGACCTGACTTCTGAACCCCTGGGGCCCAGTGGGACTACGCAGGCTGCTAACAGTTCCAAAGACCACATTAATCACCTCTCCGGAGAGGAGTCATTGTGCTTCCCAGCCAATGGGGAAGCCGCAGGTATTAGCAAACACACCCTGATTGGCTGAGGCATCGCCCGGCCTCTCCGCTCAGGTAAACAACCTGAAACCCGAGTCCCTGAGCAGAGGGAGCTTGTGCGTCGGGAGATCTGGCGTGTCTGGGGACCTCAGCCCAGCACTGACAACGAGGTAACCAATTTCTTCTGCTGCTCCCAGGACACTGGTTAGTAAGGACTTTACCACACCCAGGAGACAAAGTGAGTACCAAGCCAGCAGCTGGAGCCTAGGAAAGGCACCCAGGAGACAAACCCGTCCTCCAGACCCTCCCTGCCTCCCCTGCTTCTCCCTCCTCAGCTGGGCTTCAGTGTCAGGCTTCCCATTTGAAAATCCTGTCTACACGTCTCACTTCTTGTGGATAAATGATAATATTTCTTTGTGCTCCCATGGTGGCGAACACTGGTCCACCACTTACTCTGCCTTGGCCTATGTTTGCAAAATAGAGCAAGAGGAAGCCCAGAGCCTCAAAGAGCTGGTTCAGACTAGAGGAATATTCATGGCCCCCACATCACCCTCTGGGGCACCCCCCTTAATCCCACTTCTACCCAGAGAACTTCAAAGAGCCGGAGAGCATGAACCACAGACTGCAAGCAGAGAGATAAAGGAAAGAAATTCACCTGGGTTCATAGGCAGCTCTGGAAGAAATACTGGCTTCTGCCACTTACCCAACCCTCAGTGTGGACGTGTCTGGGCACCTTGGTCTCACCTTAAGCTGTGCTCAGCTCCCCAAAAGTTATGGGGCTGTAATAGGGAGGAAATGAGACAAAGAATGGGAAAGAACGTCCTGTGTGGCTTGCGGGGAGAGGGCGGGCCCCAGGGTCAGTAAATAACAAAGACACAGCAACAGCCATGGCAGGCCCTCCAACTGAGCCCCACTGTGTTGAGCACTCTACACGCATTCCCTCTCTCAGATCCCCACAACGGCCCAGGGTAGCAGGTACTACTCCTGAGCATATTTTACATATGCAGAAACTGAGGCTTCAGGAAGGCAAGTGTCTTGCCGGGAGTTACAAAGCCAGGAAGTGGCCTGACCCCAAACCCATACCCTTTGTTCAATGCCCAAGGCCCAGGGACGAGAAAAACTCAAGGGGCTACCAAGGGCAGGCTCAGATGTCTCAAAGTCTTCCTGGGAAGAGGAGGAAACTGCCCTTTCCACAGGACAACACCCTCCTCCCAGGTGCCAGAACGCAGCCTGCCTTTGTCGGCTGCCAGCACTGGGCTGCATTCCAGGCGACCCCGATGTGTTTACGGACCAGCTGGAAAACCAACCACCGAAAGAAACATTGGAAACCCAAGAAAAAGGCATTTGGAATGTACTTGTTTATACATTGGAAACTGTGTTTATAATCAAGGCAGCTGGACTGAGCATCAACCCAGAATATTTTCCTGGGCCTGACAAACTCCTTGGTTCAAAAAATCAAATTGTTCTACAAAAATGGAAAAGATTCACTGAATGAGTAACCAGCTGACAGTGAACCTCCCTCATGCTAAGGGGTGTGTGTGTGTGTGTGTGTGTGTGTGTGTGTGTGTGTGTCTTATTTTGCTTCTGGAGTAGGAGATGGCTGGCATTTCTCTATTTATACACAGTACATCAGACTCCTACAAGTGACAGATTCAGGTTTTTATTGTGGAGGTAGTCCCAATCCTAGACAAATAACATCACCTACTTTGTATTCATCCATCCACTAAATATGTACTGAGAGCTATTATAAACTGTCTCTCTAGCCCAATCTGCAGATGCCCAATCAGAGAGCTTCAGAGCTGAAAGGAACCTTGGGCACTGTGGAGCCCAACTCCTGAAGGAAAACACAGGGGCCTTGGGTAGAAGTGGCCAGAGCAGCATCTGTGGGGGAGCCAGGCAGGGCTTGAATTCTGCCTCTGCTGCCTATCTGCTGGTGACTTTGGGCAGCAACTGGGCCTCTCATGCTTTCAGTTTGCCCATCACTCTGCAGACTGTGCATGCAAGGGTGAGGGTTCTGTTGATGCAGCAGTGGTCCTGGGTACGCGCAGGGGCCTCCCTCCCTCTGGTGGCTCTAGGTGAGGACCGGGTGGTTGCTCCCTGGATGAGGGCTGGGTGGGAGGCTGTTAAGCAGCTGTCTCTACAGGGATGCTGGGTGCAGCCCAGATGCCCTTCAGAGCCAAGGGACCACCCACCAGCAGCTAAGAGTGTCACGACTAAGGGCTCATAGCTGAGTCATCCCGTTGGCATCGCTTTCAGTCCAAGGGAGCTTGTCCCGGCCCAGAGGCAGCATACATCCAGTGACCTATGGTGGTGGGGGGGGCTGCCCCAGCTTCCAGAGCTCCCTGCGGGATCAGCTGAGGCCTGGGTGTAACTCCATGGCAGCCCCTCCCCCACGCCCAGTACCCCCTTCTAGACACCAGCCCAGGGAGGTGCCCCACCAGCTCCCTGCACACAAATCTCCCTCCAAGAATGTGCTTCCCAGGGAACCTGACTTACAGCACCTACAAGGAGCCTTGTTCCCCAGCCAGTGAGTCTCTGAGCACAGCCTCAACAGGAAAATCCATGCACTGAGAACTCGCTTCATCCCAAGCCTTGCTGCTCCCAGGCAGTCTGACCCCAAGGGGACAGAGGGGCTGTGCACTGAGGGAAGTGTTGCCCCACCCCAAGTGGCATCCTCCCAACACCCCAAGCACAGAGGCCAAAGGCCATCTCCACCTGCAAGAGGTGGAGGCACACAGCCCTGCCATGCCCCCTCTGGGTGGTGGTTCTGGTTAGTGGGACCATAAGGGGGAAAGGGCTGCTGATGAGTTGCTGACCCAGTAGAAATCAGGCTGCGTGGGAAGGGACAGGAGGTGCTACCATCTGTACTGGGTCTCAGGACAGAAGTACACACACGTGAGGAGGCCACGTGACCACAGCGGCAGCGCCTGGAGTGACGTGGCCACAGCCAGTGAATGAAACCATAGCCACCCAAAGCTGGAAGAGGCAAGACTGGTGGGCGTTCTCTCCCACAGCCTCTGAATGGAGTGGGCCCTGCTGACACCTTGACTGTGGCCCAGGGAAATGAAATCCACACCTCTGAGCTCCCGGACCATGAGAGAAAACCTTGCTGCTGCCGTTAAGCCACTAAGCTTGAGCTCGTTTGCCGCACAGCCTCAGGAACCTGTCACACTGTCCTCACTGGTCACTGAAGGCCCCTCCACCTCCCCTATTTCCCCTGACTGTAATGTGGCCCAACCCCCTTCCTGCTGATGTACTGCTACGACTTGGGGCCTTGTCCTTCTGTTTGTACTTCACAACAAACGTTTACTGAGCACTGAAAAAGGAGTAGTGTTCTACTGAAGAATTTCACAAGGGTGGCAGGTAATGATGGTGGTATTTGGGGACCAGAGAGGCCACTGGAGCATAAAACAGAAAAGTATAGTCACTCACTACACCAACTCCTTAGAACAGCCCCATTTTTAGAGTTCTGAGCCCAGAATGGCATTAGAATTGGAGTTAACCAAACTCCAGCCACAGTGGGTTTTCAGATGGGAAGGAGCCTGTGGGAACCCTCTAATGAACAGCCAGGGTGACCCGCAGAGGTGGGCCCACGCCTGCCGTGGACGGAGGACCTGAGACCACATGTCTCTCTGCCTCTTACTTCCAAAAGCTCCAGCCATCCAGACCACATACAGCCTGGGCTGCACCCACCTTCTGCACTTCCTCTGAGGACACGTTGCAAGGGCTGCTGGGAGGTGATGCCCGCCTGCACCGCTGTTCTCCGCTGCTCAGGGCCCAGGAGTTGGCAAAGTCATAGGGGTCTGAGGTCAAGGTCCCTGTGGGGAAAAATTCCAGGAGAATGTAGCCACAGTGATGCCTGACCCTGAACTTCTGAGTGAAAACGCTGCGGTCAGCTGAATCAACCTTCCATGAGAATCATGCTTAAGCATCTGGAGTGGGAGCACCTTTTGAGCAACACTCAGCGTAACAAACACAGGGCATGGGCCTCAGAGCTCAGCCAGTGTTTGGTGAGAGACAGCTGGGTGGTCGTGAACAGTGAGGAAGGTGACATGAAAGATGGGGAACATGCCCATCCACTCCCACTTCTCCTTGCCTTTGCCTGTCTTTCTCCCCTATGCAGAATATTCTCCCTGGCTTGGTACCTGGACCATCTCCATTCACTCTCTGAGATGCAGCTCCAATGCCACTTCCTCCAAGAAGCCCTCTAAGCTAGCTCCACCCCTGTCCCCAGCCCCAGCCTGAGCTGGTTATGCCCCTGCTCTGTGCTCCCTCTGCACCCTGTCCATCCCTCCTACAAAACTCTCATCATCCTTGTGCTAGTATTCTTTTTGCTTATATTCATCCCCCACTCAACTGCGAACTCCTGCATTCAGAGCACAGGCTGTGTCTCTTATCTCTAAACTTCTCTGGCAGGCAGATTCTGGGTACTTGAAATATTTTTGCAGAATGTAGGTGGGGCTGTGGAACCTAGGCTCCAAGCCCTACCTCTCCTGGTTTCCACAGCATCTACACCTTAGTACTCATGGCAACCATGCCACTGTCAGCTACCCACAACAGACTGGGAGGGACTTAGGGACCTTTGTGACCTGACGCAAAGTAGGCACCTAATAACACTGCTGAACCTTCACTGCAAAGGGACTCAATGGAGCATTGAGACAAGCAGCCTTTTTGCATAGCCAGGCCTGGAAGGGGGAAGCCTGTAACCTATTCCCAAAATAAGGTGGTTAATATAAGTCCAAGTACATCAACAACACGATAATATAAAATGAGTGGAAAGAGTCAAAATGTTACAGTAAGAAGACAGAAAAGATTAGGTTACATTACAATAACAATAATGGGCTGTAATGAGATACTGCTACACATCTATTAAAATCACTAAAATAAAAATCATATAAGGTGACATTTCCAGATGCTGGCAAGGATTCCGAGCAAGTGAAACTTGTACATTGCTAGCAGAAATGCAAACAATTCAGCTACTTTAGAAAACAGTTGGCAGTTTCTTATAAAGTTAAACACATGCTTGTCATACCACCCACTAATCCCAGTCCTAAATATTTACCCAGAGAAATTAAAGCATATGTCTACACAAAATTCAATACATGGATACCAACTCACACTTACTAGGATGGCAACTATCAAAAAAAAAAAACCAGAAAATAACAAATGTTGGTGAGAATGTGAGAAATTGGAACCCTTGTGCACTGTTGGTGAGAGGAAAAGTGTCATAGTCACTGTGGAAAACAGTTTGGCAGCCCCTCAAGGAAGTCAAAATAGAATTGCCACATGATCAAGCAACTCCATTTCTTGTATATACCCAAAAGATTTGGAAGCAGGGTCTTGAAAAGAGATTTGCACACCCATATTTCTTGCAGCATCATTCACTATAGCTAAATGTGGAAGCAGCCCAAGTGTCCATCCATGCATGAATGGATCAGCAAAAAGTGGTCGACATGTCCAGTACCTATTTAGCCTTAAAGATGAAGGTAATTGTAACATAGGATACAACATGGATGAATTGTAAGGAAGTTATGCTAAATGAAATAAGCAATTTACAAAAAAGATAAATGCTGTATGATTCCACTTATCTGAGGTATTTGAGTTATTAGAATAATAGGGACGGAAAGTAGAATAGTGGTTGCCAAGGGCTAGTGGGAGGGAAGATAAAGGGTTATGGAGACAGATGGTGGTGAAGGTTGTGCAACAATGTGGACGTACTTAATACCACTGAACAATACAATGAAAAATGAGTAGGATAGTACATTTTATGTTATGTGTATTTTACCACAATAAAAAAATGGAGAAAAGAAAGCCTACACATGAAATGTTTATAGCTGCTTTATCCATAACTGCCAAAAACTGGATACATCAAAGTGTCCTTCAACTGCTGAATGGATAAACAAATTGTCCCTTAACAATAAACAGGAACAGACTAATGATACACGCAACCACAGAGATGAATCCCTGGTGGGTTATGTTACATGAAAGAAGCCAGACATAAAAGGCAAAAGACTCTGATTACTTTATGGTTACACTTATGTGAGTTTTGGAAAAATCAAAACTAAAGGAACAGAAGAAAGATCAGTGACTACTGGGGCTAGGATCTGGGGGAGTTTGACTACAGAGGGGCATGGGAATTTGGGGTGGAGCGTAAAACAGTTCTATAGTTTGGTAGTAGTGGTTACATGGCTCTACACTTCTGTGAAAACTCATAGAACTATATGCTGAAAGGGTGAATTTTACTGTATGTAAATTATACCTCAATAAATCTGACTTCAAAAAAAAGATAAAATGCAGTATGTGCTACTTTCACAAGACATATCCAAAACAAAATGACACAAGAAAGGATGCAAGTATAGAAAAAGAGCCATCAAGCAAATACTAACCTAAAACATGTGGAGTATTTATATTAATGTCAGATTTTAAGGCATAAGCATTGCTAAAAACAGCAAGTGTCATGACAGAAAAGACAGTTCACCAGAGGGAATGTAAACTAATTCAACCATTGTGGAAAGCAATATGGAGGTTCCTCAAAAATCTAAAAATAGAAATACCATTTGACCTAAGAATTCCACTCCTAGGAATTTACTCAGAGAATATAATTTCTCAGATTCAAAAAGACATAGGCACCCCTATGTTTATTGCAGTACTATTTACAATAGCCAAGAAATGGAAGCAACCTAAGTGTCCATCAGTAGATGAATGGATAAAGAGGATGTGGTACATATATACAATGGAATACTACTCAGCCATAAGAAAGAAACAAATTCTACAATTTGCAACAACATAGATGGAGCTGGAGAATATTATGCTCAGTGAAATAAACCAGGCAGAGTAACACAAGTACCAAATGATTTCCCTCATTTGTGGAGTGTAACAACAAAGCAAAACTGAAGGAACAAAATAGCAGCAGACTCACAGACTCCAAGAAGGGTCTAAAGGTTACCAAAGGAGATGGGTAGGGAAGGGAGGGAGAAGGGAATTCAGGGGTATTATGAATGGCACACAAGGTGTGGGGTAATCAGGGAAGACAGTGTAGCACAGAGAAGGCAAATAGTGACTCTGTGGCATTTTCCTACACTGATGGGCAGTGACTGCAATGGGGTAATGGGGCGGACATGATAACAGGGATGAATGTAGTAACCACATTTTTTTTTCGTGTGAAACGTTCATAAGAGTGTATATCAATAATACCTTAATAAAATAAATAAAAAATAAAAGACAGTTCACCAGAAAGATTCAACATTTCTAAAACATAATAACAAATGTTCAGAATATGTAAAGCAAAACTTGACAGAATTACATGAAGAAATTGACAGATTCATCATCATTGTAGAAAAATGTAATACAGCTCTCTTAGTAATGAGTAGTTGAAGCAGGCAGAAAATAGCAAACATATAGAAGATTTAAAAAACACAGTTAACAAACTGAATTCAACAAGTATATATAGAATCCTGCACCAGAAAACATATTCTTTTGGAGCACATATATAGAACAGCTGCAAAAATGATCATGTATGGAGGCCACAAACAAATCTCCCCAAATGTCTAATTTAAATTAGAAATCAATTGAGTCACAAAAGATAACTTAAAATTATAAACATTTGGAAAATGTAAATACATTTTATAGATCAAGAAAGAACTCAAAATAGAAATTAGAAAATTCATAGAACTAAATGAAGATAAAAATATGTTATAGATATCAAAATCAGTGAGGTGCAGATAACATGGTATTTAGAGGAAAGTTTGTAGCCTTAAAAGTACATACTGGACAATAAAATGTTGGATGAATCAGTGCTGGAGAAGACAGAAACAAATGATCTTACTGTTTTCTGACATGTAAAGTCCAGTGAAAGGACTAGTAAACTGTTTCTCTAGACACTTATCGCTTAAACTAAGGGTAGCTGGGTCATAAGGAAGAAGGATGACTTTATACAAACAAATGTTCAGCTTTTGCAAGGGAGCATCAATAAATAAATGTTTATGTAATTGAAATTATCCAAAGATAATTAAAAATTAGTAGTGGTTTTCACATTGTCCGTATTACCTTCTGTTGCTGGTGAGCACACACATAAACTGGCCTTTTGGACAATATTGAGAACCACCCTTTATAAATTTCCTCCAAGAACTCCTGACTGTAATGGCTCAAGAGAGTGTATTCAAACCATCCAGCACTTACCCACCCTCTAGCATGTATAGGCTGCTGTGGGGGATTCAAAGTTGAGCCAAGTCAAGTTGAAGTAGCTCCAAGTCTGGTATGATGGGGGTCTGGACAGTGGGGAGAACTGCTAAGAGATAGGTTGGCAGTATAAATGAGCAGAGGTCCTGGGCAGGCTGGAATACCAGGAAAGAATGTTATAATGGTCTGTGAGCAGGGACAACAGAAGTAGAGCCACACCACAGGGAAATGGTATCCCAGGAAAGCTTACCTTCCTGAGTCCTGAAGTCATCTTCGGCAAAGATGTTGAGGTTGCCACACAGCCCACAGGTCTTGTTGAAGTACCTGTCTGATAGCAGGACTTGAAAGTTGCCGCTGCCATCGATCCTGGCCACAAAGCCGTAGGCCTCGCTGGACAGCTTATAGTGGCCAGCCTCAGTTTCCAGATACAGCCCTTGGGAGGCATAGGGCATGGAAATGCTGGAGGGGCAAGGATGAGCACAGGAAGTGGGTTTCTCATACATTTTCTGGTGCCCCTCCCACCTTCAACCCAAGCCTATTCCAAGGGTTCAGGCCACGGGGCAAAGCAGCAGAGGGCCCAACGGGAGTCAGGGCACCCAGCCTTGCTGCTTGCTCCCTCTGGACAGGTTTACGTCCAGCTCCTTCATCTGAAACACGAGGGGGCTGCCAGGGTCCTGTCTAATCTGGGCATCCTGGGCTTGACTTACCTCTGGCCCCCCTGCAGTGCAGTACCATTGATATGCAAATGGATGTCAAAAAACTCCCCAAGGTACACAGACAGGCTCACCCTCTTGCCATTTTGGAAGTCCCCTGAAAGAGAAAAGGGTCATGGTGGTGACTATTACCAAAAGAAGCTGATACATTTATTTATAATCACCATCGCTAAAATCTTATCTCAGTGGAAAACTCCCCCAAAACACCTAACAAAGAGGCAATAAAAATCTCCCTAAAAATCTCATCTACTCACCCATTTTTACATTCACCTAAAAATATTTATTGAGTGCCTGCTGGATACATTAGCTCTCCAGAAGTCTCTTTGATTTCTCAAAAGAAAAGTGTAAAAGCATGATCCCTTCGCAATCTAAGTATACGATAAGCATCCTGCAATGGACTACATTGTAAGTCAGCAAATAAAACCAACAATGTGAATGATTGGTAATAGGTACTCTAGGCTAGTGTTAGATAAAATGCTCTCTGAGGACAGTCCACTTCAGAATCCTTGGGCTTTTTGTTTAAAATGGAGATCCACAAGTTCTATCTCAGTTTACTGAATCTGCTCCTCTGGGAGAAGCTTAGAGACACTGCAGGTAAACCGACTCGCTCCGCATGGAAAACATTACGGACGCAATAAATGATCGATATCGCCATTGGAGATGCCTGACTAACCAGCCACATGAGGAAACAGTGCCTGACAATGGTTCAGTCGGGAGGGGTGACCGCAGAGACGAGGGTGACGATGACAGCAGCGGACAGGAATGAAGGCAGGAGAATAAGCAAGAGACCATTTTCTGGGAGACTGTGAAGACTTCACCCCCCAGCTAGAACCTGAGAACCACTCCCTGGGCCGGGCCCTTGGAGTTCAAAGGTAACTATGGCCACAGAAGACAGGGGCCAGAGCAACAGTGCAGTGTCTGAGTCTCCAACCTTGGAGACCGGGAGGCTGACGGGAATAGCTCAGAAGGGCAGCCAGGGGAGACAGGGAGAGAAGATGACGGAGGAAGAGGGGTAACATGGGGCACTGTGCCTCAGGGCTCCTGCAGGAACAGGACGCAAGGCCCAGGTTAACCCTGGAAACGAGGAAAGACACCTTCTCTTAGGAGGGCCAGTGGAGTGGGGCTCCAGCTGGGCAGCAAGCCAGGAGGAGCAGAATCCAGGGCACGAAGGCCAGGAGACTCGGCAGGTTTGCTGGCATGAGGCATGGCAGCCACGGCAAGGGCCACTGAGAACGGGGACTCCAGAGGGGACATCCTGGGCCGCAGCCCCGCCAGGGCCTGGGGGGAGGACTTCCTCAATGGGGCCTGCGCTGGACCCAGGCTGCGAGAGGACAGCAACCACCTGGCCCACGACACACACTCCAGACCAACCACAAGGAGCCGGGACACAGACTTGTTCCTGGTGAGATTTCAGTGAGGGCCCAGTCTAAGAACAGTACTTTGGACAGTGCACTGTTAGCAGCTCAGAGACACCAGGAAGGCCCACAGACCACCCACTGCCACATTCCGCCCAGCTCCTGACCAGCGCCATCGGGAGGAAAAGGAAACGCAACCAAGTTCAAGGGTTTGTGTCCTCTGACTGAGACTTCTCTGCTCTGAGCTTTCACTTAGAATGGTTTTAAAAGCAAACAAATATTGAAAAAGTTGAGCAAACTTTCTGACAGCAAGAAATTAGCCAAAGAAAAACAAACAAAATTACACAGGTAAGTGATGGAACCAGTAGAGTACAAGGTGAATGGTGGCAGCTGAATGGTGGGAATATGTCCTGTTCGTCCAACTTTTCTGAACGTTTCAAAATTTCCATAGTAAAAAGTTGAAAAAACAAGCAAAGGAGACAGCCTGGCAACAGCCTCTTTTGCAGTCCCTCCCCAGAGCCTTCCCTGCCTCCAGGTGTGCCCAGCGGACGGACACCAAATCCCTTCCTGGGCCCCCACTGGGACTGACTCAGAGCATCCACTCTTGGCGGGAGCGAGCCACCCGCTGATGGGGGGGTGACAACGGGGACAAGAGGCAAGGAACTCCCTCCCATGACCACAGAACACATCTCATCAGTACAATCCACCTGTCATCTTAGATCAGAGAGATGGGCGTGCATTCTGCCCCTGCTCACTGGGTAGTTCAACCAAATGTTGCCTCTGAACTCAAGACAGCTCCCTCCTAGAAACAGGAGAGGAATTCCCAAGTGCCTCTCCTCACAGGCAATTCCTCCCTCCCACGGGGATTCAGAAAGCACTTGTGAGAACTGGCCAGCCAGGGAGTGTGTGGCTGGAGGGAGAGTAGGGGATGCAACCAGGCAGCTTGGGGTGGGCCACTGTGCTGCAGCTGTCATCTGTAGCTCCTCAAGGCTCGCAAGGACGTAAAATCACCTAAACGGTCCCTTGCTCATGGGGGCAGACCCCATAGGAAAGCCTCAAAGGTCAGTGTCACTACAAGCTTGAAAGGCTCCCACTGTGTGGAGGTGCGTGGGAGCCCTGCCCTCTTCAAGTGAACGCTGAATGCAGCCTGGCCCCACACCGCGGGACTGGGGCCCATGCAGGGAGGGGCTGGCTCTTAGAGCAACTTGCCCATCATCCCAGAGCTAATGGACTCAGACCAGTGCTGATTTCAGTATTGGAAGGGCTGGCTCAGGCCCCCAGGAGACCTCAGCATTAGGAAGCCCAGGAGCAATGCCCAGAGCAGAGGCTGCACAAGGCAGTGCCCACAGGCATGGGGGGCTGGCTGCCTGGGAGCATCACCAGTTCGGGGGCGGGGCTGGGGTCCTTGGTGAGCACTCAACTGCAAGCATCTGGCAAGTACATCTGGGAGAAGCCTTCAACTCAGAAAAACATGCTCTGGCAGCAGGAGAGATTTCTGTGATCCTCTCAACTGTTTTGCCCAGAAAGCAGAGAAAACACACACTTTACTTCATGCCCCGCTGTGTACACACTCACCATATAACAATTATCACCCTTCCCTTGGGTTATGCTCTCTGACACTCTCTGATGTCCTCCATGCTATCCCATTTAATTTTCTTAATAACTGATGACACCCATTAAATTAATTCTGTAACCCATACGTCATGACTCAGATTGAAAAATACTCATCTAGATGGACTCCACTTTACAGATAGAGAAACTAAGTTTACAACAGGCACCTCGGCACTACTGACATTTGGGGCCTGATATTTTGATGTAGGGACCGTCCTGTGCATGGAAGGATAATTAGTCTGGCCTCTACCGCACAGATGTTCATAACATCAACCCCCACAATGTGACAATCCAAAATGTCTCCAGACACTGCCAGGTGCCCTCTGCACCCCAGCAGAGAACTGTTGGTTTGCACTCTTTCCATGGGTCACAGCCCACATACGGGTTTTCTGACTCCAAACCTAAATCTCCTTTCTCAACACAAGGATGCCTAATGGGGCGCTGAATGCCCTGGATTCATCATTAATGCAGGGGAGAAGTCGGGATTAACCTGCTGTTTTCTGTGCTTTCTTCCCTCCCCGCAGCACTCAGAGTGGGAGCTAGTGATGTGCACCCATTAGGAAAAGGAGCCCTTAGAAACTGCTGCTAAGCCCTGGAGAGACCACATCCCACACACCTGCAGACAGCACGCCTGCGACCACTCAGAGAAGATGGCTAGGTGTCCACCCCCAAGAAGCCGGGGAAGCTCTCCCCATGACTCTGGCCCCGTCTGGCCTCCTGAACTCAGTGACTGAGGTGCTCCGTGAGGCAGGAAGGCCTCTCCTGCATGTAGGATCAAGAAGCAAAGCAGGGAGCAGGCTGACGGCTGAACCAGTCAAACCGGGCTGCTCCCTTGGACTTCACAGTGTGCAACTCACTAACCTGCATTTCTATGAACACTCCACAGCCACGCCTATGATTCTGATGCCAGCAACAGTTCAACGCTGAGAGACTGTAAGCTGGCCTAATGGCGCCACTTATTGATGTGGAAACTAATGCCTGGCTGGGTGAGTGACTCAGTCTGCTGCTGGTTGTTTATGGCTCTCTCTGGGCTGGCTTGGGAGCAGATCCTGCAGTAGCTTAGGAGGAGCAGTCTCTCCAAGCAGGGCGCACCAGGACTCTTGCGTCCCCCCACGCCCCAGGCCCTGTGCTAGTAGGCAGGCACGCCCGTGGCCCTGGCCTGGCCCTGCAGCCTGCCTGACCAGGAACCAGGGTCAAGGAAAGGCGCCTCCACTTCACACCAGGTGGTCCTTCATGTTCAGACATAAACACTTTACCCAGGATGTGAGCAAGGTCCACAGGCCCTCAGAGAGGAGTGGAAGTTTGTGACTTAGGAATGAGGAAACAGGATGTTATTGCAGAACAAAGGAGCAGAGGTGTGCACAGGCCACAGCCGTGCACGTGTAAGCCGGCCGTGCCGTGGCCCAGCGGGCCTGACCTGCTGCCTGCGGCCCCGGACCCAGCAGAGCCAGCCCACCCAGCCCAGGCCCAGCCTCAGCAGCCAGTCCCTCTCCCGACACCCAGCACTGCCGCCACCAAAAACATGAAGAGTAGCCACCCATTCGCCCTGATGTTCGCAACACGATTTTCCATGGGAATGAAACCAATCTATATTAAAGAGTGATTGTCCCATAGCCTGGTTTAAGCCAGTTACCTGCCAGAAAACTGACATTAGACACAAACAAGTTGTTATAAGAATTAGAACCTGGCAGGATGGAGGTCCTAGTGAGATGTTTTGAACAGAGAGGCCTAACACTGCCCTGCAGTTCTCCTTGGCCACCGACACCCAGAACAGGCTGGCCAGAGAGGCCAGGCCTCTAGCACAAACCCAAGCAATGCATGTTACAGGAAGGGATGATATTACCCTGACCTTGATAGAAATGCCCCCCAAGGGCCCAGCAGCCCCTGTCTCTACCACGTTCACATCCAACACGTGGGCATCCTGTGTGAAGGTGGCTGTTCTCAGTCACTAAGGTTTGGGTGACACTTCACATTTGCAAATGATTCATGCCCCTTGATCCTCATGGTATCCCATTTTAAAGTTGAGGAAATGGAGGCTGAGAGACAATGGGCTACCTTCCTAAGGACAGTCAATGAGGACGGAGAGTGGAGACAAGGGCACGGCTTTCTGACTCCACACTGGGTCTTCCTATGCTTGCATAGGCTGGAGTGGTCATGGGGACTTCCTGGAGGAGGTGCCAGTGATGGCCCAGAAGCACCAGCACAGCCTGCTTCCCTGCCTGAGAGGGCTGTGGTAAGTGGGGAGGCGTATGGAGTTGGATTTAACAGTGGGAGGGGACTTTCCCAACATACTGCTTGCCCCGCTGGGCCCAGAATATGAATTCTGTGCCTGTCCCAAAAATGTCATCACATATTATCTACAAACTCATCTCTGCGGTAAGGAGTCCACAGCAGGAGTCAAGACAGCAAGTCCCCAGTGTCTCCACAGGGCCCCCTCCCTGGTAACACTACTGAGGCCCAAAGCCACAGGGTAGCGAGGGTGTCCCTGTTTCTCCTTTCAACAGTGACCTTCCTGTCATTCCTAAGCCTCCATTCCCACAGAGCCACCTCAGGTAGGCAGCCCATCCCACCTCCTCTATGACTTATTTTTTAATATAAAAAGGAACAAATTTTTTATTAAAGTATCATTTATATACACTTTATGACTTTTTTAATAGGTACAAGGAAAAAGACAAAAAAAGAAAATGGTTTTACCCTTGTGATGAGAGCTTTTAGGATTACCTTTCTAAGCACCTTACAAATACGCCACACATGTTAACTATAGTCACCACACCCTACCTGACACCTCCAGGACTTACTTATCTTACACTGGAAGTTGGTGCCTTTTGACCCCCTTCCTCTAATTCCCCCACCTTCCTCTGATAACCACGATCTGATTTCTTTTCCAATGAGATTGGTTTTATGGTTTAGGTTTTGCCAAGGTTTAGATGGCACATATAGGTCTTCTTCTCCATCTGATTCTTCTCCACCTGGTTGTTTCACTCAGCATAATGCCCTCAGGTCCACCCATGTTCTTGCAAATGCATTGTGATTTTTAAAGTTGCAAAAATCCACTTAAAATAAACACTGAGCTACAATTGCATCAAATAAAAAAGAACAAAATACCTAGGAATAAACTTAACCAAGGAGATGAAAGACCTTTACTCTGAAAACTACAAGACACTCATGAGAGAAATTAAGAAGACATCAATAAATGGAAATCTATCCCATGCTCATGGATAGGAAGAACTAATATTGTCAACATGGCCATCCTGCCCAAAGCAATCTATAGATTCAGTGAAATCCCTATCAAAATACCAAAAGCATTCTTCAATGAAACAGAACAAATTGTTCTAAAATTCATATGGAACCACAAAAGACCCTGAACAGCTAAAGCAATCCTGAGAAGGAAGAAGAAAGCTGGGGGGATTATGCTCCCCAACTTCAAGGTCTATTACAAAGCCACAGTAATCAAAGCAATTTGGCACTGGTACAAGAACAGATCCATAGATCAATGGAACAGAATAGAGAGCCCAGATATAAACCCAAGTATATATGGCCAATTAATATACAATAAAGGAGCCATGGATGTACAATGGGGAAATGACAGCCTCTTCAACAGCTGGTGTTGGCAAAAGTGGACAGCTACATGTAAGAGAATGAAACTGGAATATTGTCTAACTTCATACACAAAAGTAAACTCAAAATGGATCAAAGACCTGAATGTAAGTCATGAAACTATAAAACTCTTAGAAGAGAACATAGGCAAAAATATCTTGAATATAAACATGAGGAACTTTTTCCTGGACACATCTCCTTGAGCAAGGGAAACAAAAGCAAAAATGAACAAGTGGGAGTACATCAAACTAAAAAGCTTTTGTACAGCAAAGGACACTATCAGTAGAACAAAAAGGCACCCGACAGTATGGGAGAATGTATTCGTAAATGATTTATCTGGTAAGGGGTTAACATCCAAAATATATAAAGAACTCACACCCCTCAACACCTAAAAACAAATAACCCAGTTACAAAATGGGCAGAGGACCTGAACAGACACTTCTCCAAAGAAATTCAGATGGCCAATAGGCACATGAAAAGATGCTCCATATCACTAATCATCAGGGAAATGCAAATTAAAACCACAATGAACTATCACCTCACACCAGTTAGGATGGCCAACATCCAAAAGACAAGCAACAACAAATGCTGGCGAGCAAAAACAAATGTGGAGAAAGGGGAACCCTCCTATGCTGCTGGTAGGAATATAAATTGGTACAACCATTGTGGGAAGCAGTATGGAGTATCCTCAAAAAACTAAAACTAAAAATACCATTTGACCCAGTAATTCCACTCCTAAGAATTTACCCAAAGAAAACAAGATCCCTGATTCTAAAAGACATATGTACCCCCATGTTTATCACTGCACTATTTGCAATAGCCAAGATATAGAAACATCCTAAGTGTCCATCTAAAGATGAACCAATAAAGAAGATGTGTACATATACACAATGGAATATTACTCAGCCACAAAAAGAAAACAAACCCTGCCATTTGCAACAACATGTATTATGCTTAGTGACAGAAGCCAGGCAGAGAAAGACAAATACCAAATGACTTCACTTACCTGTGGAGTATAAAAACAAAGCAAAACATAAGGAATAAAACAGCAGTAGACTCATAGACACCAAAAAGGGACTAGTGGTTACCAAAGGCGAGGGGTTTAGGAGGGGAAGGGGGAAGGGTAAAGGGGATAAAGGGGCACAATAATTCACAATCACAGTACAGGCTGGTCACAGGGATGGTAGTACAGCACAGAGAATACAGTTAATGATTCTGTAACATCTTACTGCATTGATGGACAGTGACCGCAAATGGAAGGGGTATGGACTTGATAATATGGGTGAATTTTGAACCACTGTGTTGTATATTTGAAGGCAAAATAAGATTGTATATCAATGATGCTTCAATAAAATAAGTAAATAAATAAACTATCAAACAAACACTGGGGACACCTGAGGTGGGAGGACGTCAGTCTTCAGTTTCAGGGTAAGGGGAGGTTTTCTCCCCAGCTGCTGACTCCGGAGCAAGATGGGTCCCCAAAGTACAGAGCAGCTTCCTCAATTTGTCTCATCCTGGTCCTTTTAGCCTCCTACCTGGTTATTACCACCAAGGCCACCCTGCCTCCTGCCTCCCTACCTTTTAGGACCATTTGGTGAAGAACCAATTCCCTCTTGCTCCTTCCTGCTACACAAGACTCCCCAACAGCTCCTCCCCATCCGCTGAGTCAAGAAACCAAGTCCCCACTCAGCCTGCAAGACCCTGTTCTGTCAGCCTCATCCTGTGACCCAGCCTCACATCCCGCTATTCTCCACCCTGTGTGTCTCAAAGTTTGGTGCCCAAACGAGCAGCAGCTGGAAACGTGTTGGAAATGAACATTTCAGACCCCACTCCAGATCCACAGACTCAGAAACTCTGCAGTCAGAGCCCAGCCATCTGGTTTTAACCAGCCCTCCAGGCAATCCTGACGCATGCTAGAGCTCGAGAACCATGGCTGCAGCCACATCGCCCTACCCACTGGGCGGCACAGCATAAACACACACTCTTCCCATTCTCTTCCCCATGCTTAGGCTCGGAGCCCCTCCCCTGTCCTCTGTCAAACCAAACCTCTCTCCCCAGGCTCTGCAGTCCACGAAATCAGCATTTCGGTGCAATGGAGCACCACGGTTCATGGAGTCCCCCATTCAGTGAGACAGAGACCCCTGTGAGCTGAGTGCAGGGAAACAGGTGAGTGAGACATAGTCCCTGCCCTGGAGGGGCTCACAGAAGAGTAGGCAAAACGGCAGTCCAGTGGAGCTCAGCCCACCAAGGTCACACTCCAGGAGGTTTTCCCGCAGAGGCAGGTGAATGGAAAAGACAGAGCAAGTTGGTAGAATCAGAACAGCATGGTTGTGACCAGCTGGCAGCTCCCAAACAGAGCCGAGCCCAGCACCGAGTCAGAGGGAGCTGTATCCGCCTGACTCTGCAGCCCCAGCCCCAGGAACCCAGCTGCCAGCATCTCCTGTAAGAGTCTGGGTGCTGGCACTCTCTCCCTGATGAAGCCTGAGTCAGGGTCGTCTGAGCCTTTTTCTCAGTTAGGTCCCCCACTTAGGCTCTGTCCTTGGCCGGCTTCATCCAGTTTTAGCAAGAATCTTGCTGGATTAGTTTACCCAAAGCCCCCCACCCCGCAATATCTGATCAAATTCCTTATGCCCCACCCTCAGTGTCATCACGCTGGCCTGCCTGTAGCAGGACTCCTATCCGGCTGCTTTAGCCAGAATCCCCCTTGTCCCTGATGTTGCCTCTTGGTAATTTTCCACCGACTGACCCCCCACCCAGCTCCTTGGCTATGAATCCCCACTTGTTCTTGTTATATTTGGGGTGGAGCCCACCTTTCCCCTAGTGCAATCCCTCTCCCCCACTGCAGCAGCCCCTCTTGAATAAAGTCTTCCTTACTGTCCTTAACAAGTGTCATGAAAAGCTGTGCCTCAGCAGCATGGTCTGTCCGCTGCCACTGCACCTCTCCAAGACTGAGGACCCTGCTTTTGCTAGGCTTGGTAGCATCCTTCCCTCACACCACACACTTCTGATTCATTCGCAGAGTGTAAGGTCGCCAAACCACAATTTTCCCTCACTGCCTCCAGCCCCACTCCCAGCCTTGGAAAATGTCCCCTCTCCTTAGTACAGAGGAAAATTCCTTAGTCCTGACAAGCCCAGGATCAAAATCCAGCTCTTCCTTTTATTATCTGTCAGCCCTTGTCAGGATCATTCAGACTTCTTGGGCTTCGGCTCTCCATTTGTGAAATAGGGGCGACTGTACCAGTGCCTACATCTCAGAGCTGCTGCGGGGTGCGGAGAAAACATGGACACCGTACCAGCGCTTGTCCAGGAGCACAGGTGCTCAGCATCAGCTAGAGACTCTGAATTCACCAAGAACTTGGCGAGGAGCCTTCCCTTTTGCTAGGGGCTCTGTGTATTACAAGCACCTTCTGCATCATCGTTTCATTGAGCTCCCAGAGTGTTGACTGGACCCAGAACAGAGGACACAACCATTGGAGAGGCATGAAGGCTCTCCATCCAGCCCACCGTGGGGAGAGACCAACAAGAAGCCAAGGGAAGGCCTGTATCACAGAAAGATCATGCTCTTCTCAGGGATTCTTGAGCTCATGCGCAGTCAGGAGAATAGGAAACCTCCCCCTGCCCCTGCAGGCCACCCACCAGGGTTGAGTTCAGCTGCCCCTGCCCCGATGTCTGCCCTTCAGTGCCCCGACTCACCGATAAGCGAGAAGGAGTGTTTCTGGCAGTCCCCAGCCAGGAGGTAACTGCAGACGCCTGCAAAGCTGTACATGCTCCCATCAAAGGTGTTGACGAAGTCATCTCCGAAGAGGCTGCAACGGCCCATCGGCGACCTGCCGGGATTCCCTTCTGTACACAGCATCCCTGGAGTGAGAGGCCACAGGTGAGCACAGCTGGGGCCACCGAGCCAAACCACTCTGGCCTTACAGAAATGAGGCTGCATCTGATAGAAATTGGGCTGTGGGGAAAGACTTTCCCTAAATGAGATTAAAGCTATTGCTTTCAGCCCCCAAATATGACCCAGACTCAGTAACAATGGAGGAGTGGTTTTTCAGAGTATCTATTCGTTTTAATAATATTTATTTATTGATTTAAAATGTGATACATGCTCATTATGGAAAATTTGGGGAATGCAGAAGAAAAATACAAAGTAAACGAAATTCAACGATAACTAGAGTTAACATTTTAGTGTTTCTATTTCTGTTCTATTTTACAAGCATATATACAATTGCGGATGCTTTACAAATTTGTGATCATCCTGTGCAAACCATTTATAACCTGTCTATTTTTCAGTGCACTGTAAAGAATTTCTCGTACCATTGTGTATACTTCCAAAACATGATTCTTAGTGACTGCATTATAATTTGCACCTAAATGTTTATAGTATAAACCCCTGTTGTTAAGTTCTTAGTATTTTTTCCAAATGTTCTGAGTTATAAAGAGATTATAATGAGAATCCTTGAACCTTAATCTACTAGTGTATCTTAAAACATTCAAATTCTGAACAGGTCAGCCTGAGAGCCTGATAAATGGAATTACGAAGTGTGAGCTCCCCCAAGGCCACTGGCAACTGCCAGGTGACTCTCCTACCATCCTCATACTGTGTGTAAGTGTTGGCAGGTGGAGGAACCACAGCAGTAAATCTCTAAGTTTTCTGGGTCCCCTGGCAAAGGACCCACCTATAAGAAGTTGCAGAGGGTATGACAAATGTGCATCTTGTCCCAGACTAACCCGTGAGCAGCAGGTTGGATGCTACAGACCTAAATGGTTTAAGTGGAGACAGGTCAAGTCAGAAAGGGGTTCATCCTGCCATTCTCACCCAGAATCTCAGCAAGGGAAGGAAGGCAGTGTAGTCTAGTGAAAGAGTGCTGGCCAGGGACCCAGGAGAACTGGCCTCTGATCTTTGGTCTGCATGACTTTGGAGCAGTCATTTTTCCTCTCTGACCCTCATTCTCTTCATCTGTACTATGGGAGGTTCCATTACATGACCTCTCTTCTACACCTAATAATCTATCCCAGTCTTGGATTCCTTCTTCCCCATCTTCCAGCCGCACCATAACAGACTGTTCCGTGTGGCCCTCGTGCTTAATTCTGCAATCAGAGAAGGCATTTGCGGGCACCTGCTCCTTGAGGAAGACAAGCCAGGCCCAGAGGGTTCTGCAGACACTTCACAAGAGGAATTAACCAGGAAACCAGTGATTTTGGCAGGCTCAACACAAGCCTAACACAGTGCTGGGCACACAGGTGCACCCCAGAGACATCGCTGATTCCTGGAAGAGAGTTACTCATAATGGCCCTGAGTCAGGAGTGAAGAATGGCAGCAATCTGGTACCTACCTGGCAAGGTGAGAGCCAGAGCAAGCAGGGCCCTCGCAAATCTGACGGGAGTCATCTGCAGAGAAGCAGGAGAAACGAACAGGTGACCACTATCCACATAAATGGCTGCTGGCATTTGTTACTGCCCATGTGTGAAGTGGGAAGAATACCTTTAAAAGAAGGAGTAAAGATTGGACTTCACTGGCCCCTGTTTGCCCTTGAACATGGGCAAATGCTGGTCCCCAAAAATGTCCCTGACCAGGGCCAGGTCCAAGCGCAGCAGTCACTATGAGCCAGGACCCCGGGCACCCTTCCCCAAACAGCAGTGGCAGAGCCAGGACGAAGGAGGAAAGCTCTACATGCCTCCAGGCCAGCCTGACTGCTCTCGCTTCCCTGCACTCCTGCACCAGCTGAGAGCCCACGTGCACCTAATTCCTTCCCGCTTCATCCTTCCATGCTTCACAGCACACTGGGGAGGAGAACCACCTTATGCTCTTGCTCCTACCCCGGGCACCCCGGCCTGGAGAATGCTAGGAGCCACGTTTGCTGGGCAGCAGCCCCCTGCACATGAGCAAAGTGTTCATCCCATCTCCTACACTAGCACCATGCCAGCACCCAGGGGATGCTCTGGCCATGTGTGCTGAGCTGATCTAACAGATGGACAGGAGTCCTGCAGCCCTGGGTGGGCAAGGCTCCCACTGTGTGCCCCCTCAAAAGGGACAATTGACCCCAGCTGGCAGAGTGCCCCAGGTCCCTTAGAGTCTCAAGTCCCTTCTTCTCTAGAGAAGATTTTTAATTAAGTGCAGAATCTGTCACCTGAGATTCATGGGGGTGACTCAGAGAGATGCTCCTGTTCTATATCTGTTACATCTGTCTGGGGAAGGATATATATAATCCGTCATATATATCTGCAGAAGGAACACTTCGATGTCAGACATGGCCAAGTCCTGGTCTCGGAGCAGCTGCCCTCTCCTGCACCCCTCCACTACATGGGTGCATCAGGCTGCTCCCAGAGCATAGCCAGAGGTGAGGGAAAAGTCATTTCAGTCTCATCTACTCGAAGATTACAATCAGTGAAGAGCAGGCATGAACAGAAGCAGCCACGGGAGACCCCTCCACCCCCCACCCACCCATTGGCAAGTAGGGTAGGGGCCTTAGGATGGTACCTGGCTTTGCGTCACCACCCAACGAGCTCTTCTAATCCATGAATGGAGAACCCTGCTCCCCAGGTCCTGATCTTCCTCCCACATCTGGGCCAGCCCTCCTCCCAGAAGACCATACCTTGCCCTGCAAGTGGGGGCTGCAGGTCTCCCTAAGGTCCCCAGGAAACTCAGCACAGCAGGACGGCCCTGCCCCCCAAGGCCATGCTCCCCAGCGACTGCTGTGGCTGATGGGGCTGCTGCAGCTCTGGGCTGTCTGGTAAGTGCCCTAGGGGCTGCACACTCCCTGCAGCAGGGGGAGATAAAGGCCACGTTGTGACGTCCACCAGCCCCCACCCCTTTTCCCACAACACGGATTCAGACTCCTCCTGATTACCAAAAGGGAACAATTAGCGGAAATGGTATTAGAAATACCTCCAAGCCGATAAGACTTTAAACCGTTTGGTGGGATGCCTGCTGGCAGCTGCTGTAATGAGCTGCCTTGCCCTCCCCATCCCCCATGCCCTGTCCCTGATCCTCCCCACACGGAGTGCTCCATATCGACAGGAGGACCGGGCATGCTGGTCGTCCCCAGGCAGACAGGTCCAGGCCAGGGAGGCATCCAGACCCAGTCAGCACAGCTTCTGGATCCAGACCCCAGGGTCAGACTCCAGGGAAGTTAGGAAAAACACCTCAACCTGAGCCAATTTAGCTGCTGTGTTTGGAGGAAGGAGAAAACTAATGCTTCCTGTCCATGAGAGGTGGGAATGATCCGGTCTTGGCCTCCAGCGGAAACAGGCAATATGGATTCTGGCAAGGTTTTGTGGACAAGTTAAAGATGAGAGGCCTGCTCACTAGTCCAGGCCTCTGAAAAATGATGGTTGGGTTGATCTCACTCTAACTCTCCTCCCAGAACCTTCTACCCACTTCTGGTGCTCCATCTCCTCCCCTGACCTTACACACATACCACACACACACACACGCACACACACATACAGACACAATACCACACATGCCACACACACACCAATCCTTCCCACACTTCCATTCCCAAAAGCCTAATTCTCAACATCATCTGCAAAACTAATTTCTACTAAGAGAGTAGCTGATAAAATAGGAAGGTGACCATCTCCTGCTGGGACTACAGGCACTGGGACAGGCGGGCTGTCGTGTTTAGGTACAGCAGCCCACCTCCTGCTCCTCACGTCGGACCACTTGCCCAAAGACATTGGGAACTCCAACTTCCCCACTCCCCATGCACCTAACCCCCAGCTCACCACTCCTTTTCCCGCCCCAGGAGAGGAAGACGGGCATTCCCAAGAAAGAAAACAGTGGGAAACGCAGAATTAGCATGATATAGTGGAAAGGACACTTAAGGATTTCCATTTCCAGCTTTTTTTTTTCAACTAGATAACCTGAAAATCTGCCCACTCCAAGATGGAGTGAAATATGACAAGTGCTCATCAACTGCACAGCTAAACTGGGAGGAAAATCATGATACCTCCAAGGATCAGAGAGGGAAAGGGACCCAGCTGAGCGGGAGGTAGTGCAGGCCTACAGGCGCAGTGAGTCCGGGCACCCCCCGGCTTGAGGCGCAGCCTGGCCAGAACAGGAGATGACCCCGGAATGAAGCTGGAACAGCACCCCTGCATGGGGCTGACCCTTGAAGGGAAACCTTCCACAGGGTGGACCAGGAAAAAAGTCAGTCGCCCCCAACGTAGGAGACAAGAAGCTTGTCTATATCTGTTTTAGAAGTGGGAAAATTTAAGTTTTTCTCTAGAAATTGTAGCCATGGACATTTCAGGTTCAAATTGACATTACCACATGGTCCAGGAACCCTGAATCTGAGAAATCGACACACTCCACATACACACACCACAGTCATAGTCCAGTATCTGGGGTTCCTGGCAGAAACAAACACAGATCTAACCAGAAAAGGCAAACCTTCTTCCCAGGTCACATCTGATACCCACAGATAAAGCCTCTGAAGGATGAATTCAAAATAACAAATTTTAAAACACTTGCAGAAACAACCCACCATGAGCAAGAATAGGCAGTCTAGTCACAACCAAAAGCAGAATTAGCTCACCCAAGAACTCCAGATAATAAAAGTATCAGAGAAGAAAAACTAAGAGTATTTAAAATTATCATAGACTAAAGAGCAGGAATTGAAAACATAAAAGAATAGGACATAATGAGAAAACAACAGAAAGTCTTTTAGAAATGAAAATATAGAGTATTAAAGTCCTTCAGGCATTTCTGAAAGAAAATTGGCTGGAAGAGAGAGCTGAGGAAATTATTCAAAAAGATAAGTTGGTGACAAAATGAGATAAAAGTTAAGAAACAAAGTTAACAAAAGAGAAGATCCAAAGAGCAGTGCTGAGAAAACACCCCTCAGTGCAGATCTCTAAATACAAAGCCTGCGTTTGAATGCCTCCAGAGCAGGCCAGGAGAATTTAAGTACAAATTAATTTATAGGGGAGAACAAGAAACACCAGCAGGAAGGTGGGAATATGACATGGGGAAGGGAAAGCAGCTAACGGAAGACGTTTATTAAGCCAGCTACCACCGGGCAACTGAGCTTAATCCTGTGAGGAAAGTCCAGGGAAAGGGGTTAGATGAACGCCTCAGAATGACCCCACTCCTGGATGAGGTGGGCAGGGGTGTTTCCACACCTACACTGGTCCTTAATTGTCAAGGTCTGTTTCTGGGGCATTAACTCCTCAACACTTCCAACCCTCAGGCACAGAGGTGCAGACACTGACAGTCTAGAAGAAACACACAAAAGACACACACAAAAGGTTAAGGTCTGAAGGATTGGGGAAGGGAACTGTAGCATCTGCTGCCCGGTTAAGTTATTATTCAGAGTTAAGAGAAAACGGAGACTTTTTTCGGAAAAGTGACAGTGTACTTAACATTAACAGCCCTTTCTGAAAGAACTACGAAAGATGGTGCTTCAAGAAGGAAATTAAACCCAGAAAGAAAATGCCAGAAGAAAAGGTAAACAGAGAATTTGGGAAGTACAGGGGTACACATGAGCAGGCAGCAGTTGCATAAAACAATAGCATTAGTAATGATAAACTGGAGACCTAACAAAGTAGAACAGCACACAGCAATAGCAACGAAGATGGAGAGGCCGTGATAGGAGTGAAAGTGGAGTAAGGTCTTGATTTGCTCAGAAGAAAGAAAGAGGTGATAGGTGTAGACTTTGCTGAAGCTAGAATGGGTTTACTATGTCTTCTAGCATAGTACAATTTTAAGAGAGGCTCCTAAAATACTGGAATTGAATGTACCTTTTCCAAACCAACACAGGGGGAAACAGGAGATGAATAAAACTAAATTGACCCAGGAGAAAATGTAGAAAAAGCAGGACAAATAACATAACATAAAATAGTACTAAAAATCCAAACATTGTTAATCAACAGTCAAAAGAAAGAGATTAACAGTTTGGATTTTTTTAAGAGACACACAGTCGCACAATGTTCAAGAGACAGGCCCAACACAGACACAAAGGCTGGAAGGAAGAAAACAAGAAAGGGCAAATGATGACCAGGAGAAAGCTGGGTATGCCACCCTCAGACAAAGTAGACCTGAAGATAAAGTCAATATTAGAGATAAAGAGGATATGAAGGTCGTAGAAAGCAGAGCACACCAGGAAAGTGTCATTATGTGCCCTTCATAATATAAGCTCCAAATTTTTAAAGAAAAAAAATGATTGAATTAGAAGACAATAGAGAAGAAGTTTTGGGTAAAAGTCAACATCCACTTATGGAAAACGAGCAAAGATGTGTTGCATCTACAAAAAGAAGGGAATGTCCTCGACCTGAGAGACAGAGCAAACTTCACAATTATGGTAAAATATAGGACATTTTCCTTTTAAAAAGAAGACAAAGACACCCAGTAGCATCCCTTTGCTCGACACTGGATCCAATGTCCAGGCCAGTGCAGAAGAAAAGGAAATACAAGGTATATGGACTCAAAAGGGAAGAGCAAAATAGTTATTATTTGAAGATATAACTGTCTACATAGAAAAATTCCAGAGAATCTGCATAAGGAAATTATATGAGTTCAGCAGTTTGCTAAAACAAAATTAGCTTTTTAAATCTTAAATGTTCCTATATGATTATAAAATGCAAATCTTTAAAGTGACCATACTAGTGAAACAATAATAAGCTATTTTTATGTTATTTATTTACATATGAATATGTATTATCTGTTTATTTACTTATGTTTTTAATTGTGTTCTGAGGCACTCAAGAATAAATACAATAAAATCTGCACAATACTATTATGCAGAAAATCATAATTTTGTTGCAAGACATTAAAGTAAACCCAGTGGGGAGATTGATACACTGTGTTCGCACTCACTGGGTCTCAGTATTATAAAGATTCTTATCATTCTCAAATTAGTCTAGAAGTTAAATGCATTTCCAACAAAAATATAACAGGGTTTTTCATGGAAATAGACAAGCTAATCCAACATTTTTATGGAAAACAAAAGATTAAGAATAGTTCAAACTTCAGGTTTAAAATTGTCAAAAAGAAATGGACAATGGCTATTATCAAGAAGACAAGAAATAACAAGTGTTGGCAAGGATGTGGAGAGAAGGGAGCCAACATGCACTCTAGGTGGGAATGTAAGCTGGGGCAGTCATGATGGAAAATATGGTGCAGCATGGTATGGAGTTTCCTCAAAAAATGAAAAATAGAACTTCCACATAATCCAGAAATTCCACTTCTGAGTATTTATCCAAAGGAAAGGAAACACTAACTCAAAAAGATGCATGTATATTCATTGTACCATTATCTACAATAACCACAGCATAGAAGCAACTTAAATGTGCATTGATGGATAAAGAAGATGTGGTAGATATACACAATGGAATATTATTCAGCCATGAGAAAGAAGGAAATCCTGATGTTTGTGACAACATGGAATAACCTCAAGGGCATTATGATAAATGAAGTAAGTCAGACAGAGAAAGACAAATACTGTAATAGATCTCAACATGTGTAATCTAAAACAAACAAACAAACAAAAACAAACTCACAGATACAGACTGATGGTTGTCAGAGGTAGGGAGTAGTGAAATAGATGAAGGGGTTCAAAAGTACAAACTTCCAATTATAAATAATCACTACAGTTAATAATACTGTGTTGCATATTTGAAAGTTGCTAAGAGAGTAGATCTTAAAAATTCTCATCACCAGAAAAAACTTTTGTGACTATATATGGTGATGGATGTTAACTAGACTTAATGTGGTGATCATCTCAATATATATATCTTGAATCACTATGTTATACCCTGAAATTAATATAATATGTTCATTATATCTCAATTTTTAAAATTAAAAGAAATGGACAAACAACCCAATGGCAATAAATTAGTGATATGGAAAGGGAATTCACAGAAAATGAAGAAACCTATTTGGCCAGTGAACATATGAAAAACCATTCAACCATTCAACTGGCCTTCAAGGAAATCCAAAATAAAACTATTAGTTATCTACCCATCGGTTGGCAAGGATGTGAGGCGACTGGAACCCCTATTTGTTGTTGTTAGAACAAATGGTGTATCACTTTGGAGCAAAACGTGGAAATAGCTATTATATTTAAAGATGCTCTTCCCCATGGCCCAGAGATTGCACTCCTAGGCATATCCCTAGAGAAACTTTGGTCTACGTGCACAAAGCAACTTTCACAGAATGTTCACTGCAGCAGTGAGTGTAGTCACAAAAATATGTAAACAATCTAAATATACTTCAATAACATGAATAAATAAATTGTGATACATTCATCCTATGAAATATCAAGTTAAATAGCAATCCAGGCTACATATAGCAACATGGATAAATCTCAAAAGTAAGAGTGAGCAAAAAATAAAAGCAAGAAGCAAAAGATCTCTCCAGTGTGATACCATTTATGTAAAATTAAAGACCAATGTAAAGTAAAATTGTATATTATTTGCTTATAAATATGTTTCATTTCAGATAAAGCAAACATACATATTGTGAAAACCACAAAATTCTGGATAGAAACTACCTCTAGGGAGGAAAAAAGAAGGTGGGATCCAGAGAGCAGTACTAAGGGGCTATACAGCTCTGTATATGTTTTATTTATTTAATACTTTCAAAACTACGAGGCAAATATGGAAACATGTTAAGATGGGATGCAGTTGGCTGTATTAGCTGCATATCTATTATACTATTTACTCTCTCTAATGTTCTGTACTGTTAAAGTTTTCATTTAAAGGATAAAAGCCTGAAGCCAGTGACCTTGGTGTGCGTTAGCTTTGCCCTTACAAATAGCAGAGTGACCATTATACTTGAAACACGTTTTTGCACACATAGCCTACCACCTTGCCATAAATTCCTTGAAGTAAAAGAAATCACCAGATGAAAAGGCATAGCAATTGTTAAGACTTTTATAAAATCCTACCAAAAAATGACATCAATTTGCCCTTCCATAGCATTTTATTGTTATGAACTGAACGATGGTGTCCCCACCAAACTCATGTGGAAGCCCTGTGTTCCAATGTGATGGGATTAGGGGGTAGGGCCTTTCAGAGGTTATTAGGTTCAGATGAGGTCATGAGGGCGGTACCCTGTGATGCCATCAGTGCCCTTACAAGAAGAGCAAGAGATGCCAGTTTCTCTCTGCAGCATGTGAGGACACAGAGAGAAGGCAGCCAGCAGCAAGTCAGGAAGCAAGCCCCCCACCAAGAACTGAGTCTGCCAGCATCCCATCTTGGACTTCCAGCTTCTAGAATTGTAGGAAATAAATGCCTGTTGTGTAAGTCACCTAGGCTGTGGTATTTTGTTATAGCAAAATACCATTAAAAATTAATGGCAGCCTAACCAAAACAATTTTTTTTAATTTGTTAATCTAACTGGCAAAAACTAACATAAGAGTATTGTTTTAATATTCATTCCTTTAATTATTGGGGAATGTTTTCTAACATTGTCCATGTATATTTCTTCTTTTGTTTAATTTCTTGTTTGTGTCTTTAGCTCATTTTCAACTGAGAGGTGTATCTTTTCCTATTGATCTATAAAAGCTTTTCAGAGACTAAGAATATTTTATTCTTTTTTTCTCACATTAATATTTTTCTCAATTCTTCACTTACCTTTGATTTTTATCTATGGTGGGTTTTCTCATGTGCAGGAGTTTGCAGAATTGTTTGATGTTCTTTCTTTTTATGTGCTAGATAGCACAGATGCAAAATAAAAAGTACAAAACACCACGTGTAGGAAAGGATACACAGCGAAAGTCCATCTCCCTTCCTCCCAGGTGAATATCCTCCCAGGATACACAGTGAAAGTCTCATCTCTCTTCCGGGTGAATGACCAACTGACCCAGTTTGCCTTGAACTGAGGGACTTACAGCGACGGGATTTTCATTACTAAAGCTGGGACAGTTGTTAGCAAACTGGGACAGCTGGCCACCCTGCCAGCCTCCTAATTCCCTTCTCAGAGGCAATACTGTCGCTGATTTCTTCAGTAGCCTTCCAAAATTCACTTCACAAAAGTTGTAAACATTTATCTTCAGATCTGTTGTGGGGAATATGAATCATAGTCCACAAACTTGCATTTGCAAGATATGTCACATCACTTTATTTTCTGTGAATCAAATTAAATCCAACCTCCTTCATAGACAGGTGATGCAAGAATCCAGGGGGTCACTCAGAAAACAAGGTCAAGGACCTTAGCCCTTTCATCCATCCCTCTCACTGCTTCCTCCTTCCCAAGCCCACAGGACTCCTTTACAGACCAGCAGTCTAGCAACCCCCAGCCCTGTAGCATGACCTCTGGGTCCGGCAGCCTTGGCTTCAGCTCCATCATAAGCACCAGGAAAGTGCAGGCAAGGCAGGAGCAGCTGAAATTCAGGGATGCCACCAGAAGAAGGCAGCAGAGTCAGCCCCAGGACCCCATTCTCTTCCCCTTCTGTGGGGCCCTCACACCCAGCAGCCCCCCACTTACCTGCTTCCTGGGCCCCTGCTGTGCCTACCCCAACACCACTGTGCACCCCAGAATGTCCTCTGGGTGTCCACCAACATCATCTCCAGACACCCCCTATACTCAACTTGCTGGTCCCACTGTCCAAAAGCCCTTCCCACTCCCCAACCCTCCTCTCTGCCCTTCATCCTTCCATGTCCCTCCCCATAAAGGATTTGTCATTTGGCAGATGCCACCCAAATGCCAGGCGCCCTTCTGAGTGCTTTTCAAACATTCTTTGATTTAACCTTTCTGTATTAGTTCCTGGGGAAGCTGTAGCAAATTACCTCAAACTGAGTGGCATAAAACAGCACAGAAATGCATTCCTTCCTAGTTCTATAGAAGAAGTCTGGAATCAAAGCGTCGTCAGGGCCACACTTCCTCCGAAAGCTCTATAGGCAGGAGCTTCCCCGCCTCTTCCAGCGTCTGGCTGTTGCAGGCATTCCTTGGCTTGTGGCCGCATCACCGCAACCTGCCTCTTCACATGGCTGCTCCCCTTCTTTCCATGTGTCTCCCTGTGTGTGTCCCTTAGAAGGACCCTTGTCATTGAGTTTAGGGTCCACCTAAGTAATCTCAGATGAGCTAATCTTGAGATCCTTAACTTAATTCATTACATCTGCAAAGACTCTTTTTCCAAAAAGGGTCACATTCACAGGTTCCAGAGCCTGGAATGCGGACAGCCTTTTGGGGGGGCACCATTCAGCCCACAACCCCCCACAACAACATTGATCTTCCAGAAGAGGAGGCCGAGACTCGACACGCCAAGTGACTGGCACAGGCTCACCGCACCGCAGAAGGCAGCCGCGTCTGAGCCCGCTCCCCTCTGAGGCAAAGTCCTGCTTTCTCCTCTGCACCTAAAACCCTTCCAGGACCTCCCTCCTTCCCTCCCTCCCTCATCCCCCACATTCCTAGCTAGAATTCCATCTCCTGCCTCCAGACCAGCCTAGGTGTCTCTGGAGGAACTCATGTTGTCGTCCTTTTCCTGTGAGGGCCGATCTCCCCAAGTCCCAGCTCTCCCAGGACAAGCACGTGGTCCTTGCCCTCATCCTCTCTGAATCTTCCAAAGTGCATGGCCCAGAGCATGGCACCTAATAAATGCTCCACAAATGCTTGTTGAACTCCTTGTGGTGTCTCATTAGCACAGAATATTAAACTGTAGCTCTAGATCCGAAACTGCAGAGGGAGAATTACTCAACACCTGAGGAAGTTGTCAGCTGCCCTCCAGTTCATCAGCACAGAAAAATGTACTCACCACTGTGGTCAGGAGAAATTGCACCAGGAAAGTCACAGGACTGCTCTGCTGGGGTGGTGACGTCAGACCAGGGTCATGTCCCGTTGGGCACCCCTCTGTAAGACACTCCAGAACTGCCACTTTCTAAATGATACCCAAATTTTTATCAGGGTATTCCAGTCTTGACTGGAATAGTACGAATATTTCCTCTAAATCCAGGGTGACCTGGATGAATACAGCCAGGCCTCCTGAACCGCCAAGAAGAGGGCTGAACCGGTGTCACGGAGGGCGCCGCACTGCAGTGACGGGCACACAGGGCTGCAGGCCAGGCGGCGCAGGATCCCCTCTCCGACCCCTGACTCCACTCAGCACACCTAGGTCCTGCTGTTACCACAGGGACCATTTTCTCAAGGAAACCTCAAGCCAGAGGCCAAGCCATCAAGCTTTCCACATGACAGTTTAGGCCCCGTGACTTTAATAGATATTTTATATAATAAATACAATTGATGAGGTAATAAATTTGAAAATTGCCCAGGGAGCCTTTACTAAGTTAATATTTCCATTGAGATTGTTGGCTTTCCTGGGATTGTATAAAGTTCTTTGAATACAGAAGTATGCTATTTGAAATGCAAGTGTAGACATTAGGAGCACGCAGCTACCTAGGAGGTTGAGGCCACGTTTATATTCAGTCTGGGGGCCTCAATGCGTTGGTCTGAAGCTTCAACCTCCCGGAGCACATCTCCCCTGCCATGACGCATGGTGATCTCTCTCTCTCCACTGCCCTCATGCTAATCATTTGGGGGGGACTCACAGGATAGCTGTCAGCAATTTTTGTAATGTTTTATAAATATGCGATGTGCTGGTGCCTTATCTCCGTCATCAGACCAGCAGTTCCACAGAAGCAGGAATGGAATTTCGAAAGCAGCCTGCCTTCAGGCTATGCCCCACCTCCAGGCACAAGGCAGGGCCCTGAGCAGAAGTGACCCTTCAAACCACTGAGCTGCCAGTCACCCTGCCTTGCACCCTGGCTTTTTGTATGGCATGTTTGAACACTCACTCTCCAGTGAGTGCTCCCAGGGGCAGAGACTAGCCCTACAACTTTACCCCTCAAACATGGAGTTTTACACCAGGCAGTTGCTCTGTAACAATTTCTTAAATAAAAACAAAAGCGTGCTAAGAGCTTATAAACAGTACTAAAGGGTCAGTGGAGAGAGCATCCACCGTCACCCAGGATGGTGGCTAGGGAAGGCTTCAGGAGGGGACGGTCTGAATTGACCTGGGTAGGGTGGGTAGAATGATTTTTTAAAATAATTTTAATCCTTTCAAGAAATTTAATTAAATTTTTAATTATTATTATAAAAGTAGCATGTGGTCATTGTAGGGGGAAAAAAATGTATGGACAAAAAATAAAAGGAAATAAAAAAATCCCCCATAATCCTACTACATATAATCCTACAGAACCCAACCACCATCAACAGTTTAATATGTTACTTTCCTTTTTCAAAAATGCATGTGATATCATTTTTAAATAATTTTTTAATTTAGGAAATAAATAATTTTTTATTTAAAACATAAATATTTTTTAAAAAATAAGTTAAATAATATTTAATTAAGTAAATAATATAGAGGTTTCATAATGTGCTCTTCTTGCTTTGCATGTACCATACTATGCAATTCAGTAATACTTTTGTATTTTTTTGCTTTTGTTCTTTGTATATCTTATTTCATGACATTCCACAATTTATGTAACCAGTTTCATATTGTTGGATATTTGTTTAGGTTGGTTCTACTTTCTCTTTTTATTAACAATGCTGCAATGGACATCTTTGAAGCTGTATCTATGTACAACCCTTAGGATTATTTTCACAGGATGAAATTCCTATATGTGAAGTTTCTGGGTCAATGGTCTTCCACATTTTAAGGCCTGTGGTGGTTAAGACCAAATAGGATTTGACAGGTGAAAATGAGGGTAAAGGACATTTCAGATGCAAAGAAAAAAGTAAAGGCATAGAAGCAGGCTAAGCTCTGGGCATGTTAAAATAAATAAGTGACTAAATAGGCCAGTAGTTAAAGGAAGTAAAAGAAACTAGTAGGGGATAAGAAAGAGGTGAAACAATTCATCAAGAACTTCAAGCGTTGTATGTTTATCCAGTAAACACACAATAGCTGCTGTAGGTTGTATAGGAGCCAGATGGACAAAGGGGACAGGTCAGGTGGCTGATAGGTCTTGCAGAAGAGGCACAATGAGGTTCAGGGGGCCTGAGAAGAGAATATACAGCCAGTCACATACTGAAAACACGGTAGGCAGAGTCAAAGCCCAAAGACATTCTCACCCTAATCCTCCAAACCTGTGAATGTCACCTTTCATGGCAAAAGTTTGCAAATGTAACTAAGTTAAACATATTGAGATGGGGAGATGATCCTGGATTGTCCAGGTGAGCCCAATCTAATCACAAGAGTCCTTATTCAAGGAGGCAGGAGGGTCAGAGTCAGGGACGGAGATACAATCACACAAGCAGAGGTTGCAGTGGCAAAGGGCCACTAGCCAAAGAATGTGCACAGACTCTAGAAGCCAGGAAAGGCAAGGAGCAGATTCTCCCCAGAACCTGCCAAAAGAATGCAGCTCTGCGAGCACTTGATCATGACCCACTTTATGCCTCCAAAACTGTGAGGTAATAAATGTGTGCTGTTTTAAACCACTAAGTTTGTGACAATTTGTTACAGCAGCAATAGGAAACTAATACAGACAGAGACCACACGCCATTATAGCCCTGCTCTCATGGAGGGTGTCCCAGGGCAATGTTGCTAGCTTAGCACTGAGAGGACAGTAAGTGCTCTGAGGTTCAAGGAAGAGGGGTCCTTGAGGGCCAGGGTGGATGGGCCTCTAGAACTGGGCTTGAAAGATGAATTGATGCAAATGGAGCATGAGCACACCTGGGAAGGCATGACTGTCAGAGGCACCTGTGGCAGTGCTGCTCAGAGGCAGGGGGATGGATGAGTTGACCTCTGCCTGCCTGCACAGTAAGTTCTCCAGGGCATAACTAGTACAAACACAAAGACCCTCAAGGGAAGAAAGATTTCCTACCAGGGCTCATCTTCACCTTATCCTTGTGTTTTTGTAGCATCTCTTCTCCTGTGTAAATTGCCCAGGAGAAAGAACTTAATTAGCAGCTCACTCCAACTAAACACGTCAGTTTTTCTCAAGCTCCCAGCGATTACTGTCAGTCCCTCAGCTGAAGGGAAGCCATGCTCCTCACTTCCTCTCCTCTAGGGATGCAGACGTTCGTGGCGAAACACTCACTTCCTTCCTTCACAACCATCGCCATGGCAATGATGTGCCTGCCATACAGGGTCAAAAGATGGCACAACTCCAGACTCACCTGTTCTCAGGAACTCTGGTACCATGTTATTATGCCATAGAGTTCAACAGGGCTTGTGGAGCCCTCTAAGTCTTGTGGAGTTCCTAGTCTGGCAGATTGCTGAACCCAGAACCACTATCCCAGGCCCTGAGGTTCTAATTTTACAGACAGAAAGTTATAACAACTCAAAATTTGGATGCATCGTATAAAATAGCTTCAAAATATATAAATCGGTAAGTCAACTTCCAAGTCTTTCTCAATTATAGGTCAATCAGTCATAGGTCCAGAAGATAAAACTGGTGAAATGGAGCTTTTTTGAACAATTGTTAAACCCATTAATTGCACTCTTGGGCCAGAGAAACTGAAACTTAGATTCACCCGAAATCCTCTACATGAATGTTCATAGCAGTTTTATTTGTAAGATCCAAAAACTGAAGCCAATCCAGATGTCCTTCATTGGGTTAATAGCTAAGCAAACAGGGCCCATCCATATATGAAATGCTACTCAACAATGAAAAAGGTCTGATACACACAACAACATACATGGATCTCCAGGGAATTAGGCTAAGTGAAAGAAGCCAACCCCAAAGGTTACATACTGCATGATTCCATTTATCTAACACTCTTGAGGTGACAGAATTATAGAAATGGAGAGCAGATTGATGGTTAGCAAGGGTTAGGGATAGGGGAGCAGGAGGGAAATGAGAGGGAGGGAGGTGTTCGTTGTGATGACCACATCTTGACATGGTGGTGCCTATGCAAACCTACACATATGATAAAACTGTACAGAACTAAAAAAAAAAAACTGTACAGAACTAAATACGTGCACACAAACACACAGCGAGTGTAAGTAAAACCAGTGATGTATGAAAAAACTGAGTAGAGTGTATTGATGTCAGTTTCCCAGTGATGCTATTCTATGATCGTTTCATAATATGATGCCATCTGGAGAACTTGTAAAGGATACAGTGGATATCTCTGTATTATTTCTTACAATTGCATGCAAATCTATAATTTTCTCAAAATAAAATTTTTAACCAAAAGTCATTTTAAAGAAACAAAATAAGCTTAATCTAATGCATCTGTTTAAAACACATCACCCAATAATTAGAGAATCCACATCATAAGGTAAGCAATAGCCCAGTTTGCCCAGGACTTCCCTGATTTTAGCACTGAAAAGTCCCTTATCCCAGAAAACCCCTCAGTCCCAAACAAATTGGGATGGTTGGTCACTCTGACATTTTTAAAATTTGATTATGCAATAATTCTCAGCACATTTCAAAGAAAAGGTAATATATATACCATATTCTCTGACCACAATACAATTATATTGAAAAGTCAGCTTAAAAGATTTTTTTAATCCTCTACATTTGGACATTTTAGACCACACTTCCAAAAAATTCCCAAGTCCAAAAGTAAAACAGAACATAAATTTGAAAACACTTAAAACCAAACAATATGAAGATACCCCATATTACATAATATTCTAAGTGTGTGAAGATGTAATGAAGTGTGTTCTCTCACGCTCCTAGCTCTCATAGCTGGTGGGAGTAGAAGGGGCATCTTTCTGTAAGGCAGCTTGGCAACATGTGCCATATACCAGACTCCTCTAAAGTGATCATACTCTTGATCCAGTAAATTCCTCTTCTAAGAATTAAGGAAATCATCTACAATGAGGACAAAGATCTTTATCCAAGGTAGTCACTGCAGCATTGTTTCCAGTTGTCAAAATGAAAGTGTAACCACCTTAAATATCCCAGTTTAGGAGATCAGAATAATTTTTGGCATACACACAGAATGGATTATCACGTAGCCAGGAAAAGCAATGTTGAAAAACAATTCCAAACGATATAGGGAAATGCTTATGGTATAATCTTAAGTAAAAGGAGATGTGAGTATGCACATACAGTGCAATCACAACCATGTAAAATACATACAGAAGAAAACACTGCAAAGGAAGATGCCAGCATATCTGCACAGTTCTCTCTAGATGGCAGAAAATTGTCATTTTCTTATTTAAACTGCTCTTTATTTTCCAATGTTTTTCACAATGTGCTTGTAATCATACTTAGTATCTTTAAAATGATGTTTACTTCTCTTAAGGTCAAAAAGGGGAAAGGGGGAATTAAACACAAAAGTCATTGAGAATTCAGCTTACAAGAAAAAGTTCAGTGAGAAGGAGGAAGAAGGGGCCACCTGTGAATTCCAAGAAAAGGGACAAGCTCTCTCTGGACCAAATCAAATTCCCACTTCTCTGGAAACATTTTTGGGAAAAAAAATACTTAAAAAGCACAGTTAAAACAGTTGGATTTACTTTTCAATACCTCTTTACAATGAACCAAACTTAGCAAATGCTCCTGTGTGCAATAACCCCAAACCAGAAGCTACGCAAATACCCATCAACACTAGAAGGGGTAAACACACTTCTGTATGTTCACACCATGGATTATTGTACAGTGATGGGAATTATTGACAACCACACATGATGATGTGGATGAATCTCACAAACAGTGCAAGAAGCCAGAATCAAGAAAGTGCTCACTGGACGTTCCATTTACACAGAATACCGAAACTGGCAGGACTAATGCATGCTGTTGGAGGCCAGGAGGGTGGTCCCTCTTGGGGAAGGGGACAGAGACTGGGAGGCAGGGTGAGGGGAGCTTCTGGTTGCTGGTAACATTCTATTTCTTAACCCACGTGCCAGTGATGAGAGTGGGTATTCAGCTTGTGAGAAAGCACTTTCTTTATGAATATTATACATCAATATAAGGTTTTTAAAATGAAAAATAAATGTGTGGTGCCTGGAAGCACACTTGGAATTTATCTTCCCTTAATTGGATAAAGGTTCCTGAAAAGCTACTGGGCTTCCTAGAATTTTTATCAGTAAGTCAAGTCTCCCAAGCAGTGTTCAGACAGAGCAACATCTACCAACATGTCTTGTTCCTTGTTCTGAAACCCACTGCCTTTGCCAACTAAAGCTGATCCAGACCCAGGGCTGTTTGCCTCTCTTGATGGTCACAGAGCATCCCCTGTCTACCATTAAGAATAAGTTGCTATAATTTGGCATTGTGTATTTGCCAATAAATACATTGGCACTATGTACCATATATATATGCACATCAACATGACATCACACAATGGGGCATAGGTTGGCTTAAAGGGAGGGGCAGAAAAGGTGCAAACACAGGGCTTATTCAGAGAGGAGACCTACTGGGGTCCTCACTCTGAGGATCCTAAATCCCAAATCCTGCTACCTACAGTCCAAATTTACTCTGCAATCTCTAATGCTAACTTGGTATCTGAGCTAGGCTGTGGGGATGCAAGGTGAGCAAAAATGCATCATTCTCTGCCCTCATGGAGCTTATGGCCCAGTGAAAAAGATGGACATAAATCTAAACAAATTCTAACTGCAAGCCATGGTAAAAGCTGTGTCAGTAAGATATCGGTACTATGAAAGCATATGTGTAATAGAAGATTCCAACCTGAACTGATGGTGGCTGGACTGGGGAGGGTGGTGTCAACTGAGCTGAGTTCTATGAGAAGAGTGGGAGTAAAACCAAGCAAAAGATGTGAGAAGCACTTCAGGCCATGGGACCAGTATGTGCAAAGGCCCAGTGGCAGGAGGCAAGCTGCCTACACAGAAAGTGAAGGATGGTCTGCATGGATGAAACACAGAACACAAGGAGAAGCATGGTAGACAATGGGTTCGTGAGGTGAGATGGCACAAGATGTGAATCCTTGTGAGGTGCTTTTCAATTTTGGACACTTTCAAAGATATGATTTCCTCAGAGCCTTCACAAGCTCCATGAATTAGCAAAAGCAGCAAGTACTGGTCCCAATTCTCAGATGAAGAAGTAAATGCTCGATAGCTTGCCAAAGGCCACACAGCAAGGGAGTGATAAGGCCCAGGTGCACCCCTTGCCCTCTGACTCCTGTCCCATGCTCTCTGTCCACCATCACTGCTGCCTTCCCTCTGGCACTCCAAGCTGAGTCTTCCTGTTGCTCAGCCTTTAAATTCCAAAGTGGAGGCCTCAGGTCTTCTCACAGATGGAAGGGTCTTTAGAGATGGGCACTTTCTCTAGGATCCTCCCAGCAGGCATCTTGGCAGAGCTGAAGGGTTCCAGAATCTCTGGCTGAGCTCTCTCTGGTTTGCTGTGAAACATGAGCTGGAATTCCTCCAGCTCAGACCTCACTGGTGGGAAAAAGCCTCGGGATGGTATGATTCAGTTGGACCAGTTAATCCCTGCTGTCAATTTAGTCAGTCCACAATTCCAGGCTTTTGCTTTGAGACACAGAGAATGCCTCTACCAACCAGGCCATATCCTCCCCTAGAAGGCTTTTACCCACACATCCATGAGCCATGGGAACTTTCCCCTTATCCTTGTGCCTTCCTGAAACACAATCCTTATTTATTTGAAATAGCCTCTTCTGTACTACAAAGTGTTTGTTGATTTAGGAAAAATCAGGTATCTCTTCTTCCTCAAATACTCCAGAACAAATTCTTCTGTCCTCCTAGATTTTCAGTTTCCCTCTTTCTGTGAAACTGAATTACCTGCTATAATCTGAACAGAAAACTTAATGCATTTTTAACCGTGGGCCGTGAGCAAGCTGCCACCCCCTCCCTCGAGTCATTCACCAAGGATGGAGCCTCTTGCTCAAAGAGAAAGCCAAGGACATTTAGCATGCTGTCTTTGTAGCAGGCAAACAGTGGGATGCAATCACAGCCTTGACTTCAATGAACAGCTGTATCTGCTTAATCACAGACTCTCAGGAACAGAAGAAGCCTCAGAGTCAGAGTCCTGGAGGTCATAGTCTCCACCTTCAGAAAGTGTCTAAACTTCTCTGGTCCTCGCTTTCCCCCTACACTCTGTGGATGCATGTGTTTCATTCTTTCATGTGTCCCTAAATTTTGAGCCATTATTAAAAACTCAGCATCTTTTACATTAAAATGTAGATTCCTGGCTCTGCTTGGAAGCCTAGGTCTTCCATCACTGGGCCACATTCTCATGAGGGGCAGTCAGCTGAAGGGGAGGGTCTTCTCTCTCTCTTTGGATGGACATGTTCCCTCCAGCTTTCCAGTCCTTTCCACATGCTATTATGTCTCCAACAATGAGGTCTGACACCAGTAGCCATTTATCATCCCACTTGCCTTGTCATTTTTTTTAGAGTACATTTCTTCATAGCCACTTCTCTATCAAAGCTGGAAAAAATAAGACATATCAAGAGAGCTGGGTTTCAAGAAAAACAAGAGACCATATTTCTTTATAGAAGTTGAGAAATATTCTACATTTGGTTAGCTCCTCTCAGGAGTTCCAGCTCAGGGTCTCTCAAATGCTTGCTGGGCCCCCAGCCATCTGAAGGCTTGACTGGGGCTGGAGGGCCTTCTTCCAAGATGGCTCACAGGGCTAGTAAATTAATGCTGTTTGTTGACAGGAGGTATCTGGGCCTTGCTGTGTGAGCCTCTTTGTAGGGTTGCTTGAATGTCCTCATAACATAGTGAGTGGCTTCCTCCACTGCGAGTGGCCCAAGAGAAAGCAAAATAAAAGACACAATGTTTTTTATGACCTAACCTCAGGAGTCAAATTCTGTATTTCCACAATATGCTATTAGTTACACAGGTCAGCCCTATTCAGTGTTGCAGTAGGACTACAAAGCAGGTGAATATTGGGAGACAAGATTCTTAGGGGGTCTGTCTTGGAAGCTGGAGACCTTGTAATCTACAATGCTTGAAAAAGGTAGACTGAAAATTCAGGACATGGAAATGTTTGAAGTAAAATTGGGATGGCTGAATTAATATCACACAAAATAGACTTTTGAAAACAGCATTTTTACAGCAAGAGAATGAGGTTAAATAATGATAAAAAGTTGAATTTACTAAGAAGATATGATTATCATAAACACAATAAAATAACATATAAAATAGGCCCAAAATAAAATTTAAAAATGTATAGAACTCCAGAAGTTGACAAACTTATCAGTATAGTGGGAGATGTCAACACACCCATCAAGGTGTGGGTTTTTTTGTTTGTTTTTTTTGTTTTTTCATCAACAAACAACATCAAGGAGACAAAATATTAGAAAGATTTTGTTACATCAAGGAGACAAAATAATAGAAAGAAAATTTAAACAATGTAATTAATACCTTTGATTTATTGGACATATATAGAATTCTGTATGTACCTAAATTGAATTAGGGGAGACACGTGTGGAACATCACGTGTGGAACACGTGTGGAATAAAAAAATTGGCCAAATACTAAACCACAGAACAAGTCTAAATAAATTTCAAAGAATCAGTATCATTGTGTTCCCAGAATCATTAGAAGTAAATCACAGAGTGGAATTATTTTTTAATTCCCATATGCCTGGAAAATTTAAGCACACTACTAACTCATGGGTCAAAGAAGAAATCATCATGAAAGGTGGTGTAATCTATTATACTACAATGCATGTTAATTTGGAGTATTATTAGTTTAATATGAGAGTCCTATTGGTTCATATATTTAGGAGCAAGTTTTCTTACAATTGAAGAAAAGGTCTTTAAAAAATCTTTTTTAAAGCTGAAAATGTTTCATAATTGACATCATTTCATGCAAACAGTGGCTAATTTAGTGACTTAAATATTTGTTGTTTTTCCCACTCTGTTAAGGTATCTAGAGAAGCTGTAAAATGTAGATCAAAAAGAGATGAAGATATTTCTCTAGTCAAACCTCAATGTATGAAAATGTATATATAAAGAAGTCTAAATACTAGACCATATTTTTAGCTTTAGTGAAACTAGTCACTTTTGGAAACGAATACCTACCCTCAAAGACTTATTTCTCAAAGCAGAAATCATAACTCTCAGGATTCAGTGCTGATGACATACTGGCCAAAACTTAATCACATGGTGAAATACCATCTTTAGTTATGTGTCCAGCTGAAAATTGGAGTTCTGATGTTAAAGAAAGAAGACCAGAATAACTACTAGAGACTAATCAGCAGGCTTTGCAACAAAGAAAATAATCTCAATGCCAAAATCAAACAGTATAAGAAAAGTACAAGGATAAGACTGTATAAGAAAAGAAAATCACTGTCCAGACTTATACATGAACATAGAGTAAAAATTTAAAGTAAAAAGTCCTAAACAAAATATTAGAGACTGAATCCAACAGAATATACAAAAATTATGCCCAAGTTTTATTTATTCCAGAAATGTAGGAGTAGTTTAACATTAGATAATCTATCATGATAAGGTACCACATTAATAAATTAAAGGATAAAAATATGAGCATTATTACAGTGGCTGCACCAATTGACATTCCTGCCAACAGTGCTCAAGGGGCCCCTTTTCTCCACATCCTCACCGACACGTGTTACTTTTTGTCTTTTTGATACTGGCCATTCCAACAGGTGTGAGGTGGTATCTTACTGTGGTTTTAACTTGCATTTCCATGATGATTAGTCATGTTGAGCATCTTTTCATGTTGGCCATCTTTATATCTTGTTTGGAAAAATGTCTTTTCAGACATATTAGTGGAAATATAAATTGGTGCAGCCACTACAGAACTCAAAATTTTTTTAAAAGCTCAAAAATTTTTAAATAGTTATACCATACAGTCCAGCAATTCAACTTCTGGATAGCTAAATAAGAAAGTGAAAACATTAACTCTAATAGATATATGAACCCCCATGTTCATCACAGCATTATTCACAATAGCCAAGACAGAAATAACTTCAGTATCCATTAATGGATGAATGAATAAAGAAAATGTAGTAGTGGGGGAATATTATTCAGTCATAAAAAAAGAATGAAATCTTGCCATTTGCAACAACATGGGTGGACCTTAAGGGCATTATGCTAACTGAAATAAGTCAGACAGAATGACAAATACTCTATGATCTCACTTATATGTGGAACCTATAAAAAACAGTGGGGAAAAAAAACGAGCTTACAGATACAGGAAAAAGATTGGTGGTTACCAGAGGCAGGGGATTGGGGGTGGGGGAAATGGGTGAAGGGAATCAAAAGATACAAGTTTCCAGTTATAAAATAAGTAGTCATGGGATATAATGTACCACATGGCAACTATAATTAATAACACTGTGTAGCATATTTTAAAGTTAAGAGAGTAAAATCTTAAAAATTCCCCATCTCAAGAAAAAAACTTCTGTAACTATGTATGTTAACAGGTTTTAACCAGATTTATTGTAGTGATCATGTTGCAATATATACAAATATCAAATAATATTGTTGTACACCTGAAATTAATATAATGTATGTCAATTGCACCTCATTTTTTAAAATATTAAATAAATAAATAAGGGCATCTTAATAGATGCAGAAAAAGCATTTGACAAATTTACTTACTCATCATAAAAATTCTTAGCAAACTACCTAAGATTAAGTAACAAAAACCTATAGGATACATCATTCTAATGAGGAAATGTGAGATCATTCCCTTTACAATAAAAAAACAAGATAGGATCCTCATTCTTACCACTTCCATTTAAACTACATTGAAAATCCCCGTGAATGAAACAGACAAGAAAAATAAAGTAATAAAAATCAGAAATAAGGAAACAAAACTATAATTAATAACATGATACAATTGTCCCAAAAGCATCTCCAGGCAAAATATTGGAACTCAATACAAATTTTGGCAAGACAACCAAATATAAGAGCAATATTTGAAAATCTACTCCATTTATATACACCAGCAACAGAGGACACAATTGTTAAAAAAGAAACTCACTTAACACAACTCAGAACTGTAAGTACATAATAACAGGTCTTGGTGGAAGTTTATTTCACACCGGCAGGCTCAAAGGAGAATAATCTCCGAAAGTCTGAGCCCTGAGTACAGCAGGGCCATGCCTTTTGTACATTTACTACAAAGCTAGGGGGCAGTCAGCACCCAGGAACCATTGTAGTGGGAGCTATTAGGTCACTAAGGTGCATTCAGGATGCTAGTTAAATTTTAATCAATTTCTGTAAAGGTTACCCGGATACTGTATTATAAACTAATGGGCTCTATGACTGTGATCAACAAGCTGTTCCACAGCACGAGTTCTGGGGGGGGGGGGGGCGGGGATTGCGTTGTTACATTGTTTCGATCCCAAGCACCCAAGCACCTTGTGATTCTTCTACATTCCTGAAACCTAACAGAAACCCTGTTTCCTTGGCTTCCCACCACACCTGCCAAGAGGGGGAGGGATTTGAGAACTTTCTGAGTATTTCCTCATCAGTATCATGGATACTTAGATTCAATATTACAACAATGTTAATTCTTCCTATTGGGATACAGACCCAATACTATATCAGTCAAAATCCCAACAAACTTTTTGAGAACCTCAACACACTGATTCTAATATATATACTTATACATATTCTAATACATACACACATACAAGCTGATTCTAATATATATATACATATAGAGAGAAAGAGATTTTTATATATATATATATATATATATGTACCAGAGATAGATAGATACAATAGGCCAAAGATAGCCAATATACTCCTCAAGAAAAAGAATGGGATGGGAGGCCTTAATCCTACAAGATAACAAGATTTATTATAAATCTTTAGCATTTTAGACCAAATGGTGCAGATATAGACAAATGGATCAATGGATTTGGATAAAGAGTCAAGAAAAAGACCCACAGATACACAAACATTTTATATATGACAAAGGTGACATTGTAGATCAACTGGGGAAGTTAGACCATTCAGTAAATGATGCTGGAAAATCAGTTATACATATGGGGGAGAAAATAAAATTGGATCCCTACCTCACACCATACATACTCAAAAATTTCCCAATGTATTAAGTGATTAAATATGAAAGATAAAATTTTTTTAATTTTTAGAAGAAAATATCTTTGTGACCTCAGAGTAAACTTATTAAACAAGTAAAAATACTAATCATAACATGATTGATATATTTAGCTACATTAAAACTAAAAACTTTTGTTTAGCAAAAAACAAGATACAAATGGGGAAATGGTATCCGTAAAACATATAAATAATACAAAACACTAGAATATAGACCAGTGTGAACTCTTATATATTGCTGATGGTACTGTAAATTGGCACTATCTCTCTGAACACCATTTGCTATTATCTTGTGACCTTGAACATTTTCATGTCCTACAATCCATCAGTTCCACTCCTCCTGGGGAGAAACTCTGGTACAGGGGCACCAGGGAATGTAAGAATGATCACAGCAATATTATTTGTAATAGCAAAAAAGTATGCATACAGTATGACACAATTCTCATCAGGTTCAAAAACAAGCCTAAGCAAATAATAAGAAAAGCTTGTGGACATACACTTATGTGGTAAAATACTCTTTAAAACAAGGAAATAATAAACACAAAATTCAGGATAGCGGCTACATCTTGTGGGGAGACAGGCACACAGAACAGGACAGGCGCTCTACAGCAGATGCACCTGTATTGATAATGTTCTCATTCTTTGATGCGACTGTGTTCACAGATGTTTATATTGTTAGTATGTTTCATAACATGTGTTTTACATTCATTATTTTATACACAAAATTTTAAAGGAAAAATTAATTCCTTTGGGGAGAACAGCCACCACCTTTCCTGAGGAACAGATAAGGCCTTAATTAGGGGATGACAGGCAAGTGAAGCAGAACTTTCCAGCTAAATTTGACATGAGCTCCTGGATTGGGCTGGCAGCCTGGGCTGGCAAGATGTGAAAATTAAGCAAGCCAGAGGGTAGAAGGCCATTCTGAACCCTTGGAAGTTGAGCAGAGCGGTAGCCTGGTGCCACACAGCTCACTGGTGGAGGTTCAGAGCTCGGGGACTGGCTGGCAACGTGCAGGGATCCCAGAGCAGGGACGTGAGGGGTGATGTGCAGCACCGAGGCAGGCCAGCCTGGGAGGGTGGGGCTGCAGCCAGCTCTGGAATGCATCCCAACACTGATCATAATCAGATTCCTGCCGGATCAGAGAACAGGGACCAGCCAGAGCCTCACGGCCCAACTGAGCCTCAGGCAGGAACCAACTAGAACCTCTATCATCTTTAGGGGCCAAGGTTCCTGGAAATAAAGGAGGCAGAGACTAGACCTTTAGGACAGTTTGAGGAAGAGGGTCCCCACTGCACCTGGTAAAAAGATTCTTCCCCCACTTGGGGAGGTCTCTTCTCATCCACCCCACCTCCACTAGCCAAGAGCCAAGGCTGACAGGATTATCTCATCTGCCTAATGGCGTGATTTGAGGACCCTGACAAGGGGACACCTCACCCCTCCCTGCTTGCTGGCTAATGCCTCTAATGCCACCAGTTTCCTATTAAGGTTTTTCTTCTCTCCCTTCCATGTTCTTACAGCACCAAAGTCGCTTGTCACTGCCCCTGATCAATTATATTCAATGATATTGGGACATAAGTAAAAATATGTTTGGTCTTTGTTTCCAGTTCCTGGCACAAAGCTCCTAAAACCCTTCTGAATTTGTGAGTGATAGGAACTTTTGTTATTCTATTTGGTCGAGTCCGTGGCTACCGACACAAGAGCTTCTGAGGCCCTTGGATTTGAGTAATGAGCATCCTTTTGTAAGCTAGTGAGATGACTGGGGGCTGGGGCCGGCCCACACACAGCTTTGGGGACGGGGGCTGTTTACTGAAGCACCAAGGCCTGATGAGAGGGTTAGAATTTTCAGTCCCACCCACCAGCTTCAGGGAGGGATGAAGGGGTGGAAGTTGAGTGAATCACCAATGGCCAATGATTAAATCAACTGTGCCTACATAATGGAACCTCCATAAAAACCCTAAACAATGAAGTTGAGAGACTTCCAAGTGAATGGACACATCAAGCTGGGGAGGGTGGTGTGCCTGGAGAGGGCGTGAAGGCTCCCCCATACCTTGCCCTATGCATCTCTTCCATTTGGCTGTTACTGAGTTGTATACTTTATAATAAGCTGGTAAATGCAAGTGAAGTGTTTTCCTGAATTCTGTGGGCCTTTCTAGGAAATTATCAAACCAGAGGTATGGGTTGTGAGAATCTCCACCTTAAAACCCATCAGACAGAAAAGTACAGGGAGCCTGAGACTTGGAATCTGAAGTAGGTGCAATTTTGAACGGCTGAGCCCTGTAATCTGTGGGATCTGATGCAAACTCCAGGTAAATATTGCCAGGACTGAATTAAATTGCAGGACACTCTGCTGGCATCAGAGAATTTATTTGATGTGGGAGGAAGAATTCCACATATTTAGTGTCAGAAGTGTTCTGTGGGTAGAAACAGATCATAGTATATGTTCTGCTTCATTTTATGATTCTATGGCCACAGATTCCATTCCCTGTGCTGGGCTGTCAGCATTCTAAACTAGGGGTTACATCTAACTTCTTTAGATTTCCTATCCTTAGAAACTTATTCATAAATATCTCCATATATATTGATAAAATCTAATGTTTAGTTCTTTTTAAATCTGGAGAAGGAAAACACTTTAAACTATTATCAATCTCTAACTAGTATAAATCAGTTTGCAGGATTTTTTTTTAAAGGTACATTTTGATAAAGGAGTTGAGAAAAAATTAAGGAAATTTTTTTAAATTTTGAGTTTCTTGAAGCAAAAAAGGGAAAGCAATATGTATCCATTCAGAGAAGTGGGTTTTTTTAAATCATGATGCAGCCAGGCCCTAAGATACTGTGGCAACATTAAAGATAACTGGATCTCCACAGACTGACATGGAAAGCTATCAGACATATTCTTTTTCCTGGTATAATTCTAATCTTTTTTTAATTGAGGTATGGTTGATATACAATATTACATTAATTTCAGGTGTACAACATAGTGATTTGACAATTATACACATTACAAAATGCTCACCACAAGAATAGTTATCATCTGTCACCAAAGTTATTACAATATTATTGACTGTGTTCCTTATGCTGTACTTTTCTTCCCTGTGACTTACTTATTTTATAACCAGAAGTCTGTACCTCTTAATCCTCCTCACTTATTTTACCCATCCCCCTCATCTCCTCTTGGCAATGACCATTTGTTCCCTATATTTATGAGCCTGTTTCTATTTACTTGCTTATTCATTGGTTTTGTTTTTTAGATTCCACTTACAAGTGAAACTGTATGGTATTTGTCTTTCTCAGTCTGACTTATTTCACTTAACATAATACCATCTAGGTCCATCCATGTTGTCACAAATGGGAAAACTTCATTCTTTTTCATGGCTGAGTAATATTTTCTGTTGTATATACGTACTACATCTTCTTCATCCATTCGTCTATTGATGGACACTTTGGTTACTTCCATATCTTGGCTATTGTAAATAATGCTGCAATAAACATAGGGGTACATTTATCTTTTCAAATTAGTATTTTTTATTTTCTCTGGGTAAATATCCAGAAGCAGAATTGCTGGGTAGTATGGTATTTGTATTTTCAATTTCTCTAGGCACTTCTATACTGCTTTCCATGGTGGCTGCATTTACATTCCTGCCAAGAATGCACAAGAGCTCCCTTTCTCCACATCTTTGCCAACACTTGGTATTTCTTGTCTTTTGGCTAGTAGCCCTTCTGACTGGCGTGAGGTGATGTCACGTGGTTTTGACTTACATTTCCCTGATAATTAAGATGTTGAACATCTCTTCATATGTTGTTGGCTGTCTGTATGTTTATTCAGTTCCTCTGCCCATTTTTTAATTGGATCATTTGTTTTTACAGTGTTGAGTTGTATGAGTTCTTAATATGTTTTGGATATTAGCCCCTCATCAGATAAATCATTTGCAAATATCTTCTCCCATTGAGTAGGTTGCAGAGCTGGGAGACCATGAACTTGAATATAAATTTTACCACACTAAGGTTGTCTGTATTCCTAGCTTGTTAATGGCACGTAGTACTTAATGTTTGCAGCTCTGTGAATGGATGAATGCATGAAGAACTGAGTGAGACACTTTCCACTGGAAACACAGGATGACCCACTTCCACATCCACAGGGGTTGGGAATGAATGAGTTGGGTGTGCACTCTTAGGGGCCCCTGGGAAGCCCAGGACTGGTCTTCTCCCTCCTCCCACCTCAACATTTCCTGGGTGGTTTCAGTTCCCATATCTGGAAGTCGGTATTTACTTAATCCCTCCTCTGGAGTTTAGCAAGAACTACTAAGTAAGAAAAGCTCAAGTCTGCCCGAACTACTGGCCAAACAAATAGCCAGGCCTGGAAGTGGACAGCAGGTGCCCCAGCAGCCATGGTTTGGAAAAGGCTGAGCCCGCACCCCCATGCTTCTGCCCACCCCACATCACCCCTGCGTCCTGCCCCTCCCTTGCCACCAGAACTTTCCCTCAACCCAAGCTCTCCCTCCTCCCCCTTCCTCTCTCCTTGGACCACTCTGGGCAAAGTCCCATGAGTAACAGAGCCATCGATCTCTCCCGCTCCCGCCTGCCTGCTCCCTTGGCCTGGCCGGCCCACCAGGCCATCGGAGCAGACCCAGGCCACCTCCATCCCTCTCACCACCTGGGTCTCAGGCCTACCTACCTTCTCTGAACCCCAGGCAGACCCAGCTCTGCATCCGCCTGCTAGAGCAATCCAGGCACAGCTCCCAGCTCCCCATCCCACAAGCACTGGGCCCCGACTATGTGCCGGTATTGTGGGCGATGGAGATCCAGGGTGCCAGACAACCCACTCCAGGAGCTTATGCTTGGCGGAGGGAGGGGTCGATGGCAGATCTATATGAACTAAACGTTTGTCTCCCCCATATTCATATGTTAAACCCTAACCCCCAGGGTGACACTTGGAGGTGGACTTTTGAGAGGTCGTCAGGGTTAGAGTAGGTTGTGGGGAGGGGTCCTGATGATGGGGTTAGCACCCTCATAAGAAGAGGAGGAGACTTGAGATCTCTCCGCACGCAGGCAGGAAGGCCATGTGTGGACACCGGATGACAAGCGGGGAAGAGAGGCCTCCCCGAGAACTGAATGTGCCAGCACCCTGATTTCAGACTTTTCCACCCTTGAAACTGTGGGAATGTGTGCTGGTTTAGCCACAGGGCCTGTGGTGATTTGTTGACTGAGTCAAGGGAACAACTCTGAGTCGGATGGGAGAAGTGCTAGGAAGAGAATAAAGCAGGGTGAGGGGAACCGCACGGCTGGGGTGCGTGGTTTTCTGTCAGGAAGGTCTCACTGACAGCAACTCAGGAGCAGAGGCCTGTGTGAGGGACACATTACAGAATATCCAGGGAAGAGGGGTCAGCACTGAGCGGCACACAGCCCTGAGGTGTGAGGCAGCCGGGGAGTGAGGCTAGGGCTGGGGCCAGGGAGGCTAGGGACCCCTCAAGAAGGGCTCCGTGGGCCCCGGGAAGGACCGTGGAGTTTCCTGGGGGAGAGCTGAGGAACCTCTGCAAAGTGTTGAGCAGAGAAGTGATCTGAGTTCTAGCAGGGTCGTGTGGGCGCTGTGTTGAGGACTGTGGGTGGGGGCTGAGTGGAGAAGCGTGGAAAGCGGTCAGGGAGCTGAGGCAAGGGTGAGAGAAGAGATGGTGGAGGCCTGGCCCGGGTCAGCAGGAGAGGAGGGGGATTCGGTCATATTTTGAAAGCCCATCTCGCAAGACATGCTGATGAATTCTTTAAGGGGCTGAGAGAAAGAGAAGGGTGGGGGAGACCTATTAGGCCGGTGACCCAGGCACGTGAGGCTGTACTACATCCTGCCTTGAAGGCAGGAACTGTCTACTCCTCCTCATTGTAACCCCAGGGAGACAGCAGCTCCAGTGCTTGGCCAATGATAGGCAGAGAGGAAGGGAGCCATGGAGAGGGGAGGTGTGGGGATGGGTAGGCAGGGATGGCTACTTACCCTGCCTCCCCATCAAGGCTTCTTAGGGTGACCCAGAGAGGGCTGGCGGCTTGCCAGGCTCTTCCCAGGGGTCTTCTGACACCTGCCTGCCCTCCCGACATCCCAACCCCAACTACCAGTCTGGAACAAAAGCAGTGCCTTCACAACCAGCCTGCCGAGGACTGCTTCCCGCTGTCATGCCCCATCAGGCTGGCCTTCGCGTGCCTATGCTTAGGTGTGACTGCTGTAGCGGGCCCCCCAGATAAACATGCATAAATGAAACTGACAGCATTTCTCCCTCATGGACGACTTTGTGCATGTACAGTCCAGGCTGCTATAGCAGCTCATATGGCAGGACCCAGCACCAACTATTTTTGCTCTGCCCTCCTTGGGGGGTGGCCATATCTCACAGCCTCAGAGGGCTTATCACCACATCCGCGCTCCGGACAGCCAGGAGGAGGAAGGAAGGAGCAGGTAAGGGTGGAGGGGGCTGTAGAAGGGAGAGCCTGCCTTCTGAGGACATGCCCCACAGTCACCCACCCCTACCACTTCTGCTCATATTCCATTGGCCAGGATTTGGCTGTATGGCCAAAGGAGCCTGAGAAATAGAGATGCTGTTCTGTGAAACGATGTCCCCAGCTGAAATCCAGTGACCCTGGAGGAAGAGGAGAATGTGGGGACAAGTTCTGGTACTGGGGTATCCACAGCAGAAGCAGCTCGTCTGACCTAAAGGCCAAGGTCCGGCCCCCCGTGAGAGCCTCTCAGGAGATGGCCCCACTCAAGGCCTTTCAGCCTACGTACAGAATTGTCCAATGTGCGCTGCATGCTCACCAAAAATATTGTTCTTGATCTTCACACACCCCATGAGGCAGGTCATGTTATCAGACATTACCCATGAGAGAATCAGGGCTTACAAAGGTGGGAGGATTTGTTTGCACAGGGTCATGGGCTGATGAGCCCCTGGGATCTGGACTCAGACCTCCTCCCCAGAGGCCTTGCCCCCAGCATCTTTCCTCCCCAGACCCACAGCCTATCCACCCCAGTTTCCACTCCTGAAGCCATAGCTCCACACCCTCTCAGCCTGCAGGCACAACCCACTCCTCCAGGGCAGGGCAGGCTAGAAGGACTGGCAGAAACCACAGGGCCTTAGAATACCCAAGCAGAAGGGACTTTAGAGCATCCAGTCTGGGGCCACAATAGCCCCGGGTAGCAGGGCTTTGATGATGGCCCCCATGTGTGGGACATGGCCTAAGGCTCTCTGCTTGTTGCTTTACTAATTCAGAAGTGACTGCCTGGCTTTGATCCCAGCTCTGCCACGTAGAGCTGGTTGACCTCAGACAAATTAGACGACTGCTCTGTGCCTCTGGGTCCTCATTGGGAAGATATAGATGATGATGAGAGCTCCACCTAGAAGAGCTGGTGTGATGCTGACATGAGTTAACCTAGTTGATGCTTGTCACTCATGGCAGTGATGTTCTGTAGAGCAGCCACACACTACAGGGGTGAATATTGGACCATGGCTCCTGGGAGACCTACAGGAGGGTTCTGGGAGAAGTCACATTTTCATCAACCAGTCAAAATAACCGTGTTTTATGTGTGTTTATGCTTAAAGACTCTATTTAATCTACATTGCTGATTCATTAGCACTGAGCTCACGGCCCACAGCCTACATACCTCATGCCTGAATCAGCTTATTGAACACTCCGTTTTCTCCCTAAGGCACATCACAACCTTCGTGAGCTAGGAACATTAGTGAGCACTTCAGCACTACACTTGGAGGGACATTTTAAACAACAAGATCACCACCAAAAAGCACAAAAATGAAGAAAATATGGCACCAAATAGAAAAAGACAGTTTGAGCTCAAACAAGGCAGAGTGTCACCTGGTTGGGCCTCAGCCGGGCAGGTGCACATCAGATGGCTCAAATTTTTCCCCACTCTACACACGTTCTTGAACAATATGAAAATACCAAGGCCTGATTTGGGGTTACAAACAGATTTTAGCAGGTGGGCAAATTCTCAAATACGGAATCCCTGAGTAGTGAGACTCAGCTGTATATAGAAAGCCCTCGGCGCCTGGGGCATAGGAAGCTTTAGATGCAGTGTTACTCTGCAAAGCTTCACGACTCCTCCAGAGGCAGGTTTTGCTGTTCCCATCTCAGAGAAGAGGAGAGTGTGTCTGAGAGGCTGAAAAACTGGCTCCAGGTCACATGGCTGGTCAGTGGGGTCAGCATTTGGTGACCCCAGGGGTGGTCCTGGCTCGACTGCTTTCCACACCGTCTAGAACCCAGGACCCTGGTTTCTGCACACGCGGGTGCTGGCAAGTGTGATACACATGTGAGACCCCTCATACAAGCAGAATCCCCTGTTTACTCAAGAGCTTCCTTTCCCAAACCTCCTTAACTCCAAGACGCCTTAGGAACAAAGAGGTGGTTTCCTGGTTTCCTGCCCCAGCCAGGGTGCTCCTTCCTACTGGCTGCAGCCTTCCCAAGCCTCCCCTCCTCCTGCCTGAGCACGTCTCTGCTCAGGCCAGCCAGCAAGGCAGCTGGGCACAGAGGCTTGGGGACAAGTAGCTGACTGTGGGTCTTCCCAGCTGGCCCTACCTGCTGGAGAGCAGAAGTCCTGGGAGAGAAGCAGTGAGATGGGATGGTGAGGAGGTGGACAGGCCGGAGCCTGTGAGCCCCACAGGGTTCTCCACTGAGCAGGGAGCAGAGGAGAGGCTGGGCAGGCAGAGGGACAGCATGAGGGACTCGACCGCCTGTCAGAACAGGCGCTGAGAGGGGCCCTAACACACACGTCCCACTAGGTCGCCAAGAAAGCCAGCATCCACCCGGACCAGACAGTAACCCTGCCGCCCCCCGAGGCCCAGGCTGCTCAGAGTGGGTTTTCACGGCCCTCTGAGATCCGGGGAAGCATGCCATCCTGTAGCAGTTTGCATTTCTGTTCACCTGCTGTCAGGGGCCAGCAAACCATGGCCTGCAGACCAGCTCCAACCAGGGGCCTAGCTGTACCACTCACCAGCTAAGAATGGCTTTTACATTTTTTAAAGGGTTGAAGAAAGAAAGAGGGAGAAGGACCATATGTCACCCACAAAATCTAAAAAAAAAACTTTTTGTAGGAAAAGTTTCCAGCCCCTACCCAGGATGACCCAGCTGTGGAGGGCCTGCACCCACCCACCCTGGCATATGGCAATATTACCCTCAATAAGCTTCCATTTTCCCATGTAAAGTGGGGAAAAACCCCAGGGCTGTGAGAATTAAATTGGGTAGAATCTGTGCCAAGCTGTCAACCCAGAGCGCCCAACTCCCAAATGTGGAGTGTGTTAGCCGTCAACGGCATGGTGGCAGAGGCATGGGGTGTGTAGGGGGGGCATGAGGAAAGGGGCCCCATCCTGACCACCTGACCTTCTCCATATTACAGAGAAGTGGGGGAACTGAATCATGGGGTGACTCATCTGAGGTCACCCAGCCATAAACAGGGTGTCACCAGGACAGCTGTCCACGGACCAGGAAGGTCTGTGGCGCCCTTTCCGGGTCTCCCACTCTGCTCTCTGCAGCCCTGCCTCCTCCCTTCTCCAGGCTTCTGCCTTGAGTCCATCTCTCCTCGGACTTCGCTCTTCTCAAGCAGCTGGTTGATCTCCTCTGTTTTATTAGTTGCCAACAGCTAGTTATTTCATATCCTAGGGGTATTTTCATTTAACAGGTAACCCCCATGCCCCCAAATACCCACAGGATTTATCCCTAATTCTGTCAGCACAGTGGCGGGTATTAGGAGCTGGGCTGAAAATCACAGATGACCACCTCCCACTGACACATCCCTTTATTTTCCTACGTTACTCCCAGCACAGGAGCAAAGTTTGGCCCCAGCCAGAGCCGTGCCTTTCAGACCAACCATCGTATTCAGTCTCACACATTTAGTTCATGCTCCAAAACAGAGAGACAGACTTAAGCATGTGACCTGGCCACAGGGGCCAGCTGGCCCCCAGTTCCTCCCTCACCAGCCCCCCAGTGCTGCAAGGAGGCAGAGTCCCTCAGGGGTCTCATGAGAGGGCCCAGGCCCTATCCATCTTTGGAGAGCATCAGTCCATATATTGTATAAAACGAAGAAGTACCCAAACAGGCTATAGAGTTTGTGATTGATTTTAGATATTTATTGCAAAACTTACCCTTTCAACCCCAAGTATAATGCAATGTAATGGTGTTAATCTACAAAATAATCTCAGGATTGATAACAAATATTCATTTATCCTGACCGCTTAGGCCAAGTGGTCCCATGGTGAGATAGATGGGAGTTCAGAGCTGAACAGAATGCTTCCTTGTGTGGTTCTGTCACCAAATCCCAGCAACGGATTACAGCACCACTCTATCAGGATGCGAAAATGGGGCCTGAACCAAGAGGCGCAGCTCCTCTTGCCAAGTCCTCCAGGGAATGCACAGGAGGCTCTCTCACCTGTGGGCTGTGCTGGGTGGAGACTCGGGCCCAAACCTGGACTCTCTCTCCCCTTGCACCAGGCCTGCCCCGAAGACCACCGGCTTCCCCTAGCCAGGTGCAAACGCTTTTTCTGTTCCTCTCCCAGTTTCTAGGAAAGTCACTAGCTTCTCCTAGTGCTCAAAAGACAACTCTTAGGTACAATATTAGAAAGAGAGACCAACTACAGTGGGCTAACATGACTGCAGCCAGGTGATCAAGGTCGGCATCAGCAGTCACAGGTCATGCTGATCGTGTGTGCCCTTGATATGTGATAAAAATGGCACCCTCCCTCTGTGGTCTTCCCCCACAAAGCCCAGCCTAATCATGAGAAAAATTCAGACATATCCCAATTAAGGAATATTCCAGAAAATTCCTGACTAGCACTCCTCAAAATTGTCAAGCTTGTCAAAAACAAGGGAAGCCTGAGAAACTGTTACAGCCAAGAAGAGCCACAGGAAACGCGACAGCTAACTGTCATGCGGTGTCCTGGACGTGATCGTGGAATAGGAAGGACATTAGGTAAAACATAATGAAATCTGAATGACCTACGGACTTGACTTAATAATACTGTATCAATATTGGTTCACTAATAGCAACATATGAACCATTCTAGCATAAGGTATCAATAACAGGGGAAATGGGACTAGGCATACACGAATTCTCTGTGCTATCGCTGCACAAGAACTCTGTAAATCTAAAATAGTTCTAAAATAAGAAGTGTTTTTATTTTATAAAAATCTTTTAAAAAAGTGACTCAGGAATGAATGGCTCCATTTCATGCTTACCCACCTCTAGGTCCCAGGCTCACATCAGAGGTAGTGCAGCAGGGTGGAAGGGCATAAGCTCCAGCCTTGTAGACGTAAGGTGGCAAACCTTACTCCTGCACTTACTGACAATGTGTCCTTGGTGGTTTACTGGCTGCCTCCAAGTGTCAGTTTCCATCAGGTGATAACAATAGCATCTATTTTGTCGCTCTGTTGACAAAATTAGTATGTAAGGCTCTTAAGCAGTGCCTAAGTCAGAAAACACTCACTGAGATGCTAGTATTTTGTGGCCCAGAGAATCATCGGGAAGGAGGGCAGCCGCCAAGGGGAGAGCTGCAGGGGCAGAGGCCCTCCCAGGCCCTCAGGTCACACACCATGAGGACAGCCGTCTCCTCCTCCAAGGATGGCGTCCAGGACAGGAGGAGGAAGGGGGTGTCTGGGAGGCCTCCCATAAGTGAGCATGCTCAAGAGCCTCCGTGGACCGCAGGGGAAGTACAGGGTGTTTCTATGATTACTACAAAGGCATCCCTGGCTTGTGGTCAGGACCCAGGCACAGTGAGAACAATGGCAGGAAGAGCTATTCACCAGCAGGCGGATGGTGTCTGCTGCCTCCCCTCGCTGCCAGGAGAGCAGGTCACCAAATCCTGCTGCAGCATGCCCACCTCCACAAGGAAAGCACCACCCCCCAAGTCAACCTCCGGGTAACCTGGGCCTCCAGCGCCCCCTCCAGCCTGGCCACAGCAAGACCATCTCAGAGTGGCCCTCTGTGGAGGCCTTGGGACAACCTCTTGTCCTGGGAGCCCAGCCCTCAGCATTTATGCAGCACCATCTGTGAGCAGATTCCTGAGAGACACTTGCTTTCCTGACAGGTGGGGCAGAGGCCACCTGCGCATCAGTTCTGCCACAGCCTCTAACTCGCAGGCTGGCCTTAAGCAAATCACCCGACATCCTCCTCCATCACTGGAAGAAATGCTGGCTCTGAAGTACCTCAGCCTGGGAGAACCAAAGGAAATCGTGCAGATGAGGCTGCTTGGTCAGCCCTGAGACACCGGAGCACCCTAACTCACTTGGCGCCTTCCGAGCAGGAGTGCCAAGGCAGCCTTGCAGCTTTAACACTCTGCGCCTGCCATCTTCAAAGTCCTTGCACGTGGAGCCCTCCGAGGCGCACAGGTGGGGATTGACCCTATTTGCAAGACAAGGAAACCAGGCCCAGAGGGCTGCCAGGATTCACCCTGTCACCCGTCCCCCGGGTTAGTGACAGAGCTGCCGAGACCAGGGTGTCCTCACCACTGCTGGCTTCAGCTGAGTGTGGGGACAGCGTCCGGAAGCTTGACCCTTCCTCTGTGTGGGACCCTGCTTTCCTCACCTCTGGTATGAAGACAGCAAGCGTGAAGGGTGTTCGATTCAAACTAACACTCTGCCTGTTTGATTGACCCCTTTCTCTGTGGGAGGTGCTTCAGCAGCCTCTGTGGTGGCTACAAAACACCTCGGCTCTGCCCTCCAGGAGTGTATGTATAATAACTGAAATTTGAAAATCACTCTACAGTTCACCTCCCCTTTCCTCCCATTTCCTTCCAAGGAGGCAGGTGCCTTATGAACGTGGATGGGAGATGGAGGGAGCTGGCCGAAGCGGGGCCATGTGACCATCCGACCACCTGAGGCACTGTCTCTAAAACACTAGAACATGAGACAAAATTTGACAATGACTAAATTGTTTCATCTGGGACTCTCTCGGCAACAAGCGGCAAAAAAAGGGAAAGAAAAGAAACTAAATATGAGCTCATGTAGTTGATGAGCCCAGGGGCAGGGCTGGGCTGCCTCCCAGTGCAGGCGGATTGGGGGTTACACTGCCTCAAATACCTGGTTTCTCTCCATTCCTCAGCTCAGCTTTGATCTCTTCTCTGAGCTGGTGTCTTCAAAGGCCACCTGCGATGACAAAGTGGACCCAGCATTTTGGCCTCCAAGTTCAAGCCTTCGGGATGGAGCCCCTGCCTCTCTCCCAGAAACCCCGCTGCAGGCTCTCGGCTCTGGCTGGAGACAAGCCCTCCAGAGCTCATCACTGTGGCTCTGAGGACAGCGCGTAGCCTGGGCCAGTGGGCCTGTGGGACAGACTCACAGAGCTGCGGCAGTGCCACCCAGAGCGTGTGTGCGGAGAGTGGGGACAGGGAGGTTCTTATAGGACGTCTGAGGTACCGCTTTCCGCCGAGGCTGATTGGATGCAGGCTGGCCTGACTATGCCCCGTGCTGAACCCATTCAGCACCACAAGCTGCCTTCTTCTCATGCAGTGGCTCTGTCTCGGATTCCCTGAACCTCCCCTCACTGGATAACAGTTTCACCCATTAGAATCCAAACCACCATCTCCAAGGGTGCCTAAGGACAGGGTGAGACTCCACAGTCCTGAGTCGGAACTGGGAACATCCTATTTTCAGGCTTGTTATGCACAGTTGTGAGGTGACACTTCGTGTCTTCCCAGCAGGGCCCTGGTGGGGAGGCATCCATCTTTCCCTTCTGCTCACCTCCGCCACCCACCCAATCCGTCACCAAAACATGACGGTTCTACTTCCAAAACACCTCCCAGCTCTGGCCTCTTCTCTCCATCCCAACCACTGCTGCCTCACTGCTGGCCCGTCACCTATCCCCTGGGCTTCAAACAGTGTCCTCACTGCATCCCTGCCTCCGTCTCCCCCTCCAGTCTACACCATCACAGGGGCTATTTTCCCCACCAAATGTAGGTGAAGCCCACCCGCACACACCTGGCAGGCTTCCAGAAGGAAGCTGAGAGGACTCTCAGAGGGGGTTTTCTGAAGAGAGTTGAAGGTGGGGTCACATGAACTGAGCAGGAATGGAGTGGCCCCTGGAGCCTGGCAGTGGCTACAGCCTCCCCCTCCCTCCCACAAAGGGACACAGAGAGGAAGCCACACATGGCCACACATGGCCAAGGGGAGCTGGAGCCATGGGAGGGGGTGCCTGGCAGGAGCTGTGACTGGGATGCAGTCACTGCCTGGGGTGCAACAAGGCGACAGTGAGATGAATACCCCAACCTCTCTCTCCTCCTAGGGCCAGGGAGCCCGAGTGAATGAGGCAGTGTGTGAAAAAGGTCAGCAGAGGGTGGAGGACAGGTGGGCTGGCAGTGAGGGGGGCAAACAGGAAATAGCCGACACACCACATAGTGCCTAGATACACCCGCCTCCCTCTCAAGCCTGATGCACCAGGCACACTGTGGCACCCTCTCCCTGTGACCTCGGCTCCCTTTAATCACCTGCCACGGCCCAGTGCCCAAGCCCCTTACCCTACACCTACAGAGCCCTTTCACAACCTCCCACCCTGCCAGGTGCCATTCCCTCTGCTTGTATTATGCTTCCTCCATTCCCCAACCTCTCCCCTTCCTACAGGCCAAGACCTATTGGTCCTTCAAGGTCTCTCTCTGCCGGCACCTGTTGCATGCATCCTTCACCAAGTCCTGCGTTCAGAGTTTCTCCTCTACTCCCACAGGCCCCTATGTGGACCCCATCAGAGCAGCTGTGGCCCTGTTCAGGGCAGTTTACTTGTCTGCCTCCCCATCCAGACAGGGAGCTTCTTGAGCTTGGAGCCTGGGTCTATCCATCTCTCCATCCTTGGCCTAACCACGGTCACACAGTCAGACATAAAGATCACAGAGTGTATGAATAAAAAATGAGAAGATAACTTGTTTCCTCCTTTTTTGCTCTCTGGGGGAGCAGCAGGCTGGGGCAGGAGTAAAGAGAAGGAGGTGTATGTGCCCCTATGTCCCCCAGCATTGCTCTCCCATGCTAGTCCCAGGCTCTGCCTTACATAATACAGGAAGCCTTTCTCCTCGGCCTTTCTATTCCTGGACAGGTGCTAGGTTTGAGTTGAGTGGACCTAAGGAAAAGGCTTCGTCTGCCAGGCCCCTGCCCCGCCGCAGAGCATCAGGGTTGCCTGGACAGCTCTGCAGGACTTTCTGCAATAGCGTCTGCCTACCCAAGAGAGGCCCCGACCAGCTGGCACAGCCACCATGGCACTCTCCTGCCCCTGCTTGTCGTCAGCACACATCTTTTGCCAAAGCATCCCTGAGTGGGCCCAGAGGGACAAGGCTCCTGGCAAGCGTGTCCTGACTGCCTCCAAAGCGCCAAGCGCTGAGGACCCACCAGCAAAGGAGCACAAGGGGCCCCTGGCTTCCTGGACCTACAGGCTAGTGGGGGAACAGACACTGAACCTGAACCAGTAACAGGAGCTCTGCTGAGACTGGAGAGAGGAGAGGCGGGAAGGAGTCAAGGAGGAGAGGGCGACCAAGAGAACAAACAGGATGAAAGGAAGGCACAGGCACAAGTCTCCAGACCATCTCCTCCTCTCTTCCAGCCTGAATTCCAGAAATCCAGGCCCCTGGCGAGGAAGCGTTGGTGAGCCAGAGACCTACTGGACTCGTTTCCTGGGGCTGCACAACAAAGTCCCACAGACCGGAGGCTTAAACAATAGGAACGTACTGTCTCTCAGTTCTGGAGGCCGGAAGTCTGAGATCAAGGTGTCAGCAGGGGTGGTTTGCTGGCTGAGGGCCATTGGCCGGCCATCACTGGTATTCCTGGCTTGTAGGGGGGTTCTCCCAGTGCCTTTACAACGTACCTTTTATAAAGCATCTCTCTCTCTTCATGTGGTATTCATGTGTGTGTGTGTGTGTGTGTGTGTTAAAATATACATAACAAAAAGTTTACCATTTCAGTCATTGTCAGGTATAGAGTGCAGTGGCATTAAGCACACTCACAATGCCCTGCACCCATCACCCCCACCCATCTCCAGAACCTTTCCATCCTCCCAAGGAGAAACTCCAGAACCATTAAACACTAACTCCCCATCTCCTCTTCCCCAGCCCCTGGTAACCAGCATGCTGTTTTCTGTCTCTATGAATTGGACTGTTCTCGGCACCTCCTAAGTGGAATCCCACAACATCTGTCTTTTGGATCCGGCCTGTTGCACTTAACACAATGTCTTCCACACTTACCCATGCTCACACAGCTTTCTTTTTATAAGGACACCAATTGTACTGGATTAGGGGCCCACTCTACTCCAGTTTGACCTTATTTTAACTTGACTAATTATATCCACAATGACCTGTTTTCAAATATTCTGAGGTACTGGAGGGTTAGGACCTCAACATATGAATTTGGGGGGGATACAATTCAACACATACCAGATACACACGGACCAAGACAGAGATGGCAGGTTCTGACAAGGCAGCTCTACCAGGCAGAGTCGGGGCGGGGTGGGGGTGATGAGCAAGGTCTTGTTTTGTTGACCCCTAACCCTGCTGTAGTCCTGATAGGGGCCGTTTCCCTGGCTCATTTCCCCAGCCCTGCTGACTCACCACACAGGAAGGGAAGGGCAAGAATGGCTGGCTGATGTACTGGAGACCCCTCACCTCCAGCCAGGCCTGGCACATCAGCCCTCCCCACTCTGCGTCCGGCCTGGCTAGCAGGTGGCCATTCAGCCCTTAGAGGGAGGCCAAGAAGGCCCCACCTGGAAAATACCCTTACCCAGGGGCCCAGCTGTCCTGGCTGAGAGGCTTTGCTGCCAGTCATTCACCTGTCCACACTCCTTTCTCTTCCAACAAATGAGTATTAACACCCACTGTGGACCCGGCCTGGGCCCTGGAGATACAGCAGCAAACAGAAGGAGTAGCCTTTGCCCCCATGAGGTTTCCATTCAAGTGGAAGGAGACAAAGACAAAAAGAAATGAATGAACACCATTGCCAAGTGGTGATAGGACAGTGGAGGGAACAGAGCGGGGGCGGGGATAGACATGCATGGGGTGGGCTAGGTTGGGCCATATGGAAGGTCAAGAAGCCATCTGACAGGGGAGCAGAGGCGTCAGAGAAGGAAGGATCCTGGGGGAGAGGCATCCAGGCTGAGGGTACAGCTAGTGCCCAGGCCAGAGTGGGGGTGTGCCTGTCCATTTCCAGAAACATCCAAGAGTCCAGGGTATGTGTTGGGGGCAGAAGCAAGGAGCTCCAGATGCGCCCATGGTGTGGACATTATATCATAGGCCCTAAGGAATTTGGGGTGTACCCTGAGGAACTGGGGATAGAAAAGGCATGAGAACAAAATGTCCCAAGCCCTCAAGCAGCTTCCAGTCTACGTTTAGAGATAGAGCGATCCCCTGGAGCTGTACAGACAGCATAATCCATGCTCAAGACAGGAGGAGCCCAGCTGGTCTCAAGAGAGATGAAGCTACCCCACCAGGCCTGGGGAATGCTGCCTGTTTCAATTTAGAAATCCGGTTTTCTGGGTCAGTGCTGGTTTAAGACTCTTTGTCCAAAAAGGGGTTGTTTGTTCATCTTAAATTTAAATTGAGAGGAAAAAGGCAGTAATCTCTGGGTTAACCACTTTTGCTTTGGGAAGCGGGCTGATCCAGCCACAGCCGACCCCATGTGCCTGTGTGTGTCTGCATGTGTGTGTGTGTGCGTGTACACGTTCGTAAACACACCCTCCCCAGCTGGGCTCACAGGCCAAGAAGCCAATAATGGCTCCCCACCACTATTTCCTGGGACTGTTCCTCTCTGCTGGAGGAAGGGACGGGGGTGGCCCAGGAGATGGGGAGATACTTTGGAAAGTGTTTGTGGCAGAAACAGATGTGTACAAGCAAACGGGGGTGGCATAGAGGGAGCAGTGGGGGACTGGGTGGAGGGAGACATGTGGGCAAAACCCATGTGAATGCGGCCAGAGTGCATTCCTGTGGCAAGAAGGATTTGGGAAAACAACGAACATGCAGATCTGGACAAGTTCATGCAGAGAGGGGTGCAGCATGACAGCCCAGGCCAGAGCTAAAAATAAGGTGGTTTCTATGCGGAGCAAAAGCACTAGCATTGGTGGGATTGTGTGGTGGGGAGGAGCCTCGGACCGCAGGGCACAGAGGCCACAGAAGCAGGGGTTTGCCCAGGCGATGACGTGCAGCTGTGGGACAGGACAGTGCTTTCCCCAGCAAGGAGAGAGGGGTCCCACCCAGTAGCGGGGGCAGAGAGAAGGCCCACCATGGGTCAGGCAAGAACTGGGGGTGACAACTGTCCCTCCGCAGAAGGAACATTCCAGGCAGTCAGGGCTGCCCATCCCTGAAGGGTGGCCTGGGGCAGCGGTCAGTGCCCCGCACCCAGAGTAGCAGGGCAGGGGTGGGGCAGCCTGCAAGCCTCCTGCCCAAGGAGCAGGTAAGGGATGCAGAAGCCTGGCCTGGAGCCACTGGGACTGGATGCAGCACTTATGGGATGTTCACTGTGTGGGGATACTTTCCTTAGGGTTCCACAGTGATCCAGAAACAAGGTTTTCATTCCTTATAAAAACAAAACAGACTCACATAATCCCAGAGCCACTCAGCAAGCAAGAGGCAGAGCTGGGACTGGACCCACCCCTCTGTCCCCCAAGTCTATGATGCTGCTTCTCCCACCCCACACTCACCTAAAAGGAGGCAGGTTGCTGTTTGGAAGGCAAAACAGACTCACTCCATGGGGCCCCAGAACATGGACAAGGAGTTGAACACCGAACAGGGTTACAAGGAAGGGGGATCCTGACCAATAATCAGGACTACCCAGTAGTGGAGCGGCCACCTGAGGAGGGGCTGAGCTCACACAAAGCTGGCTGTTGGCATCACGAAGTGGGATACTGGAAGTCCCCTTTACTCTGAGAGGCTATGCCGTGTGGGAACAGCACGGAAACCTGCCAGGGTCCATCAGTGCCCCAGACATGCCCTAAGTATGGGAAGAAGGAAGCCTCAACTTTAGAAAGAGTGGGAGAGCCCTCATGGCCAGCCTCTCCTGGAAGCTGCTTATGAGTGCATCTATCACTCAGGCGGTATGTATGCAATCCTAAGACGGCTGAACAGAGCCCCTGCCCTCAAACCACTGCCACTGCCCAGGGAAACAGGGCTCACACACAAAGGGAAACAAGTATGCAAGCGCTAATTCATGTGCTGCCTCCTGGGTCTATAAGGAATTCAAAGAGAGGACCCAGGGAAAGTTCCTTGTTACAAAAATTATAACGTTAATACTATTACTAACAGCTGTCGGTTTTCTGCACTTTAACTGTGTGCCAGGCACTGTGCTCAGTGTTTCCTGTGCACTGTACGATTCAGCCCTCAGAGCAGGGTCAACCCTATGCAGCCAGTGCTGTTATTACAATAAGGAGACAGGCTCAGAGACGTGACATAACTTGCCCAAAATTGCACAGCTAGTGTATGCAGAGCCAGGACTCAAGCCCAGATCTGTCAGACTTCAATCCCAGTATATAATCAGGAGGAACTAAAGCTTCTGCACTCTTTCCTGATAAAGAAATAGCCCCCAAGATATAATGTAGTAACTTACTACCACTGCTATAGCACCTCTCCCACGGATTTATTACATTGCATTTCTGGAGGTCAGAAGTCCAGTGCATGGGCATCACCTGGCTAAAGTCAAGGTGTCCACAGGGCTGCATTCCTGTCTGGGGCCTTTCGGGCAGGGTTTCCAGGCCTTTTGCAGCTGTTAGAGGCAGTCCTCTCATTCCTTGGCTTGTGGCGCCTCTCCAGCTTCAAAGCCAGCGTTGTCCTGTCTTTCTGGCTTTTTGTCACACTCCCTCTGACCACACCCAGGAAAGAGTCTCTGATCCTTGTGAGGAGACTTGAGCCCACCTCTAGAACTCAGGAGAATCTCCCCGTGTCAAAGTCCTCAACCTTACGCCCATATGCAAAGTCATTCTGCCATGGATGTAACCCAGTCACAGGTTCGGGGATCAGGATGTGGACGTCTGTGGGCACTAGTCTGCCTTCCACAGAAAAGAAAGCAGGGAAAGGTGAGTGCACCATAGCCAGGGGCTAAAATGCTGTGGGAGGGATAGTGAGGAACGATGTAAATGAGTATTTGCATAACGAACAACACATAAAACCAATAGTGGTCATTGGAGAGGGTGGGGGAGGGGACAAGGCTGGTGGGGATTTCCCTTGTCATGACAAAAGTGTTCAGACACACACAAAAGTAGAGAGAACAGCATAATGAATCCCACATACTCGTCACCCGGTGTCAACAATTACCACCATTTTGCCATTTGAGTTTCATCTATCCCCCCATTTTTTGGAAAGGGGCTGAAAAGTTTAAAGCACATCTCAGACAGTATATCCTTCTAGCCATAAAAACTTCAGTATGTATTTATAAGAGAGAGGCTTTATCAAAAATACACTGCAATGCCATATATCCACCTAATAAAATTAACAGTAGTTTCTTAATATCATCTAACATTTAGTCCATATTTAAATTTCTGTAATTGCCCATGAAATTTTTTCTAGTAATTTGTCTGTTGGAACCAGGACCCCAGAAAGTCCCACACACTTGGCTGCTTTATCTCTTAAATCTCTCCTAGTCTGTAGCAGGAGAGATTTCCAGGAGGGATATTTCTCACTGTATTCTTTTATATCCTTATTTTTCTCTTTCTTTCTTTCTTTTTTTTTTATTAAGGTATCATTGATATACAGTCTTATGTTCAGGTTTCACATGAGCAACATTGTGATTACTACATACTCCCCCATTATCAAGTCCCCCCCCACATACCCCATTACAGTCACTGTCCATCAGCATAGTAAGATGCTACAGAGTCACTACTTTTCTTCTCTGTGCTATACTTCCTTCCCCGTGCACCCCCTATATTATATGTATCATAATGTCCCTTAATCCCCTTATCCCTCCCTTCCCACCCACCCTTCCCCACCAGTCCCCTTTGGTAACTGCTAGTCCCTTCTTGGAGTCTGTGAGTCTGCTACTGTTTTGTTCCTTCAGTTTTGCTTCATTGTTATACTCCTCCACAAATGAGAGAAATCATTTGGTACTTTTCTTTCTCCACCTGGCTTATTTCACTGAGCATAATACCGTCTAGCTCCATCCATGCTGCTGCAAATGGTAGGATTTGTTTTCTTCTTATGGCTGAATAATACTCCATTGTGTATATGTACCACATCTTCTTTATCCATTCATCTACTGATAGACACTTAGGTTGCTTCCATATCTTAGCTATTGTAAGTAGTGCTGCAATAAACATAGGGGTACATATGTCTTTTTGAATCTGTGATCCTGTTTTCTTTGGGTAAATTCCTAGGAGTGGAATTCCTGGGTCAAATGGTATTTCTATTTTGAGTTTTTTGAGGAACCTCCATACTGCTTTCCACAATGGTTGAATGAATTTATATTCTTACCTATATCTTTATTTTTCAATCATGTAAATGAATGATCTACATTAAAGTTAAATTTAGATGAAAACATATATCTAATGCCTCATGGAGAGTTAGCCTCCCAAAGGGCCCCCAATGGGTGGCTGGTATGGGAAAGCACCCAGGCAGTGGGAACCTGGGGACAGAGAGGATGGTGGGGGTGATGGGAGGCCCTGCCAGAGCCCCAGGTGGTAGATAGAGTCAGGTAGCCCAGGGGCCTGGCATTCTGGGGAGTTTCCTAGCCTTCCTGGCAGACTTAGGTGGAAGGGTGGGGGGAACAGTAGCAACAATATGTTGGAACAACCTAAGGAAAGTCCCCAAAGTCAAGGATGATGCAATCATTCTAAACATGCAGGGTGGTGAGACACCACAGGAAACCCACCACCTACCAAACTGAGCCAGGAGTTGCACCAAAGCACACCCAGAGGGGACGACGGAGGATCAGAGAAACAGGAGGAGCACGAAGGAGAGAGGGGGCCAAGAAACCAGAAGTCAGGAGACCTGAGCTCTCGAGTCTGTCACCAGCCACCTGCGCTATCCCACGGAATTCACCTATAGACACAGTCCTGTGAGTAACCATGGCTGGGGTGGGGGTGAGTGAGTAATATTATATGTTAGTATTTGCTTGTGTTTGCGTAAAGGAAACAATGAGAGTCAAATGAGATCCTGAGTGTGAAAGAGGAGGGGCAATTCTTCCCATCTAATATTGCAAACAGATCACAAAACCCACTCTTGCCAACTTCCCCATGTTATCCCCGACCTAAAAGATGGGCTGCTGCAGGTTGAATAGGAGTTTGTTAAGAACAAAAGAGACTGCAGACAAAGAAAATGACAGAGCCAAAGAAGGAGAAATGAAAAGGAGCTCAAGAGAGTTCAGAGAATTAAAAGAAATGCAAAACACTAAAGTGGTGTTGGATCTTGGATTGGATTCTGGAACAGCAAAAGGACTTAGTGGAAAAGCTGGTGAAATCTGAATAAAACCTGCAGTTAGTTCATAGGACTTTACCAATGTTAATTTCTTAGTTTTGACAAATATACCATATTTATGTAAGACGTTAACACTGCAGAAGCTATACTGTATTTGCAACCTAAAATTATTCCAAAATTAAGATGTTATTAAGAAAGAGATAAGAAGGAAAAAAGAAATGCAAAATGGCTAGAGCTCACCAGGTGCTGAAAGTAGAGACAGACAACAGACCCCAGCAGAGGCCACATTACCTGGGTCCTTCTGTGCCACTTGACTGGGGCCCAGACCTTATTTACCTACAGGCAATGACTCCACATGATTTCTTCCTCTCTGAAGCCTTCCCACAGGTCCTGGGTGACATTAGTGACAGCTTCTCACCTTCAGCTTCACCTTCACTACATTTCACTTGCCCATACCTGCCTGAACCCACACCTTAGGGTCCCAGGTCTTACACACACACACACACACACACACACACACACACACTGCTCCTCTGTCCAGCCTCACACACACATGCACACACACACACACACACACACACACACACACACTGCTCCTCTGTCCAGCCTCTCTCACACACACACATACACACACACACACGCACACTGCTCCTCTGTCCAGCCTCACACATACACACACACATACTGCTCCTGTCCAGCCTCTCTCTCTCTCACACACACACATGTACACTGCTCCTCTGTCCAGCCTCCCACATACACACACACACACTGCTCCTCTGTCCAGACACACACACACACACACACACACACACACTGCTCCTCTGTCCAGCCTCTAATCCTCCTCCTGAATCCAAAACAGAAGTCAGCTGCCATCCCCATTCTGCAGGTAGAGGAGAAAGGCAGAAATCCTCCCAGCTCCAAGCTGTGGAAACAGTGGCTCAGAAGGACACCAGCAGAGGCAGGCCAAGGTGCAAACCCAGCACCTGTCGTTGGTCCCTAAGACACAGCTTGCTGGGAGTCACCTTCACGACGGTACAACCCTTGGGGTGTTACCTGCGGCCCCTTTGCCCACCTCTACAATCAAAGGGCAAAAACGACAAAGAATGGTGCCAATGTTAAAACATCCACTCACCCTGTGAAGAGACAGTTGAGCACCTGGGCTCTGGAGCTGGACCACCTGGGTTCAAATCCTGACTGCTGCTTCCTAGCAAGTTAGTTAACCTCCTTGTGCCTCGGTTTCCCCATTTGTAGAATGGAGATAATAAGACAATCGACCTCATAGGGTCATTGGTGGATTAAATGAGTTTCCATATAGCAGTTAGAACAGCATCTGGCACATCAGATGTGCCCACTGAAGTGGTAGCTCTTTGCACTGATTTTTTAAATTATCTGTAGAGAACCTGCTGTGGGTACTGTGGAAGCTGATAATCTAGTTGGGGAGGTTTTTTTTTAATAGATGCATGAAACATGAAACTTGAAATTACCATGCAGGACAATGTCTGATCAGAGACTAGTGGGTGATTCAGAAAGAAGTTGCTAGAAAGCACAGAGAGGTGCTCAGAATGGTCTGGATGCTGGAACGTAGGGGAATGCAAGGGCTCAGCTGCTGCATCCAGGGAGAAGGCAGGAGGCGAGGCCAGGAGCTGAGGCTGAGGAAAGAGAAGGCAGGAACCCAGGCACAGATGTGGGAGCATTCAGAACCCTCATAGAGGAAACTGAATTGTCAATACAGGTTAAGATGGGAGCAGAGGACCTTTGTGATGATCTAAGAACTGGGACATTAGCTTTTCAAACATTCAGTAAATATTTATCAAGCACCTACTGTGTGTCAGGCACTGTCGAAGGCACTTGGGATCCATCTACAAGAAGACAAGCAAAATTCCCTGCCCCAGCGCAGTTTACATTCTGGCAGAAGGCAGCAGGTAATAAACAGTACACACACTAAGGAAATCCACCACTCCGTCAGAGGGTGATAAATGCCATGGAAAACAGTTTAGAAGTAGGGGGAGTTGGAAGGTTTTTGAGCAAGAAAGATGAGTTGAAAGAGCAAAGCACAAGCTTTAGAAGGGTAACAAAAGGCAGATATTGTCAGTTGCTTACAACTCCTCTGTGCCCCCCAATCTTCTAAAGAGGACAGATCCTGAGAAATATGATTTGTTTTGCTGAGTTGGGGTAGTGGGAGGTAGAGGATAAACACTGGAGATGCCAGCTGAGAGCCTCATTGCTCCACATGGATGGGAAAGCCTGGGCCAGGAGGCCGGCAGGGGCTGGGCTGGGGGCAGGAGACAGGCAGGTGTGGCTGCCACAGAGCGCCAGTCTGAAGGAAGAGTACCCAAAGCAGGTTTTTAGAATGGTGTTCTCCGGCACACGAGCTGTCACCCCCAGCCACCTTTCTAAAAGCTTCATAAACTCCACACCATGCATAGGTGGTCTCCACAATGACTGTGCGTGCGTTTCATGCCATGAGAAGAGCTTACAGGCAAGAGTAGGGCGATCCAAGCCCAATGGCATCACACGGCAATCAGCCCAAGGATTTGTGCAGATTATACAAATGAATGCCAGGGACATGGGAAGGCAGGCAGGACGGCTTCTGGGGCTGAGGAAGAGCTTCCATATCACGGCTACCACCTTGGGCAGTGGCAGAGGAAGGAAAGCTGAGGCACCAACACGGAGCTAGACTCAGAAGACCTGCGGTGACGCTGCTGCTAAGTCACCGTCCCCTACCTCAGGCTTGCCTCCTCACCTTCAAACTGGAAAGCCTCTGGTGCCTGCCAGCAGGACGGAGAGAGCTGCAGATATCCTGAGGTTTGGTGCTGCCTGGTGGGAGTGCGAGGGCTCAGGAGAAAGGAAATCGGTTTCCGGTGCGGGGAGGCCCCCAGAGATTATGAATTCTGACCTTGATGCTTATTTTGAGACAAGAGCTTCCTACTGCTCCCATAACAAATTACCACAAATTTAGTGGCATAAAATAATACATGTTATTTTACAGTTCTGAAGGTCCGAAGTCTAATGAGTTGACAGGGCTGCACTTGTTCCTCCTGGCAGCCTTCGAGAAGACTCTGCTTCCTTGCTGTTTCCAGCTTCTAGAGGCTGCCCGCATTCATTCCTGGGCACATGGCCCCACATCTCTGGGATCTCTGAGTCCACCTTCACCGCTCCGTCTCTGGCTTGGACCCTCCTCTGGTTTCTTTGCATGAGGACTTCCGTAATTACACTGGATCCACCAGAATAACCAGGATAACCTCCCACCTCAAGATGCTTAACTTTATCACCTGTGCAAAATCCCTTTTTCCCTGTAAGATAACTGCAAGAGATTCAAACGGGGTAATCCATGGAGGAAAAGACTGGCTGTTCAAGGAAGGCTTCGTGAAGTGAAGGCATTTGAGCTTAGTAAGAGGAGCAGTAAAGAAGTTTCTAGATATGAAGGGAACGACCAAGATGGGATAGCACCAGGGACACTGAGGGAGGCGTGTCTGAGGGTTGGTCCGCAGGGCGAAAAGCTGCAGCAGTATCAAGGAGAAACAAACCCCACGATGGCTCCTGGTGTGGCGGCTGGTGTCAACGGACTGTGAGAGTGTGGGTCCTGCCCTGTCACCCACAGCTGGAGGAAGAGCCGTCCAGGGGGATGGGTGCGGCCCATCCTTCACTGGCTGGGCCCCTGTGTTCGAAACTTACCACCAGGGGGCTCACAAGAGCCAAAGTGGACTCTCAGCCAGAGCAAGGGTTTTTCCCCCCAGAAGCAGGATGATGCCCTGAGGGAAGGGAAGAAAAGTTTCCCCTCTGCAGCGCCACAAAGCCTGGAAGGCCTTACTCCCTCCATGTGATCTCTGACTCAAGGGCTTACCCAGATTTTTCCCTTCCCGTTAAAGCAAACCATATTTTTTCCATCTCTCCCTTTACTGGTTGCCTGTACGACTCAACGCCTGAAGTAAACACGCTCTGGCCGGGGCGCATTGCCGCGCAGGTCAGAACAGAGGACACACTGACACCTCCTCGTCCCAAGGGGTCATTGGGCAGGGAGGACACCCAGGCGCAGACAGTGGGAACTCGGATCTCTTCACTCTTGATCGTATGTAATTTGGGGCTTAACCATAGGCCCCCACAACTGTTTATAGAGTGTGAATAATAGTAGCTGTAACAACAACCAACTTTCTGGAGCACTTGTGGGCCAAGCTCTGGACTGAGCCCCCTCCCCTGGTGGATTACCTCTCTCAAACTCAGGATTACCCTAAGAAGTAGTTTCTATTATAAGCTTAAATATTTACTGAACTCCTCCCCACCTGTGCTCGTTAAGGGGTGGGGGTGGGGCAGGGAAGGAGAGGAGGACATAAACAGATAAAAATCTTTTCTTACCTTCCACCTGTTCTCTCCAGCTAGGTGAACTCTGGCTGAGAGCCACATAATGCAACACCGTCTTCCTATCCACCCCCACTCCCCACTCCCCCCGCAGCCCCCCACCCCCGTGCAGGGCCTCAGGCCCTGCAGTGCTGCAACCATCCTAGGAGGGCTGTGGATTAGGGTGAGTGACTGAGGTGAAGCACCCGCTACTGGTAGTTTCCCCCCTTCACTGCCCCCTGCGGTTTCCAGCTCTGAGCCTTTGCAGATACAGTTCCCTCCACCTGGAATTCCCTCCTCACCTTGTCTACTGACCCCAACTTCCAAAGTCGGCTGCTGAGGTGTTCCCTACACAGGAAAGCCTCTCCTGGCCCAAGCCCACTTGGGGACACACCCTTAGCCTCCACTTTTTCCAAGGCCACATCTGCTCCGTGAGCTCATACTTGTCTGCCCCTCGCTCAGAGTCAGACTGAGATTCTGTCCTATGGGATAGACATCAGCTCATCTCTGCACATGGTTCAGTACATAACACACAGAACAGTCATCCAGAACCTGGCTCCTGCTGCTCTGACTCTGGGGTCTCACCCACTCCCCTGCCCACATTTTGTCCCCTCTTCTGGTTTTGCCACACTCTGCAGCCTCCAACCTACTGCCCAACCTTAGTCCACATCTTTGTCTTTCACCTGAACTATTCTACAGCTTCCCAACTGATCTCCACAAGGTCCTCAGCTCACCTTTAACCTCCCCACTGCTGCCTTTACATTACTTAACTTCAGGCCCCCTGATATAACACCTCAACCTCCAGAATAATCCTCCAAAGCTCTGAGCCAAGGCCTGGAGATAACAAGCAATGGTCTTTATCCTCCAGGGGCCTCCTGCCTGCCCCTCCTGCCTCCCCCACCCAGCTGCCCAAAGTACAGAGAGGTAGGCAGGGAGCTAATCACACAGCTGAACGGATTTCCTGCTCCAAGCCTTCAGGGGCTCCTCACCTCAGAGTGCCAAGTCCAAGCCCAGGATGTTCCTCCTCGCCTCACCCCTACTAGGTCCCCACCTTCACCTCCCAACCCCTACCCCGACCCCATAAACCCCAGTCCCAGCCGTTGCCCAAGATTCTCCTGTGATTGCAACAATCTGTCCTGTGGTTATGCCCCATCACTTCCCAGTCTGGGTCAGAGGCCCTCCTTTGAACCCCTTAGCCCCCAAGCCTGTCTCTAGGACCCCACCGGCACTCTCATCCCATAGTCTGGCTGCCTGAAGCCCTCCCCTAATGGACTCTAAGCTCCTAGAGGGCAGAAACAGGATCAGCCTCCGCCCCTAATGATATATTCTCATACGTAGATCCTGAAAATGTTGTGCATCCATGAGACAGATCTAACAATTATAACAAACACAAAATAAGTGCTAGAAGTGCTAACACCAGCTGTTTCTGGTAGGTGAAATTTTCATTTATGTTCTTTTTGCTTGTTGGTATTTTCTGATGTTTCTTGCCTTTGTGATAAAAAAGAACAAATGAAACTTCATTTAAAAAAAACACAAAGGGGCCTGGGGACTTCAAAAGAAGGGGTAATCTCCTCATCCCTTGTTGAGAAACAGGAATGTTTCAGGAGCCATAGAATTTCTGCAACGGGGTGGGTGGGGGGCCGTTGGCCAATCTGAGGTTACACACCCCATGCATGCCACGTGCTGAGCCCAGAAGCGATGGCGTTGGGGGCAGGTCCCAGTGACCCCAACAAATGCAAGTTGAGGAATTTGACTTAGTTTATTGAATGTGGGGAACTATAGAAAAGTTTTTGAGCAGAGTAGAAACATGCCCAGAACTCGCAGTGGTCAAGGGCAAAAGGGATGGTGGTGTGGGGCAGAGGCAAGAACAGAGGCAGGCGGGGCTACAAACTCTCTCTTCTCAGGGACATCTAAACCTTATGTGCAAGAAACCGTTCGTATTTGAGAATTACTCCCATTAGCCTCCGACCTATCTTCCCACCGGGACTGCAAACTGATTCCTCCTACTGAACATGATGGGTCAAATGAGAGTGTGCTGGAAGGGTGAAGTTTGCAGGGAGCCGCCCCAGGAAGAAAGCACGCCAGGCAGCTTCCCTTCACATCGAGGCAAAGCAAAAAGGGCCCTCATTCCGCGGGCAACCGGCTGCGGGTACGGGGACTCTACACCGACAATCGGCGCAAAGTCCCCGAAAGGAGAGGGCTCAGGCCGGGAGCCCAGAATCCAGGCGAGAACCGGAAGGGCGCGGCTTGCCTGTAAAACTCCCAGGTACGCAGTAGCGGGTGGCGCTCCGGAAAGACCCCCACGGTGGGGAGGAGGGTACGGCCAACTCGGCGGAGAAAGGGGTGAGCGGGAGGCCGAGGGGGAAAGCAGGTCGCGAATCCCGGGCGCCCCGGCCGGCGCGGGGCGGGGGCGGGGCAGGTGGGGTGGGGCGGGGCCACGGCACATGCGCACCGAGGCCGGCCGCGCGGAGAGGAGTGGCACTTTTTAAAAGTGCAGCCCCGAGGCCAGCCTGCAGCCGCCGGCACCTTGGTCCGAAACCTGATCCCGTCAGTGCCGGCTGCGCGTCCCCGTCCCACACGAGTCCGGCCCAGGCCAGTCTAATCCGCACCATGCCGGTCAAAGGAGGCACTAAGTGCATCAAATACCTACTCTTCGGATTTAACTTCATCTTCTGGGTGAGTGAGCGCGACCGCCGAACGCCCCTCTCCGGGGCCACCTGGTCGCCCTGGGGACCCTGTCCGACGTCGGGGCCGCCGGTAACTGGCACCGCCCGCGTGAAGTCGACTCCGGGCGGGAGAAGAAAGGGCCTGTTGCCACCAACTGCCTGCCCACTGGGTCCGGATACGCGCGGGGCGGGCACGTTTCTAGGAGGTTCTCTGAAGCCGAGTAGGCAGGGGCCGGGGAGACCGCTCCCGACCCTCTTCTGGGGTGGGGTTAGTGTCTGCTCCCACTCCGAGTCTCAGGAGTACAGGAAGGGCAGGCGGCAGGGAGAGCCCGAGCACCCCCTTCTGGGAACTCGGGGCCCTGGCCGAGGACAGAGGGGCAGTGCCCTCCGTGACTGAGGTGGGGTCTCAGAAGTGGCGGGGCCGCGAGGAGGGGAGGATGCGGGCGCTCGGAGGGACTTGGGTGGCGCAGGGAGAGCTCGGCCAGGGGTTGTTGGCACTTGCACACTCCGGTGTCCTACGCAGACCTACTCGGGGACCCTGGAGGAGGAACCCACAGGCCCCAGTTATTCCCAGACGTCGATTCTGAGTAGCCGTGAGAAAGTCCGAACTCCCTGGAAACTTCCTGAAAGACTAGCTTGTCTTGATTTTTTTTCCAAAGGCGGTAAGTATCTGAACTGGAGGGAACTCTGGGAGAGTTGGGGAGAGATGGAGAAGGCAGATGCCCGCGGGCCCTTTTAGTGGGGTGAAGCCTATGTTTATCCGTTTCCCAGAGAGGTAAGGTGCCGGCCTCCCACTGCCCGCCGCTGGGCCTCCGGTCTCGCCAGCCCACTCAGCCGCAAAGCGGGGCCAGGAGGGGGAGCTCACCTGGAAAGGGCACCTGGCCGGGAGCGCCTGGACTCGCGCTGGTGGCCCCCCTCGGCCCTCCTCTCCGCAAATGGGAGGCCTGAGAGAGGTTGCAAAACTATGGAGTGTACCTCCATACCTTCCGTGGGGGGGTTAAGGGGTCACCCAAAGACAGAAGCAAGGACTAGTGGACTCTTGTGTCCTGGTTCTGAGGGCCACATCCCCTGCAAACAGATGGACAGTATTTGCCCCTCTGCAGTCAGGAAAGAGTTCAGAAAGGCAGCCCCTGTACCACTTTCAAGAGAGATGGCTGGAGAAACGGGTTCCCCCAGACCCTTGTAACCAGAAAAATGTATTTCTTCCTATGTGGCTGGTCACTGGGGTCCCAGTTAACTTGGGGGCAAATCATCTGATTTAATCCTGTCTCCAGAGTTGGCAGGGTAAGAGACTGGCTCGCCCTTGTAAGAGGCACCCCAGGGGCACTCTAGTGAGGATGGCAGATAGATGTGCCCTGCCCAACCCTTGGTCTGCTTTAGGGAGACCCTCCTGGTGTTCCTAGCAGCTTGCTAGCTAACTGCCAGGCTTGGCTTCCTCTCACCAACCTCTGGCACCAGAAAAGAATGTGAGAGGGTGGACTAGCCCCGCCCCGCCCCACCCAACCCTGTCCTTTGGGGAGTTTTCCGCTCCCTGCCTGGCTGTTGATTTAGTCCTCAGCTGTCTGCCTAGGCTGCATCAGATTTGGGGCTAGGGGGGACCACAGACTACCAGAGTTGCATACTCCCCCCTCCACTCTGCCCCCTGACACATGCAGGTGCCTGGTGGGAGGCTCCCAGGGCCACTCCAGTATCTGCTTCGTCTCCAACCTGCCACCCCACTGTCTTCAGAGCCACCCTGCCTGGGCTAGGTGCCACTGATCAGTTACGTCTGGCACCGAAATGACTCACTCTGGGAATATTTGGGTTTAGAGTTGGGAGTGACTTTAGAAATCATCTGGCCCAGCCAGCCCTCTTATTTGCAGTGAGGAAGCACAACCAGAGAGGGGGTAGGTGATTTGTCCAGGATCAGAGACTCATCCAGTACTACAATCCTGGGTCCCCTCCTTTAATCCTATCCTTTTCTGTCTCCATCACGAAACCATCAAGGGCACCTGGTAATGGGCTGGTGCAGGGGTGTAAGCAGTATCTGCATTTTCCTGAACTGATAAAGATACTGTACAGTAGTCCTGTATTTAGGTCCCTCACAGAAGCCCCCATCCCCTAGGAGACAGTGAAGTAAAGGAATATCAGAATCCATTTGTGCACCAGTGTATCCTGCAAAGGCCTTTTCCAAGTCCCATGATAAGCCAGTAGGAAGCATCATCCCCATTTTACTGATGACCAGGAAACCTGTCCCCAGGGAGGTTAAGTGACTTATCTAGGGTTGTGTGGCCGCATAGCATCAAAAGTAGGGTAGAACAGGCCTGGATGGCTTCAAGTCCCGTGGACTGTCCAGCATAACCTGCTACCTACACAGCTGGGTGGGAGTGAGAGAAGGTGGAACAAGCTCTCAAAATAATCTTTTCAGGGAAGCTATGATGTAAGTAAGGGGGCTGCTTGGATTGTTACAGTGTTATCACTTCCCTTTCTCTCTTCAAAAATTTATAAACTTGGCTTTTGGGGGCCTGACATAGGCCTTGAAAAGCAGGAATTTTGAGACCAGCACCTTATCAATGGGGGCTGCCTGAGAGGGTAGGTGGCCTAGCAGGGATCCAGAGAGAGGAAGCCCACCTCAGTGGCAGTGGGGTTGGAGGGTGTACCTCTTCATCTCCCTGTGTCATCCCTATGGGGTACATGGTAACAGCCAGCCTGAGCTTTCGGCCCTGAAACCCTTCCCAGCTTGTCTACCCAGCCCTCCAACCCCCGCCCCTAGGCCCCAGAACTACTTGAGAGGGAAAACATCTTACAAAAGTCAGAGGGTAAGACTGTAAAGTGGGGAACCAGGGCCTGGCCAGGAGTGTATCTTTCCCCTTCCCCCCAAATCCTAGGCCTGCATTGAGAGGACCTAGCTCCTACCCACTACCCTCATCTGTCTCTGCTCCCTCTCATCCTCATGGATAGAAATAGCTGGGGATTTCTCTTTCCCAAAAAATGGTGTCACCTGGACTGGGAATTCAGAGACCTGAGTGTTCGTCCAGCCTGTCTCCAGCTTTCTTGGAAACCTTAGGCAAGTGGCTTTTGTGCTCCAGACCTCAGTTTCCCCATCTGTAAAACCAATGGGTTGAAGCATGGGGTCGGAAGGTCCCACTGCCTCTGTGAAACCAGCCCCACCCTCACTGCCCAAAGCAGTAGGACTTTCCCACACAACCCAAAATAGGAGTTGGGAAATGGAAATGCTCAGCAACTTTTCAGGCTTACCCTCAGAGCTCCACTCCCTTTGACCCATACCCCGTGGGGCCTGTCTTTCCTGTTAACCTTACAGTTCCCCGTATATCCCCAGGTGGGGTCTCTGTAGGGGATTCTCTTGTCACCCTCAGCCTTTTGTGGCTGCACAGCCTAGTGAGTACCACCTCCAGTTGGAACTTCCCCATCACCAGTTGGGGGTGACGTCTACCCCATGGGGTAGCTGTGAGTTTAAATAGGTGATACGGGATGTGCTTAGCTTAACTGCAGCTATTGTTATTCATGAGTTGAACACATGAGGTGGGGGGAAGGGTAGGAGCAATTCCCTAAGACTTGTGGAAGTTGCATCCAGGGCTGCTGCCTAGAGCCTGCTGGAATGTAGGCGGGTTCCTCCCTTTCCTTCTCTTCCCGCATCACTGCCAGCCTCGGTCACCCACCCACTGCCATTCCCCACCAGGAAGCTGACTCTATCTCCTGTGTGGCCACACTTTGGACTACGGGGCAGCCCCATTCTGAAAATAAAAACATCACGGCAAAGAAACCCTGAGGCCGCAGGATTCTGGGTCCGGGCAGGGCAGGGTCTGGGAGGTGGGGTTCGGGGGTTGAGACAGAACTCCTCCCACCCAGCTCGCTGCTTCGCCCTGAGGCTGTTTGCCTTCAGCGTTGGGCTGAACCAGCAGCTGTGAAATGGCTTCCCACCTTTGGCACCCAGACAGCCGGAGTTCTGGTAAAGCCGGCTGTGTTTGTACTGAGGCTGGCAGGATCGGGGAGGGATGAGGCAAGGCCAGGTGTCTGCATCTGCTGAGGAAAAGAGGACCTCCCCCTTTCCCAGAATCCTGATCACTTTTTCCCACAATGGTTGTCGAAAAGATCTGACCCCTGACTTTGGGGGGCTGGTGAGGATGACCCCTCTATCCACACCCAGTCTCTCTCCCCACCTTGCTTTCTTTTCCTAGTGGCCCGGGGCACCATTCCAAACCTCACTCACTCCTTTGTACTCAAAGGAAGCAGCTGCTGGTCAAGAATTATGGAACTTTGGAACTGCTTTGATAAGCAGTGCTATCAGGAGCCATCCTCCCTGGAGCAGTTACTCTGCTGAATGAGCCTTTTGTAGCTTCAAACCTCACACACCAGCGTGCTCACACCTTCCTTTTGTGTTAGATGTCATTCCTCCCTCTTAACAGAACCATGTGTCCCATGTTTGAGTTGTCTGTTTTCCTATTCAGTTTTATAAGGAGGCGTGGCTTTTGGTCACATAGTTCGGAGAGTAATAATATGCCTCGGACTTACCAAAGCACCTTTTCTTCTAAAGAACATAAACCTTGATGTTTCTTCCTTGGGCGTGTCTGGCTGTGAGTATAAGGGACCTGAGGTCACTGGTTACAGTGGTTTCTGTGGTCCTGCTGTCTCCTTGGTAGCTGCACATTCTAAACAGACCTGTGTCGAAGTGGAAGGGATGCCCAGAGAAGTCTGAGGAAGCTGCATATTTATGCCTCCCCCAGGTTGGTGTCAGTGGGACTTTATTTGGACCCGCCACAGGTCTCTGCAACCAAAGCCTTGCAGGGTCTCTTCACCTCTTACATACAGAAGAGCAGTGACTTCATCTGGGTTTGAAAAATCTGGTGAGAGCCTTTGCACCCACGTTCTCTACTACCTGGAGATATGTTTTGCAGCTGAGGGAATTCAGGAGACCAAAACAGGAAATCTTAACAATACAGTTTTTAAGTATATGTTTTTGAAACCTGACTGCAGATCACTTGCCTTGTTCTTTCTGTGGAAAAAGTAATGCTGGTCCAGGGACATTTTCATTTTCCATCAAGTGATGACATGCAGCTGTGGAAAGCAGCTTCCTGTCTCCAGATGAGATGATTTTATAATAATTATATCCATCCAGTAATTTCCAACTCCCACCGCCCCCCAAAAAATACTTACTTGGGGGTAGTTCTTAAGTACTGTATGCTGTCATCCTAGACTAGTGGATCTTAAGAAAGAGATCAGTGGGACTGCCTCCAGAAAAATGGTCTACCATTTTTTGGCTTTTCTTCTAGAGGCCCATGGACTTAAGGTTCAGACACCCCATACTGGATTTTCTCCCTTGGTTTCCAGGCAAGCCCTGTTCTTTCCTGAATCCCATGTTTCTGCCCTGAGAAGCAGGCTGCCTCTCTGCTCCCCAGGGACCATGTGGGGGAACTATAGGGGGACTCTGAGAAAGGCATTAGAGAATTCTAAGCTCCCTGGTGATCAAACGCAGCCCAGACTGGAGAGCTGGCCTCCCCACCCATCCTTGCTCTGACTTGAAGCTTAATCATTGCCCAAGGAGTGGCTTTGACTCTCAATTAATTTAATGATGTGTGTTTCTGGTCCCCATGAAGAATCCAACTTTATGAGCTTCCAGCCAAGTTTTGCTTCTTGGATCCTGTTTTCCATAGCGTGGGTGATGTGTCTGTGTTCAGGAAGAGCTGAGTTCTCTCTTTTCCTCATCCTCCTTCCCACCAAATGGAGATCAGAAGGTGTGGCTGTCCTCCTCTGGCCTTGCCCGTGAGGAGTTTGGAAAGGGAGAGATGTGTCTGCAGGGTCTGTTCGGGACATGGACACCTGAGGGGACATACACAGCCTGGTGGAGTAAGCAGGCCAGGATGAGGCTGGCTGAGGTCAACAGGGGCCGCGAGTCATTGGATTCGGAGAAGATCAGGGTGGAAAGGCCTGGGGACTGTTGACTTGGAGAAAAGTCAGAAATCTGGGTTTTAAAGATCTTTTCTTGTTAGTCTTCTTTCTGAGCACTGTACAGGGGAGCCAGAACAGTGGCTCTTGCTGGTTCTGTTAGGTAAGGAACCCTTCAGAGTTTACACAATGTACATTCAAGGTTTCAGAAAACACCTCAGGCCTGACCAAGCCCTGCCTGCAAACTGCTCAGCCTCTGGCTTATATTCCCAGTGTGAGCTGCATGTCAGTTTCCCAAGTACAGAAACAGCACAGAACATCATAGGAGACAATCCTTGACTGGGGTATCAGAATAAATAAAGTAAATCAGACCGTTTTACTGAATTCAAAACAGATTTATTTCTATAGCCTTTTAGTTTAACTTGTCTTTAAACCTATGGATCGAGTCAATAGCGTAATAAATCATAAAACTGATACGTGAAAACTTTGAATGAAAAGACCAGCAAAATCATACTTAGTTGTGAACGCACTGCTTTTCAAGTCAGTAAAAGCTCGGAGTTTTTAAAAAGATAGTTTGCTATAGACTGGAATGTTTGTGCTCCCCAAAATCCCTACGTTAAATCCTAAAGCCCATGTCATGGCATTTGCAGATTGGGCCCTTGGGAGGTGATTGGGCGTGAGGGCGGAGCCCTGGTGAATGAGACCAGTGCCTTTTTAAGAAGGGGCCCAGAGAGCACCCCTCTCCTGTTCACCACGTGAGATGACAGTGACACGCCCTCTGTCCACCAGGAAGCTACTCCTTACCAAACACACCACATCTGCCAGTGCCTTGATCTTGGACTTGTCAACCTCCAAAACTGTGACGAATAAATTTCTGTTGTTTGTAAGCCACCCAGTCTGTGGTGCATTGTTACACCTGCCTGAATGGACTAAGACATAGTTATGTACAGGTCTGACTCAAAACCACCTCTTCCCTCCTAAGTGAGCATATGCACCCCCATCAGTTGCCCTGCTCCTGGAGCAGAATGCGCACCCCAGAGGCTGGAGCCCCTTCCCACCATCCTCTCCTGCTCACCCTGGGGCAGTGTGAATGCCTGCCTTCTTACAATGTAGGGCTGTGGATATAAGTCTGACTATTATGCTCAGATTTTTCAAAGCTTCCTCTCGACAAGCCTGGCTGAGTCTTCCCATTCCCTACTTTGTCCTCTGCCACCAAATTACAGCCCTGACTCCAGAAGACAGATACCCCTTAAGAGACCCAGACAACTTAGTTCAAATAGAAATTAGATTCTCTTCCAGTGCTGGGGAAGGGCCCTTAGCATGGGAAGCTGGCATTATTCCCATTTTGCAGGTGCCTCCTAAGACCCTATCTACGGCTGTAACATGGGCATTTTGCCCTTTGCTGGCAGGATGGTGCTGTGGGGAAAGGACAGAGGCTCTGGGTCCCACCTTGGGGCCATTCTTACCTGGGATACAATAACAGTGGCCAGGTGACAGCTGCAAGTGTGGGCTGCCCTCTTCAGGCTTGCAGCAGTAGCGAGATGGGGATGAGAAAAAAACTTGTCAAGTTGCTCGGGAAATCTGGTTCCCAGAGCAGTGCTGGTGTCCACACTGACCTTGTGGCCAGTGCACCAAGGGCATGCATGAAGCTCTCAGGCCAGAGGCCAGCAAGAGAAGCACAGGCTTGCTCTCTAGACTCTACCCTTAGGGTGGCGCCTCCAAGTCAGGTGGCCACCACAGGTGCTTTCCTGTTGGTGAGGGTAGGGGACCCTCTGCAGATAGCTCTTTGGGGGCCTTTAAGTAGAGAAGATGCACTTTTGAAATGGGATCAGTCGTGGCTAGGAGGGAAAAGAGACAAACATGAAAAATTGTGGCTCTTAAATAAAACGGATCAAAAAGACAGTTTAGCAAAATGATTGAGATATGGGGCTTTGCAGACTGTTCTGGGTTCAGGTTCTAACTCACCAGCTTTTTTGCTGTGTGATCTTAGATGAGCCACTTGATTTCCATACTTGAACTATCTTACCTAACAAATGGAAGTTTACCTACCTGATGGGTCCGTTGTGAAAATTAAATACCAAAGGGAAAATGGTTTTGGGCAGGGTGTGGGACATAGACAGCAAATACTGGAGTGTTTGCTACCTAATAAAGTAATTAAGAGTCCTAAAATGAAGGGGGAGTATCTTAGGCAGAGAGATAAGGGCAATGGAGAGGTTAGACACAGCCTCTGTGGGGAACCGTGGCTCCTGCCCTTGCTGTCTTTGTGCTCAGAATGCCCCGTGGTGGGAGAGAAGGGCCATTTAGCTGAACTGTGCTGGGAGTGCCTTTTGTCAACACTGCCAATCCAGATGCCATGTGGCATTGTTTAAATAAAAGGTGCAAATGAAGGTGCATCTCCCTCCACTTGGGCCAGGCAAGCAAGTGGTAACTGGTTCCACAGATGGAATGAGAGCTACTGGTCCACATAGTTAAAGTGTATAAGGGTGTGTGTGTGTGTGAGCGTGTGAGATCGCCAGACGTGTTAGGCATACACAATGGAAAACAAATGTTGGTGTCCTGGAATTTAAAGCAAAATATCCCCAAAACAACTCCCCACATCAGATGATTTTGGTTAAGATCAGAATGCCTGCTTTCAGCAGAAAATGGATTTATGGACTGGCTGATGTACACTACATGTCTGGCAAGCAGGCAGTGGAAACTTAAAATGGGACTTGTTTAGAAAGAGGTTGTCTTGGACAGAGTCCCCTCCCTCCCAGTCCTTCAGCCCCAAACCTCTTAATACCAGCACATCAAATAAGCTGAAACTTTTCTGCTTTCTGAGGGAGAACAAGGGCTGTGGTGTTTAAATGATGTCAGCTTTTTTGTTGGAAGGGAAGATTTTTCAACTCTTGTTCTGATGAATTTCCATAAATTAGGAAGTGTGCTGAGAAACAGTTTATGCGGCCCTTCCCTCTCAGCCACACCCGAGAGGGGAACCAAGCCAGCTTCCTTCCGCCACAGTTGAGACTGGCAAGTGAATAACTGGCCTCTGCATGGCACATGCTGCACATGTGACAGCTGACAGCTGAATTGCTCCACACCAGCTCTGTGACCATGGGAAAGTTACTTTGCCTCTCTGAGCCTATTTCCTCGGTGCAGGATGAAGATGATCATAACCAGTCAAAAGGGTGTAAGGCATCCCCCCCAGCACTCCTGAAATTCAAAAGGCACAGCAGGGCTTCACAGTAGACCTTCAGCCTCTTCTGCTTGGGAAATCTCTCACTTGTGCTCCTACTGCGAATGGTGGCGTGAGCTCTACAGCGACCTCAGGTCAGGTGAATATACAAACACGATTGTCCAAAAGTGCTGTGCTTAGCAAACTGATGGCGCCCACAGTCTGTAGTTATCCAGCCACCTTCACTTCTCTACCTGAGCCCCCCAAGAGTGCTAGAATCCCCAGAAAGGGAGGACACAACTAAGGCTGAGCCTGTCCTTAGGACCCAGCAGTGTAGCTAAACCCAATAAGTGTGGGGAAAGTAGGCACTTTTTTGAACTTCTTTATTTTACAATTTTGACCTTTTTTATAAACACTGAATTATATGGGTGGCTGGGTGGCAGCCATAATTTTCTCAGTATTTAGGGTGCTAAATAGGTGCAAGGGGCAGAGTCCTCCCCAAGGACCAGGCTTCTCAGGGGTGGTTGGGTTTGTCGTGCCCAGAGGCTGTCAAAGAGCAGCACTGAGTAGCGGGGACCCTTTATGACCCAGGGGAATGATTGAGGGGAAGGGGGTTGACTTACCAGAAACGCAGATTCCTGAGGGGGGTGGGCAGCACAGTGGTGACTCACCTTAAGCCTCACTTCTCCTTATTTGTCAAGTGAAGGTAATACAACCAGTCTTAGGGTTGTTAGGAGAACAATGGGATATTGAATATGAAACTGTCATCACAGTGTCTGGCTCATGGCAAGAGCCCAGATGTCAGCTTCTGTAGCTACTCTTGCCTCTAGGATTTTTCCGAGATTGGGGTTGTCCTAAATATCACATTCACCTGCGTCTTGTTGCTTCAGTATGTAGAGCTGCATCACCAGGCTTCATCCCCCTCAGAAGATGACTTGGAGGACTTTCCCTCTGTGTACAAAATGCCCATTTCAGAGGTTTCCCCAGTTTGGGAGAGGTGGGTGAGGACAGGTACGGCTTTTGCTGTTTGCCTGAAATGGCCCCGCGAGGATGCCCTTGTGGAGTACAACTTGGAATTGAGCATTTGGAGTCAAAAGAAGAAATCTCTGCCTCCAAAACATGAAGCACCTCCCCTTCAGTTCACTCCTCAGCCTTTCCAGAGGGGGATGGGTTCCTCTTACCTAGAACTTTCTTGACATCTGGAAGCCAGGTCCCAGGAGAGAGTGGAGCCAGTTGCCACTGGTTCTGTGTGGACATGAAGAGGAGAGGAGGGTGGACCAACCCGGCCCTGCAGAGTGCATTTTCCCTGGGACCCCACAGTGGTGGGCTTGAGACCACCCCCCCTCCCAGCCTCAACCGGGATGGGGGGAGAGAGAACAGACCCAGAGGGGTGGTTAGCGGCCGGTGCCCTCTTGCCCTCAGCACAGATGGATGGCCTGAGCCTGGACTACTGGGCTCTGGATTGCCTGCGTGGATCCATTTGGGCATGCGGGCTGCCTCTAGCCCCCTGCTCATTTGAGTAAGTTGTTCCTTAACCTCTCGAAGCCTGCTTCATCTTTAAATAAGGACGGCAAGAGGATGAAGTGTGAGCATGTATTTCACCGTCTCGTGTGATGTAGGTCACGCATGGGCACTCTCAGATGGTAACTGCTACTACTGTCTCTGTTTTCCTCTCCCTGGCCTCTGGAGTTGTTGCTAATGGACAGAAATCCTGCCAGGAATCAGGTCAACACTAAAACTAGAAAACTTAAGTCATTGACTGTTGGCCCCCTGCATGTTTTCTTAAAAAAAAAGACCTTTTTTTTTATTTTCTAGAATTTAGGTCTCAGGAAAAGAGTGTACTCTTGTTCATAATGGCAGCCCAGCCTCTGGAGAACACAGACTGGAGGAGGCATCTTGGCTCCCTGGAGAGGAGGGTTCCTGGGGCTGGGTCTGTGTGGTGAGTGCATGTTAGGGAGCCAGACACGGTGTTCCTACTTAACCATTTACTAGGACTTTCCAGGCTTAGTGGGTTCATGGTGGAGTTGTCCAGCCAGAGTCCAGTGTCTCTTACCTCTCACTTACCGCCTGCTTACCTGTTCCTGAATCCTCCCCTCACCTGTCACTGTGCAGCAGTTCAAGGTGGCCCTTGGGCCCAGTCCCCGTGGTGGCTTTACAGTGCTCAGAGTGCAAAGTGGAACAGTGCGATTTTGCTCCATTTGGCTAAGCTTAGAGAAAGCTCACATTCCTGCTCATGCCCTCATGCCCCTCGGCACTGGCATTTAGAAAGCTAGTCTCTGGGTTCAGAACCCCCGAAGAGACCTTTTCCGTGTCCTCCCAGTTGTTCAGTGTTCTTGTGAAGGCCTAGAGCAGCGGTTTTTCAAACTTGAGTGTCAGTATTGTCTGGGGGCACTTGATAGCTGGGCTCTGCCCAACTCAAGTTCGTAATTAAGCCTGGGATGGGGACAGTGAATTTGCATGTCCAAAAAGTTCCCTGGTGATGCTGCGGCTGGTCTGGGGACCATGTTTGAGAACCAGTGACCTTTGAGGATACCAGCTGCTGGTTTTGAATGTTACCATAGGATGGCTAGCTCACTAGAAGCCCCAAGAGCAGAAGTTATGTAGAGAGATGAGGTGGCCCCCCCAGGGAGGGCTTGTTGTACAGGACTGTGATCTCTGGGGTTTTCTGCACATCTTTAATAAAGCTAAAGTTAATAATACGCCCTTGCTGATCTCTTCAAATTCAGCCATGAATGAACAGTTTGCCTGGGATCCTAAATGAAGGCAAGTTGTGGCAGTGTTCTCGGCTGAGCAGAGCTGTTTTTTTAACTGGGTGGTGGTACTGGATGGGGGGGACTCTGCGCCCGCCCAGATGGCTTTGCCTCTCCAAAGACAACAGCTGTGGCCTTCACCTGGAGGTGCTGGAGGTGGGGGGACGCAGAGAGGATTAGAAGATGTGGGGGGATTGGCTCCTGTTGGTTCTTGCTGGCAGTGCCGGGCCCAGCCTCCTGACCCTGAATGAGCCAATCCAAGGCTTGGTGTTCAGTGGTGCACTGGGGTTGCCATGGACACGGGTGAGGCCCAGAGCCCACAGGTCTGGGTGGCCTGGCTTGTTCTGCAATGCTGAAGCCTGTGTGAACATGGAGGCCCTTAGCTGCACTCCTGAGGCTTTCTTCAAGCATGACTTGTATTTTGGGGCCCAGAAGGACTGGTAGGGGAAACTTGCATCCCTATAGTTCAGTCTGTCACCGACTTCCTGGGTACATGGGCAACCCTGCCTAGAGGCCTCCCAAGTCCCGTGCCTTGAAAACAAAAACCGGGACTGATCTGCATCTTTCTGAAGGAGGGAGGTGGAAGGAGGTGAGATCCCCTCCTCTCTGGGATTGGCTCCTTTAATAATGCCCTTCTGCAGAGGCGGCCTGCCCACAGGGTGTGTGATCCTAGGAAGGACAGGCTCCTCTGAGCCTACAGCCGCCTCCCCCTTCCTTCCCACTTTTCTTTGGCCACCCCAGCTGTCCTGGTGGGGCTCTGGGAGGCAGTGCAGGGGTGTGAAGAAGGTAATTGCATCCGCCTTCCTACACCACACAGCAACCAGAAAACAGAACCAGGCTGTCCTGAACTGCCCTGCTCCACCCAACCACCCTCTCAGATCACAACAGGACATTCAGCTGCCATCCACCACATGGACTGCCCCACTGGCAGGTCTTTCTCAAGGCTTGTTATCATCATCACTCTCCCTACAGAACCTGGCTGGCTCTACCCCTTCGTGGTTTTCAGAGCATATTATGTGTATCACCTCCCTTATCCCTCACCTTCAACCTAGGTTAAGGGCAAGACCGGTATCATACCATCTTCATAAATGAGAGCTCTAAGGTTCAGAGAAGCTATGGAAGGTGCTCAGTGTCAGACAGCTCCTAGGAGGCCACAGCACAGTTAGACCCAGCGTCCATGCCCATCCACAAATACAGCCGTCCTGCACATAGGTGTGCGTGCAAGATTGCTGGGGAGCGCATGGAACCCCCTGGGACGGTGTCCTGTGGGTGCGTGGTTACAATTCCCCCAGGTGGTTCTGACACCCACCCCGTGTAGACAAGGCCCAGGCTTGTGCTGTGTGCAAGTGACAGGTGGCCGAGCCAGGGCTTTTGCTCCTCATGTGTCATCCTGTTATGCCACCTGCCCCTTCCTGAAAAATTTTGCAGCATCTCTGACCAAAGGCTCACCACGTAACCAAACAGCCATTGCTTTTCCAGGACAACAGACAGTAGGAAAGAAAGCACTCCCTTCTCCCCCAGCCTCACCCCTGTCCCCATCCAGCCCTCCCGAAGTGGCAGGTGTGACCTCAGTGGCCTCTGAGAGAAACCCCTTGTGGAGGATGATCTGCTCTCCATTTCTTAGCTTTCTGAGACAGCTGGACAGAGAAATGTAGTGAGTATTACATCCTAAAAAATGTGTGACCAGTCAGGCCATGTTACAGCAGAGGGGACCCAGAGGAGAAGGGGGCCTGAACAAGACCACCCAGTTTGCTTGCTGGGAGAGAATTTTCTTTGAAGTGGCATTTGTCCCACAGGTAGACATGGCTCTTTCCACGCAGGGACGCGCATGCTCCCTTCCTCTCTTTCTCTCCCCCACTCCCTCTCCACCTCCTCAGTCAACCAGTTGCTTTCTCTTTCTTGTCACCTCCCCTTCTTTCCAGAAGCTCACTCTAAGTGTTTCTATCAGTGGGGCTGCCTGTCCATTAATCCCTCCTCAGGTTCTAACTGGAACCAGTTTCGCAAACTTGGCATAGGGTCCAAGGGCATCACACTGATTTATTTTCTATCTCCATTTGAAACTGGAGATGTTTCCTTTAACTCCAGGTGTGTTGGTGTACGATTTCGGGGCCTTCCCTGAGGCCAGGTTTGTGACTCACTGAAATGCTGGTCTTTGCGTGGGTGCCTGTAGGGAGCTGTGTTTTCAGTAGTGAGGTGACCAGGAAATTGTCAGCAGCTGGCCTGAGCGCGGGGCTGTGCTGAGTTCCCAGGTCTCCGGGAACTGGCATAAGCCCCTGGTGACGGGTTACCTGTGTGCTTATCAAGATTTGGAGTGTCTAACAGGACTGTCTTGATGGGTAAGGGCAGCAGTGCATGGACCTTTCATAAACTCATTTTCAAAAGCCTTTAAAATGAATTTGCCGCTAAATCTCTGTGGTGTTCATCACCTGCCCTTGTGGGTCTTTGTCAGTATTTTCTCTGGGCAGGTTACTCTTTGTAGTTGCTGGCTTTTGTTACAAGATATTAGATGCTGGACTTGGATGAACAGCCAGCTGGGAAAGAGGCTTGTCCAAGGGGAGAAGACTCAAGAGAGGGAATTCTGGTTGGTATGAGAGATTCTCTTTGATTGGAGTAATCCTTCACTTACTGAACAATTACTTAGTGATGAGTGGTCTGTCCAGAGTGTGCACGGGGCAGGGGGCTACCAAAATAATGGGGAAGCTGCTCTGCCCCCACGGAGCTTTGTACTCTGATGAGATCACACACACACATAAGAGCCAGCAGAGGGTGAGGGTGAGGGTGCCACAGAGATGAACACTGCAGAGCTCACAGGGAGGAGACGGAGGGTATCTTGGTGGAGAAGCAGCAGGCCTAGGTGGCCAGGGTGGCGTTCCAGGAGGAGGGACTTCTGAGCAGAGCGGGGAGCACAGTAGACTTACTTGGGAAGCTTCAGGCAATTCCATCTAAGGAGCAGGGGAGGAGGAGGTAGTTCCTTGGTCTTGTGCTGAGAGATCAGAAAACAAAGAGCAAAAGCGTATAAATCAAACTTGGCGACTGACCTAAGGCGTCTGAGCCTTTCAGAGAAACGCCACTGTCTGCGTCAGGCGGGAGGCAGACAGGGATACGGCTGGCAGAGAGCGCCGAGGGCCTTGGATGAGGGTAAGCCTCCAGCTCGGGCATCACAGCACAGAGGAGCCAGCAGGAGCCATGACGGTGGAGGAAGAGGGCTGATTCTGTTTGGATTTTTAGGTTAGAGAAACCTGCCTGTGTGTGTTGGCAAAGGGTGAAACTGTGGCAGAAGCAAGAAAGAGGATTAACAGAGCAGGTTCTTAAGGGGACAGGAAACTTCGAAAGAAAGGCCCCATCATCTCTCGCTGTGCATATATATACACACACACACACTTTCAGTTTTAGAATCATTTTAGATCTACAGGAAAGTGGCGTGGAGGGTTTCCTCATACTCCCCACCACTTTCCCCTTTTGTTAACATACTATTTACCATGTTACATTTGTCATGACCAATTAGCTGACATTGGCACATTACCGTCCTAATCTAGACTTGGGCGGATTTCAGTCGTGTTTCCAGCAATGCCTCTTGCTGTTGAGGCCCCCGCCCATGGTGCCACAGGACAGCGGTCCTGTCTCCATCTCTGCTCTGTGGCGGTTCAGTCTTGCCTTGTCATGACCTTGACTGCTTCGAAAAGTACTGATCAAGTATCTGGTAGAATATCCTCAATTTCGGTTTGTTGCATCTGTCTCTCATGGCCTGTCTTCTAAGAAAAAAAAATGGACATGCATGAAGAAAGGAAGAAATTCCCAGTAAAACAACGGGGGAAAAGCCATCCTTTTCCTCCCTGTACTATGGAACCAATGGGACCATTTCTGGCCTGGAGGTGTAGGAGCTTTTCTCAGCAAAACCCGGAACGTTTCCCTTTGGCTTTAATTGGAAACGAGGTAACCAGGCCAACTGTGGGCAGGGCTGCAGGCTGGGGACAGAGGCATTGGACTTTTTACTCCCCACCACCACCAGACCACTTGGCAATCTGGGCAACGGCAATCTGGGCAGGTTGCTGACTGCTTCCAAGGGCCCAGTGGGCCAGGAAGGATGTAACCAGGCTTCTGTGTCAGACCTGCCCAGATGCTGCGATGGTGGCAGGGGTGCGAGAGCCTTGGTGACTGTGCTGCCGGCACTCCCGCCACATGTCAGTTAAATAACCTGGGAGGTGACCACCAATGTCTTGGCCTCCCAAACCACTATTTTCTTACGTTCTGGCATCCTTTAATAATTAGGTCAGCACCCTTTTTTAAAAAGCTAAAGCTCTGGTTTTGGGGGGTCCTTTCCCATTGGGTTCCTCCTAGTATTCAATTAAGTGGCTGGGGTGAGAGCCACGTGGGGGCTGAGTGCCCCTTGATGCCACACCTCCACCAGGAGGTACTCGAGCCCCTTAGACAGTGCTGCCTGCTCGACCGTGGGGGCCAGGATTAGTTGGTGCTGGGTCTGCCTGGCCCTCTGATCCCAGACCATCGTGACCCAGCCAGCTGAAGCAGTTTCCCAAATAGTGTTACAGAAAATGGGGCAGCTCATGGTTCACATATCATCCCGTCAGGCTAATTAACTCAGTAATTTAATCAAAAAAGGCAGGAGGACCCCTTGCTCTGTGATTTTTGTAAACCGGGGCTCCCAGTCCTGCCCCGATCACCCTCCACCCAGGTTTCTTGAACTTTATCTTAGAGTGAGTTTTTAGGTATAAGAGGTTGAGATCTATTACTCCTTTTTGCATTTCTCCGTAGCCAGCGCTTTTGCTGCTTTATTTCAGCAAAGTGTTGTGTCTTTGATAATCAAAACAGCATCACAATAGGTTTGGGGTGGGGTGCAGCCATGCAGGGCTCCCCAGACCTGTATCTGGCCTTGTCCGTGGCCTGAAGTCTCTCCCCTTTTGCTTCCTGTCACAGCGTCCTCCTTGCCTGTACGAGTCGACCAGATAAATGACTGTACTTCCACAACGGGCTCAGGATCCTTGAAATTACAAAATAGAGGCCTCACCATTGGAAGTGTATTTGGGTGCCCTGTCATTAGGGAGCATGGAATCGTTCCCAGAGAGGCTGAGTCCTAGCCCCTGCCCATGAGCGCGTCTGTGCAGAGCAACCTGCCATCACCTTTTGTAGCTTAGTTCTTTGGGATGGGATTGTTTTTATTCTTTCCATGGTGACTTGTTTAAGAATTTTCCTGGCAGAGTAAGGGGTGGGTAAGTAATTTTATCAACAGGGAGAACAAGTTGACTGAAGGTAATTCTTTGATAATTACAAGCCTGAAGCAGAAAGGACAGTAAAGGACACACATAGCCTCTCCCAGGTCCCAGATACTGTTGGCCACAGCACCCCAAGGTGAGGGTAGAGGCTAAGTTAAGTGCTCACCGAACAGAACTACCTCTGAACACATAGCTGGCCTCTGTTTTTGGAGAAGGAAAGTACCATGTTTCTTTTGAGCCTCCAGGACCCCAGGTAAGCTAGGCTGGGGCCTGCGCTCCACAGAGTTGAGACCCACTCAGAGTGTGTTTGACCCAGGATGTCCCTGCTGAGCCCCCATGCCTCTGCTCTAGGGGTGGTGCTTAAGTCCGGAGAGCCCCTCTGAGCAGCGTATCCAGGCTGGAGACCACAGCGGGACTGTCCCTCCCACAGAGTCACGTCTGCTGTCTGTGGAGCAGGCCTCACTCACCTGCAGGTCTTCTGTTTGTAAGAAGGAAAACCCACACATATGTCTGAGCCCAAAGCTCTCAGGTGCCTTCTGACTCTAAAATCCCTAGTCTTCCAGGCCCAGCATCCGGGAGTTTTCTGTCCTGCATTGACCAGCCGCCGGGCACTTGACATTGTGCGGTTCTTACAATTGTTGGCATTACCTTCCCTGAGATGAGGCTGGAGAGGTCCAAGAAGGTGCTCAGTGCCTAGGGGAGGGATGGGTCCTGGCGACTTGAGCACTCAGGAACTTCCCGCATAGCCCATTGGTGCCTCTCCAGTGCTTCTAATACAGTCTCCTAGCCCTGGCAGCCTACGCCACTGCAGGTGTAGACACAGTTTGACTGCACTGCAGGCTGAGGCCTTGGGTCACGCTCCCCACTCTTGCCATCTCCACTCTCCACCCAGCACATCAAACCCACTGCCGAGTCACAGGAAAAGGAGAAGAGCAAGGAGTGAGGTAAAGAGGCCTGTCCCAGTCCCTGGGCACAGAGCCAAGCGCCCTGAGGAGCAGGGCTGTGGCTGTGACGTAGGGCACCTCTGTTGAGGGGGGTGGGCCAGTGAAACCTGGGGCCTGGGCATTGGCCCGGAGCCCCCCTCCCACTCACTTGTCCAGCCGGCCACTACACTGCGGCCTGTGAGTCACGGCCACACCCTGGTACAAGGGAGCTGGGAGCTCAGCTAATGCCTGGGGTGGGGGTGGGCTTGGCAGGAGGCATCTGGTTCAACAAGGCTGGGCCCGGATTTGGTAACTCGGTCCTGTCTCTGATTGAAAAGTCTGCCCTTGGGGGTCCCAAATCTCAGCTTGCCCACCTATATGAGATAGAGTTTTCATAAGGTTGAAAGATTGGAAGATTACCTGGAGGTTTCTTGTCTGATGTTTATAAGGATCACTCTTGAGGAGGCATGTGCCTAAAACTGGGCAGGTCTGCTTGTAAGGTTTCCCGGGGTGGAAAGGGAAAGGACCAAATGTCGGCAACTTAGGGGCCCTGAGATGTCGTCTACTGGGCTGTGCAGGTGATAAGGAATCACAGCTGTGAGGCTGTATGGGTGTGTCCTTGGGGCAGCTTCTTTTTATTGTATGATATACACAGAGTAGTGTATAGAACGTGATCAGATTAAAGAGTAGTTAAGTGAATATCCATGTCACCAGCACCCAAGTCAAAAGCTAGACTATTGCCAGTGCCCTCGAGAGGACCCTGCCCCACTAGAGCTGTTCCCTGATCAGAAATCCTTCATCCCTTGACTTGAAATCACTTTATTTCTTTATCCTTAGTAATTTATATGTGCTACACGTAGTATATTAGCTGTATATGTTCTGCCGCGCTTGCTTCTGTGTAGCATCAGGAAATGTGCCCGTGATATTGCACACAGCTGCAGTGGGCTCATTTTCACTATATTCTGTTCATAAAATAACCATTCTACCACTTGCTGTACTGCTATAGGTAATTGTAGTCCCAGCTCATGATATTTTTACAAATGGACTGATCGCCCACCCCATACTGGCCACTCTTGGTGCTGGCAAGGGGCAGTGACCCAAGCTGGTCTCAGAGTCCTTTGCAAGTTTCACCTCTGGCGCTTGGGGGCAGGGCTCTCCCTGGCAGCCGGGATTAATGCCAGTGTCCTGTCCGTCTTGCAGCTTGCTGGGATAGCAGTCCTTGCCATTGGGCTATGGCTCCGATTCGACTCTCAAACCAAGAGCATCTTTGAGCAAGAAAATAACCATTCCAGCTTCTACACAGGTGAGGCGGGGGAGACATGGTGCTTCCTTCAACTCTGGGAATTCTGGGTACATCCAGGGATCTGGCCTTGGGAAAGGCACATGTTTTGCTCTGGCCCATGGGCCAGGCAGTGTCCCTTTAATGCTGTGCTTTTGTGTAGCTGAATTTACCATGAATTTGCATTCAACTGATACGGTTTCTCTCTTCATGCTGACTAAGTCTGGCTTTTTGACCGTTTCTCTGATGGGAAGTTGGCTGTGCCACCCCTGAGGGTTTAAGAACGCTGTCTGTCCCTGATCCTCTCCTAATACCATATCTTCTCAGGCTCAGTCATTCCCTTAATTCAAAAAACTTGATCCTAGGGGTCCACAGTGCCAGGAAAAGGAGAAGTGGCTCCTCCCCACTGTTCAGGGAAACACTGATACCCAAGACCTGCCTCCAGGACAAAACAGCCAAAGTGAATAAGAGGCCAGCAGGCTGAAGCCTTCATTTAGACCTCTGGTGCTGGCGCAAATGCCATAGGTGTTTCTTTTCCATTTGCTTGTTTTCCAACATGCTTTTGCTCTGAGGCAAAGGTTTCCGATTTAAACATGCATCGATTTTGCAGGTGTTTTTCTACACACAGGCTCCTTGGCAGCATTTCTAGCATCTTTCTTTTACCTCCAGGGCTGTATCACCATGAGAAAGTGGGATCCTTGAGGCCTTACCTACGAGCCAGCCCTCTACCCCCATTTCTGATGAATTCACAGAATCAGTGGCTCTCCTTTCTGCCTGGTTTGAGGATAGGAAACATTTCATTTACAAGCAACAAAACTAGCCCCTATTTTTAGGATGATGCTGTCATGTCCTCAAGCTCAAAGTGTAAATTTAAGTTTGGTCACTTCCTTCCCACCCGCCAAAGAAGTTATTTTTTAAAAAAGGTGGAGAAAACAGTCTGAAGAGTTATCACTCGGGCCTTCAGGAAGATGCTGGTGGCTGGCAGCCCTGCAGACCCCTTCCCATCTCCCAGAGGCCGGCCTTAAGCCAGACTGTACCCACCACAGCCCGTGGACAGCTTCCCTGCTTTACTGCTTTTCGTTGTTGGGGTTTTTTTAGGGTGTGTCTCCCTATTGTTGGAAAGAAAAGCATACTGTGTGTTGCTGGTTTTTTAAAAAAACAAAAAACTAATGCTACACAGTTTTCAGGGAGCAGGTTTCCATAGTGCCTGACTTATTTAACAACAGTGGGAGCCTGGAATGCGCCCATGGAGCTGGGGCGGCAGGGGCAGGATGCCAAGGGGGAGACCTTATCTGCACAGCCTGAAACACCACACCAGGGAGCTGTGACCCCTCCAAGCTGCCGGAATGTGGCTTCTAGTTCAGGCTGGTCTTCTGTCCTCAGGAGGCCCCTCTCCCCGCCCTGTCTCCCACTGTGCTCTGCAGGGTGCCTTCTCCTAACAGTCCTTCCAACATCAGGCTTGTGTCTCCTGTTATCTAGTATTCTGGCGGATTCTGTGTATTTTTAGACGTGAGAAGTCGGGATCTCATTAGTGGTGGATGGAGCTAGGAGAAAAGCACAATTTTGAGTCCCTTCTTTGTATGTCATTAACTCTCTTGCACATACTGTTACATAAACAAATCCTCGAAACTCTTTGAGGTGCATAGAATGACTCCCATCTCCTCAATGAAGAAACCAGGGCCTAGAAAGGTTGAATAATTTGCCAAACTCATACCCCACAAGAGGCAGCGCTGGGATTTGAACCCAGGCCTATGAAAACTGCTTCTTGGATTATCCGTGCTTTATTTTACTATGGGGAGACTGTCTTCAGGAAGAAAACACCTTCCCTGACTAAACAGAGTGGGGTGGAGGCTCTCTTGGCCTTTTGACTTCGCCCATATTGTCGGAGGAGGAGAGAAGCCCCCAGCACTGGTGGCCCCAGCCTCATGGCGAGCGGGAGAGGCTCGTGCAGTGTCAGGAGAGTGATGGGCCCACAGCTGGAGAAGCCAGAGTGTCTCTGGGAACCTCAGAGCATCCAGGGGCCCCCATGGCCAGCAGTAATGCCTTAAGTGACCAGGAAGGTAGTTTGAAGGCACAATCCCAAAGGGACACTGGCCACTGCCCCCTTACCCCTCACATGCAGACCCTACTCAGCTGGAACCCCCGTCCCATCCTGGGAAGGGGCTCAGCTCTGAAGATTGTTCTGCCTTCAGAAGCCCAGGGAATGGAGGGTGACACATGGGACACCAGAGTATCCATTCAGCTGAGTGATCGCTTGGGTATGACTGGGCCCTATGCCTCACTGAGTGTTTTGGGAAACAGTAATTGTCATCCATGGGCAAAGAGCCAAAGAGGCTTCATTTTCTATGTCCCCTTCCCCCAAGGGCTGTGACACCAGCCTTTGTATCAACCCACAGACCCTCCTCTCTTGCAGCAGAAGAGTGCCAGCTCCAACCCAGGCTGCCATTCCTGACCTCATGGGGTGACCGTCCCTTGCACTGGGGCACTAACCATCTATCTGTAGGGCAACCCACAGGCCAGCCTGACCACACAGCTGACTCTTCAGGAAACCTGAAGGACCCAAGGGTGTCTTTCCTCCAGTGGGGCTTCAACTTTCAAAATAGAAGACTATAGCCAGACAGAGAAGTATTTTGAAAAAGAAACTTCCCAACATTCAGAGCTATCTGTGGTGAATCCAGAGCAGCTGACAACCTCAGATGGGCCTTCTCTCCATGTCAGGCCCTGGGAGGCTGAATAGGTCGGCAGTATCTGTAATCCCAGGCAACAAACATGTTGGGGAACTTCATTTTCTTGGTCCCAGGCCAGCAGCCTCTTAACACCTTGGTGTCCTTCCAGAACCATAGCCAGTGAGGGCATCATCTGCAGGGCTCCACCCCTCCTTAGGACCATTCCCCTTTTTATGACCAGGCAGCGGATGATCTCCAGGACACACAGCACTGGCCCTCAGCCAGCTGGTGGCCTGGGCAGTTTGGTTGCTCTCTGCCTGCTTTTCTGGTCCCGAATGGCAGAGCTTACACGCCCACACCTCCCCATCACGGTGAACCCTCATGCTTGGCAAAGGAAGCTCACTGGCCTACTTACAGATGAGTACAGCCATCAGTGAAAGGGAGGGGGGCCCAAGAGAGCTGTGGGGAAAGTAAGCTAGGGTTCCTCTGAACCCCTGGTTGAGTTGGTGGGAGATAATCAACTGTTATAAGCAAGTGGAGGCCAGAGGCTCTGCTGGATTTTGATCTCCACACAAACAGGTGTGGCAAGTGCTATTTGCAAGATGGGGTTTGGGACAGTGACAAGAGGCTGATGCATCCACTCCCTAGCCGAAGCCGAGGGCCCTGATAAGCTAGTGGAAAAGAACGCTCTGTTTCTTGTGTAAAGGACAACCTGGTATATGCTACTGCCGCACCAAAAGCTTTTCTTTTTAAATTGGGCCTATAATGTCAACCTGAGAACGGCAGAATAAACAGCCCTTCAGCAAATTACTGCAGTAATCCCGGAGAAGGCTCCATGACGAATAACTTTTTCCATGAGTCAGACAGAAAGCTAACACACTCACTTGCTTTTGTAAAGGGGAATGCGTCGTCACTTATCATCACTGGGCTCACGAGCTAGGAAGATCCCTTCCAGGGGCAGCTCTGGAGGGCCCTTTTAAAAAGTGGCCCAAACCCTCCAGTGGTCCCGTGGCTTCGGAGGTCTGCTTGCAGATGGACCGCCAGGGTCGCCCAGGCTCATGACCTGGGACCTGGACTTAGAGAAAACATGTCTGCTTATTCCCACTTGACTCTGTTGCATGTGCTATTAAGTCCCCTTGATCTCTTACTGCTCCCTGTTTATTCAGCCCCTGTGGTGGAGCTCAAAGGGGTGACCTCACCCTTGGATGTCTTGTCCCACAAGATGGGAGAAAGGCCTTGTTACTCCTCAGCCAGCCGGTGTCCCCATGTTGGAGCCCAGTGTTGGGTGGGGCTGCACTGCCCGTCCCAGTCGGGCCTGGGGCCCCACGATGTCACACTGCCTAGGAGGATGGGACTTGACTCGAGGACAAGCCGCATTTGTCCCCTTTCCCAGACTGGGCCGGGCATGCACAGGAACAATGCCCATATTCATGCAGCGTGGGGGTTTGCTGGTGAACCCACGTGACAGCATCAGAGCAGATGTGGGGGGGACGGGGGAGAGTCACAAGTGTTCCCTTGTGTGCTCAGCTCAGCGCTGCCCGTGAACCTCAGCTGCAGGCCGACTGCATGGTTTGTTGCCTGAGAAGCCTCGTCCCCGCTCTGGGGGTACAGATTTAGGACAGTGAGGTCACTGTTACACCTGCCGAGGGTTTTCACTGGCATGTCCTGTTGAATATTGTGTGGACACATCACAGACAGTCTTGCTTTTAGCCCCTAGTCCAAGGATGTCTCCCTGGTCCCAAATAGTAGGGAGGGATCAAAAAGCATATACAAATTCATCACTGATTTCATGACTGAAACCCATCCTTTGTATGCAGATTAGGAGTAGGAATTGTTGTGCACACTTGGCTCATACCACTTAATCCTCACGGCAGTCCTTGAGGTCGGTATCATTACTATCCCCATCTTGCAGATAGAAAACTTAGCCCAGAGACATCAAGGGGCTTTCCCAGGATGGCATAGCTGGCTTCAAGCCCAGGCGTTCTGGGCTTTAGAGCTGGTACTCTTCACATGAGGCAGGAGCCCCCCCCCCAGGTGGAGTGGAGCAGGCCTGCGAGACCGAGAGACCGGACCCTCACTGTCAGCTTTTCCACCAGGCCTGTGTGTGGGGTGCCAGAGAGAGGGGTGGGCCCTGCAGGTCAGCTGTGGCTTCTCAAGAACATGACTGCAAGGTGGGCCCCTCTGGACATTTCCTGGACATTGGGGAATGACTAGGGCCATGCTGCTCCTCTGTGTCCCCTAGTCCCAAGAATTTGCATGGAGTTGAGCGGCCTCTTCCTTGATTACTTGGATTGAGAGTTTAGAAACTGTCACTCATCCTCCCTTTAGTGAGGAGGGTTTTTTTCACCCTTCACCTAGAGTAGGTAAACGTGCAATTGTGTGATCTCTTTAATGCACTGTAAGGGGTCTTTTGAAGTTTTCTAGCAAGCAGTCTCTTACTTTACTAACAAAGAAATTGAGGCCCAGAGAGGGAAGGTGTCTTACCCAAGATCACACAGCAGTGTGTAGCAGAGTTGAGACCAGAACGAGGGTCTTCTGATGCCAGGCCTGTGTTCTTTGCAAGGTGCTTTTGGCAACATGTGCCCTTGGGTGTTAGTACCTGCGTGTGCCTAACAGCCACCTGCAGCAGGGCAGGAACGCTTTTTTCAGGGACTCAGGCAGAGCTGGCCATCCAGAGTGTGGATGTCTGAGCGTGCGCACAGCCCTGTCCTGCTGCAGGCTTCCTCTGACAGCCTCTGCTGTTGGCTAGAGGCCAACAGGGAACTGAGCCTAATTTTGGAGAGGCTATTTTAATCGGCGTGAATGGATTTGTCTTGCTGCAGACAGTTTGTGTCCTGAGTAGAGTCTGGGTCCGTGGATATTGTTGTCCCCCTGGGTAGCTTCCAGGAAGTCTGAGGGTAAATTCGGGGTACAGGTGTGATGGGATGTGGTCCTAGAAGACAGCCAGGTAGGGAGGAGACTCAGAGGAGAGGCAGAGAAGCTCTTGGAAGGAGGGGGTTCTTTTTCTCCCGAGAGAGGAGCAGGGCGAGTGGGGGGAGGCACAGAGCCTTGTAGAGAAAAGAGGAGTTGCAGGAACTGGCTGGGCCTCCCCGCTGACACCTCTGTCCCACCTGCTCCCCGCAGGAGTCTATATTCTCATCGGAGCTGGCGCCCTCATGACGCTGGTGGGTTTCCTGGGCTGCTGTGGGGCCGTGCAGGAGTCCCAGTGCATGCTGGGCTTGGTGAGTGCCCCGCAGCTGTCCGCGGCCCCCACATCCCTCTGCTGCAGGCCCTGCCCCGCCACTCCCCTCCCCTGTGGGGCCGCACCCTGCTCTTCCTTGCTGGGGCCTCTGTCCTGTCACTTCCTGTAGGCGACTCAATGCCAGGACTTTGCTTTTCACTTTTTCTAGGACCACATTTGCTTCTTTTCCCTGAATCCACAAGTACCTTCGCCTTCTCCTTTCAAAATTTGATGTGCTATTCCTCATGCTCCAGTGTATATTCACTTCTTTCATCTCCCCGAATACCTGTGGGTTCTGAGAGTGGCCAGTGGTATCCATCGCTGACCGACTCCTCATTAGCACCTTAGAAGCCCCAGTTCTGGGTTTCAGAGCCTGGGTCTGTCGCTCCAAGGGGAGCCTTTGCCTTCTGCCAGGCTCCCTCCCTGCCCCCCCTCAGCTCAGCTCCGCAGCCCATCAGCTTCCCAGCCCCTTCCCGGCTGCATCAGCGCCCCCCACCTGCGCACTGGGCCGGCCTCACCCCCCCACTTTGCCTTCCAGTTCTTCACCTTCCTCTTGGTGATATTTGCCATTGAAGTCGCAGCGGCCGTCTGGGGCTATTCCCACAAAGATGAGGTAGGTTTTCCGGTACATCTCATGGGACCTGCAGTGACCCGGGCTTGGAAGTTTGGGGAGGGAGAGGGGAGATGATGAGGGTGGATGGGTGCCCAGCTGTCATTTTGAGTTCTCAGCACCTTATTTCACCACATCCCATCAGAACATGGGCAGCCCATGTGCCACCGTGTGTGGGCATGTGCCAGCCCCTGCTTCCACATCCTGGGACGAGGCTGCCACATGGCAGATGCTCAGGGAATATGTGTTGGGTCTGTGTCCATGTCTCACCCCTCAGCAGCCCTTTCCCAAACTCCTGGAAGGATGGATGGCCTAGGAAAACATGGCTTTGTGTGGGCCGGGTACCCTTGGCCCCTCACCTGGCTGTAAATCTGCACCACCGCGAGCCAGGTGCGGTGGGGCCAGACACCGTGCAAAGCCAGCAAGCAACACACGAGCTGTGGTTTCCACTTTGAGGAACTTTGCCACGTGCTGTGGGAGAAAAACGTGTGTTTGAGAATTGCCCTAAAAGTCATGCATATCCCAGACTCCCGTGGGGTTTGAAAAGGTGGAGTGGGGAAACTGCATCCTGTGGCTCCCTGGAGAGAGGGGGCACTGATCTGACCGTGATGAGAGCGAGGATTTTAGGAGGAAAATGGGTGGGAGACCAGGGTACTTGCTGGCGAAGAAAGGGTCTGAGGACAGCGTGGGCCCCCTTCGGGCACCACCGGAGAACTGTAGGCTGGGATGGGCCGTGTCAGACAGCATTTTAGGTGGGTTGTTTTGTGTTTAGCAAGAGGGGAGGGGAAGAAGAGAGACACTGGTGCAGCAAACCTGTTGTTTGTTGTGTTTTTGATGACTGAGGGACCCAGGCGACCAAAGCTGCAGCCGGGGCCAGAGGAAGGCATGCTGAGGAAGGGTGCTGGGGGAGGAGTGCTGGGTGGGGGGATGGGGACATGGGCCAGACATCCACCAAACCGGATGCCACTCTACGGGGACAGGAGGGTAACAGTACGTCTGTTACATCCGAAGAGCTAATAATATTTATGCCCCATTAACTCTACCAGACACTGTACTATCACTTAACGCACAATACCACATTCAGGTCTTCAGTGACCACCGAAGCAGGGACCGCTACAATCTCGATGCTACACAGGCAGAAACTGATGTCCAGAGAGGCTTGGTTATTTGCCCAAAGTCACACAGTTTCTGAGTGAAGAAGGGAAGCAGGCAGAAGCCTGAGGAAGGAGCCAGGTCCTGTTCTGTTGTTGTTATTAAACTGAGGAGATTTGATTGTGATCACAGGTAGCAGGGAAAGAGCCACATGGGGCTGAAGGGATGGACCAGAGGTTCAGGACAAGGAGCAGAAGTGTCCAGAACAGGTTCCCAGGGGATGTGCAGGGCTGGGGGCCTGGAGGCAGCGGGAGAGGCAGTGCCAGTCTAGGGTGACGTTTTCCAAGCATCCGAATCTGTTGACTGAGCATGAACACAATGAAACAAGTGACATTTGTTCATGAAAAAGCCATCTCTGCCCCCTCTTGTCTGTCCACTGCAGGTGATAAAGGAAGTCCAGGAATTCTACAAGGACACGTACAACAAGCTCAGAGAGGGCAAGGATGAGCTCCAGCGGGAAACACTGAAAGCCATCCACACCGCCGTATGTCGTCTTCGCAGACCCCCGCCTTTCTGACCTTCCTCTGGGACACGTGTGCACAGACCCACACTTCTCTGGTTCAGGCACCCTCCATTTGTTTCTCTCACCCCCCATCCCTGTTCTTCTCTCTGCAGTTGGACTGCTGTGGTTTGGCTGGAGGAGTGGAACAATTTATCTCAGACATCTGCCCCAAAAAGGACGTACTCTCAACTATAACGCTGAAGGTAAGCCTTAAAACAAGACTCCGGTGCCCCTGCCCAGTGCTCTGGACGAATCCTGTGATGGCAGACTGAAATCTGCCCCCCTGTTTGGGAGGGAGGCATCCACGTGCTTCCCCAGTACCTCTTCCGCCCATGAACAGGACCAGGGGACCATCTCATTCCCCCGCCCCTGGGCCTCTGTGTCCTCAAGAGCAACAAAACCAAGGCCAGCCCCGGAACTAACAAGGGGTTCTAGCTGCCTGACATGGGCTGCCCTGCGCTCCGCCTCTCCCAGCCCTCAGGCCATTGCAGATGGGTGAGCTCTGGGTTCCGGACTCCTGGCTTTTAGGTTTGTGAATAGCTGATGACACGCTAGAACTAATGTCTGAACTTCAGAATAATAATAAGTAACCTGTGGCCGGATAAGAAATAGACCCAAAAACAGTGGCTTAGCCCTCTTCCTTCCCCAATTTCTTCCCAAATCTGAGGGACCCACATCCTATACCTCTCTCGGTTCTCCTTTCCATCCACCCACCAGCCACTGAGCAGTCCTCCTGTTCCCAGCCCTTTCTCTGGGACCACCAGAGCCCCCCATGGGAAGGGGGGATGTGGGAGGGGGGCAGTGTGCCTAGAGCAGGGAGCAGCGTGGGTGACATGGGCCTTGGTCTGCCTCCCTCAGCCCTGCCCTGAGGCCATTAGAGATGTCTTCGAGAACAAGTTCCACATCATTGGCGCTGTGGGCATCGGGATTGCCGTGGTGATGGTGAGTGTCAAGGACGCGGAAGGGAGCGGTCCTGTTAGTGGTAAACATGAGGCATGTGCTCTGGCCAGGTACTGCTTTAACTCATCAACTCATTTATCAGCTAATACAATCCTTGCCATACCTATGAGATGGTAGGGAATGGAAAGACAGGGCGGTTGAGTAAGTTGGTCAAAGTCTCTGGGCTCTTGACGAAGTATCTGGGATTTGAACCCAGTGCGTTTGCAGAATCCATTCTCTGAACTGTTAAGGTTCAGGGATGAATGTGCAGTGATGCCCAGGACTGCTGATCCGCAGACCTTGCTTGCTTGGAGTCGCAAGCATGCAGGTCACCTAACCTAGGATGATCTTAGCAACCTGTCTTCATCTTTTTCACCTCCCCTCTAGTCTGAAAGGCATCCAAAAGTAGACAACCAGGAAGAAGACTCAAAGCTTCAAATAACCTACTGTCTTGCTAATCAGCCCCCAGAAACCATCAAGGGCCAAAAAGGGTCCTTGGGGTCATCTCCTCTTCCCCATGAGGGATTGATAAGGGAGTATGGGGACACGGCCCTTCTGCCCCTTGGGAAACTCTCCAGAAGGAGTTACTTCTTTTCTTAGTGGTTATTTGCACTGCTAATCTGCATCTCAGAAAGGTTTGAAGCAGCCTTTGGAGAAAGGCATAACAGTATCATTCCAAATAGAATGTAAGGCAGAGACACAAAGATGGAGGTGAATTACTCACCTCTATGGACTATTGGAATATTTGGAATTTGAGCATTAAATTTAGCTCTGAGCTTCTTTGACTCACCGTGGAAGTTCCCCAGGGAAGTCACTTGGGCAGCCTGTATTAGCAAGTGGCCACAGACTCTCAGACCCCACCAGCCAGTGGTCCTTCCCAGTACTGGCAGTACATCTGCTTCGGCACCTGTAAATCCCTCATCTTTGCGGTCACCATTTTCCTTGTTGTGTGTCTTGGTCTGAATGACTCACGTCTTTGCCTCAGCAAAGCCTCGCTGCTCATGTTCCTTCCTGTCTTCCAGGTCTTTGGCATGATCTTCAGTATGGTTCTGTGCTGTGCGATCCGCAGGAACCGAGAGATGGTCTAGAGTCGGCCTGCAGCCCTGAGCAGGAAGGTCTGCCCCTGAGGACTGTTGGCTCTCTCCTTAGGGTTTTGTTTTTGGTCTTTCGCCACTAACTTTAGTATTCATTCTGCATTTCTAAAACAAAAAAAAAGTTATTCGATGTTTGTCTTTTTAATGCTTTATTCAATATGGATATTTGTAGTTGAGAGATTTGGGGATTTGGTTTGCTTTGGTTTATATTCTTTTGGTTGGTTGTGTTTGCTTATTATGTTAAGCAGAAATCCTGCCATGAAAGGTACTATATTTGCTAGACTCTAGACAAAAGATATTGTACATAAAGAGATTTTTTTCTTTAAATAGATTTTTTAAAAGTCTATCAAAATCAGGTTGTAATTTATGTTAAAGACAATTTGATACATAATAAAAGATTATGACAACATCCTGGACTGGTTTTTGGTTTTTGCTTCCTTTATGGTTTTTTTAGAGCTATTGATTTTCCAAATGTCTTTCAACAGCTATTTGAGTTAGCTGCATTTGTATGAGAAGTAGGTTGGACAGTTGCTGTCCCTACTTTACTAATGAAGAAACCAAGGCATGGAGAGATAAGGGATTTCAATATAAGATCACACCATTGTTAGTGGAGTCAACCCAGAACCTAGCCTAGAACTGTGTCTGCAGCAACATGTTGTGTCTCAGGAATACAACAGTAAAGGTAAAGGTGGGGACTTTTGTATTATTCACTGTTGTACCCCCAGCACCTAGAACCTATTGTCTGGCGTATTGTAGGTTCTCAGTTAATATTTATTGGTTGAAATAATGAGGGTATACCCATCAGGGCTTAATCAGAGAAGCAAAATTATCAAATATTATATATATGTATGTATAATTTGTTATAAGGGTTTGATATATACAATCATTGGAGCTGGTTAGTCTCTATAAGATTGTCTGCATCTGACGCTGGAACCTAAAGACCACAGGCAGGCAGGCAGGACAGATGAGTGTAAAGTGGGGAGAGCAAGAACAGGATGTGGCCTGTGAAGACAGACGTCCAGGGTGTTTCTTGTCCCTCAGACCAGAGGACATGGGTCCTCCTGCAGAGGCCCAGACCCTCCAGCTAAACACACTGGCCAGGAATTGGAGAGGCTGAAGTGAACCAGAAAAAAGCAATTTACGTGAGCTACAGATGACTTCATTTACATCCCCCAAAGACCTCCTCCCTCCTGGCTGACTGCTCACCAAGCCGCAGTGTGGAAGACATAGTCTCTGCTCAGAACATCTGCCCTCAGCCGGGCAATTCAGAGTTAAGCAGGCAGTTGCGACACAGTGAAATAAATACTAAGGCAGTGCAGAAACGTGAGCAACCTGTTTTTATTTTCCACTCCTTGATTCAGTTTGGACTCTTCTCAATGTTTAAAAAAAAGGAAGTGGCTCTGAATGCCATTACCTAAAATCAGAAAGGAGCAGTACAGGTGGACTCGGCACTATTAGGCAGATGCATAGCTTGGTAAACCACCCACATATGAGGGAGAAGTCTCTGCTGCCAGGCTAGGTAGGGTTTGTTCTGTTCTTTCAGAGTTTTAAATGATAACTTGGAATATTATTAAATATTGTAGGTTTCATGAAGCCCTGGGGAATACCAGTAATTTGGGTAACAGTTATAGTTCAAAGAGATCTTGGGGTCTAGAATAATGGATAATGACACCCAGAGGATGTCTCTTAACAGGAATAAATAAATTATATCAAGCAATTCATATATGTTTGGCACAGTCCCTGATCCTTAACATTTCGTGTAGCTGAGTAAATTAAGCCCATGGTTGGTTGGTTAGATAAATACTCTCAGATATTAAGTCTGGAAGCAACCATTGTGTTGATTTAGCAGGCAGTATCAAAGACGGCATCTCTGATTCTCTTGGCTTGTCCCTCATGGTCACAAGGTAGCTGCAGCAGCTCAAGCTATGTCTGCATTCACAGCAGGAAGTAGGGGAGAAGGGCAAAGTCTCGTTGCAAGTAACCCTTTCATTTACAGTTTAAAAGTTTACAGTAACAGACTGGAAGCCAACTTCCATTTGTTCTCCCTTGGCCAAAATCTGTCATGTGGATTCTAATAACTATAAGGAAGGGTGAGATCATGGGTGTTTAGTTGTTCTAATGTATAGTAGGGGTGAGAAAGGGACAAATGAGTTCTGAGTGTTTATTCCATCTAACAATTAAAGAACTTGAGGTTTGGGGAAGTTAAGTATTTGCTTCAAGATCATACAGTTAATAGACTGGATACAGAATTGAATCCAGATCTTTCTCCAGTCTTACTGCATGTTTCACATGGTGGTGCCTCCCAGGATTAATGTCATGGGAGGAAACTGAACAGGAACATCTATTGATTGGAAGAGCTCATTATATAAATGCAGGATGGAGAAACAATTTCATTTGAAAAAAGGCATGGAAATAGCTTACATCAATCTTAATAGAAGCCAGAACTATGAGGCAAGGCTGTCTTAGACCGTGTCCAGAGAGGTGGGTGTCCCGATGGAGGGAGACGATAAAGCTATGGGTATAGCTGCCAGGCACCAGGGCCATGAGATACTCCAACCTGGGGCCTCTTCCTCAAAAGGAAGCCAACTACAGAGACCTGGAGGGCACAGACCTCAAACCATGTCCCCCAAGAGGAGAGTGAAGACCCCAGGATGCATACCTGGGTAGGGGGAGGGGAGCCAAGGACTCCACAATCCTCGTTTTTAAATATAAAGGTCTGGGTGGGTGGACCAGGGTTTGTGCTATCCCAGAGGCCACGGAGAATCACAGGGAACAGATCTTGGCTTACTGCAAAGAAAACTTGAAACCACTACTGTCCAGCAGAGTAGTGGACCCCCAGGTGTGAAGGGGCTTCAGGAGAGGCTGGAAGGGTTCTGCCAATTCCTGCACTGTTGGGGAGTTGAGGGACTCCTACATCCCCTCCATGTCTGAAAGCTTACAAAGATACAGGGCTCCAAGCAAACACTCAGGACACTAGGGCCCTCTCTTTATCCACCATGGGGGAGCACGGGAGGGGGAGAACCTCTATCTAGTAAATGTTAAAGTAATTGGAATGGTGAGAGTTTCTATGAACAACCCAAAAAATGTTCAAAATGATGTTTTCTCTCTGTAATTAACTGCATTTTTTCCATACTCAGTGCTATTGTTGGGCTCTTGATGCAAGGAAAAGAGCACCCCAACTCTTAAATAATGGGGTTTGGCAAAAGGACATTGAGCATGTCAGCAGCCATACCAGGGCTTCTCGTTTCTAGGCTTCCCAGCCTGGATGTGGGTGGTACAGCCGGGGCTCATCCTAGCTCTGCATGTGGCATCTCTGCTCCTCTGCATCTCATGCTCATGTCCCTTCGCAGGAAGGATTTAAACATGTAAATTTGGCACTGTCCAAAAAGCATCCATCCCCTGGGGGCATCTCTTGGCAGGACACCAATCCCTGGTCCCAGTGTTGTGGCCAAGGGATCAATGCCGAAGCTCAGGATGTCCCATGGCCTTCCCAGCACAGGAAATTGAGCAGAGAGAACTTCCAAAGATACCTCTGGTTCAAGCTGACTTGGCTCAAGGACCACCTGGGACAGCCACCTGAGGTGAACCCTGCCCTCTGATCTTTACATCCCAGGGGGGTCTACAGTGGGTTCTCAGAGTAAATACGCCTGTTGAAGGATGTTCTTAAATAAGCAAGACCACACTCCAAGAGAGGTAGGATTATGCGTGTGGGCCCTGGAGAAAGGGAAGTTACAGGGAGGGTCCGTGAATGGGAAGTCAGGGGCAGTCACCTGCAGGTCCCTGAGTCCCAAGCCAGGGAACAGTCTAAGAACTTTACTCCAAGGTAAGTTGTCTCCCCCTATTGCCCTTGGCCCACGCCACCCGCCCTCTGTTTTAAAGCTGTCTTGGAGACGCCTGAGCAGCTAATATAATAATTTTCACTCAAGCATTGGCTGGCAGACCCCTAGAGAGCTGATTCAATTTCTTTCTTTTTAAATTGGATTTCCCCAAACCATCTGCCCCTGTGGTGCAGGAAAGATCAGATCTTATCGCGGTGTTGAATCTCCACTGCTCTGCAAGGCTACGAGGAGCCAGGCTGACTTTCTGGCCAAGCAAAGCGACCAGGGACCCAGGAGGGCTATTCAAACACACCCTGCAGGTATGCATGAGCTGTGTAACTGACCCTCAGTATTGCCTGGGAGTAGGGGAAACATGGGGCTTGTCTATTCTTAACAGCTGGGGAAACAGAGGGCCAAGAAGATAGGCCATGACTTGACCAGGACCACAGATGTCCAGCAAGCCTAGAGAAGGCCCATGGCTGTAGGAGAAAGGGCAAACATTGAAATTGATGTAATTCAAATGTCTGTGGCACTCAACGTTTGTATGGATTCATCTAGAAATCAGTTACACAACGCTTGAGCCTTCTGCCATGGTGATGCTGGGTGGCAGCGGCTTCCATGAACTCCCGTGGGAGTTGGGGCTGCTCATTGGAGTGCAAGTGAAAGCAAACAGTTCTGATCCACGGGACGATAAAGTTTTAATTAAGGTTTATGGTAAAGTCACAGCCTCTTCATTTAGGAGTACTCTAAAAATGGTGAAATTTCTGAAGCTTCTGACAAAAAATGTGGAACACAGAACAACATCTATTAAGGAGCATCAGCAAAAAAAAAAAAAAGGAGATGGAGAAGTGGGGAGGGAGAGGGGAGGAAGGGAAGGGAGGAGGAACTCACACAGCAGTGACACAGTGGGCGCAGCCACAGCACAACTGTTCTGGCATTTGGACAGAAGGCAGCAGTAGTTGCCCGGCTACCATTGCTTTAATCTGGAAATAAAGGAGTACACTCCTTGATCCACTTTTCTTGATCTTTGAAGAAGTAACCGGTGATAAAGAAAATGAACAGGAAAATGAAGATGAAATGTAAAGAAGGGATTCAAGTTAAAATTAGGAATCCCCTGAATCTCTTGGAAACAAACCCAATCCCATTATGTCAAAAGAGATCCAAGGGAACACTTTTCATCCAGGACCTGCCCCTGCCCCGCCCATGGCTAGACCTAGGAAAATCTGGACTCCAATTCAGAGACCACCACCCTTTTAATCAGGCTGCCCCTCGTTTCCTTCCGGACCAGTGTGGAGTCCCCCATCTCCTCCTCACACCCAGATCCTCCTGACGATACTGCTGCGATGGCAGGTGTATTCATAGTTTGGTCCATGAAGGACACGTTGGGCACCCTCTGGGGCTTAAAGCAAAGTCAAAGAAGGAAGGTCAGCATTTCCATTAAGGACAAATCTCTTTCAGTGAAGTGGTATTTTTTTTTTTTGAGAGGGCATCTCATATTTATTGATCAAATGGTTGTTAACAACAATAAAATTCTGTATAGGGGACTCAATGCTCAATGTACAATCATTAATCCACCCCAAGCCTAATTCTCATCAGTCTCCAATCTTCTGAAGCATAACAAGTTCTTACATAGTGAGTAAGTTCTTACATGGTGAACAGTACAAGGGCAGTCATCACAGAAACTTTCAGTTTTGATCACACATTATGAACTATAAACAATCAGGTCAAATATGAATATTCGTTTGATTTTTATACTTGATTTATATGTGAATCCCACATTTCTCCCTTATTGTTATTATTATTATTTTTAATAAAATGCTGAAGTGGTAGGTAGATGCAAGATAAAGGTAGAAAACATAGTTTAGTGCTGTAAGAGAGCAAATTTAGATGATCAGGTGTGTGCCTGTAGACTAAGTGTTAATCCAAGCTAGACAAGGGCAATAAAGCATCCACGGATGCAGAAGATTTCTCTCAAAACCGGGGGGGGTGAGGTTCTAAGCCTCACCTCTGTTGATCCCCAATTTCTCACATGATGACCCCCCTGCAACTGTGCCTGTCTTAGGTTGTTCCTCCCTTGAGGAATCTTACCCGAGAGAGTGGTATTTTATCAAACCTGGCTGACATTGGCAAATGTTTCATCATTTCCTCCACAGATAATTGGTTGTTATATTTAGCATAATCTACACCTCCTTTCAATTGTGATCAGTTGGAAATTATTAAATAACCAATGTACAATCAGGGTCTGATCAGGAAGACAGAATCCAAAATAGGTAACTCATCAGGAAAAATTTTATATGGGGAATTAGTTAAACAAGCTCTGGAGTTGTGAAAAGTCACAAAGAGAGCAACAGGGGAATGCAGAAGTAATAACCACTGAAACAGCTACCAGCCCCCCTGGACTGGGGAACTGAGGGAAGAGGCAGGGTTATTGGATCTAGGAGCTCAGAGGAAGGGCCATGTCCCACTGTGGTTCGCACCCCTCAGGGCTTTGGAGAGGCTGATTGTGAGAGTACCTGCTGCATTCAAGGCCTCGGATCATTCCTAAATTACTAAAACCTGAAATGCCTAAAACCTTCTCCAGCTGGGAGCTCAGAAAAATGCAGTTAGGTGAGCAGAGAGGCCCTGTTACCACCCGTGAGTGAAACTTGTAATTCTGGAATGAAGACTGTGATTTGCAACTTGAAGTCACTCTAGAACTTCACTCTAAAAGTCATCAGGATGGAGAGCAGGTTATTGGCTGCCTGGACATTGGCAGCACAAGAGCAGAGAATGCTCTCTGGAATGAGGGAAATATTCTGTATCCTGACCTTGGCAGTGGTTTCATGGGTAAACAAATTTATCAAAACTCACAAAGTCGAAAAAAAAAAAGTCATCAGGAAAGTCATGGAACTGCCACATGTCTTTTCTGGACAAAGAAGAGCTGCCTCCACTGAACACTGTTTAGGAACAGGATAAGATGAAAGAGAATTACGGTAAGACTGGTAGGACCAAGGCTGGGCCACCCCAAGATATGCCATTGCGACATGCAGATTCTTTTGAGCGAGCTGAAAACCATCAAGGCTCAAAGACTCAGGAAGAAACTTTGACCTTCCCTCCCATAACTGCATACAATGAATCTAGAGGAAGTGCTCCAGGAGGAGAGCTGTCCCCTTAAGACAGCTATACTGCAATGTGATCTAGGTGGTGATAGACAGGGAGAGATGTGGCTAAATCTCTGCTAAAATTTCTCTTCCTGCCCCTTCATTGGTACTGTGTGGCCCCACAAACATTAGTTTATCAAGCATTTACTTTTTCATATTCCTGTGAATTGCTTCTCTTCAGACCCCTGCCCTTTTCCTTGGTTCAGGATGACACATATACCTCATTCTCCCTGACTTGTCTTTGGAGCCCATCTCTGTGGCTTCCCCGTAGGAACGTGATTAGTATTTAAACTTTGGTTTTATTCTCCTGTTAATCTGTCATGTGTCAATTTGATTCTTAGACCAGGTAGAAGAACCTCTAGGGATAAGGAAATTTCTTCCTCCCCACAGCTGGCATAGTTGGCAGAATACTTAAACTTACTGGACATGGCTCACTCCAAGGCTGCTACAGCTGAGAGATTCTAAGACATCTGACAACAGCTGGCAGAAGGGAAGGTTTCTTACCACATCAGCCCCCCGAATCTCTGTCTGCAGGATCCAATGGAGTGAAATGGTAAGAGTCTTTTTCTCATTTTCTAAATTTGGATTAGCAGGATAACATATTGCGGAACTGGTTCTTCGGGCTTGGCTACTCTGGTAAATCTGGTCACGTACTCTTGTTTTTTGTTGATCCATCTTCTTTCCAGATTTTCTTTGTGCCTTTCCATCACTTGTCCCTTTTGTATTGTTGTATGTCTTCAGAGCTTGCACTGTGACCAATGGGACATTCTCTGTGGCCTCTGCCACCTGGAGGATGAATATACTGGCACACACCTGGTGGCAGTCTCACTGTGGCTACAAAAATTTGTTATTTGTCCAGGAGTGCCAGCTCTTGGGAGTTTGTCATAAGAGGTCCCATCCCATAGGGACTTTTGTTGTCTCTTGTTCGTGCTGGAAAAGTTCCATTCCAGTTTCCCCTGCCCAGGGTCACAGATTAGCGGGTCTGTGACTGGTGTTTTACATTTGTGACAGACCAGAGCCCACGACACCATCCTTACCACCTGCGCAATGAAGGTCTTTGCTTTCTTAGACTGTGGGAGTGAACTTTGCAGACCATGAAGGTGCATCATTTATGCCCTCTAGGGACACCCCTTGTATCCTTAGTTTATGCCTGGAAAGTTCCCTCTGAGTCTTTCCATAGAAAGGCTTATTGGTTTGAGTCACTTTTAAGGACCTACTCATCAGTGGCCAAACAATGGATCCTTTAACTTGGCTATATATGAAAGAAAAAAATGTGCTTATGGAAGAGCTCTCAATTCTCTTATTAGTATAGTGGCTAGCCTTAGGGATTACTTTGACAAGAGAAAAAGAACAGAAACTAGGCTTAGAACAAAAATTATTTCCACATCCAGCGTAAATTCCCCTTAAAATCTAGCCCCATATGGCTGTTTTTTTACATCTTTCCCAGATGTATAAAGAGTACTTTGACCTAATCTCTAGGCCCAAATACTCATGTAAATGCTGAAATCAGGAGATGAATTTAATAAGCTTCTGAGATTGGCAGGAAGCCTTGCTCAGCTCTCACCTTCCAGGGCTCTGTCATCAGGCTCTACTGGCCCCAGGCACCCCCATGCAATGTCTTTTGCAAATATAACCTAGGCTTTCTACTGAAAAAAATGATAAAAATAATTTTCATGTCCCATGGACAGCAGCAGACACTTTAAAGCCCTTTAATCTCCACTTTCAGAAAATCCTACTAAATTTACAGAGGAGTTAAAAAAATTACTGACTACTCACAACCCTCTTAAGGAGAAAACAGTTGATAAGAAGTTCTAATAGGCCCTCCTGGAAAAGATGGACAGAAGGCCAGTGTTCTGGGGCTGAAAGAGGAGGGAAATGGGATTTCATGATACTCTTTCTTTGGAAAATCCAGACCCACTGGCATAGCTTTTGCCCTGTTGCTCATTTACTTGGCTTTCTGCCTGCCTGGCACTTCAATGTTCCTTCTTTCTAGTTATATTTGGGAGTAACTCTAGATATTGCAAATATCTTTTGCATCCCTTTGAGAATGCTTCTTGGGTCCATGGGGTTGTTTAATACTACCAGAAATATTTACTGTTTGTCCCAGCTGACATCTGACTGTATGTTAAGAAGGATGTAATAACTATGAAAGCATTTTTGGCCAAACTTGAAACTGATATTAAGGTATGGTAGAATTTTTTTAGACTTTCTCCTCTAAGCTTATTGTACCCTTAGGAAAAGAAAACCATTTCAACATATGTGCATATATCAGTCCTTGTTATGCAAATTGAATATTTAAAAAACAAGGGATGAAGAGTCTAAAAGTAATTCAAAGCCCAGATTATCTAAAAATCCAGGCCTTGCCTATTCATCTTAACATGTTTCTAACTAAGTATTATAAAAATTAGGACCTTTGAAAACAGGATTGTCTTGAACTTAAATACTTTCTGTGCCTTGTGATGTAAATAATCTAGGCCTAGTTGTTAAAAACAAATAAACTAGATAGGTGTAGCATGTGAACTTTTTAGCAATAATTACATGTTAAGGTATGTGTACATCAAAATAACATGAAAAATCTTTTTGGTAATTGTGGGTAAAATTGTAATATTTCCAGGATATCTCACCTGGCTTTAGTGCATCTGCATATCACCAGGTGTTCCTCAGGAGTGGATAGAGTTAGTTCATCTCCACGTCAGTGAACAATTACCCGGGCAACAGAGGGCTTATCTGAACCTGAGAGGTTAGGGGGAGGTCTTGCTTGCTTCTACTAGAGCAGGAAAGGGAAACAGCCCGGACTGCAGTTTGTAAGCAATAAACACGTTTTAAACTTTTATTTCTCCCTTTGACTGATTTCAGTTTTAGAGGTATTTTACCCCAGGATTTCCTCTCCCAGGAGTTACAGTAATCTGAAACCTTAAATTTTTGGTATACTAATGAGTTGAGTTAAAATCATTCAATATCTAGTTAATTTCCAAATAAGATAAACTGAAACATAAATTACTGAACATATGTTTATCTACTTTTAGATTCCTTTTTACAGAGAAACTAAAAATAATTTGGGTTAGTAAACATTTTATACTCACTGAAAGACTGTACTATGAAGAAGCACATGTTTCTAGAAACTATCAAATATACTCATAAATTTGCCAATCTAAAGAATGCTTGAGTGTAACAGTTCACAATTGCTTACTTCTTAGTTTTCACTGAAAATTAAGGTTTCTAAGGGTTTAAGTTCTAATTAGGGCTACTTAAAATAATAAGGAAAACATCTCCATATGCAAGACAAGTAAAATGTGTGCTTTAGGTAAAAGAAGGAATGAAGAATAGAAATGTAGTTTTGTTAAGAAAACAATTTTGTCCTATAAAAAGGCTGGGAAGGCAGGAAAACAGGACAAAATTTAAAAGTAAAATGGAAAATTGTTGAATTCTGGGAAAGGAATCTCTGTGAAGAGGAATTTAATGTGTGGTCTTGCTAAGATTAAACAAGTTTTAGTATCAAGTGTACTACAAGATTAAGATTTTGTTTTTTGTTTGTTAAAAGGGCAAAGTTCAATGAAAAGTCCTTGGAGCACTATACCCACAACACTGTCCGAGGGTGCTCTTATTTCTACAGTTACCCTGCAGTTTGTGAATTTTTGCAAAACAATAATTTGTTACCAATAATCAGAGCCCATGAAGCCCAAGATGCTGGGTATCGAATGTATAGGAAGAGCCAAACAACAGGCTTTCCATCACTCATTACAATTTTCTCTGCCCCCAATTACCTAGATGTCTATAACAATAAAGATTTTAAATAAGGAAGAAAAGTCTTACAGGACAAAGGCTAAGAAACTCAGGATTTAGGCTGCTACTTGGTTTTTATCTCTTAATTTATTGGGCTCTTGATGGGAAATCTTCGACCTTTGAGGGTGGATTTGATTTTTTGAACTGCCAAAAGTCATTTGGAATCAAGACTGATGAATAAGCTGCTGTGTTAAAATATGAAAACAATGTCATGAATATCAGGCAGTTTAACTGTTCTCCACACCCCTACTGGCTTCCAAACTTCATGGATGTTTTCACGTGGTCTTTGCCTTTTGTTGGGGAGAAAGTCACAGAGATGCTGGTTAACATTCTCAACATATGCTCTGATGATGAATTGATTTCCGATGATGAAATTGAAGGAGGCATCACAGTTCGAAAGGAGATCATCAAGAATAAAATCAGAGCCATTGGGAAGATGGCGCGGGTCTTTTCAATTCTGTGGGAAGAGAGTGAGAGTGTGCTGACCCTCAAGGGCCTGACTCCTATGGGTACACTCCCTCTGGGGGTCCTCTCAGGAGGAAAACAGACCATTGAGACGGCCACAGTAGAAGCGGTAGAGGCCCGGGAAGCCATCAGAGGGTTTTCACTTCAGCACAGGATCCGGAGTTTTGAAGAAGCCCGAGGTCTGGACCGAGTCAATGAGCGGATGCCACCCCGAAAAGATAGCCAGTACCCTGATGGGCCAGTGACATTGGTGACCTCTGTACACCCACACACTGCACACAGGAGTGACAAGGGGAGAAAAGCCAGTCGTGACCCAGAGTCCTGCTATGGCATAGGTGGATCCAAGACTTAAGAACACATTTTATTTATTTATTATTGGAAAACAAAACAGAAACAGCTTAAACAACTTAAACTTGGAGGTGCATTCAAAATATACTCTGCTAAGAAAGGTGACCATTTTATAAATTCTTTTAATTTATGTTTAATATATATAAAAAGTACATCTGCTTTGTTTTTCCCTAATTTTTAGGGACTGATCTGATTGATACACATGTGAAGTCTTGTGCGATAAAGGGGGCCTTCCCCTAATAAAAGGGCCTTGGAGGAAAAAAAAAAAAGGGCAAAGTTTCCTTGATTACTGGTCTGCTCCTAAAATATCAAGAGATTGTAAAGATTTTCTAACTGTTTCATCAGAATAATTTCTTCTGTTTCATATTGTCTGAATCAGGTCTTTGAGTTCTACTTTTTTTTTTGGTATCATTAATCTACAATTACATGAAGAACATTAGGATTACTAGCCTCCCCCCTTCACTAAGTCCCCCCCACATACCCCTTCACAGTCACTGTCCATCTGCATAGTAAGATGCTGTAAAATCACTACTTGTCTTCTCTGTGCTGCACAGCCCTCCCTGTGCCCCCCACGCACTATACATGCTAATCATAATGCCCTCTTTCTTTTTCCCCGCCCTTATCCCTCCCTTCCCACCCATCCTCCCCAGTCCCTTTCCCTTTGGTAACTGTTAGTCCATTCTTGGGTTCTGTGATTCTGCTGCTGTTTTGTTCCTTCAGTTTTCCTTTGTTCTTATACTCCACATATGAGTGAAATCATTTGGTACTTGTCTTTCTCCACCTGGCTTATTTCACTGAGCATAATACCCTCTAGCTCCATTCATATTGTTGCGAATGGTAGGATCTGTTTTTTTCTTATGGCTGAGTAATATTCCATTGTGTATATGTACCACATCTTCTTTATCCATTCATCTACTGATGGACATTTAGGTTGCTTCCATATCTTGGCTATTGTAAATAGCGCAGCAATAAACATAGGGGTGCATCTGTCTTTTTCAAACTGGAGTGCTGCATTCTTAGGGTAAATTCCTAGAAGTGAAATTCCTGGGTCAAATGGTATTTCTATTTTGAGCATTCTGAGGAACCTCCATACCGCTTTCCACAATGGTTGAACTAATTTACATTCCCACTAGCAGTGTAGGAGGGTTCCCCTTTCTCCACAACCTTGCCAACATTTGTTGTTGTTTGTCTTTTCGATGATGGCAATCCTTACTGGTGTGAGGTGATATCTCATTGTGGTTTTAATTTGCATTTCTCTGATGATTAGTGATGTGGAGCATCTTTTCATGTGCCTGTTGGCCATCTGGATTTCTTCTTTAGAGAACTATCTGTTCAGCTCCTCTGCCCATTTTTTAATTGGATTATTTGTATTTTGTTTGTTGAGGTGTATGAGCTCTTTATATATTTTGGATGTCAGTCCTTTATCGGATCTGTCATTTATGAATATATTCTCCCATACTGTAGGATACCTTTTTGTTCTATTGATGGTGTCCTTTGCTGTACAGAAGCTTTTCAGCTTGATATAGTCCCACTTGTTCATTTCTGCCTTTGTTTCCCATGCCCAGGGAGATATGGTCATGAAGAAGTCACTCGTGTTTATGTCCAAGAGATTTTTGCCTATGTTTTTTTCTAAGAGTTTTATGGTTTCATGACTTACATTCAGGTCTTTGATCCATTTTGAATTTACTTTTGTGTATGGGGTTAGACAGTGATCCAGTTTCATTCTCTTACATGTAGCTGTCCAGAATTGCCAGCACCATCTGTTGAAGAGACTGTCATTTCCCCATTGTATGTCCATGGCTCCTTTATCAAATATTAATTGGCCATGTATGTTTGGGTTAATATCTGGAGTCTCTATTCTGCTCCACTGGTCTGTGGCTCTGTTCTTGTGCCAGTACCAAATTGTCTTGATTACTGTGGCTTTGTAGTAGAGCTTGAAGTTGGGGAGCGAGATCCCCCCCACTTTATTCTTCCTTCTCAGGATTGCTTTGGCTGTTCGGGGTCTTTGGCATTTCCATATGAATTTTTGAACTATTTGTTCCAGTTCATTGAAGAATGCTGTTGGTAATTTGATAGGGATTGCATCAAATCTGTATATTGCTTTGGGCAGGATGGCCATTTTGACTATATTACTTCTTCCTAGCCAGGAGCATGGGATGAGTTTCCATTTGTTAGTGACCTCTTTAATTTCTCTTAAGAGTATCTTGTAGTTTTCAGGGTATAGGTCTTTCACTTCCTTGGTTAGGTTTATTCCTATGTATTTTATTCTTTTTGATGCTATTGTGAATGGAATTGTTTCCTGATTTCTCTTTCTATTAGTTCATTGTTAGTGTATAGGAAAGCCACAGATTTCTGTGTGTTAATTTTGTATCCTGCAACTTTGCTGAATTCCTATATTTGCTGAATTCTAGTAGTTTTGGAGTGGAGTCTTTAGGGTTTTTTATGTACAATATCATGTCATCTGCAAATAGTGACCGTTTGACTTCTTCTTTACCAATCTGGATTCCTTGTATTTCTTTGTTTTGTCTGATTGCCATAGCTAAGACCTCCAGTATTATGTTGAATAACAGTGTGGAGAGTGGGCATCCCTGTCTTGTTCCCGATCTCAGAGGAAAAGCTTTCAGCCTCTCGCTGTTCAGTATGATGTTAGCTGTGGGTTTATCATATATGGTCTTTATTATGTTGAGGTACTTGCCCTCTATGCCCATTTTGTTGAGAGTTTTTACCATGAATCGATGTTGAATTTTGTTGAATGCTTTTTCATCATCTATGGAGATGATCATGTGGTTTTTGTCCTTCTTTTTGTTGATGTGGTGGATGATGTTGATGGATTTTTGAATGTTGTACCATCCTTGCATCCCTGGGATGAATCCCACTTGGTAATGGTATATGATCCTCTTGATGTATTTTTGAATTCGGTTTGCTAGTATTTTGTTGAGTATTTTTGCATGTACATTCATCAGGGATATTAGTCTGTAGTTTTCTTTTTTGGTGGGGTCTTTGCCTGGTTTTGGTATTAGGGTGATGTTGGCTTCATAAAATGAGTTTGGGAGTATTCCCTCCTCTTCTATTTTTTGGAAAACTTTAAGAAGAATAGGTGTTATGTCTTCTCTGTATGTCTGATAAAATTCCGAGGTAAATCCATCTGGCCCAGGGGTTTTGTTCTTGGGTAGTTTTTTCATTACTGAATCAATTTCGTTGCTGGTAATTGGTCTGTTTAGATTTTCTGTTTCTTTCTGAGTCAGTCTTGGAAGGTTGTATCTTTCTAGGAAGTTGTCCATTTCTCCTAGGTTTTCCAGCTTGTTAGCATATAGGTTTTCATAGTATTCTCTAATAATTCTTTGTATTTCTGTGGGGTCCGCATTGGTTTTTCCTTTCTCATTTCTGATTCTGTTGATGTGTGTTGACTCTCTTTTTCTCTTAATAAGTCTGGCTAGAGGCTTATCTATTTTGTTTATTTTCTCCAAGAACCAGATCTTGGTTACATTGATTTTTTCTATTGTTTTATTCTTCTCAATTTTATTTATTTCTTCTCTGATTTTTATTATGTCCCTCCTTCTGCTGACCTTAGGCCTCATTTGTTCTTCTCTTTCCAATTTCGATAATTGTGACATTAGACTATTCATTTGGGATTGTTCTCCCTTCTTTAAATATGCCTCGATTGCTGTATACTTTCCTCTTAAGTCTGCTTTCACTGCATCCCACAGAAGTGTTGTTGTTGTCATTTGTTTCCATATATTGCTGGATCTCTATTTTAATTTGGTCGTTGATCCATTGATTATTTAGGAGCATGTTGTTAAGCCTCCATGTGTTTGTGAGCCTTTTTGCTTTCTTTATACAATTTATTTCTAGTTTTATAACTTTTTGGTCTGAAAAGTTGATAGGATTTCAATCTTTTGGAATTTACTGAGGCTCTTTTTGTGGCCTAGTATGTGGTCTATTCTGGAGAATGTTCCATGTGCACTTGAGAAGAATATGTATCCTGTTGCTTTTGGATGTAGAGTTCTTTAGATGTCTATTATTTCCATCTTTTCTAGTGTGTTGTTCAGTGCCTCTGTGTCCTTACTTATTTTCTGTCTGGTGGATCTGTCCTTTGGAGTGAGTGGTGTGTTAAAGTCTCCCAAAATGAATGCATTGCATTCTATTTCTTCCTTTAATTCTGTTAGTATTTGTTCCACATATATTGGTGCTCCTGTATTGAGTGCATATATGTTTATAATGATTATATCCTCTTGTTGGACTGAGCCTTTTATCATTATGTAATGTCCTTCTTTATCTTTCTCTCTTGTTACTTTCTTTATTTTGAAGTCTATTTTGTCTGATACTAGTATTGCAACACCTGCTTTTTTCTCTCTGTTGTTTGCATGAAATTTCTTTTTCCATCCCTTGACTTTTAATCTGTGCTTGTCTTTGGGTTTGAGGTGAGTCTCTTGTAAGCAGCATATAGATGGGTCTTGCTTTTTTATCCATTCTATTACTCTGTGTCTTTTGATTGGTGCATTCAGTCCATTTCCATTTAGGGTGATTATTGAAAGAAATGTACTTATTGCCATTGCAGGCTTTAGATTCATGGTTACCAAAGGTTCAAGGTTAGCTTGTTTACTACCTTACTGTCTAACAACTCACTTATTGAGCTATTATAAACACAGTCTGATGATTATTTCCCTCCCTTCTTATTCCTCCTCCTCCATTCTTCATATGTTGGGTGTTTTGTTCTGTGCTCTTTTTAGGAGTGCTGCCATCTAGAGCAGTCCCTCTAAGATACCCTGTAGAAGTAGTTTGTGAGAGGGAAATTCCCTCAACTTTTGTTTCTCTGGGAATTGTTTAATCACTCCTTCATATTTAAATGATAATTGTGCTGGATACAGTATCTTTGGTTCAAGGCCCTTCTGTTTCATTGCATTAAATATATCATGCCATTCTCTTCTGGCTTGTAAGGTTTCTGTTGAGAAGTCTGATGATAGCCTGATGGGTTTTCCTTTGTAGATGACCTTTTTTCTCTCTCTGGCTGCCTTTAATACTCTGTCCTTGTCCTTGATCTTTGCAATTTTAATTATTATGTGTCTTGGTGTTGTCCTCTTCAGGTCCCGTCTCTCAGGAGTTCTGTGTGCCTCCGTAGTCCGAGCAACTATTTCCTCCCCCAGTTTGGGGAAGTTCTCAGCAATTATTTCTTCAAAGACACTTTCTATCCCTTTTTCTCTCTCTTCTTCTGGTACCCCTATAATGCGGATATTGTTCCTTTTGGATTGGTCACACAGTTCTCTTAATATTGTTTCATTCCTGGAGATCCTTTTATCTCTCTCTGCGTCAGCTTCTATGCGTTCCTGTTCTCTGGTTTCTATTCCATCAATGGCCTCTTGCATCTTACCCATTCTGCTTATAAATCCTTCCAGACTTTGTTTCACTTCTGTAATCTCCCTCCGGACATCTGTAATCTCCCTCCCGACTTCATCCCTTAGCTCTTGCATATTTCTCTACAGCTCTGTCAGCATGTTTATGATTTTTATTTTGAATTCTTTTTCAGGGAGACTGGTTAGGTCTGTGTCTGCAGATCCTCTCTAGGTGTTGTCTCAACTATCTTGGACTGGACTAAATTTTTTTGCCTTTTCATGGTGATAGCGGTGGCTGTAGGCAGGTTGCGGGTGTGTCAGCTAGGAGAAGAAAGTCCTTTCCTGCTTGCTGGATGCCTTGCCCTTCTCCGCTGCCTGTGACAGTTACCCGCATTCCTGGAGCAGCCACCGGGTTAGTCCCCTAAGCTGCTGTGGGCGGGGTCTCCGTCAAAGCAGTGCGGAGCCCTGTTGGGAGTGGCAGGCACGCCAGGTGCGCTCCTCCATGATAGCGGCATCCCTGCCAGGCAGCTGTGTGCCAGCAGCAGCCTTTGCGTCTGGCCCAGGCTGCTGTGCATTGGGCTGGGATTCCGGTCAGCTGCTGGGAGCGCGCTTGCTCCCTCTGGCTCTGCTGCAGGTGTGTGCGGGCCTCTCCCATGCGGGCCTCTACCAGGCTCCTCTGGCCCCACTGCCGCCAGTGCACACAAGCCACACCTGGGCTGTTCGGTTGCCACCACTGCAGGCTCACACAAGCCTCTCCTGGTACCCTCTGGCACCGTTGGCACACGCGATCTGCTCCCGGTCCCTTCCGGTGCCGCCATCCCCGGCACGTGCTGCCACTCTCCCACTACTGGGCCGGTGTGTCGGGGTCTGTGCCAGTTGGAGGAACAACTGGCAGGCTGCTTAGTGCCGTGAGGGGCTTCAGAGCTGCACTGCCTCTCCAGGGTTTAGGGTGCCTAAGGTTCCCCGAAATTCCCAGCTGCTGGCTATGTGTTCCAGGACAATTTCATCCAGCTATGAGGTCCCTGTCTCTTTAAGACTTGCAGAAAGCACTCGCTTTTCTTTTGTCTCAGGGGTGCCAGTTGCAGGGACTGCCCACAGGTTTTGCTTTTCCGTTTCTCTAATATCCAGCACCCCGTGCACCTTGTGTCTATGCTCCGGGTGTGGATTTCTAGAGCTGGGTGTTTAACAGTCCTGGGCTTTCAATCCCTCCCCGTTCCGACTCCTTTCTTCCCGCCCGGTTCTGGGGTGGGGGAGCGTTTAGGTCCCGCCTGGCCACAGCTTGTATCTTACCCCCTTCATGTGATGTTGAGTTCTCTCAGATGTATATGTATCCTGGCTATTGTACTGCATCCACTGGTGTCTCTTTTAGGAATAGTTGTATTTATTGTATTTTCATAAATATATATGTTTTGGGGGGGATATTTCCTCTGAACTACTCACGCCGCCATCTTCCCGTGATCCTCTTTGAGTTCTTATGAAAACAAAATCTTAGTATTAAAAGAACTAAGTTCTGCTAACAGTTATGTAACATTCTATATTTGCCTTTACCATCTTTTACTGTCACTTTAGTTAAATTATTACGTATTGATTTCATAAGCATCTATGATCCTATTTAGTTCAAACCTTTTGATATTTTTGACAACTTCCCAAAATGAAATTCTGAAAGTTCTTTTTACCTCTGATTCTGAGATTTTCTGAGGGCCCCTGGAATATGTCAGAGAATTTTCTTACAAAAAAGACATATTTAACACAATTAGGCTTATCTATTTGGTATCTTAAATTATATGGGAAGCCTTGTCAAATAGGTTGTTAAACCATAGATGATATCAGTGGTGGGAAAATGTTATTAAAATGTCTTCTAGAAACTGTATGAAACTCCTAGAAATCTTCTGTCCTACTATGTTATCAACTTAGACTGTTATATGCCATGGAAATAACTAAATTTCCTTGTCAGTTGATGATCAACTCTCGTCAGATCTTAACCATTGCCATTTTTAAGTCTTTTGTCATTTATAGACAGTTACTATTTTACTCTGAAACTAATGGAAAAACTGGACTCAAGCAGAACAAGGTTTAATAACATGGGCCTGAAAGAACTAAGGGAGATGATGTTAATTTTTATAACTTTCTGTTTAAAAAGTTTTGTTTTTCCAGATTTAAGGAAGTTTTTTCTTAAGCCTGTATGACTTACAGTGATTTGGCAAATTATACCATTGTAAGCAGAATTGAAACACTTATCTTTGTCTCTCTATCTGATCCCTCCAGAACTGGGGAACTCAGTATTTTAATATTGTATGGCAATATATTTACTTACATATCAATAAGAATCTGTTCTCCTTGTGTAGCAGGGCATGATTGGAAACATTGGTTATATTACCAAGGCTCTGACTGGAATGTCATATTTGAGAGATGTGCATAGACTCGGATATGAGAGCTTTTAAGGAATTAAGGCTCACCTTTATGGAACCAAGGAAGGCCCTTGGAAGAATAACTAAATTTCCACATCAGTTGTTGAAGAATAAGTACCTTGCTTAAAGTCCAGTAGCCTTAACCAGCTGAGTGACGAAGGTCACTTCCTGGCAGGTGCAGAACCTCAGAATGTCGTTACCTCAAGAGGAATTCACCCAAATCTATAGGCATTGAAGGTAAAATCTGATATCAAGTCCTTGGCTGTCTTTCCTGGCCTTGAGACACCTTTAAAAGTTTAATCTGAAATTCCTTATGAAAAGTTCCAGCAAAGCACATTTAAAAGCCTGTATGATCACTCTTGCTGCACTTATGTAAATAATCAGGCCAAGAGTTTTAAAGCTGAACCTATTTTACAAACAAATTAGTCTTAATATGGTCACCACTAACAAATATGAAGGTAATTTTTTTTAAGTACTGTTGATATACAACATTAATATGGTTCCAGGTATACAATAGCACTGTGGTTCAAAAGTTACATACATTATTAAATCCTCACCCCAACTAGTGCAGTTACTATCTGTCAATAAGAAAAATGTTACAGAACCATTGGCTATGTTCACTATGAGGGTGATTTTAAAGAGAAAAAATATGTTTCAATAAAATACCTTCATGGATATTAGCTTTTAATAGTGTTTTTCATCAACTGGACTAGATGCTGAATTCTAGTTTCCTACAGTGTCTAAGTCCTACTTTCCAAACCAACACTTTCCATTTTTCTCCCATCCTTGTGTCTTGGAACCACTGAGAACTACAACTGCCCTTTTTCCTAAAGCTGTGCAAACTGAAGATAAACTGTCTTGATAGGAACTTTAGAGAAATCACCGTAACCGCCCATGTGTAGACATGAATCTTCTGCCTGTTGCAGTAGGGGCCACTTGAAATGATCACCAGAGACTGGAACCACAAACCAGGAAAATCTGTCTGATAACCACGGCTTCAACACTGACACCGAGAAATCGTCTTGCTGGCAGTTCCCAGAACCTGGACACAGGGACTATGACTTGTTCCAACTATTAACCTTTTTTTTCTTTTGTTTCCTTAAAAATGTCTCTTAATTGAATACTTGAACCACAGACCTACCTTTGGGAACACACCTGCATCCTCACTCAATGGAACTGACCTAGAACTGAGAAACAGGTAGGAAAAAATAGAGAGACCAGTCCAGCCCCACATGCCTAAATCTTGACAGAAGGCCTTGTGACTCAGACCGTGGGCTCTGTAAGTTTCCACTACGTCTTGTTTTTCACATCAACCTATTGTTTTAACAAGTTTTATAGCCACTCTGTGCTAGGTTTACAGACCCCTTGCTCAGAAAATCAATGGAGCAAGACAGAAAAAACTTGTGACATGCACAGAAGGTAAATTTGGTGTCCAATAGTTGCCTTTTCCTCCTTAGAATACTAAATTTCCCTCCCCCGTTGGAGATTTTATATGCTAATGTTACATGAGATGATGTTGCAATATACATGTATTGTGTAATACAACTGCGCATGTGCTGACTGAAACCCTCGCTGCTCTTAGTATGTGACTGAATAACTAATGAATAAATATTTTTGCTCCCCATAATAGGAGCAACTCTGATCTTCTCAGGGCTGACTCTCTCTTAGGTAGCCCACCTTGGTCTATTAACGTATTTGTTTCCTCGCTTCTCCAATAAAGCACCCTACTTCCTTGCATACCCCTAAGTCTCAGTGTTAAAATTCTTTTAATACATGAAGACAAGGACTGAGGACCCTGTTCTAGTGTCTGCCAGTAACAAACTGATCCACTGAGATGAGGAACCGTCATCACCCCAATTTTTAACAGGAAACTTCCAAGGAAGTTTCAGAAGAGGGAACTGTATGGACTAAGGGTAGGCGCCTCAAGAGGTGCCTTTGTGACATACACATTGTTTTGAGCTGAAAGACATCAAGGCTCAAGAAGAAACGTTCACCTCCTTCCCCCCGCAACTGTATAAAAAGAATTTAGAGGAAGTACTCCAGGAGGAGAATTTAGAGAGCTATCTTGTAATGTAAGCTGGGTGTGGTAGACATGGAGGGATGTGGCTAAGTCTGCTAAAATTCCTCTCTGTGCCCCTTCATTGTGGCTCAGTGGCCCAGAGAGTATTACTCTTTTCATGTTTCTGTGAATTGCTTCCCTTTTCCTTTGAGGTCTCAGGCCCCTACCCCCTTCTGCTGGGTTCAGGATGACATGTATGCCTCATTCTCCCACACTGTCTTTGGAACCCATGTCTATGGCTTCCCCATACATACATAATTAAATGTTGTTTTTTTCTCTTGTTTAGCTCATGTCATTTGATTCTTAGACCAGCTAGAAACACCTCCAGGGGTGGAGGAAATTTCTTCCCAACAATTGCAACCATGGCCCCTTCTTGTTCACCTAATGGGTGCGAATATCAAGTGCCTGGCATGTGGTAGACACAATAAATGACCTTGTTATTGAATCCCAGGGCCCTGACCCCTCCCACAATGCTAGACTCGCTGTTACAGAATAACGTTAGAAATTGGCCTCTCAAGAAAGAGCCGAAAGGCTCAGGCCTCAGCTGTGCCAAGAGCTGGGCGGTCTGCAGGGGCTCTGGGAGCACTGGGCTGTGGGGACACAGCTCTTTGGGATCCGAGTGAGAGGGGCTGCACCAGGCTCAGCGTCGCCCAACTTGATGAGGACCGGCGACATCCCACAGGCCCGAGGTCTCAGGTGCCGGGCCATCCCCAATGACTGTCAGCGGTGAGCACATGGTCCACACTGGCTGGCCCCACGCAGCCTGTGGGTGTTTTCATTGACGAGGTTACTTTCGTATGTGGCCTATGAAAGTCCAGGGTCCCTTCCCTGAAACCTGAGCTGAGTCTTGCTGACCCTGGGTTTGTAAACTTTCCCTTCCTCTACTCCCAATAAATAAACAGTTTATTCCTTTATTCATGCCATGGGATACTGTGGGATTCACCCTGAATCACAGTGCTCGGAGCCCTTCTGTATAACAGTCCCAAACCTACCCTGGAGAACACAAAATAAAATAGGGTGATACAGACATTTAAGGTCCTCTGTATTCTGATCTGTCTTTTTACCCAAATGTATATATTTCTCCACCCGAAGAGCAGGCCCTGCCACAGCTGGGTCTCTGAGTCAGTCCCTTAACTCAGTGCCCTGTGCCCACCACCACCCACTGAAAGCCCCACCCTCTGTCTCACTAGGTCCCCCAGCCTTCAAGGCCCAACTCAAATCCGCAGCTCACACCCATACTAGCTGGGCAGAACTGCCTGCTGACTGTCAAATATCCCCGCTCCCTTCACAGAGGGTGCGCTTGCTGCCCAAGTGGCCGTCCTTGCATCGCAAGGGACTATGTGACTACCTCTTGCCAGTGAAGTGGAAGTAGAAGTGATGAGTATAACGTCCAGCCCAGAGTGCTTACAAACCAGGTGCACCTGCCCATACTCTGCCCATCCACCAGCCAAATGGGGAGAACCCTGAGGGCCCAGAGGAAGGAAGGAAAGAGCTTGGGTTCCTAAATGACCATCTAAAAGACCACCTTGTCACGACTGACTGTGTACCACCAGTGACACAGTGAAAATAGTTTATATTGTATTACACTGAGATTTCCAGGCTTACCCATTAAGCAGCTAGTGCCATGGTTGGGCACTAGCTGCCACCGATTCCTGCTTTGCCTGACCTACAGCATTCACAGCAAAGCCATCTGATGCCACTTTACCTTAACAGGTTCAGATGCCTTGGGCTACAAGTATCGGGAGCCTAAACTCAAAAATGTTAAAGCATTAAGGAACGTATCTCACACGCAGGAAGTTCAGAGGTAGAAGAGCTCCACAGGTGACTGTCCTCAGAACATTGGCTTTTGCCCTTGAATTTGTGCCTTCATGGGCACAAGGTGACCGCACCAACTCAAGGCTTCCTTGCCTCTCACACGTCAATGTCTAAATAGTGGAAGAGAAAATGTTTCTTCATTGTGTCCCTTTTTTAAGAATATGAAAAGCATTCCCAGAATTCCCACAGAAGACATCCCCTTACATCTCACTGGCCAGAATTGATCACATAGTCATTCTTAAATCATGGCAAGTGGAGTGGAATTACCATAACCGGGGCAGATTAAGTAAGACTCATTGCTCCAGGCCCAGGTCCAAAGCTGAGGAGGGCCCCTGCCTCACCTAGGACATGGCCCTGGACATCTCAGGTCGGGTAGGACATGTGGTTGGGTAAGCCCTACCGATGGAGGCCAGAGTCATATGTGTCCCCTATCATCTTATCATTTCAGCCTGCTGAGCAGGAGATCTGGATTCTAATGTCAACAAGATTTTATAGGTATAATGTTGGACAGAATTTTACCAGATACCAAAAATTTCAAGGAATGCCAAGTGATGAAAGAGTTTACAAACGATTACAACGAGGTCATCTTTCCACAACTTCTGATTCTTTCCTGCATTGTAACACAGACTCAGTCTTGTCATTTGTTGAATGCAGAGGATCTCTAAGGCTCCAGTCCCCTGATGTTAACCCCCTGTGGCAGAGCCAAGTCTTCACTCTTTCTCTGTACTCCCGACAGAGCTCTGGATGCCACTGGCATTCACTGGGGACCGTAGCCATTCAAGAATGTTAATGTTTACATTTCAACTCTAAGAGAACCGATGATATTGTGATTTATAAGAATAATTTACAATATGCTTGGCCATTTGCCAGTTTGAGGCACTGAGATTCTAAAACCCTTGGAATTTCCTTAGTGATAAGAACAATAAAGGTATCCTGAAAGGTTCATAACAAGCCCATTTCAACCACACCTGAGGTTGTTAGGTGCTCTGGAATGCACCTAAGGGTGGCTGGTTGCCAGGGAAACCACCTCGTGATTGGCAGGTTGGAACTCTCGGGCCCACCCCTCTGACCTCTGGGGAAGGGGCTGGAGATTGAATCAACCCCCAATGGCCAACGATGTAACTGACCCTACCTAGTAATGGAACACCATAAATACCCAGAATGATGAGGTGTGGACAACTCCCACGCTGGTAAACAAGAAAGTAAAAACAAGCCACAGTGCTGGGTCCCAAGCTCCACAGGACAGAAGCTCCTCTATTCAGGACCTCTACCTGGGTATCTCTTCATCTGGCTGTTGATTCCTATCTTTTAATATCTTTTGTCATAAACCAGTAATCTAGTGAGTAAACTGGTTTCCTGGGTTCTGTGAGCCACTCTAGTAAATTAATCAAACCCATGGAGGAGGTCATGGGAACCTCTGATTTATAATGAGTTAGTCAAGCACAGGTGACAGCCTGGACTTGGGACTGGCATCTAAAGAGGAGGGTGGTATTATGACTGAGTGCTCAGCCTGTGGAATCTGATGCTATCTCGGGGAGATAGAACTGAGTTGAATTGATAGTGTCAGAAATGAGTCAGAACAGTGTGGTGTAGGGGGAAAGGCCCACACGTCATTGGATGTCTGAACTGTAGAACCCAACATCCATGAAATGTAGCGATTTACAATTGTACTGAAGTGTGAAATCTGAATGCTGTGCTGTGAGGATGGTCTGTAAGAGTGGATCAACCAGCTGGTGAGGGTGGCCATGGGGTTGCTTTGCAAAGGCTGCCCTGGGGAATGAGACAGACCTGAGTTCAAATCCTGGCTCTGCCACTAAGTGACCCTGGGCAAGTCACAGCCTCAGAACTCCTGGCTGTCCATATAAAATGAAGGCTCCTGTGTGCCTTGCAGCATTGCGGTAGAGCATGTGGAGGCCTCAGTGAAGGCTGCTGGCCTTGCAGTTGTGTGGCTGTTATCACTGATGAGCATGCCTGGGGAGAGAGAGATGTGAGGAAACCGGCCCCTGGGGCTGTGACATGGAGGTTGGAAGCAGGTTGCAGCCAGCATCAGGCTCTGGGCTGTGCAAAAGCAGGAAGTCTTAAAACTAGAGACTTCTTGGGGCAAAGAGTAAGAACCACCTCGTTGCAATCACCTGCATTTTCTGGAGCATTTCTGGAAGAGTTTGACCCTGGTAAAATATCTTTCTCTCCAGCACCACCCCTGTAAAGTCTTAGTGGCCAATGACCTGGCCTCTCCGTTCTGTGCCTCCTCACCCCTCTCATGGCCAGTGGCTTTCAAACTTGTCTGTCTATGGTCCAACCATATGTGTGACTCAGTACACATATATACTTTACATAAAACCCTCGTGTACACATCCTGAAACAAAAGTTTTGTAATATGATACCCTTGCTACATGCTGCGCTCTGCTGGTTCCTATTCTGTTCATTTTTATAGATGCACTAACTTAATTTTACGATTCACTAATAAGCTGTGTCTCTCAATTTGAAAAATGCTGCCCTACCCCATTTCATTACTTCACTCCAGTTTTAGAGACCAAAAAGCTGAAAAGGAAGCAGCAGAGGAAACCAAGGCTAAGCATCCAAGGAGGTGGAGGAACAAAGAGGCCCTTCATCCTCTCTCTAGTCCCTTCCTGTCGCTGTCGCTCAGACTCATTCCCTCTAATGCTCCAAATCCAACAGTTTGCCAACCCTGCCCAGAGCCTCCAGTCCACTGACCTGATCACCTTCTCCCTGCTTCTCAGCCCTCATGATGTCACTTCCTCTTTACCTGGGTTAGATTACGTAGCTGATCATAATAATCCATTAATTGATTCATTCACTAAATAGTTGCTCACTCTGTGTGAAGCACTGTTCCAGGTGCTGGAGATTGAGCAGTGAAAGCCCTTGCCTATGAACAGCTTTTTATTGGGGAAAAAAGAGACAATAGCAAATACAGGAACATTTAAGCTATTTCAGTATAACAGCCACTGCAAAGCCTATGCAGCAGGGTGTCAACAGGTCCCAGGGACAGCAGAGAGGCCAGCAAGCCTGGAGCAGAGTGAGCAAGAGGGACAGTAACAGGAGAAGAGCTCAAAAAGGAAGCAAAAGGCCAGACAGCCTTAGAAGCCATTCCAAGGCCTTGGGGCTTTACTCTGAATGAGATGGGCAGTAATTGCAGGGTTAAGCAGGGTTTAATCTTAAAAGTCTCCCTCTGTTTGGAGAATAGATGGCAGGGAAACCAAGAAGGAGGATGCACATTAAGATATGATTGGATTAATCCAGGTGGGAGATGGTGGTGGTCTACACAAGGGTAGTGGGGGAAGAGGTCGTGAGGAGTGGATAGAATGTGGAGCTAACACTAATAGGATAAAGTCAAGGGTGACTCCAAGCAGGAAGTATGGAGTTGCTTTTTACTGACAAGGGGAAATTTGGAGGAGGTTTTCGGGTGAGGGAATCAGGATTTGAATCCTAGATACATCAGTTGGAAATCCAAGTGGATAAATGTGTAGTCAGAGCTCAATACATGAATTTCCATAGGGGCTCTGGGGGAGGAGCCATGAAGGGGAGCTGCTAGCATATTCTTGGCATGACAGCCATGACGCTGTATCAGAGAGCCTGGGGAATGAGTGAAAACAAGAGCCAGATGTAAGTCCTAGGACAGAGCCAAAAGGTCAGTTTGATGAGGGGAACATGGCAAAGGAGGCAAGGAGGCAGCAGCGCAGGAGCAGAGGGAGAGGTCAGAGCAGAGGTGCCCGGATGTGAGCAGAGAAAGTGCTTCCAAGAGTGGGGAGCAGCCAAGGTTCCTGTCAAAGGGCTGTGGTGCATCAAGTTAAATGAGGGTGACTGACGCTGCTCAGCTTCATTAGCAATCAGGAAAATGCAAATCAGGACCACAGGGAGCTACCACTTAGGCCATTCCTGTAATTATTACAAAGCCTGACGACCATATGTGGGCAGAGGTTTTATTTACATACAGCAACAGGCTCTCCGGGGCCTATGGCTAGTAGAAGTGTGATTAAGTATAACCACTTTGGAAAACAACTTGGCATTTTTTTAATGATGTTCCAAGATGTTAGTCAGCCCAGCAGTTTCTGTCCCAGGAATCTACGCAACAGAAGTGATTTTCAGGCACAGGAGGAGGTGTGTAAACACGTGTTTAATGGCATTGTTTATCATTGCAAAGGGCCTGAGAGCTCCTGGCAGGAGAGTGGATAAATTGTTTTCTTTACATGATAAAATACTACATAGCTGTGAACGTGAATGAATCTGAGTAACCCTTTTAAAAATGTAAGTTAGATCGTGTCCTTTGCTCAAACCCCTGTGTGGTTTTCCACATCTCTCTTCATAAAACCCAGTCTTTACAGGGGCCTCTAAACTCTCTGCCTGGTCTGGAAGCCCACCCGCTGTCCTCATCATTTCCCCACCCACTCAGCTCAAGCAGGCACCCACCTCCACTTCCCGTTTTTTCTGCCTGGAGAGCCTGACCACCAGATGGACACAGGCACGTCTCACTGCTCCTCCACACCATTGGTCAGTGAGGCCCTCCTCATCTATTGCCCTTAGCCTGCCTTCTTCCTTGTCACAGCCCCTCTGGCCCCAATTTGTCTCCCCTGATGAGATCATGCGCTCCTGGAGGGCAGGACGTTGTCTGCTCTAATACTCCTCGTCTGGGCCTCTGTCTACATAAACAATTTGAGTCCATAAAATCAGCATGTCAGCACCACTCGAACAACTCAGTTTTCAGTGATGCCACACCAGCCGACAGGAGAGAGCTGGCTGCAGGCTGTTCTGAAACTAAGGCTTGGCCAACAGAGCCCCAGGGCAACCCCTCCGGCCATGGGGTAGAGAGTCAGAGATGCCCTGGAGTGGGAAGGGGGAAATGGGTACCAACTCAGGTCTAAAGGTGGTGCTGCCTAGCGCACAGAGGAATCACTAAAAATGACTCGATGGCTACACCGAGCTCAATGTTTTCCCTTCTTCCATCTTCTTCTGTCCAAATTATCTGGCTAAAGAGAGCACAAGCGTCAAGCAGACGCAGGCTCCCCACCACTGAGTGCAGTCTGCCAGCTCACATAGAGAGGAAGCTGGTGAGCACAGCACAGGGGTCTCTCCCACCCATGCCCAGGGCTGGGCCATGGCAGGTGTCACCCAGGGAGGCGGACCATATCATCCACTTGCACAAATGAGCTTCTTGGACCTCCAGGGCTCAGTGTGTCAACTACAACTGTTCACCCAGTGATACAGTTCCCACTGCCTTTCAGGAGACCTTGGCTGGAACCACAGATGACATCTTACAATGGCATCTAGTGGGGTTTTCTAAGCCCCTAGACATCCAGGCTGGAGTTGGGGGCCAGGGCAGGACACCAGGCGATGGCCCACTCGTCTTAGGGGCCAGAGGCTATAGAAGGCAGGGTCCACCCAGGCTCTCTGCTCACTGGACCTTGACCTGGACACAGCCTTGTGTGAGGGCTGACCTTATCCTCCCTTTTTGTCCTCTCAGAAACCCTCATGCTAGAGGAGCTCTGATCTCCACTGTTACAAATGAAGTCTCAGAGTTAAGTAATTGGCCCAAATCTGTACAGTAAGTGATGGAGTCAGGACTTAAGCATTCACCCACAGCACCATCCTCCTGTACCTCACACCTCAGGGGCCCAAAGGCCTCCAGCACTCATGGAGCTTGACATATACCGTTCAGAGCCCATAACAGGGAACAGGCTGTGTAGATTCCCAAGAGGCATAGGAAGGGCTCCGAATACAAGAACCCAAAGAATTCCCAGTGAAGGGGGACCCTGGGGATTGGTGGTGGGTGTTCCCCCAAGCACAGGGTCTGGCAGACACCAGAATGCCAAGTGCAATTTCCAGACCAGACCAGCCCCTCTTGCCCTTTGGCCAGGGTGCCCACTCACTGGGGACAAGTCACCCAGGGGACAAATCACAGAGCTGTGTGGGGTCCGCACCTGGAGTGTCCTGCTGAGGCAGTGGGGGGTCTGTCCTCAGAACAGATCCACCTGCCGCAGGCTAGACAGGTGAGGCGGACTTCTCACCTGGCCAGGCCTGTGAAGGGCAGTACCTGAGCTGACCGCAGAGGCTGCCTCGTCCCAGTCCCTGTGGTTCAAGGAGCCGGACCCCACCTTCACAAGGACACCCGGGAGGAGGAGACCTGCTGCCTCTCCCAAAGAACTCTCTGAAAACATCCACCCACTCCCCGGGACATCCGGAGGGAGGCCCAGGCCAAGAGGAGCACTGGGTGAGAGAAGGCAGAATGGGAGGGGTTTCATTTTTATTTATGAGAGGAAGAGGGTAGTGATAAGAGAGGGCAGAGGAGGTAGGAGGAAGGGAGATGGGGAAGGATGCCAAGAACAGGGAGTTGGAGCCAGGGCTGCAGAAATGGCCAAGAGTCCTCTAAGAACAGGCGGTCTCATACCCAGGCTGCGGTGGTCACTGCCATTCCGTAAATCCCCTCCGTCTCCCCAGGCCATCGGTAAAGCCTGCCACAAACACAGACGCCTCACAGAGGGGCGCAGAGGAGGTGGATTTTTAAATAGAGGAAAAAGGTTGGTATGTTGACCAACAGGAACAGCACAGGCAGGGGTGCTAAAGTCACTGCCTGGGCAGAAGCAGGAACTGAGCTGATTAGCCCAGAGAACGCATCCAAACAACCTTAGAAATCTGGGGGAAGGCACTGGACTTTCCACAATGGGGGCGAAGGGATGAGCTAGTCTTATCTAGGCTCTGAGAGGTGCGGTCTGTCACCCAGGCTGCCCCTCCATCTCTTTTCTGGTTAAAATATGTTGGTACCTCCCATCTACTTCTAATTGTGACCACATGTCTGGTCACCTGCCAGTTGGTAACTGTGGGTAACACTGTAACATTCCCAGAGTATCTCCCCTGGCTTTAGTGCATCTGCATATCCTCAGGGTGGAGAGAAGTTCATCTCCATGTCAATGGGTAATTACCTGGGCAACCGAGGGTGTGTCTGAACCTGAGAGGTTAAGGGGAGGGGCTTGCTTGCCGGCTTCTTCCGGAGCAGAGGAGAGAGGCAGCCCTGGACTGCAGTTTGTAAGCAATAAACAGGTTTTAAACTTTATTTCTCCCTTTGACTGATTTCGATTTTTAGAGCTATTTTGCCCCAGGATTTCCTCTCCCCGGACTTACAGTAACATCCAGAGAGCATTCTCAGGTCCTGTCTGTGGGAGAGGACTCCTTGACAACCGCGTGCCACCATAACTCTATGGCCCTTAGTTAACTTGTCACATCTCCGTGCCGCTGTTTCCTCATCATAAATAGGGATTCCCAACAACTACCTCACAGTTGTAGGGATTAAACAGTGCATCACAGTCAGATTGGCTAGACCACAGTGCCCAGATATTTGATCACACATTATCCTGGGTGTTTCTGTGAGGGTGTTTTTCAATGAGATTCATATTTAAATTGGTGGACTTTGAGTAAAGCAGGTTGCCTTCCATAATGTGGGTGGGCCTCATCCAATCAGTTGAAGGTCTC